>NC_136836.1:2975254-3664299 GCF_951394365.1 Tetrao urogallus | reverse complement strand
GATTTGAAAGTGGAGGAGGAAGTATGTGGCTCAGCTGGTCCAAAACACCTCTGCCAAGTTACAGCTGCAGAAATGACAGTGAAAGGACATAGACTTCATTCCAATGGAGCAGAATGGCAAGGGGCCACTAAGTCCCCCTCAGGAAAACTATAATCTGGAAGGACAGGTTTCTTGTGCTTGTGTTTCCTCACATTGATTGCCTCAGGCAAAACCACAGCCATCATCAAACCTCATGGCCTCACACAGCCCAACACATGCCATTGGGAAAAAGCTTTCAAGCTCTGTAAGGCTTTGAGAGCAGATGGTGGTTCCCTCCAGCAAACACCCTGAGCCACCACGTGCATTTCTAAAGGCAGCTGCACCTTTTAGCTGGGAGAATAACCTCTACATCCGAGGAGATGGGCTGCCAGGGTTCTCCAAAGTCTGTTGTCAATTCTTACCATCCTCCCCATGATGCCAGTTCCCACAGTCTCAATTTCCACCTCAGAGATGTTCAAAGCAAGGTCTGCTTTCACATACAACAGAAGCATTATTCCCACGAGTCGCACAAGTTTCACCTGAAAAACAGATCCTGTTGCATTAAATACCAGAACAGGAGAAGGCACACTGCCTCCCAGCCCAGAACACAGGTCAGAGTATATGCAAAGGAGAGCTGCAGGCTCATCCAACAGACCACCTCGACACACAGTTACAGGCACTCCAGCAGCACAGCACAGGAGGGAGCCAGGGAGCAATGCTGAAGTAAAGGAAGCAGAAGCCCAAAGCAAAGCCCGAGGCACAGGCAGCCCATAGAAGGAGCTTCCCTTAGACAACTGATGAGAGACAAAGCAGAAGTAAGGAGAAGGAGCCAAAACACAAGCAGTATTCCTTCCAAGATGCCTTGACAGCTCATTCAAGCATGCATACCAGGAGACAGACAGGGCAAACAATCAGATGCTTCCTATTCTCTACCCCCAAACCGGAGGAGCTCCACTAAGGCATGGCGCCCAGCTGTCCTGCCTGCCCTCTGCCTTGGCATTCTGCACAGTAACACTGCCTACGTCACCTTCTGACTGAGCAAAAGCCTGCAGACAATGCCCCTCTGAAAGACACAGCGATTGAAAACAGGAGAACAAGGTGAAAAGAGGCCCGACTGGAAAACGATTCCACACTCAAACCTCCCCAGAAGTCACGTTTACCTTTGCATACTTGGCGTCTGGGTGAAGGCTATCAGTTACAGCTTTAAACCATTCTTCTTCCTTCGGTGTGTCATTGAAAAAGAAGGCTTCTTTACTCAGATCAAGCTCCTGGAAACTGCATTAGAGGAAGGAACCCGTGGATGCACACACTTGTTTATAACTCCAGCCCTTTCCTCCAGGAAAGAACTAAAACAGTTTATGCTCTAAATTATAACTGAATTTGAATTTTCAGATATGCTCATTTCAGAGGTATGTTAAATGTAAAGCTAAGTTATATTGAACCGCATTGAAGATGATGTAAAACTGCAGTGCCAAAGAGCCCAGCCACCAGAACAACAGCCCTTCCAGGCTATGCACACACACACACTCTGAAGCAGTGCAGCAGAGTAAGGCAATGCAGACATTCCTCAGCTGTCCTGGCTGAACACCTCCATGCTATGCCTTCACAAGCAAAGCAACCCAGGGCTGAGGTTTGGAGGGAAGAACAGGAGGGAGGCACTCACCCCACACAGTAAACGTCCGGAGGTGCAGAGTCACATCTCAGCCAAGGCTGGAGGCTTTCTTTGGGGGACTGACCATTCACATTGTAAGTCCCAACAAAAAACCTGCAAAGAAATTCACTTTTGCTAAATCCCAGAGCTGCAAATATCACTATTATTAACCCAAGTAATTACTAATTATTTAGGAGTAACTTGTTTCCAGAGGGACGTTAAGACAACGTGGCAGAGCTTAAATTCCTACAGTGATTTAATTACAGTAGCACCTTTATGTGCCTGTTTAACAGAAACACACACATTTTTTGCATACAGTATAAAAACACATTGATTGAGCTGTGCAGTAGCAGTCTGAAATGACAAATTCATTGCATCACCAGCACAGGTGGATCTTGACCACAGAAAAGTTTTTGCTCATCATTAGATTATTCCTCCTAAGCTCTTAGGAGCTCATTAGAACGGCAGCAATGTTAAACAGTGACCTGAAGCAGTGAGAGAGATGGCAGGGCTGCGTGGAACCAATGCACCTCCAGGTACAGAAAACCTCTCATCCCACTTCCAAAATCAGGACTGATCATTACCTGAAGTTCTGGATGGACGTGTAGGAATCCTCCCTTTGCACAAGCTCAGATTTGACAATAGTATCTCGTAGCCCAAACTTTGATTCTGCTAAGACTGAAGCCATGTTTGAGACCATCATGCTGGAGGACTGCACCATTTCTGTTGTCACCTCTGGTTTGAGTTTGCTTTGCCTGCAAGCGAATGCAGAACTGTGAGATGAAGCACAGGATAAGCACACACCCTGACCAACTTCGTTCTGCTGCTGAGGACGCGATCCAAATCTTCCTCTCTGTTTCACCAGCCAGTGCTCAGAACGAGCAGACAAGAGTGAAACGAGCGCTTCTGATGACAGCTCAGAGCTTCTCTAGATAAAACCAGTTTAACCAACTGAAAGAACAAAACCTTCTGGCTCACCCAGTGCAGCCTGTCGGGTCAGGGCTGATTTTGCCCGCCTGGATGTTGGTATAAAACCATACACATTTCCTGCTCCTTGGAACAGGCAGATGCCAATCGCCCTCTGCTCAACCCTTCAGATGACAGTAGAAGAATGCAAAACTGTTTTTGTAGCAGAAAAGTCCCATTTCTGTCTAGTAAGGAGGCAGCAAGGGGTGGGTGGGGGGTTTTGTTTAGTATCTTGTGGCTCTGTGAGTTACTGCAAGCTCCTTTTGACACAGCTCAGGAGTTCCCACAAGCAAGTATATGATATAAATGTAAGGTCAACAACCTGCACGTGAATGCCAAGGATGGCACAGAGACGGACTCTGAAGGATATGCAGCAAGGTCCACAAAGTCCTGGGAACTGAAAAATGAAACTCTTAACATTCTAGGAGTGTATCTATGAGATGGGGTGGCCCTAAGCCAAAGCTCTCTGAATTCAAAACAAACAACAGCAGCCAGTCCTGTCCCACTACACAGCAAAATATGCCCAAATAGGGGGACTGGCAGGACTGGCTCCAAGAGGCAGCGCAGAAATTCCCACTCCAGTTTTGACAGCATGCTGATGCTGGACTTCATTTTTCCTCTCTTAAATAGGATCTTAGGGTTCTCTTCTCAAGAAGCCGCTCTAGATCCTGGTACCTGTGGTGAGTGCTAGCAGATAGAAGCAGATAATGCAGCAGCCACATACCCTGTGCTGCTGCCCTGCTCAGACACATTGGGACCACAGAGACCAAGTTCCTCCTCTTGCTTTCCAGCTGAAAACCAGGAAACCAGATAGCAAGCACTCTGCAATTTCTCCTTCTTCCTCTCAACACCAGAACACCATCAGCTTGCCCACTGCAGCTCGTTCCTGCTACCCACCATTCCACAGAAGCACCCAGAAAAGCATCACTTTGAATGTGATTCAAGTGAAGTCAGACAGAATCCATACCTGGGAGCACCCCTGTCAGTGCTGTCCTGGCTCCAGCCTGGATTAACTGCAAGCTTCTTTCCATTCTGCTTGATGCCTTCAGAGCCAACTGCTTCTGGAAAGAAGAAGAAAGTTTCACATGAAACACAAAGGAGCGTTTAACTTAGCAACCACAGGCAAACAGAAGGGAAACCAACGTAGCTTAGGTCTGTACAGAGAACCAAAGCACCTCGGTTATCTCAGGATCTGTCACTTATCTGATGGGCTGGTGGGGCACAGCGACAGGCAGGAGGGACACAGCGTGGCACAGGGCTGCAGAGCTGCCCACCCCCCTGGGCTTTATCCCAGGCATGCAGAAAGCTGCACAGATAATAAGCTTTCCCTTTCTGAAGCAAGACAGGAAGTACAAGGAAAGGAAGAACAAAATAAAAAGCACACTGCTATTTAAAGGCTTTCTGCTTGTCTGCAGCAGCACAGCAAAGCACGGGAGCCCCTCCTGCAAAGCAGTGCAGTACAGCCCCTGTGCAAACCCACCACACTGCAGCAGAAGCAGTGCCTCAATGCAAACCACACTCCCTAAAAAAAAAAAAAAACAACAGGGCAGACCCTATGCAAACGCAATTAGATTCAGGTACAACAGTAATTACGTGGCACTTTGTTAGCAAAATTTAGAGAGCCTGCAGCGCTTGTTTCAGCCACGACATTCTGCTCCTACAAGGGGCAAAACAGAGAATTTTGCATAGCTTTTCCATATGTCCACGCACAGAAGGCAATCTCAGGGCTACGACACGTGGCACACAAATCTGAAGATGACACAGAAGATGCTCTTCAGCTCATAAGGTTCCATTCATTCAGCTGAGCACAGTTGAGAAGAATGATTAAGTATTATTGCTGCTGCAGTGCATCCTCTGGGGCACGAGCACATCCCACAGACAGAACTCTGAGTACTCTGAGTATAAACACACCGACAAGAAGTGGGCGCATTCACAGCCTGGAAAACCTCTTCTGCCCAAAGAGCCCTCTGAGAAGAAAGGCTGTCTAAGAGGATTAATCAGTGGCTGCTTCCACGAGCACATGATTCAAACCTCATTACGGATCACACACAGCCCAAAGTGCTGAGCAGGAGCAGACTTTGATAAGACAAAACCTCCTCCAGCAGCACCACTGCAGCACAACGCTCCCTCAGAGCCCATCCAACCCAAAGTGCCCCCCTTGTGTGCGCTGGGATGGAGCCGTGTGTGTTCTCTGCAGGCATTAAGCACTGATTCAGAGCTGCCTGAGCCCCTGCAGTGCTCCTGATAAGCACCACGCTGTGCATCTCGCCAGTGATGTGAACCAACTCGAACTTTGGCAGTAAAGGGAGCAGGAATTGAACTGCTGCTGCTTTTGGAGGAGGGAGCAGAAGTTTGGGCTCTGTTTGGACAACGCTGGGCAGCATGGGAGATGTCTGGCTGCTGTGTGCTGTGCAGCACTGTGTGGCACAAAGATCATGGCCACGCGTCACACCTTCATGTTTGAACCTCATTAACAGCAATAACTTTTATGTCGCATTCTTCTAAGGAAGAGATTAGCCCTGGAAATGGGCTGTTTCCTTCAGATAAGTTTGTATCTAACTAGAAGGGGTCCATCATTTGGCAACCCAACGTGGAATATTTTAGCAATGCACAACCTCATGTAATCCCTGAGGGGGGCACAGAACCAACGAGAACCAGGGATAAGAGAGCAGCAGAACACAGACAGCCTGACCCAGGATTTGCAGTTAGAAGGGACTTCAGAGGCAACAAAGACTTGCTATGAAAAGCATGCAGCAACATTCCAACACCATTCTACAGCAGCAAGGTGTATCCTACCTTCAGATAAAGCCAGACCCAGCTCAGCACCCAGAAGGGAGAACTACCTGTGCCATGCATTGCTTGCAGCAGCGCATCCAGCCCACCCCTCCCTGCACAGGAGCACACAGGCCGAGTCTGCACACACACACAGGGCTCTAGACAAGGGGCCTAACTCAAACTGGGAACAACGACCACAGAAGCTAAAGCCCATTAAAATCCCTTCCCAGATCCCCTGATGCATTCACCAGCCTTAATCCACACAAGACAGAAGGAACCAGTAGTGCTCTATGAGCAAATGGCAGCATTTGCACACTATTTAAATGTGCTTTTGCATATGGGAGTCTCTTGCTCAGTGCTCATGATCCCGTAACGACACAGAGGGAGATATTATGGGAAACAGCAGAGAAACCCTCACTCTGTATTACTTTCTGTCCCCAAAGACCTTGTGTGACGGTGCTTTCTTCTTCTAAGAGGGAATAAAAGTAAAGAGAGATCCCTGAACAACTCAGCCTGAAGAAACACACAACAAAACCTTGAGAAGGCGATTTTGTCACAGCTCAGAGGCAGAGTTTCATAGGAGAGCTGCTTCCCAACGAGCTCACAATGCAAAGGGCACTGCTGCTCTCCAGGTGCAACAAAAACATCCCAGCACAGCACCCGGCTCCAGTGCAGCTCAGTGCTTTTCCTCCTAAGCACACGTCCAGGTCCTTCCCAGTTGCTCTGAAGCCCCGTGTTAAACAGCACAGCTGGACAGATGTTCCCCCATCCAAAGCTCAGTGCATTTTGTGCCGCTGTCTCACGTCTGAATTGCAGAATTCACCTCTTCCCGGCAGAGAACAGAGAGGAGGAATGGCAGCGACAGCCCAGCCAAAGGCAGGTAAAGCAGAAACGGATTGACCTCTATTTTGAACGCCACGCCGAGTCGCCGGCGTCGCTCTGCTCTCTGCGCTTTCTCACTCGCTCCCTTCGCACAGCAGCAGCTCCTGGGAGCAGGAGGGGAAAAGGCGAACAGCAAAGCACGGCACGGCACAACACGGGGCGGCCCCACAGCCGGGCCCAGAACAGCTGAAAGGTCGCAGCCACAGCACATGAAAACCGACACCGGATTCACCATCGAGGAAAGCGCAGCCCGGAATCCAGGCCAGCAACGCGGCCCTCGGGGTCCCACCGCCGCCGATCTCCCCCCGCCGTGCCCAGGAGCGCGGGCTGAGCCGCTGCTGCTCGGAGCGAACCCTCCGCCCCTCACCGCAGCCCTCGGGGCAGCACGGAGAGCTTCCACGGCATCGAGCGGACAGCGTGCCCTCCCCAAAGCACCACCACGCACTAAGCAAGCGCCCGGACCCCTCCTGACCCTCCCTCCCTCAAACCATCAGGCTCCCATCGCTCGGACCCAACGTCGGTGCGGATTGAGCACCGCCACCGGCCCGAGCGCGGCGGCTTCGACGGGACGGGACGGACCTCGAATCCCGGCCCCTGCACTTCCCTGCGGTCCCCCCTAAGCGCTCACCTTGGCGGGGCCGCCCGCCCGCCGACATCGCGGCACCCGGCCGCCCCGGTCCCGCTCCGCCCCGGCCCCGCTCCGCCTCGCTCCGCCCGCCGGAGGACGGCTGTCCGTCCCTCCCGCCCCACGCAGGAGCCGGGGCCGGCCCTGAGGCCCTGACCGCAGCACGAAGTCTTTGGGACAGCAGCAGCGTGCAGCGGGCTTCCATCCCCCCCAAAAAGAAACCCAGAGGGAGCCGTGATGGGAAGAGCACCGAGTTGCTGCCGGTACCGAGGAAATGAGAGCACAGGGCGAGCACAGAGCGTGGGAGGAGACAGCTTTCTGCTTGTGGTCTCCCGGAATACACAGAGCAAATCTCCGTTTGGCCTTCTGACTGCACAGCACGCAGGTGTGTATCACAGCACTGCCTCCACGTGCTGCTCCCCTCTGCTGAGCCCCCTGGTGCTGCAGAACGGTGACACAAAGCATCGCTGCTGTGCGTGAGGTTCAGCAGTGAGCGCAAATGCAGCCTGGGCTCCTGCATCCCTACCGCTGAGCACACAGAATCACACAATGGCCAGGGTTGGAAGGGACCTCAAGGATCACGAATCTCCAACCTCTCTGCCACATGCAGGGCCACCAACCTCCCCATTTAATGCTAGACCAGGCAGCCCGGGGCCCCATCCAACCTGGCCTTGAACACCTCCAGGAAGGTGTTCACACGTACCTGTGCTGCACTTGCTGACCTCCTGCAGGAACGTGCGGGTGTGTGAACCAAAAGGCAGCTGCACTGTGAGCCCATCGCCTTGGGAGCGGATCCGAACGGTCACATCTGAACCTGTGACACCAGGAGGAGGAGAGGAGCATGCATCAGTGCTGCCCGTTGCTCAGGAACAGCCCCGTTTCTGCTCCCTGCAGCTAAGCATGCCTCTGCAGGCTTTCATCAGCAGGTTTGCCCAGGTCTTACCATTTCACTTTCACATTTTGCGTGAGGATGTAATTAAAGAAATGCAAAAATCACTCTCTGGAATATGTTTTGTTCTGGGAACACGATGGAAACAGGGACGGGTACCCTGGGAGGAGCACAGGATGCTGCCAGGCTGCATGGGAGGGGGGGGGGGGTCAGAAAGACCAAGACTCAGCTGGAACTGGATTTGGCAAGGGGCACAAAGAAGGATAAGATGGGTTTCAATAGGTACAGCAACTGGGAAAGGAAAGTCCAGGAGGGTGCACCACCCCTTAATGAGCAACAAAGCCAGGCTGGTGACAACAGACCAGGAGAAGGCTGGCTGGGCTGTGGGTGCCCTGGGCTGCAGAGTTGGACCAGATGTCCTTCAAGGGTCCCTTTCAACTCAAACCATTCTGTGATTCTATGATTCAGTGGCTGCAGCAGCACAGGCATAACAGCAACAGCAAAACTCACCAATGACGTGAAGGTCACCATCAGGTATCACTGCAAACAGAAACAAAAGTGCTGTTACAAAGCTGAGTGACAGGACTGTAGCATTTGATTTAACACTCTGAGGTCGGATTACTGAGCACAGCCTTCAGATTCTGCCTATCTGCTCCCTGAAGGCACAGGGGTGGGCAGTGCAGCCCTGCAGGTGCCCAGAGTGCTGCTCTGGATTGCAGGATTGATAAAGCAGAGCCCTTCAGCTGGGCCATAAGATGCATCAGCTTCACCAAGGATTACAAACTGATGAGGAAACGTGATGGGCTGAGTAGATCCCAAAGCGCAGCAAGTAAACAACGAAATACAGACTCCACATCCCTCCATCCCCTCCTCTGGAGGTGGCCACTGAGCCCCGAAGCGCGTGAATACCTTCTTCCACTGCAAACCCCTCTGAGATGGGGATAACCCTCTCCAGCCACACGTCCTCCGCAGCGATGGCCATCCGCCGGTGGGTGTAAACGTAGATCCTGCGAACACGGAGCAGAGGCGGAGGGAATGGCCTCGATCCAGGCAGATCCCACCCCACACAAATCCCTCCCCCTCCCCAAGCACAAGCCCGCTTTGCCCCATCTCGGCACCCACGCGTGCTGCCCGCCGCGCTCCACCAGGCCCAGCAGCCGGCTCTCCACGCTCTGCCCCGCAGCCACGGCTCCTTGCACGGCGTGCGGCGTGGGTCAAGGAACGGCAAACCGAGATGGGAGTCGAGGGGTCAGAAAGGGAAGAAAAAAAAGAGCGAACTCGCCAGCCCTTCCCCGGACGAGCACGGGGCAAAGGATATGATTCGACACGTCGCCCCATCGAGAAGCGTCTCCTGGATGGCCACCGACTGGTCCATCCTCCGGGCCGGCGGTCAGCGTGGAGCTCGGGGGGACCGGGATGGGGGTCGGGACGGGGATGGGGGTCGGGTCCGCGATGCGGCCGCGCTCGGTGTCGCCGTTGCCGGGAGCCGCCGCCGCCGCCCCGTCGCCCCGTCGCCCCTCTCCCCGCCCCGCGCTCCCGGCCTGCCCCAGGGCTCCCTTAACCCTTCGGCTCCGGCCGCAGGGACGGAGCTGCGCCGGTGCGGCCCCGCGAGGATCTCCGGGCTTCGGCAGCCGCTGCTGGGGCTCCTCACCGCGGCCGGAACCGCCGCCCTCCGCCCGGACAGAGGCTCGCAAAGCGCCAGGAAGCGACCGAGCATCATTTCCCTCTCCGCTGGATGGGACCGGGAAGGATTTTTAAACGGGATGCTGCTTGGTTAATGGGGCGGAGAGCCGGGAGAGCGGCGAGAAAGGCTGAGCAGAAGCGGAGTACGGGCGAGGGGGGGCACGGAGCGTCCTCAGGCTGAGGGTACTGCGTGCACAGAGCCGGGCCTGCGGCAATGCAGAGCCGCTAACTTCCTACTGCCATCAGGAAGGGCTCTTTTTTGCGGTAGCACCTGGAATGTTTTGTTAAATGTCGTGACCCAGCTGACTTCCGAGCTTTAATTATGCAAAGAACTGGTGCAAAGGGTGAAAGCAGGTGCTGGGAAATGTCAGCAGGTGCTGACGTGCCCAACAGGGGAGCTCGGTGAGTCAGCTCTTTCCGCTGTAACTAACAGCAAAAGTCGGGCAGATACGGAAAAAGCAGCAGCCTGTGCTTTCTGCTCCCTTGTCGGCAATGGTGCTGAGCAGATAAAAGACTGCAAAGAGGAAACAAAGGAGAACAGTGAGAAACATCAGCTACAAACTCCAGAGCGCTCCTGCAAGAAACGTGGTGCTGCGAGTCGGTTCTGAAACAGGAATATCCGAGAGCTCCGTCCCGTTGTCACTTTCTGCTGATACATTGATGTGACAACACGGCCCAGGCTGTGGCATGGCTTTGGTGCAGCATCACTGCAGCGTGGAGGGGCTGGTGATGGCTGCACACTGCCTGCCCTCAGCCCCACATCCACTGCATGGAGCTCCCAGCAAAGCCATCCTTCCTGCTGCTGTCCCAGCACAGCCCTAGGGCTGGGATTCCCTTCCCATCGCATCCATCGAGCTGAGCTGTGCCCAAAGCAGCCTGACATCGACTCAAGGGACTGATGCTTCTTTATTATTGTTATTATTTTATTATTTTCTTAAAAGAGAACAGGAAGAGGACAGAATGTGTTTGTGCAGTGGCACCACAGAGCTGTTACCAGCTGCCTGTGATGCCTGTAACTACATTGTGTAAGCTGTGCCTTGAGTCAAGGCAGAGGTTCCTGGGTTCCAAGCTGGCTCAGCACCCTCTCACTCCTATACCTGAGGTCTCTCCTTCCAGCATCCACCATCCCTGCAGCACAGAGGTGCAATGCTGCAGCTCACAGCTCCTGGAGATGACGTGTAATGGGGATCACCTGCATGGGGGGGAAAAGTCACCATCTACAAACTCCAGGGATCTACAAGCATGGGGATGTAACAGAGGGTGTTTGATAGTGACCTCAGCTGAAATCAAGGAGGGGAAAGGCTGCAGGTCTGCTGTTTACCCGTGTAGGGGAGTGGAGGCCTTGCAGCTCAGGAGGAGGGCTGCCCCCCACACCAGGAGCTGCAGCAGTGGGGACACAGCCACCTGCCCAGCACCGTTCACGTGAACTTTGCCATCCAGCTTCAGGCAGCTGCCCTTGAGGGTGGCGGGGCAGCACTCCTGGAAGCAGGCAGCCTTCACCCCCTGGGCACAGACAGGCTTGGCAGCCTTGCAGGCTTTGCTGCATCCTGCCACGTAATTGAAGCCCGTCTTCTTCATCTGGAAGGAGGAGAGAGATTCATCTGCTGGTCCTGCTCAGCCTGTGGCATTTGCATTGAGGGGATGCACACAGACTGCAGCACATCCCACCTGTCCTGTCCCAGCCATACCTCGCAGAAATCATGCCCAACAAAGCATCTAGTTGTGCTCTTCTTGCCTTTGAAACATCCCTCCCCATGGCAGGAGAACGCTGCACAGATTTTCCCCTGCAAGACAAGACCAGAGGAGACCTGTGCAGGTGTGGTGCAGGCAGCAGGATGCCCAGGGCCAGATCTGGACCTCGGGCAGCCCTTCCTTCCACAGTGCCCTCCCAAACCTCCACTACATCTCAGCATTTGCCATCATCTGTCTCCGGCATTTCACACTCAGAGATAAGAGACAGCTCCCATCTGCCACTGCACGAAACCTCACTGCAACGCCACCACAAGTTTCAAACCTCCTTTTCCTTCCTCTCAGTGAGGCTGGGCAGAGATAAAGCTCCTTCCAGCCCATCACTTGAGTGCACCAGCACCACCCCATCCCTTCTGTGGCTCGAAGAGACTCTGTCCCACAGCCAGCTCTGGCCGCTTGGAGCAATGCAGATGCTGTGCTTAGCACCCTTACATCTCCGTCCTTGCAAAGCTCATGAAGGATTTGCTCCCCTTTCGAGGCAGCTTTTGCACAGAGATCACATCGGGTACCTACGTTTCGTGGGGGGGGCCGCGGGGTCGTGGTGGTGGTGATGGTGGTCGTGGGTGGCACGGTGGTGGGGGGCAGATCACCTGTGGGCACAGAGGAGCCCTGAGGACACAGCCCACGTGTGGCCTCTGTGGGGCAGAGGAACTGCAGCGATGCAGCCAGCCCAACACGATGGGTCTGCACACCCATTTCTCTCGCATGCAGTGGGATAAACCACGGAGCAGTTACCATAGGAGCTTGCATTGAGCTGCAGGCAGAGTGAGGTGTTGCAGCACTCCACGGTGCACTGCTGTAGGGCCACGCTGCCACTGGTCCTGCACGGCTCTGCCCTGCACACACTGCTGCACCTGGCAGTGTAGTTCGTGCTGGAGAAACGATAAAGCTGCAACAGCAGAGCCAAAGGGAAAAAAAAAAAACAAACACTAGAAGTGTGAAGAGAGGCAATTACAGAGGAGCAAAAATAATGGACAGACTGTGAGAGAGGCAAAGGAAAATCAGGTGTTGTGCTCACAGCCACCGTAAGCTCCGTACCTCGCACAAGGTCTCATTGTGGCAGGTGGCCGTCGTGTTCCTGTGGGCTTCATCCTGGTAGCACCTCTCCCCGAAGCACTGGAAGCTCTGACAGCTGAGCTGGGGGGAGGACGTGCCAGGGGTCACAGCGCAGCAGAGCTTCTGCATGGCCAGCATCCCCCTTCCCTCTCCTTACCAGGGTTTGTTCTGTAAGGTTCACGGAGGCGTTGGCAGCCACTGAAGCCTGGCTGATGGCCACCGGGGTGGTGGTGGCGGTCACTGAGGTGTGGTTGGAGGCAGCCATTGAGGCACTGGTGGTAGCCACTGAGCTCTGCTTGGTGGCCACCAATGCCTGGTTGGAGGTGGCCACTGAGCTCTGCTTGGTGGCCACCAATGCCTGGTTGGAGGGGGCCACTGAGCTCTGCTTGGTGGCCACCAATGCCTGGTTGGTGACAACCACTGAGGTGTTGGCAGCAGCCACCAAGGTCTGCTTGGTGGCCACAGAAGCTTTGGTGGCAGCCACCGAGGCGTGGTTGGTGGCTGTTGTTATGGACATGTTGACGACTTTGCGCCCTGAAAAACACAAAGTTCCCCCTTGGTGAAGGAAATAGCATCCATGTGCTTAACAAGTTGTGGTTCCCTATCCCAAACAAAAGCAAAGACCCGTTTGCAACCAGCAGTGAGGAGCCTGCCCAGCAGGTCAGAGATAATCACTGATTATGGAAATGTTACAGCAGCTTCTCCCTTCCCCTTCAAGGCACACTGCATAGGAGATACAGCCATTTCTGGGGTCAAAACCCCAAGAAGAGTTTCTTTTGCACAGCTCTGTCTGATAGCTTACAGCCAAGAGAGGACAGGGACATTGTCCCATGTTGTCCCATTGTCCCAGGTTGCCTTTGCCCCGTTCCCAAGAGGATCCTCTCCCGTGCACTCACCTGCTATGGCCAGAGGGCCCTGGGTGCAGAAGTGCAGAGCCAAGACAGAGAGCAGCAGGCCTGAAACAGAGCAGAGACAACTGGGACCATCAAAGGCCAAGTTCAGCTCTGGCAGCCTCCCTGGGAGAGCAAGGATCCTTGCAGGCTGTGGGGTACCAGCTCTGGGATGGACTCTGCTCAGAGCACACATTACCTTGAGCAGGGAGGAGCTGCCGGTGAGCTGCCATCGTCCCCACCAGCAACCTCAGCTGGGACCTGGCAGACAGACGCAATCAGAACTGGGCAGTCAGAATCAGCTCATCACCCAGAAGTTATCCTTCTGGTTTGGCCTCAGGGACCAAGAGCCAGGCCCTTCCAGTCTCGGTTGCAGCAGCAGAAGGCTGATCAAGGACTGAGGAACCCTGGAAGCACTTCTCCCCATGGGCTCAGCCCAGCCCTGCCAAACAGGAGCCCCCCGGGAGGCCACGTGCTGCCGTTGGTGTGGTAACCCTCCACCCTCATGTAACAGAGCTCTGAGAGGCACCAGCTTGGCACCACACACAGCAAACTGCTGATGCTGTTGTAAATGAAGAAGCTGCCCAGCTCAGGATGGAGGCACACACATCCCCGTTGCATGGAATTCTGAATCCAGTCGTCTGCATTGCTTCCCAACGCTGATCCCTGCACTGCTCACACTGTGGGTGGGGAAGTTCTACCTCCTCAGGTGTTTCCTGAGATACACTACTCTCCATCGAATGAAAGCAGACGTTTTCCTTGCAAAATCTTTGCCAATTCAAGAAAGAAAACAGTGGAGATAACTCCAAACAGGTTCCAAGGCTGTTTTCTGAATGCTCCCCTTCTGCCTTAGCATTTAAGCTCAGATAGCATTCCTAGGGCACTCTTTCAGAGTGACAGAAAACAACACAGGCTGGAGTTTCTCACCTCCCAGAGCAAGGCTGCCCCCGCACCCAGAGCAGGTTAGGAAAGCCCTTACAGAGGAGGGTAGAGCACAGCCAGGCTCACCTCCACAACAGGCTGAGGTCAAACCAGAAAAGGCTCACCCCGAAACAAGCTTCTCCCCCCAAGCAGGGAAAGGAATCTGCTCACAGACTCACCCTGTGTCCGTGCCCTGAAAGCCCCTGCACACCAGAGGAAGCCTGCAGCTGCTGCAAGAGATGGAGAGCCTCTGAGCACCGAGCAGCTGCAGCGCCTGCAGCACAGCTCACACCCTGGTGCCAGTGAGCAGCCCCAGCCTGCCAACCAGCAGCTGCACAAACCGTCACCCAGGGAGAAGGGTTTGTTACCTGCAGCTCTGCTGGATTTGGAGATGCAAACGTCTGTGTGCAGCAAAAAACAGAGAAAGGGATTTTTGAGGCTAGAGGTGTCGCACCAGAACTTCTATGCCGAAATGAAAGCCCACTGTAGGCAGTGTGAGGGCTGCCACAAAGCACAAGGCCTCTGCCCAACGCCTCTTTTCTCCTCATGGACTTTAATTCGTGTGGCAGTACCACACTTCAAGAGAAGCAAAGGAAGGATCCGTGCTAGCATCTGCTAAAGTCAGTGCCAGCGCTGGACAAACTAACACAAACTACCCACACGGCAGCCCATCCTAAACAAAGCTCATTTATTGGTTCCCTGAAAAAAATCCCAGTAGCCAAAGCCTCACAGGAAGCCAGACTTGAAGCCAAAGCAGCAATGCAAGCCAAATACCTGCTCTGCAAAGGAGCACAGACAGACGTTAAACTATTATACAGTACAAGATTGTCAGCATGCAATGCTCGTGTGTGCTTTAAAGAAGGCAGTCCTCATCATAAAAACTTCCATCAGCACTGGAATAAGAGAGAAGTAATTGTTTCTAACAATTCAAACCGTGTACAAAGTTTCTGAAAGACACCATTATCAAATCTCCTCCTTCCAGCATACAAAAGGAGACGCATTTTCAGCACTTCCTAAGTTAAAATCCATTTATTTTTAAGGTTTTTAATATAAAATAACATCACAAGGCTGCTTCTCACAAAGGGCTTACTAGAAAGCGATTCTATGAAGTATCCTATGTTCATGCAAGTCGAAAAAAAAATCAATAAGCTGAAGAACTGGAGCTGGTGACACTTCTTTTTTTTTCTGATGTGAAATCCTTCACCTGGGAAAAGTTACAGCAGCCCCTGACGTTTCAAGTCTTCGTAGGTCTTCTTGTTCACCACATTCCCACTGGAGTCCTCATATTCCTCCTGGAATAGAATGAACAGTTTAGGGACACCTGCATGCAGCCTGACTCAGGTTGTGCTACAGCATTCACAGTTCAGCTCCAGTTCCATCTGAGCACAGCCACTCTGCCAGGAGCCTCCCTACATGAAGACATGCAGGGCATCTACCAGCAAGCTCAGCATGATCTTATCTAGACTCAGAATAATGACAGAAGGCTCTAAGTGTCCTGGAGACCTCAGCCTGTGATACAGCTTGTGTTAGAAACTCTCCAGCCAGAGCCACTTCATGCAAGGTAGTGGAAGACCCCCAAGTACACTGGACTAGAAACACCCCAGTGTCTCTACCATCTTACCTCTGTGTCAGGCTGCCACCTCTCTGAAGCCTTCTGTAGTTTCAGCTTTGCCCACACTGTAAATACAAAGGCATTCACAACATGAGCACCATTTCACTTCAAACGCTGCGTTTGAAACTACTAAAATGCATCAGCTTTTAAAAAAATTCAATAAAATAAAGTAAATCCCAACCATTGTCACTTCTGGGCCTTTCACTGAGTACTGCAGGCTTTCAAAACCTCCCTGGAGGCTCCACCATTTCTGAATGTTTTGCTGGTTTCCCCATGGAGATTGTGAGGAGCATCAGTGAAGTAACACTTGCATGGGATCACACAGTCACACTCTGAATAAATGGTGGCCTGCTACACTTGGCTGAGATTCCATACATAAAGCACTGCAGACAAAAAAGCTGGCAACAAACAGACACTTGGCTGGCATGCCTAGCAAACATCTATTTCTGCAGGCATCCAGCAAGAAACAAAGACATTCTCCCTCTAAGAACTGTGAGAGATGTTCCAATGAAGGGTCATCCCAGCAGCATCGTGCTTCTTACACTCCTCCCTTAGTCACCAGTCGTGGGGTAATACATTCCTGGCCCCAGCTAGCAAATACCAGCGTTCTCGTAGCACAGTCCCTGTGCAAAGAAATGCCATCTAGACTTACGTGAGACAGCGTCCTCAATCTGTGTGACATTGGCAAAATGTGCAGTGTTGGGAATGCCCAGGCATCTCATCCCGTGAGCGTGACGCCACTCCTGGGAACGAGAGGCAAAAGTCACTGAGAGGGAATGGCACCTCACCACAGTGCCTGCTGGGAGGCCTATGATGAGCTAAGCAGTGTAAAACAAATGCTAACAAAACACAGATCTCCCAAACATTGTTTTTTTTCTGATGGTAACAAGACACTGAGTGCCCTGCATCAATCAGGCCTGGATATCGGTGTGTTCAAACAAGAGACTGGATATAAATTGGCAGAACAGATCTTTGCATGCTGTGGGGAATTTCCAGTTTCAATAGCATGGCCTTGCAGCATCGGTGCAGACACACATTTTGTAAATGGAAGAAATGCCACACAGATGCTCGTGGCATTTTCTCATCACTTACTATAAAGATTGTCTGAATGAGGCACTGATGGTTCTTGTGACCAAACCTCACTTACTGCAAAATGGCGTTGAAAAGCTTTGGGCCCTCTGTAGGTGTAGTTACCACAGATCTCACAGTTGTAGTTGATGTTTAAACCATGCAATTTATACAACCAGTACGGGATTGGCTGAGAAGGGAAGACAAACAAAGATTAGGCCAAGTGACAAGGGAGCTTCAAACAGAAGAGTGAAGTGGGATCCCCCACTGGTTCAGAGCTAAATCCAGACCTAACAGCCTCAGCTACCTTGCCATCCCAACCGAGGGGCAGATTTTTAGGATTATAAATGATTTCATTTTCTTCATCTTCGCTCTCGCTCTCGCTGATCTGCTCTTCTTCCTCCTCCTCCCTCTCCTCCCCTGTCCGCGCCTGCTTACGCTGCACGTTCTCATGAGTGAGGTGTCTCTGTTCCTGGAGTGTGAGGAAACAGAACTGTGTTCACACAACAGCAATAAAATAAGATGGCAAGCCAATGGCAGCTGCCACCGTACCCCAAACTGAAGCAAGGATTTAAGGCAAGCATTAAGGAGGAGTAAGAAAGAAAGAAAGGCAGGCAGTTTCTCCACAGGAAACATGTAAACTTCTGGAAAGAAAAGCAGCTCTTGTGGACACAGTCTATGGAGACGCTGGGTAAAAACAGAATGATCTTCTGGTCACTGCTGGACAGGTCTGTAACCAAAAGCTCAAAGACAAAATAGAATTCTTACCCCAAGAACTTCTACATATTCATATATCTGAGCTTCCAGGAATGCAAGATCTTTATTTCTTTCAGTGTCTCTGAAAGAAGAGAAGGGAAATTTCACTAAGTCCATTCCAGAGCTGCAAACACCAAACACATGAACTCCTCCTAAGGACACCTTTGACTCCAGTGCAGCAAGAGAAGGAAACAGCTGACAAACTAAACTGCAGGCAAACTACTCAGCTCTGATATCTCACATTTGGTTCAGGACCAACATAAAAGGATTCCAACACTCTGGGAATCTGACACAACTATACAGTGCTGATGTTTATCCCCCAGTGATGGGATCAGCACCGACCTGAGAACAGCCTTTAAGAACTCACCTTTTGATTCCCTTTGTCTTTGGATTCTTAGCAAACAAGGAAGGATCCAGTGCTTCCAGGGACTTGCCTTTAGTACTAAAAAGTCTCTGCGCACGTTCTTCCAGAGTCCTGTGGAGAAACAGGGAGGAGATGAACTCAGATCAGTTTTTTTCTATTTCCAGAATATTATCTGAATTCGTGCAGCACCATCATAAATCCAGCTTTTAAAGGTGAAGAGCTTTTCTATGATCTTTGTTTTTTAGACCAAATTCTCCTACATGACAGACTCCAGTACGGCACGCTTTTCAAAACTGTACATCACTGAATTCCCTGACTGGCTTTCAACATGCTGAACATCATTAAAGTAATTCTTGTACAGCAGAGAAGCCAAGCAAATATCCTATAAAGGAATGCAAGGTGGCAAGACCTCAAAAACTGAAAAGGATTTAGGAAAAGAGCACATCTTACCCGCCACATTTCAGCCCCAGTGCCAATAATGCTGATTTCAGTCTGTCCAGTCCTAGGGAGGCCAATTCCTATTCAACACAGCAAATCACAGTAAGATAAGAGCTATTAAAAATATAAATAATATGGATGTGTCTTATAAAAAAAAGAGGAAGAAGGAATATGAGCAGCACTAAAGAAATGACTGTCAAGTGGGTGCCACTCCTTACTGAAAAAATGAGGCATGTGCCAAATCTCAACAGAGCTTTCAAGCTGCAGCCCTCTAGTGGGAGAAATTAAATCATCAGCACAACCAAAGTTTCATCCAGAGAGCACAGAGCCAAAAACAAAGGCTGAAGAAGAGAGATGATGGCAAGAAACCAAACGGTTCAGCTCCCATCTGCCCACAGTTTAGAAGCACAGCACTGAATACCTACTTCCCAAGAGGAAAACGCTGAGAGATCCAGGTGGGCTCCAGCGTGAGTGAGGGCACTGCTGGTCTCTTTCTGCCAAGAGAAAACATGTGGGACATCCGTGTGACACTCTGCAACTCTTCATGCAATCCAGGTACCCAACACACAGCACAGCAGTTCAGTTCACACACAAACACCCCATCGCTGAACCACGCAATGAACTGACAGAAAAGATTAAAAGCAAGCAAACGTTTAAAAAGGCTGCCTGCAAATGCCTGCAAATGCCTTCAAACTCCACCTTTGTGACGTCTTGCTATCAGACTTCACCTCAGCAGTGATTTAACACCAGCAATTCATAAGAAATCTGTCACAAATGAAACAAAGCTCTGAATTCACAGCTGCTCACCGGCCAGCCAGGGAATGTTCCGTTCTCCCACTTCTTCTCAAACTCAGTCTGAATTTTCCCAAACAGTTCATTCTGGTCCAGTAACGGTTTCACTCGATCTGTGTACTCCTGTAGGTACTCAAGGAGCATTTCAAGATACCTGGCAGAGTAATTATCAGCACAGACAATAATTCCATATCAGAGTACTGGTAGAACGGTATCAAAGTTATCAAGAGTAGCTTTGAATGCAATAAACTCAAGTACTTCCACAGAATAAGAAGCCCAATGGCTCCCCACATTTTGTTGTGCTTCATGTCCTCTCAGGACTCAGTATGGCTGAGTTACTACAGCTCAATTTATATCAGCTATGCTTGATTGCTAACTCTGTTCCTGGACACTTGAGAAGCAAATTCCTTCTCATCGACTATCATAAATGAAGCAGGCAGGACAAAAGGCTCACCTCTTATATTCAGCATTTTTTCTCTCTTTGGGGATGTCAAAGAGTTGGTCAAATGTGGACAGATAAGTGATGTAATCCAGTTTCTAAGAAGAAAACAAAAAACAGTTTGAGTCAGACTTTATACACATGCAGCCAAATCAACATCTCATTTCCAGTTACCAGACCAGAAGAAAAGCACAAAGCTCATTTATTCTGCACGGTCTGCACAGGGCTGGGGTTTACCACCTGCTTTTCAAAGCAAAACAAGCACTGTGAAACAGCTATTTGCACATAAATGCCCTTTGAAACAAACCAACAACCAACCCACGAAACCAAGAGCCTTCAGCACTGAAGTGCAACACAGCTGAGCACCCACAGCAACCCAGCTTCTCACCTCTGATGATTTCAGATTAATGTATTTCAGATAGCAGTCGTGCAGATCCAAGTAGCGCCCGTACCCTTCTTCATCTGTGAACTCCACCAGGTCTGCAGGAAAGAGCATGGAGAGCTTTGTTACCAACCTCACATTCTCTGCTTATTAAACGCACGCTTCAGAATCTGAAAATAATGAACTGCAGGCCAATTTGTCTTTCTTAAGCATGTTTATAATGCACATGGATCCTCGTTGACTAGATGTCTGCCAGCTTCCTTGTGTTGCATCAGAACATTCCTCAAAAGAATCATCACGACTGTGAACATTTCTGCAGCTCAGAAGAATGTAAATGAAATAAGAACATTTGTCACGGTTAATGCAGGAAAAGGGAGGTGGGACTCTATGCAAACCAGATCAGACAGGTCACTAAATCGCAGCAAGCAATGTATTCTCACTTCAACTGGCCCCAAAAAAGAAACAAATACAACCCTAAAGACTTACTTTGAGCTTCTTCACTTGGGTTGTCTCTGGCCTTCAACAGTTCCTCAAACTCCACTGACATGGGAACACAAATCTTCAAGAACAGACAGAAGTTACAGAAAAAAAGTGATCAGTTCAGCTAACGCCCAGGAGTAATTCATACTGCAAACAGTAAAACTGGTAACTGAACAGGTGTTCAAAGCACTTCTTCATGATCACATCTGCACTAAGGAAAAAAAGTACAACCCAGTGACTGTGACAGTTATGCAAGCAAGAACGAATGCTAGCTCAGAAGCAGAATGTTCTTCAACTAATAGAGTGTGGGGAGGACATGGTGAGCATCCTGCATTTTCTCCTACTCAGACAGAGCCTTATATAAAGCCTTGAAGCACCGCCTACTCTTGAATGCTTTGTTTTCCTGAGTGACATTTTAACACAGCAGAGGTGAAGCCCGACACTCCACAGATCAGTTATTCTCACAAAGCAGGGAATTACTCACCTCGTTGGGATGCTTCCGGTGAAACTCTTTGATTTGTTTCAGTCTGTTGTAGAATTCTGCAAATTCATTTGGCCCTGAAATGGCGCTGAGCTCTTCCTTCCGTAAGCTACAGGTGCATGAGAAGAAGACAGATTGCAAACAAACAAACAAAACATGCTTATGCTGATATAATCTTTTTGGAAGTGTAACGCTGAATTCTGCTCCCACAAAACACCAGTGAGACTGACAGCACAGCCCCACAAAGCCCCAGTGATGTTCCACAGGCAGTCAGGCCCATGCTTTGCAGATCTGGGTCACATCTCGACTGAAAACGCTGCAGTCTCAGTTACAAACACTCAAGTTTCCCTCAATGATTCAATCCAAGAAAACAATGAAATGTTTGCGTTGTGCACGAACACTTTTTAATGTGAAGCCTGGGTCCTCCTCCAGCAGGTTCAGGGCTGACGCCCAGCCTTGAACTGCAGCGTCGTGCAGTGTTTACAGCAGACCCAGAGGAGCCCCAGGTCCTCTATCCGCGAGCCGGCAGGCCGCACACTCACCCGTCCTTGTCGTCATACAGGTCCCTCAGGTTGCCGCTCACTTCCATGTACCTCTAAAACACAACACAAACCCCGCGCTGCCACCGCGAACCTCAGCCGGGCCCGGCCCCGCAGCTCGGCAGCCTCCCGGGCCGTTCCGTACGGATCCCGGGACCGCAGCGGCTCACCCCCCCCGACTCACGTCCTGCATGGCCCGCGTCCGGTGGTCGGAGTTGATCTGATCGCGGAGCTGCGGGGAAAGGAACGGCGTCAGCGAGGGCCTGGGCCCGGCCCATCCCCCACACGACCCCACCGGACCCCCCGCCCTTCCCCGGCCGCACCGTGGACTTCTTGGTGAGCATCTCCTTCACCATGACGTCCATCAGCCGCTCCCGCTCCTCATGATAACGCCGCTGCTGCTCCAGGATCGTCTCCATCCTCTCGCGTCCCGCCCGGAAGTCGAAGCGCGCTACTTCCGGCGCAGCCTGTGCGCTACCAGAAGGGTCCGCCCCCGTCCTGATCCTCGCCGGAAGGATCCGAGCTGAACGTGGGACCGCGGTGATTATCGCCGCTGCGAAGCGGGGGAGGCAGAGCTATGAAGCCGCTCGTCCACATCTCGTGCAGCCTCGAGGCGGTGTGGAGCGGTGGGAAGCCGCTCCGGTATCGGATGGTGGGAGAGGAGGGCTGAACGCCCGCAAGTCCTGTCCCAAACGCTGCCAGCATGGCGGCTTTGTCCCAATGTGCACTGAAAGGAGAGGAGCTCGCAGCCTGAACAGCCTCTGGGCCTCCAGGAGATCAGCGCGGGTGTCAGCGCCAACCCCCGATAGGGCACAGCTGCTCCCAAACACACCCGTGTTGTCCCGTGCTCCCAAACACACCCGGGGGACACCCGTGTGTCCCCACACAAACAGGCAGCGCACGGCCTCCCTCTAACCAGGGCTGCCCGCCCAGCAGGGTCAATCAGAGCCCACGTTCACACGCTGCCCTTTGTCACAGCGATTAGAAAAGCCACAGCTTGAGTTACCCCCTCCTCCCCCCTCTCCCCCCATAACCGCTGTGAGCACCCTGCAGCTCTGCTCCTGCCCACCCCGGGGATCAGCGAGCACTGCAGGTGCCCCCGGGGCTGGGATGAAAACCTCCAGCCTGAGGGCGGCTGTGGGCAGCGTTACACAGCTGTGAATCACAGCCCAAACAGGAACAGACCCAGCAGAACAAAACGTGTCCAGCCCGGTGCTGCCTCCTTCCAGCCTGCCTTGGGTCACAGCCGTTGCTCCTGAGAAAAACAGGAGTGCTTTGTGGGCTTTGGGCATCAAGGCTTGAAGGATGTGGCTCTGGAGGATGTCATCCTGAAGAGGTCACGGTTGTGGCCTTCCACTTCTTCTTGGATTTTAATTACCATCTTCAGATCTACTCTAAATGCTGAGGAGCGTGTCAGTGCTTTGCCTCCGCTTTGCCAGATGCAAAACTATAATTACATTTAAACCCATAAATATTTTTTCCCCTACAATGCATGTTAAATTTATTTAACTATAACAACAAAAAAAACTTGGCTTCATTATGGCAGACAAAGATGATCCTGCCCTGGGAACATTCATTGCACTGAGGGGATGATACTGATGATAGGAGCGTTGTATTTAATTACTCTTGGAATAAAGTCTTCCCCTACATGTGTCACTTCTTCTCATGAATGCCCATCTAAAAATACAAGCGGAGATAAGATTTTGGACTTGGTTTTTGATTTTTCCCTTTCCTTTCACGTGAAATTTCATCCCCAGTAAGGTAAGGAGCTGAAACCCAGTGGGGACCCCCAGCCATGTGGGCTTGGTGCACCGGGAGCCTGATGCTGCTCTTCTTCCTCCTCTGCCCATCAGCAGCACCATGGGAGGAGGCAGGCTGTGGGCTGAGCTGTGCAGGGCTGGGAAGGCAATGTGGGAGCAGCTTGGGGCAGATGGGGGACAGTTTTCCCACCAGGAGAGGTGGGGCAACAGGAATAAAGGTGGCTCTGCGAGTTCTCCCCACCTTCCTGGACTTTTGCTGGGGGTCTGGAAGAAGGGATCACACCAGGAGGAGCGTGCAGGATGCCTGCAGGGCTCAGCCACCTTCCTAACCTTATGCAACGGAGGCAAAGGAGAAAGTTCTTCAACTCAGGTTCCCCACTACCCCAGGCAGAATGGACAGTAGTGGTCCTGGGCTTGTTACCACACACAGGGTCAAATCTCGGCCTCCAGCAGCACCTGGCCTCCAGACCCATCCCTGCAGGGCTGCAGGAGCGGCTGGGACAGGTCCATGCTGGGTTAAGGAGCTCAGGAGAGGCCGTGCTGGAGCCGTGACCCAATGCTGCTGCATGTACAAGCATGCAGCTGAGAAATGGGTGACCGCCAGCAGGGAGCTGAAAAGTCTGCCTGGAAGGAGAGAGAGCCCTCATCCACAGGGCAGAGTGGGGTGCCCACAGCGAGCCCAAAAAGCATGTGGCAGGAGCCACCGTGTCCCCCTATGGGCTGACTTTTCCCCAGGAGAGCTGAGCTCAGTGTCTGGTTAATGCTGGGCTCCCAGCGAGGGCCCAGGCTGCGTGCTGAGGAGAATTTCCGTGCCTGCTTCAGACCGTGCTCCGGGAGCCCAGGGGAGGTTTGTGCATGACATCACCCTCCCCCTCCCGTAAATCAGGCACGGGGCCGCGCGCAGCCATGACCCATTCATGACAGGGATAAAATCCAGATGTTCCAGCGCTACGTGCAGCTGGGTCATTTCCTTTTTTGGCTAAAAACGTGAGGCTCTTGAGGCTGAGCAAAAGAGGAGCCCGGGGGCCCTTTGTACAGAAACCTTTTGTGGTTAATCCCTGGAAACAGCGCTGCAGAAACAAGGGCTGGTGGTGCTGCTGCTGCAGGACAGGCTCAGCCAGAAACCTCCAGGGCCTGAGCTGCTCGCTCCTTGTTTGAGGCCAAACAGCAGCAAAA
Organism: Tetrao urogallus; assembly: GCF_951394365.1. Taxonomy (NCBI): domain Eukaryota; kingdom Metazoa; phylum Chordata; class Aves; order Galliformes; family Phasianidae; genus Tetrao; species Tetrao urogallus. The sequence continues at coordinate 3,639,907 of NC_136836.1, read as the reverse complement.
CCAGAGCCTGGCACAGGTCACAAGAAGCAAAAATCTTACATGAAAAAAGAAAAGAAAAAAAAAAAGCAACAAAACCATAGTTTTTGCAGGAGCTGATCCAGGAGTGTGCAGGCGCAGAGCCAGCATCGTGGTCCTGCTGCAGCAGCACCCGTGGGGTGCGGGGGCTGGCGAGCCTGCAGGAAGCCGTGGCAGCTGTTAGTAAATGTAAAGGAATCTGCGGAAAACAGTTTCAGATGTTAGGGGAACAACTGGCTCCCCAGCTGATAAAAGTGAGTAACAAGCACTCAGTGCTGTGGGGCAGGCTGCCAGGAGGAGCCTGCAGCCACATCCCCAGCAAAGCTCCCCACAGCTCAGAGCGTGGGGCGCAGCATGGGGAAGCTGCTGTGTGCAGTGGGGTGCGAGGCAGTACCCAGAGCTGTGGCAGGGCTGTGATCAGCCAGAAAGCATCACTGCTCTGGTGCTGCAGACTGACCGTGGGCATGGACAGACAGGCAGCTGCTGCAGGGAGAGGGAACTGCCATCCCCCTGCCCTCAGCCTGTACAGCTGGTGGGGTTGGGGAAGAGGAGGAAGGAGTGTGGTGGGGATCAGCCCCACTCCTATATGGGGATAGAATGGGGACAGGGCTGAGCATGGAACTGCAGTACTGCCCTGTGCCTGCTGCTTGAGAAACACACGGGAACGAGTGTCACTAAAACGGTTTATTATATAAAGCCTTAGGAAACATACAGGGGGTTGACATTCAGGACACTTCCTTCTAGAGACTGCTCCAAGCGCCTCAGAATAGCAAACACACAAACTCTGATTTGCCTGCATCAAAGCTTTCAAACGAGGGTTCAAGCAGGATCTGAATACAGAGTTAATAACACTTCAACATGCATAAGTTTTTCTGCTCCTACTGAATCCTGGGCAGGCAGGAGAGTCCCTTCATCCCACAGCTGGTTACAGAATAACAGATAATCATGACAAAAGAATACAAAAAAAGGAAAAAAAAAAACCAAAACAAAACCAAAAACGAATAAACATCACAAGAAGATGCCTTCAGAGAAGCACGGGTTAAGCAGGAAAGCAGGGCTGGGGGAAGGGCCCCATGCAGGGCAGAGCAAGGGGGATGCAGACTAGGCAGAAGCACAAGCTCCCTCTGCAGAGGAGCTCTGGGGGGGCAGGGCCAGCCAAGCCACCGGGCAAGGCTCGTGTGAGCCTTTAGACCCCTCGTTGTTAACAGTTAAGGACAGGCAGGGGTTTGGGGCAGCGCTACAGCCCTGCAAGTGCCTGAGCTCTGTCGCAGAGCCACGCTGAGCAAAGGGTGCAGCACATAGGTGGCAGAGTGGCTGCAGGAATCCCATGGTGGTGACACATGCTCCCGCTCCAGCCCGGTGTCCCCAAGCCTCCCGAATAGAGCAGAGAGCCCCGCATGCACAGGTTGTGCAATGCTGGGCTGCAAAGCCATCCACTGCGAACACCGCCAAGACCAGAGCAGGAGTTGCTGCCCTGCAGCACGCAGAGCAGGGAAAAAAGAAGAAGGATGAGCACCGTGCCCAGGGGAGCGAACTCGTGCTGCCAGCGTGCAGATCCAGCAGCCCTGCACTGAAGCTGCTGCTGCTGCCCTTTGCTCAGCTCATGCCCAGTCAGACAGTAAGCAAAAGGAAAGAGTAAATAATGGGGATCTTGAAGCTCCTTTTCAACTTTATTTAGCTTTGGCTCTGCACAGAGCCACAGTGTAGCATACTCTAGCCTTCAAGGAGGGGCACGGGAACCTCCTGAACACACAGTGGTTAGGGGTCAGCCCTCATCTCCTATGCTTTGTGCCCTGCCCCTGCAATGCTGCCAGGGCTAACTGGCACAAAGACTGTGAAGAATAGAGAAAGCCCCTGCCCCACAGTGTCCTCCAAGGCTCATAGGTCGTTGCTGCAGTCGCGGCACAGGATCTCATCATTGTCAGGGATAAAGCCTTTCCCGACCAGCGAGGTGTCACAGCGGGCACAGTTAAAGCAGTTATGGTGCCAGTGACGATCCTCAAAGGAGATATATTTACCACCACCGAAGCCTGTGGGAGGGACAGAGTACAGCATTAAAACCCTCGGGAGCCATTTGGACAAGCAGTTTGCACAGCCAGAGGTCTTGGTTCATCTCCAAACCACGGCCTGCCAGGAGGAAGCGCACTGTCCCTAGGGCCGTCCTGCTCACCTGTGATGGGCTTTGTGCAGGCACTGCACTTCTTGGCATAGAGGTTCCCAAAGCACTTGATGCAGTAGGGGTTGTCATCCTGGGAGGTGAACTGCTGGCCAGCCAGGGGGGTCATGCAGCCTGTGCAGACAAAACACTCCTTGTGCCACGGCTCGTCCCGGTAGGTCACTCCTCCCTTGGTCAGGGTCTGTGAGAAGAGAGAGCACACGTGTGACACGGGCAGTGCCACACCTGAGCAGCCATCAGCCAGGGTGCTGGCACCCGAATCATTCTCTGATGGGGTGTGGAAAGAGCTGGTACACAGTCTGCTCATCCCTAGCACTGCTAGAGCAGAGCAGCCACTGACTGTGGCAGGGCTGGGTTGCGCAGGGGCACCCTGTCCTCTCCTGAGCCAACAGATCCCCCTGCTTTGGAAGCACGACCCCCCAGCACAGGACCACGGCTCAGCCTGCCATGGTAGACATACCTTTTTGCAGCGAGTGCAGCGAGGAGCAAACTTGCTCTCGTAACAGGGGACACAGTAATAATCCTTCTTGTCTGGGATGAAGGATCGTGACCCGATGGGCTGCTGGCAGCTGCTGCATATGAAACAGTGCTCGTGCCAGGTTTGTCCATTGTACTCCAGCTTGCGGGATCCTGCAAGAAGAGCTGTGCTCAGAGGGACAGTGGGGAGCACGTATGCTCACACAGGACATGGAGATTGTGCAGGACAGTGCAGGCTCCTGCCCACCACAACAGAGTGGTGTGTGAGTGGGGCCGTGTGGGCAGCTGGGGGAGAGCCCCAGGAGCAGCAGCAGCCACGAGTGGGGGCTGTAGCAACACTTCTCTGGCACCAATATGGCCACTGCAGAGCAGTCTGTTGTAACCCATATCTGCAGAATGCCAGAATGGCCAAGCTAAGGCACTCCTTTGCCTCAGGCTATCTCCAGAGCCACTCACATGCCTTCAACCACTCCTTCCCTTTTTGTCAGCACATACCAGAAAATGCCCAGGAAACCCTTTGTTTTCTCCTCCTCAGCTCACTTCCCCACAAGAAAGGAAAACAGACACAGTCAGGGCTGTGCTCATCACAGCCTGTTGTCTCACCAGACTGTGCCCAACCCACACCGTGCAGTGAAAGAGCAGCTAAAGGGCAGAAATTCAGCTCTCGCTTGCTGCCATGGCATTGGACCCTGTAGCCCCATGCAGCGGGACTGGGAGCAAACCACAGTGCCCACCAGCTCCCACCTGGCATGACTGTCTTCTCACAGGCGATGCACTTGGAGGAGAACTCATTGCAGTAGCAGTCATTGCACAGCAGCTCCTCGTCCTGGCAGGTGAAGGGTTCGTCAGCCAGCGAGCGGTCACAGCGGAAGCAGCGGAAGCAGTGCTCGTGGTAGTGGCGATCCTCATAGTACAGCTCCTGGGGAGGACAGTAGGATGAGATGGGGATGGGCACCTATGGACTGCACTGCCCGGCACGTTCCCATACTCACCCTGCAGTCGTGGCCGATCAGCTCCTTGCACTCATCACATGTATTGGCAAAATGGGCATCGTAGCAGGGGATGCAGTAGGGGCCATTGTCCATCTGGATGTACTTGCGCCCATACAAGGACTCCTTGCAGTTGTCGCAGTCGAAGCACTCGGTCATGGTGCCGGTCTGAGGGCCACCTTCACCTGCTAAGAGAGCAGCAGGACGCTCACTCAGAGTTGCTTTGCACTGCCTGGGTTGTGCCTGCAGTGCTCCGTGTCCCCAGGACACAAGGACAGGAATGGGAACTGAGCTCCTGCACCTGAACACCCTCCCCAAATCTGCAGACAGCTGGGATGGATCCAACCACACGAGCACGCAGACGCTCAGAGAAATACAGATGCATGCACAGGGAGCTCTGCACTGTTTGGCTCCTTGCTGGGAAACAAAGGGTAAATGAGGATCAAAAAAGAATGTTTTTCCACACGGGAAGTTTTGACTTAGCACCCAGAGCAGGCCCACAAGCACTGTGTGCATGCACCTACTGCTATACCGTAGCCAGACACCAGCAGGGACAGCAGCCACGAGCCTCCTTCAGAGATCCCTAATCAGCCCCCCAAGGGCAGGGCCCCTGCACATGGCCCCAGGCTGCTGCTGCCCCATCGAGCTGCAGCATTCAGAGCTGGAACAGCTCCAGGACTTTAAAGCAGCTGCTCAGCAGGGGAGCTGGAATCGGGCACCTCAAGCTGCACCCGGCTGCAGTCATATCCCACCAACCCTCCTTGCACGTGTTGCTCCACGCATATGTTGTTGCTCCAGCTACAAATTCTTTTAAGGGAGCAAGCAGAGGGGAGGGCATGTATTTTACAAACAAGAGAGGTGTTTGGGGTTTGCATGCAGATCTGACATCGTTCCTTGCCCTGTCTTCCTGCAGGCAGGCAGGATGCAGAACTCGGGTGCTTTCTTTGGAACATTAATTCCAGAATGAGAGTATCTTCCTGCTGTTTGGTTGAACCTGGTTATTCCTAAATATGGAATTCTCCGCTTGCAAATTCACACCCTTCTGTAATACCAGCTTGCTGTCAAGTGCAGACAAGCCCATGGAATTACACCTGAGCAGTCACGACACAGCCATGCACTGCAGCTCCCTCCAGGATCCCACTTGCCCCAGAAGGAGCCACACAGCTCCATCCCCAACCCAGTGCCCATGGGGACCGGCAGCCCCCCACTTCGTGCCTGCTGCCTCAAAGTTCCCCCCTGGGGCAGCAACAATCCACTGGTGCAAGGCAGGATCTGCTCCAGACAGCTCTGAGTCAGGCAGTGAGTTCCCCAGTGCTATTCTTGGTCAAGCTCCATGGCTCCCAGCTGTTGTGAAGCCTGGTATGTGCTGATAGCACTGCTGGGGAATAAATCCAGCGTTCCCACATGGCTACGTGACCAGCGGATGGGGAAAAAAGTCCCCATTCAGATGCTCATTACCCAACTGCCGCCCGCCCCGGGGGATGGCTTCATCCCCACCAGCAGCTCAGGGCCATCGCTCTGCCTCACAGCTCCCAGCTTGGCACTGGGATGGAGCTTTGTTCAAAAGAGCCAAGTGGGTGCTTGTGCCAGTGCTCCCCTTGCTGCCACAGCTCTGTCCCCAGGCACCTTCTCTTTGTGATGCCCACACAAGGAGCAGCTCCCGCACCCCCAGCGCTCCCCCCTGCCACCCTGCTTGCCTTCAACTGCTGCAGCTACCTGGGACCTTTCCCTCCGGGGAAGACAGAAAATGAAATTACCACTCTTCTCCTCCCAGCCCTGCTGTACAGAACTTTCCAAGGTGTGTCTGTAATAAAAGGGCCTCGAACCACGATACTGCCAGGGCTTGGAGCTACTCTGTTTGCTCAATGGGCTGTGCTATCTCTGTGGTCCTAAAATATGGGGTCAGAGAACATCAGGAAACACGAGAGACGGAAAAAAAAGCACGATGGGAGAAGCCTTGGCTTCTGCTGGTGAGACGCATTCAGTCCCTGAGCGCTGCTTACCCCAGCCCGGAGCCTGTCCCTCCTTGTCCCCAGCCACAAAGCAAGTCACAGCATTTTGCTAAGGACAGTGAGGTGGGTGGTGCTGCAGGAGTGCATGGAACAGGGAACAAAACCCATAGAAACCCTCTGAAAATGATATTCCAAGTTCTGCTCAAAAGCAATGCCCCAAATCGTACCGTGCCAGTACAATACCCACCCTGCTCACAAGGGGCTGGAACTGTGCTGGTGTGCCAAAGCCCTCAAAATGAAGACTGGGAGAACTGGGTGCACTGGAAGCAAAGCGCCGCTTCCCTGGGGCAGTTCTGCTTTCAGCAGATTCTCCCCAGATGTAGTGTGCTTCCGTTGGTCCTAGCTGGGGGTGTGGGGTCAGCAGAGCCAAGCATCACATGGCTGAGGTTGCTGCGAGAGCACACAGGATCAGGCGGTTGTGCTGCCTTTTGCAGAGAATAAAACCCAGGCCCAGGAAGTTTACTCAGAGTTATTTGACTTAGATAAGCTGCAGGGAAGTGATCTGTTTGCTCTCTTTGTTCTGGTCGTGCATACAGCGTCGTGCAGCAGTGGCAAACCCTGCACAACACCACAGCAAACTCCACATCTTCACCCACGGATGTGGCACCAAGGTCACAGCCCAGAGAAAAGGGAGACAAAAGAAACACAGCGAAGGAATAGGTCAAAAGTATCCAATTCTTATTGTGATTGCAATGAGGATCTGGGATCAATTCGTGAAGACAAGAAGTGGAGTTTGAAAGTGTATTAAAAATGTGTCCTGGCTTCAGGACCCTTTAAACTGACTTTTGGGTAGTCATCATGCATGCTAATCAGCATGTGCTGATACTCTGCACTCTGCACCACCCTGTAAACACCAGTTGTGATCTAGGCTGGTGTCAGCAACGCCTCCAGACAACAGCCAAGGTGTTGCCCCAACCTGATAGGATTCCAGTTGCAAAGAGCATTCACCCACTCCCCCATGTCAGGATGAAGGCTGCCAGACCTGGGGCACTCTTGCAGCTGTCCGAGGGCAGAAATAACAGCAGCTCCCTGCCTGCCAGCTGCCCACCCAATCCTTCTGCTTGACAGAGTAGCGCTCATGGAAGAAAGGAAGCTCAGTTTCTCGCCTGCGCCCAAGAACAAACAGCTTTGGCAACAAGAGCTCCCCTCGCAAACAATATTTAAAGTGTTCCGGGATGCAAACCTGATCAGTCTGGAACAGAGCTCAGAATAGCTGCACGTATGGGAAAGGTCAGCGGTTCGCCAAGGACGCACAGCAGAGGCTGCTTTCTAATTACAGAGTACCAGGCACATAACACCACGCCGGTGTCATCGTGCACAGCAACACCTCAGAGGGCTTAGCAACAACCCCAGGAGATCGTTACATTCATTATAGTGTCTTGAACTGTTATGCAAAGAATAGGTCCGGGGCCAGACTTTCTGCTGCATGCAATCACTTGAGGGTTTAATCACTTTTGGATGCAATTCGGGCTACACGAGGTCTCTCACACTCACAGTGAACCTACAGTCCTGTGTAACTCCATATGCGTTTGTTGCTCGTTGTCAGGTCACAACCAGCTGCTCCACCAGGCAATCCAACAAGGCTATTCCCAGGGAAACACCTAATCTTCTCAGGACACAGGAATAGAGCTGCCTTTATGTGTTGGGTTCCTGCCTCTCCTCGCCCTGGCGCTCGCACTTCACACCTACAGGCACGCGGTGGGCACAGTGCAGCACTGCAGGACGGGCTCCCATGTAAGGATGAAACCTCCTGGCGAGGCAGCTTTGGAAGATGGTCTTCAGCATGCTTTGAGGTCAACAGAGGAGAACGCTCTTTGTTCCCCTTGGCTTTCCAGAACCATTATAGGTGCTGGAATCCGCGTGACATTGTTTCTGCCTCTCGTCCAACCCTAAAAGGGAAACCAGCTGCTCACTCAGGGGAGCAGCGCTGGCCCCTGCACGAGGCTGTGGACTGAGAGCCATCCCCTTCCCCTACACCACCTCTGGGCCATGTGGGGATGGCTCTTGCCCCCGTGCTCCCAAACTTGTGAGCTGCAGGCCTGGGCCAGCAGTCCAGCATCCGTGCTGCTGCTGGATCTGCCTTCAGGTGAGAGCTGGGGGAGCCAAGAGGGTGCCAGGCATTTTGCTAGCTGGATCCTGCCTGCACAGGGCCCCGCCTGCTCCAGGCACCCCTGAGTCACATCCTGCTCACAGCTACACCTCCCAGCTCCACAAAAGGGCAGCCTGGAAGAGGCAGCAGATACCTGGAGCAGCAGGGTGTGAGCACAGCCCACCTGCACTACTGGTGCTGTGCCCTGGGTTGCAGGCATCCAAAAACCTGCAGCACCGTTGCTTCTCCAGGCACAGGGAGACTGACTGCTGGCCTGGAACTGTGCAATGCATCCATTGAGATGGCTGCCACAGCTGTGAGGAAACACCCTGCACTGCCACGAGATCTGTGCCAGCAGAACTGAATTTTGCTCAGCACAGCAGGCAGCTTCTTGAAGCTACGAGAGAAAGAAGCAGCAAGAATTGTTAAAGCATCTGACAAGGAATAAAGGCAGCTGAGGCTGTGCATAATTTTAATACACCCTTTGAATGGTAAACTGAGGGTTTCCTGGTGCTCAGAAAAGACCTCAGAGTGCAAAACCAGAACCCACTGCTCCCAGCAGCTTTTATATGAGAGACTCAGCTGTCCCACATAAGGTCAGATCTTACCCAGAGAACCTCACATGCTGACAGAGAGAAAGCCCCATGCTGGTGAATGCAACAAGAGGTGCCCCAACCAGCAGAAAGGAGGCGTCCTCATCAGGTTATACATAGTGACACAGCACACTATGTATGCTGTTATTTATTTTCCACGACAGCATCACTCCATGGAGGAGGAGGAGGAGGAGAAGGAGGAGGAGAAGAGACACAGCTTGAGGGAGCTTGGCCCCATCTCTACAAGGCCAGGACTCTCCTTTTATGCCTTCTTGCATCAGAATCAGCAGTGCTGATTCTGAAAGCAAAATGCATGACCTAAGTACCCATTGAATTCTGCTAGACAAGATACACTTCAGAAGATCTGGAAAACAAATTATTTCCTAGTGGAGATTAATTTTTTGGACTACTATGTGTAATGAGCCAGATAATCCAGGAAAGCCAACACACTTTGAGAGACTGCATGCAGAATCCGCAGTGTGCAGATGGAAACAGCCTCACCCTTTATGTGCTTGCAGACCTGGACAGGTTGGCAGGAGTCCTCCATGCCCCAAAAGCTGCTCTGCCCACAGGGACACGGTGGGGCAGTCAGGACGTGCAGGGTTCTGAGCCACTCCAAGACACTGTTCTGGTCTCACAGCACTACTGAGTTCATAGACCTTCACCCTCTGGTAATAAATTCCTCATTCTTCCACTGAAGATAAGGAAACATAAAACTTTTCCAACATGAATGGAAAACCTGCTGCTGCTAAGCCAGGCTCTCACAAAGCAGCATCCCCATACAAGGTAATAGCACAAAGTTCTGAGCCAGTGTTTGTACACACTGTGACATTTGTCCTCTACAGAAAGAACCTCTTTTTAATGAGGCCACTCTGCAAGGGAATCCAACTTTCCACACCACTGTGGAAAAGCAGGCAGGATGGCCCATCCGAGACTCAGCTTGTAATTGCTTGCAGTCAGGACCTCATTCCACATTTGTCTTCAAGCTTCTGTCCCTTTCATACCTGAGCAGGTCCAGTGACTTCAGCTACAGGAGGAAGCATCTCCAGGGCTGAGCATGAAAGCCAGTGTTTGGAAGCAGAGAAACACAAGATCCATTCAAGTGAGAAATGCAGGCTTCCCCTGGATGCTCGTCCTCACTGCCTGTCTCCACCTTCCAAAAGGGACAGCAGAGCTCAGGCAGACAAGGAGAAAGGCAATAGCCCACTCAGTTCTTGCTGCAGGCTTACTTCCCTTAGGGAAAGTGAATCCTGACTGGGTTGAAAAAAGAGGTGTAAGTCCCTCCTATGCAACCAGAAAATGAAACTCTGCCCAGGGAGAAAGGAGACAATTTCAGAGTTAAGACTGCAACACTAAACATCTGTAAGGATTATTTCAGGTTCTGAACAAATCCTGCCTTGAATGGAAAGCAGAGCTGCGAGGACCCACTTGGAACAAGAGCCCCATGTCATTCTGCTGGCATGGAAACCCAACGTTTGTTCAAGAGATCAGCTGTTAATCTTACTTAAAATGTATACAGAGTAAGCAAATTCTGTGCATGCAACAGGAAGTCAGGAATTGAAACCACTTGGTCTGCTTGGACCCCCATGATTCAAACCGACCACTTAACTCGAGGAGGAAGTCCAAAAGCAAAGCAGTTAGATCCAAACACATCAGAAACTTCTCCCCAGTGAAATGAAGTCTCATTTACCAGATGGTCAGGGAACGTGGGGCTTCGAAATGTGCCAGAGGAGATTCTTGCTGGTCTCTGAAGAGGTTTGGGAGAGGAGAGAGCATGGTCCAAGCTCCCCACAGCAGGTACCTGACCCTGTGCCACACCGACTGAGCCAGGGGAGCCCCCACTGGCAGCAGCTTGCAACAAGGACTGCTGCTGGAGCTGGTACTGGTTCCAGGGCAGCAGCTGCAGACATGGCCAGGGTGACCATAATAGGAAGAAAGACACTGGAGCCAAGTTTCAAGGAGCGTGACTGAGCACGGGAGCTTCGGCGTGATGAGAGGAGTGGGGATTCACTGCTTGGGGCAGCGACTGCTGGATGCTTAAAAAAAGCCTGAAAAAGGAGTAAGAATCAAACACGCAACTGCTTTCTGAATGCCATTTGAAAGAAGGGTATTCTCCCACTCCATTATGGGAACAGGGATACCAAAAACATGCATGCTGAGAGCACACGCAGTCTTAAGACTTGCCTTGCTGAAGGCACTGTGGGGCTCAGCCATAGCACTGCTCCTGGAGTTGGCTCCATCATCTCCCACTGAACTCCCAGCACGGGAACATTCACAATCCCTTCCTGCTTCTCTTTTTTACTTTCCCATTTTTTTCCCCTTTTTCAACTAGAAAATTAGGCAAGAATAAGGAATATATTTATTGTGCAGGGCTGAATAAACCTTTCAGATGCACTGAGCAGACCATACGCTTACCGCTGTCCTACTGGCAACAAACAGTTATGCAAGAACACAAACAAACCCTAAAGATAGTCATCAAAACAAATTAACGGGCAGCAGCTGGCCTCCAGGCCCCAGGTTTCATACCAGGTCCAGGCAGGAGCTAATCTGGAAAGTGCCTGTTGCTTAGAGGTGGATTAATCTATCAGTAAGCCTCCTTTGCCCTTGTCGTTGCAAAGTGATGGACAAGAAAAGGTGGTGGGGGATCGTAACTGGATGAGGGTTCAACTAGAAAGTCATAAAGAGAGTATATATAAATGCACATGAAACTGCAAAGTGGTGTTTGAGGGCTTTGTGTGACCTTGCTGTTGTAGCACACCCCTTTCTTCTTCCATTTGCTGCAGCCCCATCCCAGCCCATCAGGATCACAGCAGGTCACCTGTATGGAGGCAGCGTTCTCCACCGAACAAACGTATATCAAATATGCACCCACAGAAAGACCAACAAACCAACCAACCCCACATTCATGCCTCAAACTCAGCAGAACTCTGCGGCATCTGCCTACATTTCCTAAGGGCAGAAACAGTGAGATCCATACAGCACCCTGGCTGTGACAGGAACAAAAAGGGAGTCCCAAGGACCGAGCTCATGGGAGGATAATAATCGAGCAGAGAACATTTAGTTTGGGACTGAACTGATTGATGCCCATAAAACCCAGCTGACTTGGGCCATGGCCATGTAGATGCCTAACTGCTTATCCAACTGCACAGGACGAGGGCTGCAGCAGTAATGTTTCAAAATCTCTTTGCCCCAAGAAATAAAGGTCAAACCCAGTACACTACAACTCAAACATGAAAGCATGACAGGAAATGACTAACTGCACGCTGAGGCCAATTTACCTTCGTCTTAGATCTACCCAGTACACAAAGATCTTGCAATACAAACAGACATCACAGCTTCCATGCAGAAAAAAAGACTCAGGCTGCTCGAGGTGCTTGCTTTGGGGGCTGTGCATCTCGGTACGGACATCACTGCAAAACAAAGGCATTCTGCTTTATTTCCCTAATGTTCTCTTACAATTCCAGCTCTGTGCTGTAGTTTTTGTTTCCTTCAGCTGTTTTCTTACACTGAGGATGAAGCCGCTCTTAGTTCAGAAGCGATGAATAATTTAAATTTCTCTTTACAAAGTGCTTTGTAGTCCCTGAATAAAAAGATTATGTCTCTGTTTTGCACGGGAGCTTCAAGCTTGCCTCTAAGCTTGTGTCCACATTGGCAGGCTGCAAGGGACAGATGCAGCCACGTGAATGCTTTGTGCACCTATGCTGAAAAGCAGTTCTGAGTGGTCTGAGCCCATCCCTTGTTAATCACCTTCATCTGAGAGCCTGGCAGCTCTTTTGTTGATTGAGGATCCACTCAACTTTAGTTTTGTTGTTGATGTTTTTTTAATACACAGAGTAAATTTGATCTACAGGAGCAGGAAAAGACATCCAGAACAGGCACATCTTATTTAACACGCACCTATTGCTTCAAGGGCAAAGGGATTGGTGTTTTTTTTTTTCCCCCCACCAGATTTGGTCAACATGTTCTCTTCGAGTCAATTCCTTGTCTCCCTGCTCTAAGCATTCATAGTTGCCTCCTGCACATAACAGCGATGCTGAGGAAGGCGGATGGCACTGCACCTGCACACAAAACCAGCAGAGCAAAGCAAAAGCCAATGTGATAAGGGAGATGCTGCACCGCCACTCGCATGCCACGCAGCTGCCTTCTCGCTGTCTGATCGCCAGCCAGGGGCCTCTTTGCCTCTGCCCTCACTTCTGCAGCCTGCAGTCCTGCCTGCCGCACTTCTTACAGCTGCTGTGTCCCTCGCAAGCAAAGGCAATTACAGCTTTGTAACCCACAGCATGTGAACACTTCTAAATCTGGGGAAGGACTGAATCCTGGCAGAGGCAGATTGTCTCAGGTTACCATCCCAAGAACCGCTCGCCTGTGGTCCGAAACACAACTAAGATCCTCTGTTGCCTGGGAGATGCTGCATGTGCCAGCTGCAGCCATCCCGAAAAAGGCAGCGCTCCCAAGGACGGCGAGCCAAGCTGAGAAGGACATGGCATGGGAAGAGGGAGGCCTCCTGGAGCCACTCTCCTGCCAGCGTAGACACGAAATAAGTTTCAATCTTCTACAGCTAATGATCTTCTTGCTAAGCAACCTGGTCATCAACTGGTCTCCTTCATAAAGCACTTCTCATGGAGATCTTTTAAAATTAATCTGAAGCACTGCACGTTTCCAGCTGTAGAAGTTGTGATTATTAAGTGAATGCACATTCTACACAAAACCTCTTAGAAATAACCCACTGCAAACACTACAGATGAATTTGCAAGGAGCCACATGCTTTCCAGTTTCTGCCATACGCTGAGATGTGAAGACTTTGGTGGCACTTCTGAAAGCGAAAACTCGCCACGTCCAAAAGATGCAGTGGAAGCAGCTATTATAAATGGTCACAAACACTCACAAAATGAAGTGTAAATGCCTCGGCATCACTCACACAGTAAACACGGAGTTCCCAGTGTGTGGAGGAGCCCACCCCACAGCTGTGCTGCAGCCCCATGCCCTGCTGCTGGCACATGGCACAAAGCACATGTGCTGACTGCCCAGAAACTCAACAACAGCTGAAAAGCACTCCTTTGCTGAGCAAACACACACGGATAAGAAAGAGCAACACTAATCAGCCCTGGGTCCAGACTTAGGGCTCATTCACAGATCCTCATCTTCTTGCTTAAATTTGAGATTTACAAGGAGACCCACGTGAAACAGATAAAAAAGAAAGGCAGACATCCAAGGCTTCCACACAAAGACCAAGAAGAGCTGATGTTTCAGCCCATGAAACAGAAGATGCAAAGCAATGCCCCATTTCTCTGCTGCAGAGGAGATGCTCCAAACTCTTTCCCTGAAGGAAGCAACAGCAAGCTGCTCTCTGCCAAGAGTTGCAGAGCTCCCAGGGCTGTCTGCACGCTCCTGCACTTCAGGCTTCACTGCAGCAAGAAAACATCAGCACCCTACAACCCTCCCTCTGCTCTCCTCATGAGTCAGACTAAAAACCAATCTATCCACAGACAACATGTCCCAAGCTGGCAGAGCTGGGAACCCAAACCTCCGGGCTGTTGTTACCTTGCATCGCAGCAGTGAAGGATCTGTGCAGAGCCTGGGGATGAGTTAGGGAGGCTCCCACTGACTCACGGTGCAGGCACTCACTGCAGGTGCAGAGCAAGAGACTCTCCTGTAAGTCAGCACCTCGCTCGCAGAACGCTGGAGCGCTCACCCAGGAACAAAAGCAGCCACATCATAAACCAGAGGGTGACATCAGCACAGGGATTGCATTTCCTGCACGGGTTCAGATTTCGTTACTTGTGACATGAAATTGGACTCTTACAATTTGAGTTGCTCTATATTTTCATGAGGGGCGCGGGAATCCCTGGTTCCAATTTGTTGGATATAAATTGCTTCTCAATCTCCTGAAGACAGCAATGCTCACTGCTTTCCACTGGAAATGGTCAGTGCAATTTGTACAGCATCATCCACTTGGGGCCCAGCTGTTCCAAATCCCTGGCCTGTTCTTTTCCCTTCTTATTCCAAGCTCTGCTTTGCATCTCCTTCTGAAATTAAAGCTCAGAGTTATCAAGGATCTGACAGCACGTATTTCATCACTCTTGGGTTGAGTCATTGTTTCGGAGCATGAAGCATGATGCAGTGTGTGCTTATGGTCCAACACCTCTGCCAACATGAAATGCATTTGCAATTTTCCACATACAGCTGCTCAGGCTCTCCAAAAGCAACACATCCAAGACTTCTATACAAGCCCAACGGGCCAGAATTAATCTTCCTGTGTATTACATGATGTTTGCACAGGGTTGAGAAATACTAGAAATAAAAGTTCTCTTGGCTGAGTTACATGCAACACAGTGTTCTTTCTGCTATTAATGACTTCAATAAGTACCTCTGACACTCCACATATTCCAGAAACCTCTGATTTAGGCATCACAGCAGTTTTCTTGGTAGGAAAGCGTTCACTGAATTCAAGGCAGCCACTGAAATGTCTTAAATTTTAATTGCTGTCTTTTCTATTTGAAAAGCTTTACGTGCTTGGAAAAGAGGCAGTTAGTAACTAACCCTCACCCAGGACACAAACTGAAGATTAGTTTGCTTGGAAGGTGGTTTAGCTCCCTGACATCCCATCACAAACAGCACAAACACATATGATGACCCAGTGCAAGACCATAAACACCAGAGTGCTCAGTTTCCATGGACCTGACACCCGTTCCTCCTTTCACAGGATTCTTGCCTGGTCAGTTCCCCAGCAGCTGTCACCAGCAGAAGCACTGCTTACCCTTACAACACCTGCAGGGCACGATGCTAATTTATCTCCCTCCTGAGATTTGCACCTCAGAGGGTTTTGGCACAGGGCGAGCTTGGCAGAGCTAAAAAAAGGCACCAAGATCCACATTGCTGGCCAGCAATGGAACCAAAAAGCTTCCTCCTCCTCCTGAGATGCAGCAGCATGGAAAACATGATGCCTACTCATGCGTGCTACAGACCTATGTTCAAACAGAGCCCACACTGCTCTCCTTGTGAGAAGCAGAGGAGAGAGAAAGGTTCAGGTGAGCAGACTGAGCACTGTGCCTGAGCCTGGGCTCCAGGCCTTTCACCTGAGCGATGCAGGACGAGGGGAAATGGTTTTAAATTGAGGGAGGGAAGATTTAGGTCGGACATTAGGGGGAAATTCTTTACCCAGAGAGTGGTGAGGTACGGGAACAGGCTGCGCAGAGAGGCTGTGGATGCCCCGTCCTTGGAGGTGTTCAAGGCCAGGTTGGATGGGGCCTTGGGCAGCCTGGTTTAGCATTAAACGTGGAGGTTTTTGGCCCTGCATGTGGCAGGGGGGTTGGAGATTCATGATCCTTGAGGTCCCTTCCAACCCTGGCCATTCTGTGATCCTGTGATTTCTGTGATGTGGTGTCTCTGTGAGCAGCTCCCAGCACTGCAACTTTGTGCTTTCAAAGCAAGAAGCTGGAGGACAGCACCGCAGCAATGTCTATCACATGAACACACAGAGCTACGCCCCAGTTCAGACTGTGTTAGGTCTTAAGAGCCGTTAAAACCATTTCTTCCTTAACTGAGGGCAGTGGAATTCCAAGATGAGGTCAAAAGCCCAACAAAAGCAGCTCGGGGCAGCGCCTGGCAATAGTGCTCAGAGGCAGCTCGGGGTCTCCTCCCCGTTGTTTTTTCACCACCCTTGTATCCTAAGCACTACAAAGGAATCCTGCCATCAGCTGTGGACCTCAAAGAGGAATTTCTGTCCTTTCAGATAGACATTTACACTGTTGTTTCCTTTCTTTTGGTTCATTAGAAGAGCTTAAAAAAAAAAACAAACAAAAAAACAGACATTTCTCCCCTGTAGGGCTGAGCTATTGATACACTGTTCTGGTAGGAAACTGCACGGTCTACATCCACCATCCAAACAGCAAGAGAAATTACCTAACCTCAAACATACTCACACAAGGGAAATCCTGTGGGCTTGGATCATTCAAGAAAGAAGGTTGCTTTACAGCTACAGGAACAACACATGTCCAGAATGGGCTCTGTGCTGCTAAGATGCAGTTTGAAAAATCAACTGCCAGTTGTTTCTGCTATTTGCATTTTATATTAAAAAAATCTCCCAAAGACTTCAGGAGCCAGAGCTCAGCCTGGAAAGGATTTTTATGGTTGCACTGCAAACCCACGGAAAGCAGGGATCTCAAATGGAAAGAGGCCATGACAGCAGACATCGCTCCCCGGCCCTGCCTGAAGCAGCTGGGATGATCTCTCCAGGTAACCAAATCACTGCTACTAAAACCCACGTTGACCTTGAAAGAAATCTGGAGAAGATGCCAAGTCGTCACTCTCCTTCCCATGTAACAAGATAAGAAGCACGTTGATTTAAGAGTTTCTAAGTAAGCACTTGAAATTGGAGTAAACAGATTTTAAATATCAAGACCCTATTTACATTCCGGTGTAATAATTAAATATTTAATATCTTGTGGTGCCAGCATTCGAGGTTTTTCTAAGCACCAAAATATTTTGTCATGTAAAAAACATCTGTAGCAGCTGGAAGACATCAATTTGGCTTACAAAGATTTGCTAGTTTAAATACACATAAATAAAACGTTCATTTTATTTCCAAAAAGCTAACACTGCTTGGTTTAGTTTTATTAGGGTGCTTAGTGAATAATGCTTAATACTGGCAGGGTCTATCAGATCCTACAGTGGTACAAACGCACACAGCTATCTGTTAACTCCAACAAGTCTTGTGTTTAGTTACAGCTGGTCTGTATTGACTCACCCGAATCACGCAGAGCAATAGGAAAACCAGCTTGCTAATAGTTGAACCCCTAGTTGTATTCTTTCTCCTAGGTTCCCAAGTTCCCAGCACTGAAATCTTAAAAAAAAAAAAAAAACACATTGACAAGATGAAACTTCTCTCCCGAGCTGGGATTCAGATACCCATGGTACAGAACTCCAGTGTCTGCGTGCCTTTTCCCCCCCAAAAAGCTCCTGCCTAATCTTAGTGCAGCGTTTTAAAAATACATCAAGTAAACAAGGGGCACTGCTGAGATCATAAAAGGAAGTTGAATTTGGCTTCGTACTCACAGGGATCACCTTTCTGGGCAACAGTTTGTAAAGGGTTATTTATTAGCCACTCATTTTACTTCTGCTGGAAGATGCTGAGGCTTTAGTGAAGTTTCTGCAGAGCACGCAGCAGCATTCAGCGTTTGTTCAGCTAATGGTTAAATCGCTGCAGCTCTCTGATGACTTCAAGATTATGGGTGTAGGAAAAGGGAATGCTCAGCAAGGGGAACTTTCAGCAGCCACCACCAAACTGTGGTTAAAACAGACACCAATGACTCCATTCAGCTCCCAAACCTCAGACAGTTTCCATTTTCTCAATAACAAAGCATTTTTGTGGGGTGAGGTAACAGGCCTCCATCTGCCAGGTCTAACTCTGCTATGATCCCTTCCGAGCGTGGCTGAGTGAGGCCCTGGGGCCAGCAAGCACAAGGCTGGCGTCCCAGAACCCAGGGACAAAGGGACAGACGTCCAGAAGAGCCTCCTGGGATCATCCCACTGGTTCTGCTGGGAGACGTGGCAAAAAGAGCCTCGGATGGGCTCCAAGCAGAGCACAGCTGGAGGGCTCCAAGGGCTGAGGAAGGAGCAAGACTTTTCAGTGAGGCTGGGCTGGAGCAGAAGGCGAATGGATGCTGGGGGTTCAGCAGTCGGCCATCCATCAACGCAGACAGACACGGAGCACCGGGGTTTGGAAGCAATGCGGGTCTCTGAGCACACATTACAAGACACAGCACAAACAGATGTAGCCTCCCCACAATAAAATGCTTCAGGGATCACCATGCGGGCAGGGCTGTTCCACAGCAAACTGCTGAGCTGAGCCTCAGAGCAGAGGGCAGGAAGGATTTTGGTTCTGCTCTTGCTTTGTTTCTGCATTTGGCAGCTTGTATATCAGTTTCAGGAGCACCATTTGTTTCACGTCAGCTCAGCTCCTCTTACGAGCAGAGCCTTCATGCAGTCCCATGAAGCCTCCCATCAGGAAGCAATGGGGGTCTCTGTGCCCAATTCTTTCCCATCTCTTGAAGCTTGGCCATCCAACCTGCCTAAGGATGGAGAACACACAGCAAAAGGCTCCCTTGTGCAAAGGTAAAACACTCAGAACAACATGGCAGTGAGCTTGGAGGGAGAGGTTGCTCCACAGCGTGCAACATCAGGAAAGGAGCTTTATGGAGTATATGAATCTTCTGATCTTCTGTTATGTTTCGTCTTCTTTTTTTTCTTCCCTCTCTGTCCCTGCATATAGAAGTCTTTAAAAAGCAATGCAGGAAATTGTGCCAGACACAGCAGC
The DNA here is from genome assembly GCF_951394365.1 of Tetrao urogallus. Taxonomy (NCBI): domain Eukaryota; kingdom Metazoa; phylum Chordata; class Aves; order Galliformes; family Phasianidae; genus Tetrao; species Tetrao urogallus. The sequence continues at coordinate 3,621,241 of NC_136836.1, read as the reverse complement.
AGCTGGTGCGAATGGACGAGCAGCAACTTGGGCAGGTCAGGACATCCTGAACACAGCTCAGCTCCAACTTGTGTAAATAGCACTGCCAAGGGCTCTTATTCATCCCACTCGGATCCCTCATTCTGCCTGCGCGACAGATGGCAGCTGAGCACAAGTTTTAAGAATGTCAATTCAGAGGGATTAGGAAATATTTACAGAAAATCCATCCTGATTGCATTATTTTAGTCTGGTATGTCAGGTTTTATATTTACAAGGACAACAACAAAGATTCCCATGCTGAAACTGCCCCAAAGCCATTTTGCGCAAATTTAATTGAAATACACAACCTCCAGACCTATGACATTACTGCAATACAAAGCAAGACATAAATGAGGACAGAAATAACCAACAAACCTGTACAAACACATGGAGCGGCTCCAACTTTTCTCTCAACTCACCTGCAACCCAAATTGAGCAACGTGCTAATTAGAGAAACTTCACTCCCAGAAACGCCAATTTGCTAAACCTTAACCCTTATTTCTGCTGGTCAGACAGCCTCCATTTCATGCACAGATGCAAACCAAGGAGAAGCTTCTTAATGTCAGAAGATACAGAAAATACTTCCAGCTCTGCTGCTACTTTCCCTGACTGGTCTTGCTTCCTATACGTCCAAGTCTTCCCACTGGCTAAAGCAAAGGCAATTCTTCAGTTGGTTTGGTGAGGGTCTTTGCATTGCTGCGGCTGTTTGTCCTGAAGATTTGAAAATGTTAACATTGACCTCATTGCTGCCTGGTTTTAAATCAGGTACCTAGATGGATACCTGGAGAACTCAGCCAGCAAGCAGCCCACTGGCCTTTCCCAGCCACGACAAGACATTTCCCAAGTCTTCCTCTGAAGAATGCTGCTGTCACATCTCAAAAATCCACACTGCTAACACTAGCCCAAGTGCAAGGTCAGCCAAAGAGGACTTCCATCAGAGATGGGCTCTGCTGGAGAAGGCTCCCTGGAGACCGTAAGAATAGCACACTTGATCCCAGATGGCAACAATACGCAGTGCACATTTCCAGCAAATGCAGGGATGGGGCAGAGGACTGTGCAAACCGACCAAAGGCCACCCTGCTTTCTGCCATCTGCTCGCTGGATGCAGGAGCCTCAGCCGAGGCCTTTGGGAAAGGTCAGCAGAGGCTTAAAGGCTCTCAAGATATTGCTTTTGTTCTCACTGTTAGCTTCTCAATTCCTTTGTTAAAAGATACGGATCTCTCTGTAAGGCACTTATTTGGAGCCAAGAGTTTAGATATTATTGCAAAACATACGCTTAAAAGAGACTGGAAATGATGTTGGCAGTGTTACAGAGGGGAGCGAAGCACAGCTTTGGGTCAAAACGAAAAAAAAATAAATCTAAGCTAGTAAGCAATTCCCATGTGATGGCTTAGAAGAGCCAGCAAAAGCTTCTTCTAGAAAGAAAACAATACTGTGAGAACGAAGCTAACAAGAGCTGGCTCTTGGAAAAATAAAAGGCCAGCAACAAGCCAGAGCATTGCCAACAGCACATATCCAAGAGAATCTTTCTGGGAAACCAGCTCAAGTCATTGCACTGGAGAGCCCTGAGGGACTAGGGACCTCGAGGCTAAATGCTGGCAAATTGCTTCATCAGTTAAGGTTGGTTCCAGTGTTTTCTACTGCGTAAGAATAATTTGTTTTAGCCTACGGGTCTCTACAGAGCAACGGGTGAATTCAGGCTGCTTCCTCTGGGAAAGGGAAACGAGGTGCTCAGCAAAGCCCTGCTCACATGGGACATTTCTGGGAGGTTTCCCACCATCCCTTCAGCCCACCCTGTCAGCTTTGCTCTGCATTACCCCTCATGCCCCTTTGGCCACTTACCTGCTGGGAAACCCCCCAGCTGCTTCTGCCAGCTCTCCACCAGCAAGAGTTGCCACAAAAATAGGATTGCTGTGCCTCCATAAAAGCATCTTCTGAAGACTCATTCACCCCAAATGGATGAAGTCAGAGCAATTATTCTGATGCAGCTTGTTTTCCAGAGGAATGAAGAGGAGACCATGCTCTGTCTATCTCCGAGAGAGATTAGCTAATCCATCAGGAAAGAGACATACTGATGCAGAGAGATAAGGGCAAGGCTTTTGTCTGAGGTCTTCTCTTTCATTTCCAGTCCACTTACTCATAGTCACAGGAGTATGCAGAGAGTACAGAGACAACAAACGGCATCTCTAAACGTCCTTCTGCACCAGCAGAGAAAAATCCTGTGCTGGCAGGGATGGCAAGGCACTACTTAACGACCTTCCTCCTCTTCCAACCCTTTCTCTGATTCATGTTGCCACCTTCCTTCCAACTGACCTAAATAACATGTTCAGGCAGCACTGGAAGTATTTCCGCCTCATACTTCAATAGCAGCAAGATCTCCACATCTGGAAAGGGTATTGCTCAGGAAAGTCACACCACAGGTGGCTTAAGAATGCCTTTCCCAAGAAAGGAAGAGAATCATCCTGTCTTGTCTCATTGCAGCAGTAAGGCTTCCTGGCTGCAGGAGAACAAAAGTTGCCCAGGAGCACAGAAAACAATTGTGCTGCTTGTGCCCGAGCCCCAGCTAATCTGAACAATGTGGGCAGAGTATTCAATTACCTCATTTCCAGGTGTGCTGTCAGCCTGAGCCACGATTGGCTTGGGATGAAAGAGGAAAAAGCTGCTCCTAGATCTGGACTTGTCTGCATCATTTGTGGTAATTATTGCCCAGCAGCCTGTAATCTTTTCATGTCATATCGCACTCTCAGCCTTTGGTCTCTCTCTACAAACTTCTGATCCCAGAAGAGGCTGAAGATCAGAGTGCAGGACCCAGTAGAGCAGCAGGCACACCAGCCCCAGAAAGGAAAGCAAAGCAAGTTACACTGCAAGGACCTGGGCAGTTCAGTCAGCTTCAGATACAAAGCGATTACGTGTGCTAACAACATCCAAGCACTTGAAGCAGATGCGTGTCCAAACACTTATTCTACCTGTCCAGCTATTAATTTCAACTCTTGTAAAAGAACACAGCATCCCATGGGAATCACAGGAATACAGGGAGAACCCAACCCCTATCACTGCATGGTTGTTTCACGCTGAGTTTTTTCGACCCTCTCCAAAACTCTTTCTCTACCACAAGTTCAAGTAGCTGTGATAGCACATAGATATCCCACCTCTCTGCAGCACCCCAGACTTCTGATCAACATGTTATCTTGCAGCAATGGCCTTCACAGGCTGTGCTATTTTGGGTAGATGAAAAAGTGAAAAGCCCACTGACAATGTATTTCTTGTCAACAAGGAAACGTACTGTTGGAGAATACAGGAAAGGGCTCCAGAGCTGCCACATGGATCCTGGGAGATCAATTTCTTCTTCAAAGTTCTCCTGTACAGGAGAAAGGAGGTATACTTGATCCGTACCACCTCATTGTCAGATAAATTGAGCTTCAAACACTAAAGGAGAAAACAAGCAAGTAAAACCCACACATCTTTGTGCTGCAGCATGACTGTTTAGTCCATAACAGCTATCTACTATCTCTACATTTTTTATTAGCTCATGTTTACTTTGGCTGCACATCCAAGCAGTCATTTAAACAGGGTGAGAGAGGAAAATCTTGGACTCTTAACAATGGCCAAGCAGTTTAATCTGCCGCTGGGGACGATGACTTGCCTCCTATTGGTGTTTAGTACTGGCAGGGTCAAGCGTAACATGTGGTGAAGGAAGCACTAGGGAAGCAGATCTGCAGCCATTCCATCAACACTGAGCATTTCCTTGAGCTATTCAGAGGTCCCTTTCCTCCCTGTGAGCAGAGAATGGCTCCAGCTGTCCAGTCACCTGCACTGGCTTCTCTGCTCACAGGATTTATGAGCTTAGGGGCCACGAACAGCTCAGGTTGGATGCAGCACATTCCTCTGGCTTACAGCTTAGATGCTCAGAACCCAGCTAGAAAGCAGTTAAGATTATGTCCTTGGATGGTGCTGGAAGCTGATTTCTGCTCCCAAACTTGAGTGGCACTGGGCAGACTGGGCATAAACATGACCCAGCTTTTGTCCAGCAATGACCCTAATCAAAAGTGGCTGATTTAAGGATTGTATTTTATTAGAAAATCTCAAAATGCTTTATATAAAATAAGTCTCAAACCTGCAAGCCTGTTATCATGTGCAGTGATACGTTCAGAGCCAAAACAGAAAGTCAGAGAGATGCTGAGTAAGAGCAAGAACATGAATTTAGGATCTTCACTGCATTTCTACTTAGCCTCCATGCTAAGCTATTTCCAAATAACTCTCTCTTAAGTATTTTAAGACTATTAGCTTATTCCTAATGTCCTTGTCCTGCTTCATCCCAGAGTAATACTATCCCATCAGTGTGTTCCTATTGACTAAGGGCAGAACCATTTGTTAAAACTGTCCTCCGTTTAGCAAACACCAGCAGACACCAAGTGACTCACACAGCAGAGGCAATTCTGCAAGGATGAAGTACAGGAAGGTGGAAGCCGTGTGGCATTCTTCAGTTTCCCTTTTTTTGCAATCAGACCCTTGATATTTTCTTCAACAGGAAAGCTGACACTCCCCCTTCCCTGTAAACTGCTGACAATTGTATTTTACACCTGGCAAAGCCAGAGCAAAACGGAAAGGAAAGGAGAAACAAAGAACAAGGGCTTTTCTTAGCAACTACATCTCCCTAGAATGGAACATTTTTCTTTCTGCCTGCTGCTGAATACACGTTACTTATTAATGGATAAAGTCCAGTAACGACACATTAGTCATTACAATAAATGGCACCTCTTCTCTACTGAGCACCCACAGCACAGAGTGCACGACTGAACCCAGCATCCCCACCAGAACCTGCAAATCTGTGCAGCTGAATCCCTTCACTTGCCAAACTCTCAGCCCTTGCCCCTGAACATCCTAGGCTTCAGAAGCAAGCCTAAGTTGTCAGTGTTAACCTGAAGATTAAATAATACTGGTAAAGTTTTTCTGCCCTCTGACAATTGGTCTTCTTGCTGCAGCTGGTAGCTGTTGTTAGAGGTGCTCTTTCTGTTCTCATCCATTTACAATTGTTCTGATGGCACCAACAGACAAAATGTTGCTCTCTCTCCATTCTTCCAGCCAGGGTCTCAAAACTGCAGCTGTATCAGCAAAAACAGTCAAAACCCTATAAGGAACGAGGAGCTGTGAGCTCCAGAGTGGAAAGCTGAGCAGAAGTGGCAGTGCCAGAGCAAGCTGGTGCTCTGCAGTGGGCACAGGCAATGAGTGTCAACCAGGGATACCAAGCAGCAGGGGAGAAATGACTTCCTTATATGAGCAATTACCAGAAATTATGAAGCTGTTTGTCCAGTAAAAAAAGCTTGGCTTCCATTCAGACCAAGCAGCCAGTCAGTCCCCAGTTTTCTGTAAATATATATATTTGTCTATGGAAACTTTCTGACATGAAAGGTGAGGCAGAGGAAAAAAGGTTTATACTCGTGTCTCTCCTGAGGCTACTGATGCAATTAGGGTTCTTCAAGCATGACCTCATGCAAGCTAAGCACAGTGAAAATCCCACAGACACGAGCAAGAACCCCAGCAGGCCACTGTGAAAACCTTGCGTGTCACTGCTGTGATTACCATAAAAGTCCCTTTCCTGGGAGAGGGGGAGCAGGAATCATTTGAGCACTAAGAATAACCAATTTGTTCCATTTTCCTGCTAGTACTGCAGAAAACAGCAGGTCATGTAACAGCATCAGCCAGGCTACAACTGGGAACACAGCAGAAAGCATCTTGCCTCATAGCACAAGCAATAGAGCGAGTCCTGGCTGTGAACTATACCGAGTGCTTCCAAAAGTGGTGCGCTGGGAATTCCAGTAACCTGCCCACAGAGATGTTCTTCCTGAGTCTGACATTTAAAGGTTCATTGCTGTCTCGAAGCTGCCAGGTCCAAAACGTGTACAACCCTCAGAAACCTACTGTCCAGTGACCGCTGTCTACAGCCAGACAAGGCTCGTGCTCTATAGGAAAAAAAAACACGTGTGAGGAGGGCAACTGCCTTCCTTCCCCATGGGGACCTTGGAGCTCTGAGCCTCCAGCTGAAGCAGTGTCCTCAGTCAGCGTGGCTGCTTCAGAGCCTGTTCTCAAACCAACTGCAGTGTAAACAGGAAACTGAGCTGACAGCAGACGTGCTACAGATGGCTGCAAATCCTTCACAGGGAACGGCAGTGACCTCCCACTCTCCTACAGACCCAGCAACCAGTCTGGCCCTCAGCACACAAGCTCTGCAGATGCTATTCTGAAGGCAGGGGAGATGCCCAGGTTTTCCACCAAGAGACATCCAACATGGAGCAACAGTGGTGCCCCAGCAGCAGTGGAACTGTTCCCAGGGCATCCTGCTGGGGAACTGGAGGCATTTCCAAGCACCGCCCTGCCTTCAGCTGTGGCAGGGCTGTGTCACCAGCCTTAAGAGTATACAAAATTACAGTCCTAGCTGGTAAGAACAAAACCAGAGCTCTGAACTCTGAGCTATTAAAACTTCTAAAGAAGAAGAGAGCAAGAGAAGGAGGAAACCATGTGGTTTCCATCCCAGGAAAAGAATGGCACAAAAATAAGATGGGAGAAAAAGTCAGACTTCCCTTTCTCTACCATCCTGCTGATGGCGCATCAGGAAGTTAAACCACATTTTGACAAAGCAAATTAGGGAAATAAATTAGGCAGTTTTCAACACCTTTGTGAACACCAGGAAGATATTATTTTGTTTCAAAGGCAGGTTTTTAGAAACTGGATGCTCCTGAGGAAATACACAAGAAAAGGCTTCTCAAAAGTGAACAGAATTTGACCGTCACTTATTTGTAACAGCTTGAAGAACTGCAGATTTCCAAAGCCACCCTGGACGAGGTATTACCTGTGCTCCTATAGTAGGTGTTCTGATTTATGATTTTCGAAACAGGGAAACAACGAATGTATGAAACTCCAATTAAGCAGAGAGACACCAGCACCAAAGCCTGCACTACGAAGACGAGAAACCACAACCAGGTGCCATCTCCTTCAGCTAACGTGCTCCATCCAGGTTAACTGTAAGCTAAACCAACATTCCCATGAATTCTCGTAACAGAGACAAATTCATTAACATAACCACAAGTACAAGATACATACAAAGCTGGAAACCAAACCAGAAAACCTTACCTGTAAGGAAACATAAGGAGCCGAAACCAAACCGTGCTCAGTAAAACGACGGCGTTTTGCAACGACACGGAGCCCTCCCACAAAACAGCGAGGTGCCAGCTGTGACTGCTGGAGGTTTTGTTTAACGGAAGAAAGCGGAGGAGCTTTACTCCAAACCAGCCCCGGTACTCACTGCACACAGAACGTTCCTCTATACCGAACGTGAGCATTGCCTTTTGCTTTGCTTCAGAGTTTATAAGCCGGGTAAAGTTTCAGCGCTTTCTTAATGAAACGCACATTAAGCACCGCATCTTTACAGCCTGGCAAAAGGAAGCGGCGGAAAGACTTCATTGGTGCTTTCAGAGAACAAAACCCACCGAGTTGATCCGAAGGGGCTCCTTCTGGGGCGACGCAAACCCCGCACGGATGCTCACCACCCCTCAGCGCCGTACCGGGGGCTGAAAGCCCAAAGCGGGCCGCTCCCGCCGGGTTCCCAGCTCCCCCCCCAGCCCTACCTGCTCGCCGTCCCGCTGTTCGCCCCGTCGCCGGGCTGCGCTGGGCACGGCTCGGCTCTGCTCTGCTCAACAGCGCTGAGCGCGGCCCCGCCCGACCCGGGGCGGAGCGCAGCCGAGGGGCGGTGGGTTGGGCCGGGCCGGGGGCGGTGAGGAGGGGGGAAGCAGGGCGGTCCGTGCGCCGTGAGGAGGTGAAGGAGCCCCGCATGCCGCCTGGAGCTCCAGCTCCCCGCGGGCACGGCGCTGCGGGGCACTCATGGCGCACAACGGGAGCGGGAACGGCCTCTGCCCGGCGATGGGACGGAGAACTACGGGCCGGGCCGCGGCTTAGCGTAGGGAGCAACGACCGAGCCTCGGGACGGGGTCGAGCCCAGCCCCACAGCGCGGGGAGCCGCGGAGACGCGGGAAGAGCAAAGCGCACGAACCGAGGGCGGCAGCAGAGCGCGGGATGAGCGCCGCTGTCGCCATGGAGACAGCGTGGTGACGTTGCGTCGGCGTGATGACGCCGCGGCGACGTGACTACGTTGCGGCGACGTCGTGACGTCACGCACTCAGGCCCCACCCCTCGGCGCGGTGAGACCGTCGCTTCGCACGCGGCTGTGCCGTGTCGCGCCGTATCGCGATGTCGGCCGCCTTCAGGAAAGCTGCCAAATCGAGGCAGCGGCAGCATCGCGAGCGGGCACAGGTGGGTGAGCGACATCGGGGCTTCCCGGACGGATCGCGGGACCTCGGTGAGAGTTCGGTCCTCCGCTTCATCTTCTTCCCTGCCTGTCCCCGCAGCCCGCCTGCAGGAAGAAGCTGGGGCTGCTGGAGAAGAAGCAGGACTACCGGCTGCGGGCACAGTGAGTGGGGGAGCGGGGGGTGCGGGCTAAACGGCTTTATCTCTGTGCTGGAGCCGTTGGAGAGGGTCCAGAGGATGGCTACGAATGTGATCAGAGTTAGATTTGATGTCGGGGGAAGTTCTTTACAGATTGTGGTGAGGAGCTGGAATAGGAAGCCTAGAGAGGCTGCGGATGCTCCATCCCTGGGGGTGTTCAACACCAGGCTGAATGGAGCCTGAAGTAGCCTGCTCTAGTACCAGAGCTGAAGGTTGGTGGACCTGACTGTGGCTGGGTGTTGGAACTTGGTGATCCTTGGGGTCTTTTCCAGCCCAAGCCATTCTATGATCCTTCAGACTGGGATCAAACTGAGCAGCCTAGCACATGGCAACTCTGCATCGCTGTGCCTCCTGTCAGGGAATGTGGGCTCAGGGAAACTCTGTGCTGCTCTGCCTTCCTCCCAGGGACTATCACAAGAAGCAAAATGCCCTCCGAGCGCTTCAGAAGAAAGCTCTGGACAAGAATCCTGATGAGTTCTACTTCAAAATGATCCGTACACAGCTCAAGGTGAGAAAGCAGATTGCTTTAAGGTAGGATGACACTCTGCACCAAGTCACGCTTTTTTAAAGTTAGTTCATGTTTTTAATTTAAGAATTAGTAAATAAACCAACAGACTGGGCTCGGTGCCCATTGCAGTCTTGGAAGAAAATGAGGTGTAACAGACAAAAAGGTTCTGCCTTTATTTAATTTAAATCAGAGCCCATGGTTCTCTGTACCAAGAACTGCATCTACACACTGCAATTTGTTTTTAGGATGGAGTTCATGTAATTAAGCAGCCAAAGGATGAAGTGACTCCTGAGCAGATGAAACTGATGAAAACACAGGATCTTAAGTATGTGGAAATGAAGAGAGTGGCAGAAGCCAAGGTAATACACTTTGTTTTCTCATCATTTCCCAGTTTGCCTAGAATTGTTCTGTTTACTTTTTTTTTTTAGAGTGGTGGTTTATATTGTGTCTACATTTAGTGAAATCTGATTTGTATAATATTGAAAATTGAAGATGAAAATGTCAGCAGAGTTCTGTATATGGAGCCTACAGAAAGCTGCTAAACACAATGCTGTACATTATCAGAAAGCACAGCAAACCTTTGCAAACATTTCAGATGTTAAACACGTACGTGTCAACAGTATTATTGGTACTGAAGTGGGTAACCTTGACTTGAAAAGGGCTTGAAAATAGGACACAAACTAGATGCGTTTTATAATATTAAAATGAAAGGAGGAGTTCAGGTACTCATGAGCTCGAGGAACAAGCAGGAATTCCCTTCAGAGAGGCATCGCTCCACCTTTTAGAGATCTTTGGAAAAACTGCTTACCTGTCGTTTCCTGCAGAAAATCGAAAGGCTGAAGTCAGAGCTCCATCTGCTGGATGTTGAGGGGAAGCAGCCCAACAAGCACACGTTCTTTTTTGATACTAAGAAAGAAGGTAAGATGTAAGTAGACTTTGCCAGACATATTTTCCCCCAGTTTGTTTCAGGCAGTGTAAAATATATAAGGCAGTATTGTGCTTGCTTTATGTGCTGCTATAAAAGAAGATTTTATTCCAGGAGCTCTGGAAATCTATTTTGATTACTAAAGACGACCTCAGTTCTACAGGAGCTTTTTAGCTGGGTCTCTCTCTGCTGCTGGCTGTACATAAGCTACATGTTTGGGAGGTTTGCTGGATGTTAATCCAAGAAGTCTGCGTGAGTTTATTCCTAAAATCTTTTTAATTCTTTTTATAAATTTATAGTTCAAGAGTTTGATATTGCAACTCATCTGAATACTGTTCCAGAGCTGGTAGACAGAGTCTACAACCGACCAACCATTGCAACACTGCAGAATGAGGCAGTGAAAGGAGCTACTGATCCTGCTCATTTAAAGGTAGTTTTTTTCTTAATGCTTTACTTTTTTAATAGAAATAATAAGCAGTGAGAAGCGTTCATTGGACCATTGTACAGGTGAACAAAGTTGTTCTGTTACCTTGGAGTTTTTCTTGGTGACACAAGGCTGTAGCGGGTATCATTTAGTCATCACTTACCTGGAGACTGCAGTCAAATCTTCTGGACCAAGGTGGAGAACTTGTTTGGTTGTGTCCCAGTCCAATGGGGATGATAAACCAAGAGCTGTGAAGTTTGGGGCAGAAAGGAGCAATACATATCTGATGAGGATGCTTCCTTGACTCCTGTAAAAAATAAAACAAACAAAAACCTGCATCACTGAACCTGAAGCAAATGTTTCTATTAAAGTCCTCTGTAAAATCTATTTGCCTGTACTGTATTACCAGCAGTAACAGTACTCTAGCAGAAGTAATAATTCTTCAGGATGAATTACTTGCACAATCAACTTTGATTCTGATGTTTTAATATTACAGCACTCTGCCCTAGAAGTAGCTAAACCTGGCTTTAACAGTGGAAACACCTCTTAATTAGTTTAGATATTGGGCAGTTCTATAAGCTGAAGCCAGTGTGTGTAAGGTAAAAATAAACTTGTCTTAAACTGCTGTGTGGTAAATTTGTAACCTGTTGTTTTCTGAACCAGATGTCAGATAACAAACACCCTCTGGTCTCTTCCATCTTGCCAGCTTTCTTGGTTTGGCTTGTCAGTAAAGCAGTTGAACGAGTTTTCTCTCTAAATGTCTGAGTCACATTGTAAGCATGTTTGGATCCGTTCTCCTTAATTTAATTACTTCAATCACACCTGCTGTAACACCTTTTTGTGCTGGGAAAACCATCAGCTAAACATGACCAAACAAGTTGCATTTTGGGAGGCCTCTCTGCAGTTTCTGTGCACTTCAGGAATTGATCTCATTCATCCAGAGTGAAAAAAGACATCTGTGAGTTTTCCCTTACGGAGTTAAATGCTCTTTTGCAATTGAAATTAAGAAGAGTTGTAAAACTGAAAGTCTGCCTGCTTACCAAATGATGTTCCACAGCATCTCAGCTAGAAAACGTGGTGCTTTTTATTTGCTGTTTTTTTTTTTCCTATGGTTTAGATTGAGGAGATTAAAACAAGTTTGAAGAATAAAGACCTAACTGAAAAACCAGTCTGAAAATCAAGATATTAAACAGTCCTCCGGAATCCAACCACAACACTGAAGCAGCATTCTTTAATGCGATTGAAATGTAAAAAATGTTTGTGAGGTCCAAGTGCCTCAGAATAGGTCAGCTGTGAACTGTAGTGTCTTGTTCCTCGTTCTTAGAAATGCTTCTTTTTTTTCCCTGCCAGAAATTAGACCAACAAAGGAAGAATCAGTACGACCTCCTGAAGCAGCGCATTGAGCGAGAGAAGAGCATGTTTGTGATTGCACAGAAAATCCAGACACGTAAAGATCTTTTGGTGAGAGCTCTGACTGTTTCTCTGGAGCTGTTTTGCTGGGTCTGGATGTCTGTGTATCAGATTCTTCGCTCTTTGTTTTGCCATGACTTTGTTTTTAGCAGTTACCTGGAAATGTAACCTTCTTTAATACAGAGAAGGCAAGACGATGATTTTGTGAGGCATTCAGACTGTGACAAATGTATGCCTGCTAATCCAACTTTATCACATCAACAACAAAGGCTCAACTCTTGAGCACGCAGTCTTTAAAATGTTGTCATCGCCTCTCAAACACTAAAAAGTAGCAGAGGGAAGGAAGCAGTTCTCTTGGTTCCAAGCTCTTAACCCAGTGACCAAAAGGAACTCTCCCAATTGGCGTTTGCACTCACTGGTGCTTTTGAACAAAACAGATTTTCTGCCTGACAAACTAAGGACAGAAAAAGCAGATGGAAATGTAATTCCAGTCTAAACAGTGGAAAGTGACCATTTTCCAGTAATGCTTTGTCAACCTCCAGACAGGAACTTTGTAACATAAGGTTTAAAAAAAATACATGACAGCAGATAAAATCATTGCTCTCTTTTTCCTCCCCTTCTCCAGGACAAAACTCATAAAGTAAAGGTGAAGAAGGAGACAACAAATGGCCCAGCTATTTACAAATTCAAGTTCCAGCGGAAGCGTTGATCGTTCCATTGAAGAAGCACTGCTGCAGTCCTTGTTTAGAAAGAGTTTTTTCCTTATGGTGAAGGATCCGTTTGCTTTTTGTCACAGCCTGACACTTGGTTGAAACAAATTACCACGGGTCTGCAGTAGCCATAAATATATTTTATCTAATTAATTGATTAATAAATCAAAGAGTTTGTTCTCTTGGTATTTACAGTGGGAAGCCACAAGAGGTGCCTGTCTGTCCTAGTAATACACACCATAAACCATCCTTGTGAAGTCAAGGTCAGAATACAGAGACTGGGAGATGCATGCAGCACACAAGGTAACAAATGCTGGAACAGTTTCTGTTTAAGTTCTTGGACCACTGCAGTGCCTAAACCAGACTTCAGAGCAGTTCTTTTTAGCTAAGTTTTCAAAACAGGTTAAAGTCGAATCATGATCCTCCCAGTGACTATTTTTGCCCCACATCCTTCTTATTTTCCTCTTCTGCTTTATCTGTCTGCACTTTGAAATTTGAGAGGTGAAAGACATCAGCTAACGACGGCACCTGACTTCTGCAATGCAGCCTTAGCAAAGACTCTTTTGGAATGGCTCTGGAAGCAGAGGAATGTTTCACTCCATAGAACAGAGAAACGCTGTTTCTGTAGCTGAGAAGAGCACATTTGTAGGTGTAGCTGTGCTTATTTTACCCTGTGCCTTACAACAGAGCAGTGCCCACGTAATCAAACTGCCAGTGCAACCAGCAAGTGTGAGCAGAGAGGCAATACTGAGATGCACATACAAGGACAGGAGTTCCAAAAGGCAAATGTGGGACAAAAGTTTGTGCTGTTTATGTTGTGCTGGTTGCAGCGTTGGTAGTTGGGAGGGGGTTTCAACTGAAAACAATGAAGACATATCACTGAGTGTCCTGGAGCAGTTCAGGCAAGTAGGAGAGCCTGGGCGTAAACATTCCTTTTCTTATCTCTTTGCTTGGAATACAGCTGCCAATAGTAAGCATATGCCTATGCCAAGATGGTTTAAAAAAAAAAAGATGCTCTTCCCCAGCCCATCCCATTCAGTTTTCCCATATAGGCTCAAACACGACTCTTTTTTAGGTGCTGAAATGCAGCTTTGGCTGTTATTTCTGCCATTGCAAAAGTTCCAAATCCAGCCAGAGCTCTGCAGTATTGTTTTTCCTCTGGGAAGCACGAAGGGAGGAGCTGTGCTTTGCCCTTAAAGGCAACTAAGACTTTTCCACGTGCAACAAGAAGTTTTGCTAATTCGCTACTGATGGCGTAATGGAAATCTCCCGTCGGAAAACGAGGTGGAAAAGAAGACAAGACGGGGAAAAACTCAACTCTCTTCTCCTTACCGATAGGAAACGAGGTCGGGGCCGGCAGAGGGCAGCAGCAGCGCACGGCCAGGCTGCGGGGGGAGCAGCAGAACAGCTCTTCTCTATTACTACAAAGGTTTCTTGGCTTCGAGACTGCAATAGGGGCAGGCTTTGCTTCTTTGGCAGAGATTTTTACTAAACCTGAGGATTTGAGCAGTGTAATTTCTGAACTTGGAAAGCTTCAGTTAGCAATAGTCAGAGACATAGAAGAAGAGGGATGAAAAGCACGCGAGAAAAAAAAAACAAGCTCTAAGTGTCAGCTGTATTTCTGGGACTTTATAATTGTGTTGGAGCAGCACACCGAGCTCCCAACACAGTGGCTGGACTGAGATTTGTAAGAATAAATATTTTATCTACACTGAGTGTTGCTGAAGAGGACGGGGAAGGCAGGAAGGAGGTGCTGCTGCCTGGCAGGGGCTGAGAGCAACAGCCTGAACAAGAGCCCATGAGTTGGTGCTGCGGGTGCCTCTGAGCCCTTTGGTAGATTGAGTGCTGCAATGGGCACAAATCCCTGCAAGACAGCCATTGCTCCCCAGTTGAAGGGGTGAGATATTATGGGATGTAGCGGGTAGCTGCAAGGCTTTGAACTGTCAGTGCTGCTCACTGTGGAAGATCCTAAGGTGGGTGCCATAGCCACAGCTCTCCTGGTGCTGCCCTCAGCCTGCACGCAAGTGTTATGAGCTTTTGGGGGAGACAACAGCTCTGTGCAATCTGTACAGGGCACGCAGAGCAAAAGCTGTACTTCTTCTCAGCTACTTTCTGCTGGGACACTAGGGAAATCTCACCAAAGGGAAACAGGGCATCCAGACTTAAGATGAATTCGCACTGGGATGGATGAAAGAGCTGCTCAGATGCAGAAGGGCAGCAGGGAGCCTTACAGGACTGAGGACCTGCTCCTTCAGCCAAGAAAGATAAAGGCAATACAAGTGCCTTGGGAAGCAAGCAGCATGTACGTGCTGATGGCAGAGAGAAGAGCTGTTCACCAACAAAAGTGCACACAAGCTGCCCAGGAACAAATCTGGGCTAGAAATCAAGTTTTCTAGGAGGTTCTGGAAAAGCTTCTGATAAAAGAAGATTGAAGCAAAAACATCCTTTGTGATGAGGGCTGCAGGACAGCCGTGCTTGCCAGCAGGCAGCCCCATCCCTGCAAGGAACCAAACCCCTCCCTGCAGCTCATCCCCCAGACCTCACCCTTGTTGATGCCTCAAGCCCTCACCCCAAGCAGTGAAATCCTTCTGCGAGAGCCTGGGGAGAGCCAACCCCAGACATGAACCCACTGCCCACCCAACCACAGTGGGAGATCTGAAGGGCCCCACTGATGGGATCCCCATAGGACCAGGACTGCCTGCAGCAATTTTCTGCCTGCAATAATTACAGTATCAAAAGGCTGAACCAACAGGTTCTTTAGCAAGGAGATTCCCTGCAGCTTGCAAGATACAGATATCAAAATACCCCACAGATTCAGCTCGGGTTTCAGGTGACTCAGAGTAATATTGTGCCATTTAATAATTTCATGTAATTCCTTGTTCAAGCTGGAGAACTCAATTGGTAATGGCTGTCTATAAAAGTTAATAGCAGGCTACATTAAAACACTTGTAAGATTATCTCTAGGCAACTGTAACGGTTTGTTAGCAGCAGGAGGGCCACCACCAACCCTTCAGCTTTGAGAACTGTTTCCTGCAGACCTCGTTTTTGGGTTCCAAACTGGCCTGGAGGGCAGCACAGTGGGACGCCTTGCCCTACTCAGAACCAGAAGCCAACATACCCGAGGGCTGCTGATGAGTCTGCAGCAGTCACAGTGCTCAGATCCTGGTGCTCCCATTTTCTGTGTGCTATCAACAAGGAGATCCCACCCCAGCACCCACCAGTCAGCGTGCAGCATCACCTACCTCGTGCCCAGGTACTGGGGGGCTCTGCTCCAGGTGCTGATGTCCCAGTGCTCTCCATGGGGAGTGATGTGGGGACACAGCCACCCCCAGAGCCCCTTGTCCTCATGTGGGGTTCAGCCAGGGTGAGCAGCCCAAGGGCACTGAGGAGAGAAGGGTGGCAGAGCTCCTCGACGCTCAGCACAGCAGGGAGTTGAAAGAGCAGGATGTAAATCAGAGGCACTAATTGCTGCTCTGCACAGCTGGCCTCCAGCTCTACTCCACAGGCTCCCAGCCCACCAGGACACGGCTGCTCCTCCCCCCAAGTCTGAGCATTGCCCCAACACCTGCAGACATTCCCCCCAGACATCACTCCTGCCCAATTCAAATTCAATTACAGAGGGTTTGGGCCAAATAAATACTTGCTGCTGCCTCTGTTGGGAGATGAGCATCATCAGAGCAGGCCAAGCTGAAAACAACAAATATTTGCTGGATTTCTATCCCAGCAGCTTTTGGTGCCTCGAGAGCAGGAAGGTGAGCTCTGAGGAAGGAGCCCATTATTTGGTGAAAGCATATTCCCAGACATCCCTAGCTTGGCATACCAAAGGCTGAAACAGTAAGTTAGTGCATATAGATCATCATTTACTGAAGCACAAGCCCTGGTGCACCTTTCTAGGGAAGCTCTAATTTATTATGCATTGTCATTAGCTGCAGCAGGGCCTTCATTAGAGCTAGAGTTAAGGTCTGTTTTGGCTGCCTCATCAGCATCAGTGAACTGCGTCCCTGTGAGGTTTGATACAATTTAATTAACCTAATTAAAAGCTCTGATTGCAGAGATGATTGGGGTAGAGCCAGCAGCAACTGCATATTTATAACGAGCTGGAAGGTGTGGGACTGGAGCCAAATGATATGCATCTCTAATGAGCTGGTGCTATTGAAGTGTGGATTTGGAACACTAACATTTATTTTTGGCAACAATGGCCAGTTTATCTTCATGATAGAAGTGATCACAGCTTGATCTCATGTAGCAGGGAGCTCAGCGCTGCTCTCCCTGGGCCTCTGCAGCTGAAAAGGGGAGAGACCCCCACTGGCACCCCCAGCCCGCTGCTCCCCAGTGCACTGCAGGCTGCCCTTGGTGTGCACACGATCCCAAGCATGGTCTGGCACCCCTGCTAAACCAGGTGGGAGAGCCTGAGCCCTAGATAGCAAGCTGTCTGCTGTAGCACCCATGGCAGGGGCTCACAGGTTTCTGCAGCTCTGGCTGATAGGGCTGGGAAATACCAGCACCTGGCTTTGCTCTACCCAGTGCCACGGGGAGGGATGTGAACAGCTTTTCTTCTCCTGTTTAAGGACAGAGATGGGAATTCCTGCATCTCTCTGAGCTGCCTCGCTGCCCTGGTGCACCTCTGTGTGTCCTGGTGGGGGTCACCCTATGGGTGGCACCTACTGTGATTGTGGGCATCGCTGCTGAGCCAGCCTGTGGCCTGCCCTGCAAGGGGGGGGCTGCCCCCGTACTCCCAGCCCTGCCTGTCCCTGCCGTGGGGTCAGGGCGTGAGGGAGGTGGGCGACAGCTGCAGGACATTCCTCCGCTCGGAAAACTTGATCCGCATTAATTGTGCTGAAAGGAGCCCTTCTGATAACGAGTACGGAATGGAAGCGTAGATAATACTCATCTCTGAGTGCCATTAATCTTTAAAACTGGAACAATAAGTGAAAACACTGCAGGGCATATGAAGCAAGGTGTGATTCACATCTGCTCCTCCGCGGCCGCCGCCTGATTTATTGGCGCGGGGCGACTTTTCCTGCGCGGTTTCAACAGAACCTCGTTACATAACACTGCACGCTGTTTGCTCACCTCCATCAATCACAGCTTCTCTTCTGACCCCCCCTCTCCCCACCCGATGCGGGAGCACCCAGGAGTCCCTGAGCCCAGCAGGGAGCTCAGCCTTCCCCAGTGCATCTCACACCGCTGAAGCCTTCTCTCAATGACAGGATGAGTTTCCTGTGCTCCCCACATCCCCTGCCCCCGGTCATGCCACATCCATCTTCCCTTTTGATGCCTTTCATTCTCATGCAGCTCTCTCTGGGATTCGCTTTCTTTTATTGAAATGGTGGGTTTGCTGCAGTGACCTTTCTGCTGGCTCCGAGGGGAGGTGGGCAGCAGCAGTCCCAGGAAGGCGCTGACCTGTGGCTTTGAACGAGTTCAAAGCATTGCTTCCCTCTGCCTTTTGGCCATAGCCCTCAATAGAGCCCTCAGACTGATTTTCTCCCCCCCCCGTGCCTGAAAAGACATCACCAGAGACATTTCCCCTTGCAGCCTCTTTAATATTTACGCTGACTTTGTGAGTGGATAATATATTCCACTTTCTTTAGCCCGCTGAAAGCTGGCATTCCTCCTTGCAGTGCCGTTGGAGTTAGCGTTGTGTACAGGGCTGGAGCCATCCGGGGGATGCAGGTGGTCCTGGACCACAGTTGCTGCCTGCATCCCATCCCATGAAACTGTCCTGGGACAGCTCTGACATGGTCCTGCCCAGTCCTCATCCCATCTGCAGAGATGAACCCTGAAACTGTGCTCTGAGTTTCGCCACTCTGAGCTGCAGTGATGGCAGAGAAGTGCAGAGGGAACGATGCCACCGGTAAAATCATGACACAGAAGGACCTCTCCAGTCTTTGCCATTTTCACTTGGGCATAAACATCTTTCCTGGCCTGGTGAACACCCAAACTCCAGCCAGGAGCATCAGATGTGGGCTGCAGGGTGCCGTGCGTGTCCTATGCCTGGCTCCACGTAGCATAGAAAGCCTGCAGGCAAGGTGCAACATCCTGCCCCAACAAATGCCACCAGGCCAAGTGCTCACTGGGACAAAAACCCACCCTCACCTCCGGAGAGGACAGAACAGAGCCTCAAAGCAGCAGCTGTGGTTACAGCTGTGGTCACAGGCATAGGGAAGAGCTCTCTGCTTCCTTGCAGAGGTGATGTGGGAGAGGACGGGTCCAGGCCAGGTGTTCCCACTGGGGACACGGATCAGGCCTGAGGTGGCCCTTCGGTGCCCAGTGTGTGATGGACACGATGAGGCACACAGCTGCGCAGGGGTCACATTTTTTCAGCCCCGTGTTGCCCCAGCAAACAAATGTCCCAGGATGCAGACAATAATGTTTTTATGAGCCTCTAAATTCTAGCCTCAAACGCTCTTTGTAGTGGACTAATAGCCAACACGTGGCCCTTCGTCTCATGCTGAACTTTTGTGGTCCTGCAGGGGAAGAAAAGGCCCTGGTGAGCATTTACACTGAGCACTTTGTTCTCACAGATTTGTAGAGCAGAGAGAATAATGTATTGAGACTCTCAGCCCGTGCCAGTTTGGCTTCATTTGTCCTTCTGAACTTGCCCTGAGAGATAATGTTTCCTTCTAATCTGCTGCCGTCCACCTACAGCAGGGACCCAGTGAATAATTCTTCCAAACAAGCCTTTATTCTTAAGCCTCTATCAGGCCCTAACCCTTTCTCCCCCTTACAGAGTAATTGTTGTGTTCATTACATGATAATGGCCCGAGCTGTATTCCAGCCCACACTTGCCATGGCCACACAAACAAGGTTCAGGCTGCTCTGCTCTCAGGATAATGCTGCTCATTTGGCATTATTTGAAGGAATGTGCCAGGCATCCAGCAGCAGGCATGCTGCCTTGTCCTGCGTCAGCGCCGCCGTCAGATGCAGCGCATTGCGCTCCCGCGAGAACCCAACACATCCTCCAAGAGCTGGGGCTTCATTTTGCTGCACGTGATAAGAAATGGCTGTTGTACCTCTACGGGAAGGAGGCACAAGGAAGAGGAAATGAGGCTCAGAAGTCTCTGGTTCATGGAACAAATCTTTTCTGCTCAGGTACTTACGTCGCCTTTTCACAATGATATTTTAATAAGCCTACAGAAGCCTCACAAATTGCCCTCTCCATCTGTAGGAGATGGGGAGCTCCTAGGGGATACACACAGCGTGTGCAGCAGCAGACCATCACCCTGCTGCCCAGGAAAGCACTCTGCCACTGGTGCCCCTCTGAGCACATGTGGGTGTCAGGAGTGCAGGGATGGATGCTCGCTCTGTGCACCTCTGGTCAATGCTTGCCAAGGGGAAGGGGAGGTCTTGTCCAGGCAATCCAAGACAAAAACCCCTGGGGTGCAGTTTCATGCACACACATACATCAGAACATGCAGGTATGTGATATTTGCAGTCACCCTCAAGATTTCCTTCATTACAAAGCAATGGTGAAAAAAGCCCAGAAAGGCACTGGCAGAAGCTGGATGTCCTCAGCCCGTCCTGCAGCCCCTGCAAACCCCCTCCTCCCCAAAACACGGCCCTTGCCCCATCCCCAGGGTGAGATCCTGTCACAGGCAAAGCCACCGCCCCGCGTGGGACAGCCTGTTCCCAGGGTGCTCCAAAAACCTGAGCGGAATCAGCAGTGTCCTTTGTACATCTCGGGGCTGGGCTGCTGCCAAATTCCTCTGCACCCACTGCTCCATTCCATGCGTCAATCATTTCTTGGCAACGCGAGAAGAGTCGGGAGGCAGCTTCAGACAGTTCAGTTGCTTTCATTTAAAGGTGAAAAATACACAGTGCACAAGCAGGGGCTGCTCTGCCTGCACAGCAAGCAAGGCTGCTGAACCTTCCTGTTACAAAAGGAAAGGCAGCAACAGGAGGCAGAGCTGGATGTTTTGGGAGCCCGCAGCATCCCAGTGCCGACTGGCAGTGCTGGCAGTGGGGCCCTTGGGAACAGAACAGGAAAGTCTGGCTGACTCAGAGTTCCCTGGCATGGGCACAGTGGTTCCAGGTGAGCACAGCCAGGGATGTGCTCCTGGGCAGGGACCTGGAGCAGTGGATTAAGGCTGGGAGCGCCCATGGAGGTGTGGGGCACGGCCACCAGCAACAGGTGCATAGGGAGCGAGAGCAGAAGCTGCAGATATTGCTGCTCCAAAAAGGCAAGAGGAACGGGCATCAGAACAGAGGAACTTCAACGGCCCAGCTGTGCCTGCAGCCCTGCATGGCCAGTGCCCAGACCCCAGCACTGCAGGTGGGTTCAGCAAGTGAACAGCCCCAGGACATCACGCTTTGCCCTGGGGTCAGGAGCACCAGTTGGGGTCAGCAAACTGCCCCACGGCTTTCCCGGGCCTGAATGCTCCCCATGGCTCTCTGCCTTATTCCTTCCCTTCGCCTCTTCCTCTTGCACAATCACTTTGATCTGCACTGCGGGGGATCACTGTGAAAAATTCACGTTCCATGGACGCTGAGCAGCAGCACTCCTGCAACCCCCAGGGACCCTTCCGTGTGAGACAGAAGCACAGCTCCTCACACATTGGATCAGGATGGGCTGGGAGTGGTGCCTGCGTGGTGCAGCTGATGGGGAAGCTGTGACCGTGTCCTACCCATCCCAGAGCAGCAGGCGGGAGCAGACTGGGAACCATCCCCTCTCTGTGCCGCCAGGCATTGGGAGGGAAGGGAAGGGATGCAGCCTGGGGCCGGCACAGCAGGAAGTCAGGCTTGCCGAGCTGGGTGTGGAGCATGTGGGGATGCTTGTCTAGGCTCCGGGAGCATTTTCCAAACACTTTAATTACAGTGATTTATAAGGCAAAAGTGTGGGGGCGAGAGCTTGGGAAAGGCATTAGCAGGTTTGTTCCGAGGCTCTAATCAGGGGAAGGTGATGTGGAGCGGTGGGGGGAGGCTGCAGAACCTCTCTGGATGCCAGGGGTGTGCTCACAGCATCCCTGAGACCTCAGTGCAGGATGTGCTCTGGTGGGGACCAGCAGCAGGAGCATCACCAGCACCCAGTGCCCATCCCCTGCACTGCAGAAGCCCCTTCTCTTGAGACTCCATCACATTACATGTGTACACTTCCACGTTCACACACAAACCCCCCCCATTCCTGCAGCTTTCTGACCTCAGAACCAACAGCTCCCAGAGCCACGCAGAGTGCTACGGGGCAGCAGCTCTTCATTTTAAACCTCCATCCCCCCAGCCTGGTTCGCTCCAAGCTCTGTCACTCCTCCAGCACCCCGATTACACCGGAGGAAGAAGAAGAAACATCAGGCTGCTGTCCTGGCTGGTGGCACAGCACATAGCCCAGCCCCAGGCGAACCATGGGGACGCAGAGTATTGGGCTGGCGGCTCTGACCCCGAGCTGCCACCGGACATGGCCCCAGCGGGGTGGCCAGAGCCCATGTCACCCCTGCTGCATTCCTGCTCCTTGGCCTGCTTTGTGATAAATAACCTTTTCCTGTCCTTTTTGACACTGATGTTTATTGATGGTTGAGATCCCTCGCAGCACCGCACATCCCGCGGCCGTGGAGCCGGCTCTGCTCAGCCAGGCTGCCTGCAGCCCCTCTAAACACGTTGTGCCCAGATGTGTCGGGGTGGCCGTTGGCATCATCTCCCACTGAAACACACCACAAGGGACAGGGTGAAAAAAAGAGAGTCCTTTAAATAAACCCATCCCTGCATCCCAAAGCAGAGCCATCTCTGCAGGCAGTGCTCAGCATCCCCAGCTGGGCAGAGCACTGCTGCTGTTGGGCAACATCCCAATGGCAAAGGGTCCATCCTCAGCCCCAGAACAGGGTTGCAAACGTCCTCAGGATGCCCCGTGGTCACAGAAGACAGCAGCTGTAGGCCAGGGCAGCTGGTGCACATCTGCACCAAACCCACACCGTGTTAGGTGCACACCGCCCTGCCCCACCCGGGCAGGATTTGCTGATTAAGGGATAAGTAATCACTCTCCAACCCAAAGCTCACGTTATCACTTAATTGAATGCAATTGATTGAGAAGCTAAAAGCAGCCCTGGCTTAGAGTGTTGCAGATGGTGCCTGGGAATAGGGCAGCACGCTGAACCCTTAAAAGCATTGGCATCAAGGGCAGACGCAGACTTGCTCTCCTAAACTGTCATTATTATGGACGGGAACCAGCAGCAGCAGGGCAGCTCCAGGGGAACATTACTTATCGTGCCTGAAGCCTGCACAAACAACCTCTTATTCTTGCCCCTTCTGCCCCCGGTGGGCGGGTTGTGCTCCCACGGAGAGTTCAAGGGAAGGAAGTGTGCATCTGCAGGGCCATGTGGGGGCAGCCGGCTCTGAAGTGCTCTGAGCTCGAGCCCAGAGCGCGGGCATGGAGCCCGGCAGCCCCTGCTGCCCCAGCACCGGGGAGATGTGGGATCAGCCCCCATCACAACCGGCCCCAGCGAGGCAAAGAACAGATGCTGGGCTCCTTAAAGCACGGGGAGTTGGGATGCAGGACTGGGGCATTTGTGCACTGCAAGCAGCGTCTCTGCTTGTGCAAATGAATGTGCATGCACTGAACCCGGTGGCAGAACACCACAGGACATCTCACCTGATGTTGCTTTCCCCGCTGCTGCCCAGGTGTGCTCAGCTTTTGCTCACCTTGTGCTCATCTTTCCCCTTCGGTTGTGTTTTTCATGCAGTCAGTGCTAGCAGCTCTGCAGAAGGAGGTGCATACTTTATTAATTCAGCTACTTTCTTCCCCGCTAATTAAAATCAAACTACAGCTGATGCACGCTGCATACTTTGCAGCTATAAAGCAACCTGCTTTCCTGCTCTGCTCTGTGAAACCTCCGTCAGAAGCAATTTTATCTGCCTGCTAACCTGAGCACGGTGCGGCCCTGTGGAAGTGGAGGCATCTGAGGATGCATCGGACCGGAGCCCTCGGAACCCAAAGCTCCAGGCCCAAGTCTGAGCCTGCTTGAGGTCAGGCAGTGTGAGAGGAAGAGCACAGCATCCACACAGCTCATCGTGCTGCTCGCATGGCAAACGAGCCAAGGAACAGAGTGAGCCTCTCCATACAGAGCCTGGGGAGGGGGGGGTGCCCCTGGTAACCTCCACTCCACATCCCCGAATGAAGCCATTGCATGGGGATTTTCTTCCTTAGGAGTTTCTGCAAAAAGCTGAGACTTTCCCCCGTGGCCCTCGTGTTGGTGCTGGCAGACGCCATGTTGGAAGCAATACATCATCAATGGAAGGTACCTAATGATATATTGCCTTAATACATCACCATAGCAACAGGGCTCTAATAATGTATTATTCTAATGCGTTACCCAAGCACACGTTCCTCCTGATGATGTATGGCCGGGATCGCCGTGCTCCGCCAAGTCCAGATGCAGTGCAGCTCCCCTGGGTGCCATATGCTGTCCCATAGCAGTGCCACCATCACACGGATACACCGAGCTGGGGGTTCAGGGAGGGACACCTCTCAAGGGAATGGGAGCTGCTGGGTGCTGGTGTCATCCTGCACAGTGAGGCACAGCAGCGTATCTGGAAATGACACAGAGCTTTCTCCCATCCCTGGATGGAGGTAGAGATGGGCAGTGCTCACCTTGACTGCCACTGATGCGTCCCCAGAGTGACAGCACAGTGCTCACACAGCTGCCATGCGTTCCATCCCGGCACTTGGGGAGTTCAGTGGGGAGATGCTGGCAGCTGTGTGCTCCTCCAGCCCCATCCAAGGTAGCGTGGCCTTGGGCTCGCTCCTTCACAAGGAAAATGCCAGCTGGAATTCTCCTGCCACCCCTCACAGGGACAGCATTGTTCCCAATTCACACTATCTTTTTGACCATTCAAATGCCATTCATTCAGTCACCCCGATGCGTAGGACAGTTATCCGAAATGTTTTCCCAAACAGCGTAGTGACTATAGAGCAACAATTCATGGAATTGCTCAGGGACATCTGCACAGAGCTGGGCTGAATGCGCTCTGTGTGGAGCCTGGATTCCGCTGCCATGGCTGAATGAAGGGCAGGAGGAACTGCTTCAGCAGTGCCATTCCACACTGAGCTCCCAGCAGAGCCATCTGACCAACGCAGGGAAGGCTGCATCGTGCTCCCTCTGCTCTGCTCGCTGTGCAGGGACTGCAGGCAAAGCCCTCGCAGAAGCCCCTGGAGAGTGAAAGCTAATTAGCAGCTTAACGCTAATTACAGCTGCAGCTTATTTTGTCCTCGGTCATAAAAAGAGCAGCAGTGCTGCCTGCAGCCATTGGACTAAGGATGCTCTGGGGATCCAAACAGCCCCGTGTGGGGCTGCGTGTCCCCACGGATGGGGCAGCACTGCAGTGCCCCTACCAGCCCTGCAGATGGGAAGCAGAAGGGAAAACACAGCCTGAGAGCAGCGAGGAGACAATGTGCTCCAGGTGCTGTCCCACACGGTACGAGGCAATGTGGGGTCAGCCCAAAGCCAGGCTAGGACACGGGGACAGCATTGGAATGGGCACTTTGGGCACTCAGATCACAGTGCCCTAAGCATCCCGCCCAGGAGCCACTTCACCCAGCACAGCCCAGCAGCATCCCTGTCACACCACCTGGCCAGCACAGGTCTTGGGGTGGCTCATGACCATTCCCTGACACGTTCCTGCTATTGGGGGTGCAGAAGCCTTCCCTGTGCCACAGAGCTCCTGCACAGCCTCCAGCATTTCAGGGGGACGGCAGTGACAAACTGCAGAGTCTGCAGCACAGAAAAAGGGAAACAGAGGGACCAAAGGGGAAATGATTGTGTTATCGATAGAGCTTCCAGCAGCTGATGGATGAGGACACCCAAATGACTGTTTAAGGTTTCAGGAGAAGCCTTCCAAGTGGCACAGTGAGGGCAAAGCTGGGATTAACTGTAGCTCCTGAGGGAGTCCTGCAGAGATGTGCCCTCACTGTGCTGCACTGCAGGCAGGGGACGTTCCCCTTGTCCTCATGGGGCCAGGAGCAACAGTGACACACAGCTTGGTGGGACCCTTCCAAATCCCTGAGGTTTTCACCACCTGAATCCTTTCTGAACAGTTTCCAGAGTCACCAGAATTAAAAGCAGAGAACATCACCTTCTAATCTGGGAAGCCAGGTTTACAGAGCATCAGCCAGCCCTGTTCTAAAGAAAGGGGAATACCCCCCAAGCACAGCAGGAGGGGCAGCCACAGCCCCACAGTGCCATATGTTGGGCACAGCCCTGAAAGGCAGCAGGCAGCTCCGTGCTGAGATCTGGCACAACTCCAGGCTGAGGTTCCAAGGGAAAATTTGTAGATCGAATGTTAATGAATATTATTGCTGTTATCTGGAAAGGCTGTGCTGACTTCACTCTGCTGCCAATTGCAAATAGTGATTATTTTTTCCCCCCCTTGTAACTGATAGCAATTCCAGCACGGCTGATGATTCAGGAGAAGCAACCAAAGGTGGATGGGAACAGGCGACCCTCATCACACCCAGCTCTGACACTTCCAACAACACTCGCTCTGAGATCTTCACTGCCTGGATCCCATCTGCCTTTCCTCTTGCAAACTCATGGTGCCCCATAACCACCCCCAGCCCCACTAAGGAGCATCAAAAGAATCTTAACTGCATAAATCACGCTGTAGGTCTGTGGAGAAAGAGGCAGGCAGGGACTGCTATGAATGCAGAACTGCCACGAAGCCATGCCCGGTGCATGGGATGGGGCTCTGCTGGTGGAGCAGCAGGGAGGAAGGGTGCTGCAGCCACCCCAAAGGGACCCCCATCCTCCCCCCACTGCAGCATCCCAGCGTGATTTATGTGGCACTTGGGCAATTGATGTGCTTTGTGCCTGGGGACAGCTAAATGGTAGCTCTGTCATTAGTTTAAGCAGAGGTTAAAGGTGATCAATAACAAGGGTTTCATGCCCAATTGATCACCCCCTTGCTATTTATTTGTAGCTTTTGCTTACCATCCCGTGCTGCTTTTAGAAATAGTAATTAAAGACATAACAAGCGTTCCGCAAAGCGGAATATCAAGCACTGCTGCTATCGATCCCATTCCCTCCCTCTCACTGCTGTTGCCCTGTGTCTATCCCTGCATCAGCTGGGAGCTGCAGGCACTGGGATGGGCTGCACTCCCCCATGGAGCTGGTCCAGCCACCAGGTCCCTGCAGCACCTAGATGCAGCCCCACGCTGCACCCCAGCACCCAAATACAGCATCCAGAGGCGACCTGCAGAGGGATCTGCACATGGGATCTGCTATCTGCACTGGAAAGAAACAGCTCAAATTGTAACGCGGCACTGGATCAGCAAAAGCAATTTGGTGATGTTGGAAAGGGTTTTGAGTCGTGTGCGTTTGGTGGGTTTCTGGGATGCAGCTGACAGACGTGGTGAGGCTGGGCTGTGGGACAGGACTGCTGCTGGGCCCTGGGTGGAGCAGAGCATGGTGCTATGCAGCCATAGCAGCCCAATAACCTGAAGGAGCAATGGAGTGAGAACCAACGATGGATGCTTCCAGAGCTGGCAAACTCATTTCTTCAGCTCACAAAGTTCTCACTGGAAAAAGTAAATTGCACGCTGCTACTCAGAGTCAATGAAGTCATGTTTGGAAAACAAAATGCTAAGAGTCCTTCTACCAGGAGCAAAGCCCCTTTGTGCTGCAACAGCCACGAATGAGAACACAGCTCTCCCACCTACCTCTGCTCCACACGGGGCAGAAGGGACCGAGGGGACCCAGCGCTGCGGCTGCCTGAAGTGGATGCAGGAGATGCTCCCTGGGAGGGCAGCAGGATTCCTCAGCTCAGCACTGTGCAGTCATTCCAGCTCTGCTCTGCGATAATGTTTAAAGAAAGACAAAGCAGAAATCCCCCACCCCACAGGAACGCGAAGCCCCAGCAGCTTCCTCTGCTCTTCAGCCCTCGAGCACTCAGGAGAGCCCACCTTTGTGACTTAACATTTGTGACACCGTAGAGATTAATATCACCAGAAAATAGCATTTCTTGTTATCTGCAAGGAAGCAAGCAGAACAACCAGGAGTAAAGCCCTGCAGCTGCAGTGTGGACTAGAGGAAAATGTGCTGCTGTCACCACCGTACCACTGCTATTAGCATGGCAGTTCCCAGTCTGAAAAGCCATCACCTGCCCCTACCTTGGTTTGACTTAGAATTAACTGTGAAAACCTTCACCATTTTCAAACTAGACATATATGCAATTAAAGACAGCTGATGCAGTGGCCAGACTCTGTGAAACCGATGCGTTTGCAACGAATGTGAGAAGAACTCTGCTCTGATCTCCCGGAGTTTTGGCCAGATTTACAGCTCAGCATCACATGAAAGCTGAGAGGCACAACATGCAGAGCTACAGGTGAAGGAAAACCACTGGATGAATTTCCACAGAAAGAAATACGCAAAGAAATGAAGGAGGGAACGGGCTGCAAAGCTTCAGCCCCCAGCCCCCAGCAGACCTCCCTGAGCACAGGGATGGAGCAGCCAGACTGGAAACACCGCAGAAAGATGCTGCTCTGTGTGAGCGCTGACTGCTGTCCTTTTTGGCCTTGTGGGGAATAAAAGCAAAGAGAGCTGAGGGTAAGAAATAGGCAGGTGATCAGGAATGGGCTGATGTGCACCAAAAAGAGAATCAACAAGGAAAATTAATAAAAGCACTGTGGAAGTTTGGCCCGACAGCATTCCCCTGTACATCCAGGGCTTAACAACCTTCCCCTGCGCAGCCAGAAGTGACACTCAGCCCAACCAACAGCAGCAGCGAGGCACTGGGGTGGTGGGAGATACCAACAAGCTCTGTGCCACTGCATCTCCACCTGCCTTCGCAGCCCCCACCTCCCACTGCCACGAGACATTTAGTCCTAATTAAAAGGAAGTGAAACTTACATGGGTGAGTTTACATGGGCCCCAAAAGCAGATGCCCGCTGTAGGTGTGCATCAGTGCAGCGGGTGAGAGCTGCATGCAAGCAATGGGAGCGACGCCGAGCGCCCCGGCTCTGCAGAGCTCTGTGGGGTTTGCATGAAGGACTTCACGAGCACTTAGACACACAGATAAAACAGGTGATGCTGAGCAGCTCCAGCCAAACAACAGCAGCACTGGCACTCAATTAAAAACACATGCAAACAACGGCGGCGATAGCATAGAATTAAAATATCTGCTCAACCGGACGGTGCTGAATATCCTCGCAGGAGAGCAAAGCTGGGAACGGGCAAAGTGCTAACAGCAATGCTCCCAACTTCCATGCAAATCGAGGAGTGTTTCTGCTGCTGTGTTTGGCAGTGAAGGGCTGCAGGCACAGCAGGTGCTGGGCAAGGATCAGGGTGAGCACAAGAACAGGCTCTGCTGGAAGGATGAAGGGACACAGCATCAGCGGCTCCGTGTAACCGCGCCTGGAGAGGCACACTGCTGCAGGACAAGCACACCCTGCTGCTCTCCCCAGTGGCTGCAGTCATGTTCTAAGGTAGGAAATCTCAGAATTGAGTTGGATATCACAGAATCACAGAATTGTAGGGGTTGGAAGGGATTTTGGCACCACACAGCCTTATCCCAAGCACAGAAAGCTGAGCAGCACCTCTCTGCCTTCGTCAACTAAAAAATAAAAATAATTTGGAAAAAAAAAAAAAAAAACCCACAACAAATGATGGCTTGCTGAATATTGCTCACCTTACAGAAAGAAGCAATTTTCCTCTGATTGCCAACAGCCAGCATGAAACAGAAGAGCACATGGACAGTGCCCTGTTCTGCACACCAAGAGCTCCGTGCCAGCGCTGTGCTCAGCTCAGCTCCGGGGTGCACAGAACTGCTCCCTTCCCATATCTGCACTCCATACACTGAGTGTTCTGCTGCATTTTTTGGCACTTCTACATCTGCTTCTCCTTCATGCACCAACACCATCCTGTGCCGAACTCTGATACAACCACAGCAGCTCCCACTTGAGGAAAAAAAAAACAAACCAAAAAACAAACAAATGGAAGAAGTCAAACAAAACAAAACAAAGTAACCATGCCTGCAGTAATCGCCATTTAATCCCTGACCAAGAAGACAACAAAACCTCAGCCAGGCGACCCTGGGGGGGGGGGGGGGCACTGCTTTGCAACACAGCTGCAGAAATCAGATGCACCGAGCGGGGTTTCTCTTTGCACAGGAGGGCTCACACAGCAGCGCTGCCGGCGCCTGATCCGAGCTGACACCTCACAACCCAGGGCCGTGCGCCCTCCCAGCGCATCTCATCCATTACAGCAATGCAATGTGAGCGCTGCCCCTTCCTCCCCAGCGCCGGGGCTGCTCGCCAGCCGCGCTGCCTCGGAGGGCAGGAGATGCTGCAGTCGCTCCTGGTGTGGGAAAGCGGCGCAGTTAAAAGCGCTCAGCGCAAACAAGGAGTTGCTTTTTAAAGAAGTAAAAAAGGAAAAAAAAAAAAAACAACACAAAACCAAACCTCTGCTTTCGTCGGTTTGTTTCCCTTTTGTTTCCTCCTCCCCGAGAGCCCTGAGGAAGGCAGCAGAGCTGCAGTGGAGCACAATGGTACGTGTGTGCGAGATGCACAAAAGAACGGAGAGGAGAGAGTGCGGAGTTGATGATAAATTTAAATTCCTCTAAGACTCATTGACTCAAACTTCCATTTCCAAGAATTTATCATTACACACCTCCACTTTTTTCTTTCAAGCATAAGCTCCAAACAGCCACGTATTTCCTCATTTCTAAAGTGCAGCGCGCATTCAGTGAATACAGTTCAGTAAATACAGCAAAACTTCTGGAATCCAGGACTTGACCACCCCACCATTCTGTGCTTTTAGATCAAGTCATGCCTGAAGAGAAGGCGCCTCAGCCTGCATCACACCTGAAAACACACAGCCCCACACCTGAGCCCCCTTACTGCTCTCCATTTGGGGGAAGCCAACACTGCCCCACACTGCAGCACTCCCAGCCCAGCAACACACTGGGAGCCGTTCCAACGTGCAGCCAAACCACCTCACCAAGTGACTTTATTTTGAAGTCTCAGGAAACCACTTGCTGGAATTTGGGACGAGCAACGCCGTGATATTTTTGTATCTGCTAACATGGGGTGCCCACACGGCAATGTTGGGAATGGGGTAATTTATAATGTGAATATTGCCAATATTGTGTTGTCGCTTTGGGAAGCGCTGCACGCATATGCGCCCCAAAGGCGCAACAAAAAAATCAAGCTGCAATCAATGCAAGAGTTTTCATGTGCGAGTTCCCGAGCTTAAGTTACATTTAATATATAAAAAGACATATATCTGAATTTACCTGCAGGCTACCCCCAGAATATCGCCTCTTTATCCCTAGAAAATCCCATCTGAAGGTCATGGGATGGAATTGGTGCCTGGACTCCAGCAGGGCCACGCTAGGAGCTGAAACCACGGGAAGATCTCTGCCAAATTAAAAGGAAATTGGATGCTTTACCCCCAGCTCTCAACCGCGCATCCGAACAGTGGATCTGAGCAGCGCGGGCACACGTGGCACAGTTCCCTCTGCGTAAAACACCGCTGGACCCAAAGGACACGCAGTGGCGGCCGCAGTCCCGGCGGTGCTGAAAGAGAAGAGCGACAGGAGATGGGGGTCGGTCCCTCTACACAGCACGGCAGAACTCAGTTCGCAGCTTTCCCTGCGGCAACCGCGACCCATCGGGGCACGAAGCCGCGAGAATTGGGGACACCGAGCGGAACACCTCGGAGCGAAAGAAAAAAACCAAACCAAACTAAAAAAAAACAACACAACAACGCGGCGTCTCGAGCTCTGCTCACGGACGTCTGTTATCCCTGCGAGAAGCGGAGAGAAGTTCTGTTCTCTAATCGCGCTGCAAAGCAGAAGTTCGGCGCAGCGTAACGAACTCGCGGCACAGCGGGACGCTCCTTCGGCGCTCCGGAGCGCGGGGTTGGACCGAAGGGCAGCGGGGAGCGCACCGAGGGTGGGATGCTGGGGGGGGGGGGGGGGAAAAGGGGCCAGATGGACCCCGGCCCGAGGCCGCCCCGCTCCCGAAAGACGACACGAGACCGGTTCCTGGGTAAATGGTTTATGTAAGTAATAAAATATTTACTATAACATAAATAGAAACGTACCCTCGCAGTCTACATTGGTTTTGCAATAAAGATACAAACAAACAACAACAACAACAAAAAACAAACAAACAAAAAAAAAACCAAACAAACAAAAACCGAAACCAAAGGGGAAAAGGGGGGGTGGAAGAGGAGGGGGAAATGAACCGAACCGAACCTACCAACGGGAGGGAGAGAGCTCCGCGCACGGTTAGAAAATAAATAGAAAGGGGCCGGGACGGGCAGCGCCGCGTCCTACGGCCGGGCCGGAGCCGGGGGCCCCGCGGGAGGGAATAAATTAGAGATCGCAAACCTTTGGCTACTTCTGCTGCGGCCGCGAGCGGCTCCGGCGCCCGAATAAATAGGGCTGGGGAGGGCGGCCGGGCCGGGCCAGTCCGAGGAAGGAAGGAAGGAAGGAACCGGGGCGCGTCCCGCCGCCCGCGCCCGCTCCGCCGCCGCCGTCGGGGCCCAGCGGCGGGGCCGGCGGTCACGGCACGGCACCGGGCAGCGCGTGGTGCAGCGGCGAAGTGTCCGCCTGTGCGTAAACGTCCTCCATGGGCGGGTGCGGGAGCCCGGCCGGCGTCATGCGCTTCTCCTTCTGCCGCCGGTTGCAGAACCAGACCCGCACCACCTCCTTCTCCAGCTGCAGGGAGTCCGCCAGGGAGGTGATCTCGTGCGCCGAGGGCTTGGGGCACTTGAGGAAGTGGTTCTCCAGGGCGCCCTTGACGCCCACCTCGATGGAGGTGCGCTTCTTGCGCTTCCTGCCCTGCGCCGCGATCTTGTCCAGGTTGGTGGGGCTGCCCGTGCTGGAGTCCGTCTCCTCCAGCCACTTGTTGAGCAGAGGCTTCAGCTTGCACATGTTCTTGAAGCTCAGCTGCAGCGCCTCGAAGCGGCAGATGGTGGTCTGCGAGAAGACGTTCCCGTAGAGGGTACCGAGCGCCAGCCCCACGTCGGCCTGCGTGAAGCCCAGCTTGATCCGCCGCTGCTTGAACTGCTTGGCGAACTGCTCCAGGTCGTCGGAGCTCGGCGCGTCCTCGTCCGAAGGCTCGGGCGGCCCCAGCGGCGGCGGCGGGGAGGCCGCCAGCTCGTGGCCCGCCGCCTCCTCGGCGCCCAGCGGGTCGCGCAGCCCGTGCCCGTGGTGCAGCGCGGGGCCGGGGGGGCCCAGCATCCCGTTGAGGCCGCCGTAGGGCTGCCCGTAAAGCAGCGGCTGCCCCGACGGCGGCGACATGGGGGGCAGGTGGGGGGGCGGCCCCGCGCCCTGCGCCCAGCCGCCGGCCTGGGGCACCAGATGCGGCCGCGGGTGGAAGGCGGCGGCGGGGGGCAGCTCCTCGCGGGGCCCTCCCGGGCCGCCCTTGCCGTGCTCGGCCGCCGGCGGGAGGTGCGCGCCGCCTCCTCCTCCTCCGCCGCTGCCCCAGTCCGTACCGGCGCTGGGCAGCCACTGGTGGTGCGCCAACCCGACGGCGTGCCCGGCGGCGGCGGCGGGGGCCAGGCCCTGCAGGTACTCGTGGTGCATCATCTTCTGCACCTCGCGGTACGTGGTGCCCTGATGCAGGCGGTCGCCGTCGGGGTGCAGCAGCGCGGCGGAGCGCGGCAGGTACTGCGCGGCGGCGGCCATGGCCGTCTGCGGGACGCGGCGCCGCGCCGCGCTTTAGAGCCCCGCGCCCGGGTGCCGCGCCGCCGCGCGCCGGCCACGCCCCCGCGTCCCATTGGCCCGCCCGCCGCCACCGCCGGCCCGCGCCGCTCCGCCATTGGGCGCCGCCGGCCCGGGGAGCCGCCCAGCGCTCGCCTTTCCCATTGGCTGCGGGTGGGCCGCCGCCGCCGCACGATTGGTCGGAGACGCGCTCGGCGGGGCGGCCCGCGTGCGGCCGGCGGCGAGGCGGGCGCCGATTGGAGGAAGGCGCTTCATTCATGCCGGGCGGCGGGCGTCCACGTGGGCCGGGCGCGGGCGAGGGGCGTGGGCCGGGGAGGTGGCGGGAGAGGGGCACGTGAGCGGGACTGTGCGGCGGTGGATGGCGCGGTACGGTGCCATATGGCGCAGTATGGTGCTGTGTGGCACAGTATGGTGCTATATGGCACAGTATGGTGCTGTGTGGCACAGTATGGTGCTATATGGCACAGTATGGTGCTGTGTGGCACAGTATGGTGCTATATGGCACAGTATGGTGCCATATGGCACAGTATGGTGCTGTGTGGCACAGTATGGTGCTGTGTGGCACAGTATGGTGCTATATGGCACGGTATGGTGCTGTGTGGCACAGTATGGTGCTGTGTGGCACAGTATGGTGCTATATGGCGCAGTATGGTGCTGTGTGGCACAGTATGGTGCTATATGGCACAGTATGGTGCTGTGTAGCACAGTATGGTGCTGTGTGGCACAGTATGGTGCTATATGGCGCAGTATGGTGCTGTGTGGCACAGTATGGTGCTATATGGCACAGTATGGTGCTGTGTGGCACAGTATGGTGCTGTGTGGCACAGTATGGTGCTATATGGCACAGTATGGTGCTGTGTGGCACAGTATGGTGCTATATGGCACGGTACGGTGCTGTGTGGCACAGTATGGTGCTATATGGCACGGTATGGTGCTATATGGCACGGTACGGTGGTGTGCAGAATGATGTGGTGTGGTCCAGCCGTGTTTGGCACTGTAGAGCCCAGTAAAGCACAGCACAGTCCTGTACAGTACAGTGTGCGTGGCACCGTATGGCACTGTGGAGATGTATACATCCTGCACCGTATGGCACTGTATGGCCGCAGGGGCACCAAGAGCTGCAGTTGCTGCTTTCAGCACTGGCAGACATTAGCAGTGCACATCTGTCTGTTGTCTGCTTTACATCCCACTTCCCCGACCCCTTTTTGCAGCTCCCAGCGTTGGAAGGGTCTCCTTGTTCTGGAGATAGGCTTCGCTGCTCTCGCTCTGTCCGAAAGCGTTTTTGTTCTAATGCTGCACTCAAACAAAGTGCAGTTTGGCTCTATAACAGTTATTTGGTGCTGGGAGAAACTTCCCCTGCAGCTGCTTTGTCTGACTGTTGTTTAATGATGCTCTGCCCGTGGTGAAGTGGAGACGAAGGGCAGCAGCTGCCCCAAATCGTCGGGAGGTGGGAGTTCTGTCTGAGCCATTGGACAAAGCCCGGAGAGGATGTGAGTGTTTGGGTGTCACAGGACATGTGAGGCCAGGGAGGAGAGGGAGCAGCCCTGGGGGAGTCCCTGAGCCGGTTTGAGGGCTGGCACGGGATGAAGGGCGGAGGAGTTTGTGGGAAAAGGCAACGACAGTGAGCAACGGCCGTGTCTGGCGGGGCTGGGAGAGGGGCAGGGGACACCTTAATTAACCCAGCTCCAGACTTCACTGGGGCTCGAGGCCCAATGTGTGTGAGGATGGGCACCGGCAACATTAATCACTTCTGAAAATTAATCTCTTCGCCTCCTCGCTCCCATTTGTAACACGGGAACAGAGACAGTGACCTTTGCCAAGGGCTCGGGCGGCCGCCGAAGGAGCAGATCAATACAGGGACGAGTGCAACATGTCAATGGCCGTGTGCAGGTGCCCTCCTGCTCTCCTGGTGGATACGGACACCGGGAGCCGCCTCTCAAAGGCTTTTCCTTCCAAGGTGTGCAGCCCTTTGCTCTCTGTTGCACCTCAGCTGTCCCCCATCCCATTCATTCTCTCTGTGCCAGCAGTGCACCATCCCATGGCGCAGGTGTTCCAGCCTTGCAGAGAGCCCAGGCTTTGGACTTCACTGGAGAAATGTATTCCATAGATCACAGAGTACATTTACTAAGGAAAATATTGCTCTTTTCTTTATTTTTTTTTTTCTTCCCAAGGAATCCTTTGCAAATACTGCATACGTTTGTAATGAATGTAACCCTTTCCGATGATTCAGTGACGTGCTGTAAAGTATCACACTTGGATAAGCATTTTCTGTGTATTTTTTTCTCACCCGACTCGTATTCATGTCAGCTCCCCATGATGCAGTGCTGCAATATTCAAATTTTTGGTAGCCAATTGCTCTTGATATTTATATCCATTTTTAAGGGAATCATAATGAATAAACGTGCTCAGCTCTAACTTTATGCAAAATAAGCCGTGTGTACATCAGTAAATCATTAGTAGAAATTAATCATTTCCAAAGGCTGAGGATGAGATCTCCTTTCAAACTCCTGTTTATGTGTTTGAGAATTCACCAAAGGAGAAAACGCATTTTGTGACAACTTGATCCCCATCGCAGCTGAATTAGAAAGTAATATTGGTTTATACTCAAACAAACGATCTTCTCAAAGCAAGGTATCGTTCACTGCTTGTGCTTTTAGGCTTGCTTAGCTTGGTAGAAGTTGAATTTAAAGACTGGAAATAACAACGAATGAGAGGAAGATGAGAAATTCCCATTTAATGCCTTCCTTGGTAGCTCCAGCTGCAGAACGGAGCGGCAAAGTCGCTCCAAGGAGATGCAAAGGAGAGCAGTGACCCAAAGCACTCAGCGATGAGGGGCTGAGATGTGGCCACATCCCAATAGGAGGGCACCCAAGTTTTCTAGCAAAACCTTGTTTCCTCATCGAGCCCCATCAGGAATATTGGCCGTGGTCTGTTCCCACTTCCAGGAATGAACAGCCCCATGGGTGAAGTTTGATGGGATTCATTCCCTGTGTGACTGACAGCACCGCACTGCCCGACTACAGCACGGATAATCCACGGTACAACGTGTTGGACCTCTCTGTCTTTTGGCATTTGAGGGCAAAATACTCGCTTTGCTTTGCTTGTCCACACTTTCAGACTTGTTAACTTGGGGAGAGATAACCAACAGAATAGCAGCTGAGACAATGGATTTAATCACTAAAGTAGCAAGGAAGGGAAATGGAGAATGGTCGATATGGACATGCAAGGTATGCTGCCTGCAGTGGGCAGTAGGTGTAGATGTTCATGTAATTATCTGAGAAGTGCCCCAAAGATGTTCTCACGAGGCCAAGATGAATGCAAAAAAAGTGCTGCTCTCATCTTTTATTGAACCAATGGAACTTAGGCTAAGCAGCCACTAAATTCCTATTTACACAACAGACCTTAATCGCTGCGAAGGAAGCACTCGAAAGCATTCGACAAATAATCCCTGTTTATGAAAGCGCCATAATATGCATTTACATAATCCCCACTTTAAAAAGCTCTATCAGCTCTCAAGTCCTTCAGCTGGAGATGCATGGGGGGGCTGAGAGGCACCAGACACAGCAGAGGCAATGCACGGCTCCCAGTGGGGCACTGGGGTGATGACAGCAAAGGGCTCAGCATGCATTGGGCGCTGCCAGAGCATCCAGTCCCTCTCTGCTCTCTCAGCCTGTTCCCCAAAAATCACACTGCTTCATCAAGTGTGACTGCTAACAATAGGAAACAACTCGTCTGCAGTGGTTCCTATTGGTGTTCAGTCCTGGGAAATCAGGATTGAGTTCAGTTGGGTTAAGGAAGGGAAAATACATGCAACCCAATTCATTTCCAGCCTCAGATTGATGCATGCATCCATAACCATGTGTGTGTGTCTTCTGCTGTCAACTCTGCCATGAGCATTTATAACACAAATGAGAACAGGGACCCACAAAAACACTGGGATTTACCTGGCCAGCATTCCAGCAATGGCAAGTTTTGGCTGCAAAACCTCATCCCCTTCCACAGCTCCATGTCAGCCAGCCCCAAGCTTGGAGCTGCAGCCCAGGTCAGCCTCACTGCTGCTCCATCCTTCTCCAGGATCCAGAGGGCCCAGTGCTGGACTGCTAGGGCAGGGCAGGTCCCAGGTCCCCGTTCTGTTCTTCAGGGTTTCTCCTGGGAGCTTCCTGCACACAGTGCCCATTGCAGTGCCTCATCCCAGAGCAGAGCATGCTCCTGAATGGGGGAGACAGGTGGGCTCAGCCCCGGGCTGCCAGCATTGAGCATTCCTTCCCCAAGTAACACCAAAGCTCATGGATTTTGCTCAGCGCGTTCCGAGTGCCATTCCACCTTAATAATGAAGCTCACGAGGGAAGGTTTCCATTTAATGAGGCTCTTTGCAGTTTACATAAAACAACCACATGAATAAATACCCAGTTTAGAAAAGATAAGACCCGGGGATGAGTTTGGAGAGGGTTCAGCACCGAGGATTATGCATGCAGCAGATGAAGGTGCCTACAGTTGTGCTGTCGCCCTGTCTTGTCGATCTGCAGTCACCTCTGATGCAGCAGCAGCTGCAGCCAAACAGCACAGCAATGCTGGGACACTCGCAGCTGGACCTGCAGCTCTGTGCATGCAGCACCCTGCAGTCTGGCTGCTGCAAAAGAAGGGTTGCACGGGAACAGTTTTCTACTCTCCAAACAGATCCGGCATTGAACACTGTGTCCTTTTCTTGTCCCCACCCCACAGTGATTGCTCTGACAACACACAGCTCCAGACAGCGGTGTTCCACCCAACAGGCAGTGCTTCCCAGGCTGGCTGCCCCAACGGGATATTTAGGACAGATGTGAGAGAAAAGGGAGGCAGCTGTTTTCCTTGCGGCGAGGTTGAGGTGTGAGGGTTGGGAGCTGAAGTGATGAAACCCTGCAGTTTTGTTGTTGTTACAAATTACGACTTGTTTGAGCCCTCCTCCTTGGGTTTTGATCTGTTGCGTTGGTGCTAATCCATATGTTTATGCTCTGCCAGCCTGGGTTCAAAGCGGTGTAATTCCACTTATTGCCAGGACCACACATCCTACCCTGCTCTGCTGCACCGCCGCTGCCTTCATGTCGGTGCTTCGTGGGACCCCTCGTTGGTCATTGGGCAGGGGGGCAAGGGGCTGAGGAGAAGGAAAACATCCATTTTATACAGAACTATTAACATGCCCCTGGGACAGAGGATTGTGTGTCATTGAGCACGGGCTGTTTTGTGACACTGCCACCAAATCTCGTTGCTCCACGCTTCATTTTGAGCCCAAGCTGGTCACACTCTGGTCAAACCTTTGAATAACTCACCCAGTCCATCTGTTCCTGTCCTTTTCCTTACTCTTGTAAATCATCCTGTTAACCTTCTCCTGTCCTGTAGAGAGCCCCAATGAGATGACCAAGGGCTGTGCACCGCTGATCGACACGATACAGCCAGATGTGCCAGGTCCTACCCACAGACTATGAGGTAAGGAGTTTCTTACGCAAGCCAAGAGTGTGGAGCTGAGTGGGAAGAGCAGGTGCTGTATGGGACAAACCCTCAGCCACGATGCTGAACACATTCACATCGCTGTGCTGGGAGAGGAGGAGCTGAGGATGAGGAGCTCGGTGCTCTGGCAGGATGCTCCATCTCTGAGTCACGGCTCTCCTGGAGCCACACCAGCCCCTTGGCCAGACAAGCTTTTCCTTCATTAACTCTTTCCTGCAGGAGAAGCAGAAGCCGATTAATTACAACTTAGGCTTTTTTTTTTTTTTTTTTTTTCCTTTCTATTAAGCTCTTGTGAGCTCCAGGGGAAGAGCCTTAAGACTCGACTCTGATCCTGCTGCCACTGACGCCAGTAAAAAGCTCTCCACAGACGTGGATGGGAGGAGGCAGTGATTCCATGCCTGCGTTCAGCCTGGAGCATGGCCACACTGGGTGCCGGTGCTCCTCCTTCCCAATGCTGTCCCTTATGCAGTCCCTGCCCTGGGGGTGGCATTGTTGGAAGGACCGTTCCTCCTGGTCCCAGCCATCCCATCACCACCCACCCCTTCCTCTTGAATCTCATCGTTCTTCCCCTCATAAAGAAAGACTCAACACCTCTCACCTTCCAAGCCTAATGGACTTAATTAATTGGACTTTGAAATACTGATGATCAGATCTGCAACAACAGATTTTGGCTCATTCCCAGCGCTCGCAACTGCATTCCCAGAAGAGAAATATTCACAAAGGGCCAAATCACAGCTCCTGCAAGTGGGCGAACCTTAGGAAAGCACTGCTCAGCTGTGCTTTTTTAGTTCACGGGTAGAGAGCTCAGGTCCTCGGTGCAGAATAGGCACCCCAGTGAAAGCAGTGCATTATTTACCCAGCGTGCAACCAATGCAACCATTCTGGATATAGGGCAGCGTAGTTCAAAGTCAAGTTTTGCTTTGTTTCTTGTGCTGCAAGTCGTTGGCTGGCAGTGGCCCAGCACCGCTCAGGCTGCTGACAGAACTGTCTACCAGGGCTGTGAGCTGTGCTGCAGCTTGTCACTCCTGTAATTGAGCCACGCTGTGGGCAGCAAACACCCACTGCACTCACCAGGCCCTCAGGGCTCGGCCTTTCTCCTGAGTCACAGCACGGTGATGTGTCACCTCCTCTTCCCATCCCGCTTACTGAGGGCAGCAGCTCCCAGCACCCCACCAACCCCGCGCTAAGGCTGCAGGAGGAGCCGTGCAGCTGCAGTTCTGCCCGCTGACATGCACTGCTGTCTGTCTGTCTGTCCTTCCAGGGGTGGGAAGGGGGTTTAGTGGCACTCCGAGCACCTGGGGGATACAAAAGTGGAAGAGCTCTCATTAACAGGGAGGTTAAAGAAGCCAGGATATACGACGAAATGAGGAAAAACGGGTTCGGCAGACGTCGCATTTCATCTTTATTCCTTTTTCTGTCAATCCATTTCTTATTGCCTGGTAAATTCTCTTTCAGGGGACCTCGGTTCGGCAATTCAGAACTGCTTAAATCCCCCGGCTGAGTGCGACCTCGCAGGCAGGTTGTTTAATATTCAGGGTCAGATTTCCAATGGCCTCAGTGCCTCAGCTCGGCTTCAGTTGTTTCTGCAAAGCTATAAAAGTTCACAGGGAAGGAAAAAAAAACAACCCAACCCATGCAACTGCCCCGACCCACGCTCAGTTTGCAGTTTTACTCTTGGTGGGGGCTCATAGAAAGGCTGACCACTTTTGCATAAGGGCTTGAGAGCAGATTTCCACACAGAGGAACCACGCTGTGCAAATGAGTCTCAGCAGAGCAGATTCCTACAGACTGGATTTGATACCTGAACTAACCCAAGTGGCTCCTGCACTGCATCTCCCCCTCTTTATTGAGGTCTCCCAGCACATCACAACCCATTTGTGTTACAACCACACAACCACAGAGCGTTTCTCCATTTCAGTTGCCACAAACAGATGCTCCATGCTTCAGAACAAAGGATCTGGGAGATGGTTGAGCGCTTCTTCTCCGTCTGCGTGGCCCCTTCTGACTGTATGCAGCGGAGAAAACACAACAACTCATTTAGAGTGGGCAAAGTATGTGGTTAAGATTCATTGCCTGCTGCATGGAGAAGCACCGGGGAAGGGGAGACCTGAAGCGTTGATAACTTTTACCAGAATATTTTCTCTCCATGCCAGAAACAATCTTTTCCAAAATGTATTCTTCTCACTACTGATATTTTTCCAAATTCCCATTCCTGTAGTGCTCACAAACAGGGTAGAAGAGCTCTAGAAGTGCTGCCAGCCCAAAGTCATGCCTCTCCCCCCTCCCCCTCCCAGCTGCACTGCTCCCTATCTGCAACCTCTCCCCCCATGCTAGGTATATTTTCATTAGACACCCAACCTCTGGTTCTGATTAAATAACTTGTATAATTAGATTGAGACATCTGCTCATCCCTGGGGGAAGAAATCCTTTTCAGCACTGGACCAAGTCTGATTTGGTTAATTACCTTTGCAGTTCTGTATTAATGCAGTTTTTTGATGGCAAGATGCTATGGTATCAGGCTTATTCCTCCTGGCTTTCACAGCACTACAGTGAGACAGTTCAGGGACTACGCACCAGGCACCAAGCCCAGGATTTCCTTCCTCTCTTCACTCATCTCAACACTCTTCTGTTTTTTTGCTGATTAAAATATTTGGCTTTACTCGCCTGTTGAACACAGTTTTTAGGCTCTCTGAGGTGCAAGGATAACGGACTCCCAGTGACTGCCACAGAGCAACACATCCTGGGATGCTTTGGAGTAATCACATTTCTCAGGGCTCTTTGACGATGCAAATATTTATCAGTGAGCAAATTGTAAGATGGCTCGGGTAGGAAGGGTCCCTAAAGACCATCTGCTTCCAAATGCATTGCTGTTGGCACCGCTGCCTCCTCGGTTCAGCCCTCAGAGACGCAGCATCCACACACAGACTGGCAAAGTGCAATGGGCACGAAGAGGAACACGGCGACCTGCTCAGCCCTGCCCACACTGCTCCTTTTCTTTGGTGACTGCAGGTGGCAGCTCTTGCAGCCAGCTGTGTGCTGAGCTCCAGCTGTGTGCCACGTTCCAGCTGTGCAATGCGCTCCAGCTGCAGTGCAGACAGAGGCTGTCTGTCAGACAAGCATCACCAAAGCTGCATAAAACCGTGTGCACGGATGAAGAAGCGGAGATTTGCGTGAAGGCTTGGAAAAATGCACTTGGAGAAGTGGGTGGCAGCAGCCCAGTGGGTGCCAGCCCTGGGGGGTCTGCAGTGCTGTGGGCAGACACTGCTCCAGGTGCAGGTGAGTGCTGCCCACAGCTCCAGCAGCCCAGTGCCCCCAGCTCCGGGGCATTTCAGCAGGCTGCTCTGGTCCCAGTGCTGCTGGCAACGGTGAGAATCCAATGAGGAGCAAAATGAATGTTATGCAATCGGGCATTTTTCTATCAACAGAGGGAAACACCTAATAAGATGTAAATCAGCTGTTTGATAATCAGGCCATAACACAAGGAGAGTCCGAGGTTTCCCAGGGAAACTTCTACTCTCAGAGGCACGTACTTGCAGCTTATGTGACATGCCAGCCTGTCTCAGGGCTGTCTGAGGAGCTCTCCTGGGCAGCCAGAAGGCGCCTTCACATAAAATCGTCCCGGCTCTTCTCAAAGCAAAAATATATTCAGTGCAGGATATAATTGTAACACGAATCTGTGAGTTTCATTTAAAAAAGTGCTAGAATGTGAAAGGATGGGGAGGAGAGGCAGAGGGCAGAAGAGCAGACAGATGCCCATAGGAGCTGTGTCCGGCACTGGGCTGTCAGCAGCACTGCGCTCCCAGCAATGCCGCCTCGCAGCTCTGCACTCCTCTGACAGGTTGCAGAGATTTCCAGTGGCAGAAGTGATGTTTGTTATTCAATAGCTGTTAGGGTGTTTTGTTTGTTTTATTTTTCCTTCCCGCAGCTTCGTCCAGTTTGTTTGTTTGAAATTCATGGAAGCCTTCGACAGCCGCGGCGTTGCGCGGCAGATAAGGGAAACGTTTCACAAAAGGCCACCTCCTGGTGTTTGGGGAAGCAGAGATAATCAGTGCATCACCTCTGGGTGGCTTCTTCACGCTGCTCACAATTGCAGAGACCGCCGTCCTTTCATCCTATGCCTCACTGAGGAATCTGTCTGTGGAGCTGTCCCTTGAGTGGATGTGTTGCTATAGCCTGGACCGACTTCATTTCCAAGGTCTACAGATGCTTTGATGGCAATTCTAGATGACCTTCAATGGTCCCCTCCAACTTAAATGGGGAGGTTGGTGGCCCTGCATGTGGAAGGGGGGTTGGATATTCAGGATCCTTGAGGTCCCTTCCAACCCTGGCCATTCTGTGATTCATTCTGTGATTCTGTGAACTCAAATGATTCTATGATTCTACGAATTTCACCTGATTGCCATCAGCTGTGGTTTGTGCAACCAAGA
The DNA here is from genome assembly GCF_951394365.1 of Tetrao urogallus. Classification (NCBI taxonomy): domain Eukaryota; kingdom Metazoa; phylum Chordata; class Aves; order Galliformes; family Phasianidae; genus Tetrao; species Tetrao urogallus. The sequence continues at coordinate 3,578,190 of NC_136836.1, read as the reverse complement.
ACACACAAACACCCAAAAGTGGGGAAATGCTTTGAGCAGAGACCACGATAGAATCAAAGAATCACAAAATCACTGAGGTTGGAAAAGCCCTGTGAGATCTCCCAGCCCAAACCCAACCCATCCCCACCATGCACACTGGCCATGTCCCCAAGTGCCACATCCCCATGGTTCTGAACACCTGCAGGGATGGTGACCCACTACTCCCAGGGCAGCCCATGCGTCACCTCTCCTTGGAGAAGAAATTTCTCCTAATATCCAACCTGACTTCCTAACATCCAACTGCTGATGCACCAGGAGCCCGCAGTGTGTGCCTACCAGAGACACATCTTCAGTGGTGAATTCCCCAAAGTGCAGCTCAGGAGGTGATGCTTCCTACCGCGTGTGGCAGCAGACGGGTGCAGCAGCTCCCAGGCTTCAGCCCAGCCCTGAAACCAAAGTCCAGGTGCCAGAAGGATAAGACAACAGGAAGGTGTGATGCACCCCTGGCAGAAGGCGTCCCAGCAGCCACACAAAGCTGGCATCTCACCAGGAGCAGTCGGTGGCTTTTCTTCAGTGAGCTTCTGTAAAGAGAAACACTGGATCACGAGGAGCCAGTGGGAGGGATGGGAGAAGACAAAGTGTCGTGTCTCTCTGGCATCCCTTCTGTGCGTGTTGCAGATGCCCAGTTCCCAGATCTCCTGCAGGGCTCCTCCATCACAGCCCACCCGCAAAGAGAGGCCCAAGCAAAGCCGGATCCAATTGCACAAAGCTGGATCATGGATCATAAAGACAGCTTTGCTTAGTTAATCCTCTGATTGATTTTAAGGCCTCGCAGAGACTCAAAGACTATTAAGAGATTTGTGTTGGCAATGCTTCCCACACAAGCACTGTTTCTGCCCTGGCTCACCCAATGCTTAATCAGTTGTGGCCTCAGCCCCTTCTGAAGACAGAGCAACCCCCGAAGCCTTCATTTACATTACAAACCTCTCTCTAACCATTTGGTGAAACACCCTCTGGAAGAGCAATGCCCATGCACAAGCAAAGCCCCAGTGGGCTGCAAACCCCGAAGCCGTGGCTGCCATGTGAGTGCTCCTGGCACTGCCAGGACTCGGTCTGGAGTTCTCTTTGCTTTGCAGCATGGTGCCATGGTGCAACACGCTGCGCTGCCACACGTCCTCCAGTCTCACCAAACCCACTGCCCACGCGCTCGCCTTGCTGTGCTCTCCATTTGGCAGCAGCTCTGCGACGCATCCCCGGTTGCTCCCTGTCTCACTCCACAACCCCATCTCTGCTGGGACGGGATGCAATGTGCTGAGTGTGCAGACCTGGAGTGCTTGCTCTCGCTTTGACTGCAGCTGCTCATGTGCCTGCCTGTTTGCTGCAGCACCTGCCTCCTCATGTCCAGATTCAAACTGCAGATAATACAACCCTGCTAGCCTCCTGGGCAGGGTTGTGTGTGCTGGGAGAAACGCTGCCCTTGAACATTGGGTGTGAGTCTGTGGGATTCTTCAGATAGTTTCTGCTTCTGGCTTGTCTGGAAAAGGCTGAAGCCTGACCCTCAGCCCCAGCTTGCTGCTCTGTGCCAAGAACCATGCCCAGGTGACAGCCAGCAGGTGCGGCTGTTTTTCTCGTTGCCAGTATCCCGGATTATTTGTGTCAAACTAAAATACGAGCAGTTCTGTTTCCTCCTGTCAGTTGGGTGCTTTGCTACAGCAGATAGGAGCTTTCCACAGAGCTGGTTTTTAAGCAGCAGCCCAAATGTTTGTTTGGCTTTTCAGGCTTGGTCCAGGGCACTGGCAGCCTCCTGAGTTGAGCCCTGTGGACACCCTTGGGCAGGAAAGAGCTCTTCAGCACAGACTGTTGTTGGCACAGAGCAGTGCAGCCCCAGATGCCACAGTGAGGGTCAGGATGTGCTCAGCCTCCTCCCCAGGCTGGCAGCCAGGCTACAAGAGGTGCTGTTGCTCAGTGAGATGCAACCTCTTGGATTTCCTCCCTGGGTTATGGCAGAGGTGGAAGCGTTGGACTGTGCCCAGTTTGCACACTGTGAGCAATGCAAAATGCGCACTCGAGCTTCGCTGAACGGTTTGTTTCACTGCAGGCAGATGCCAGGTGTTGCACAGAGCCCTCACGTCAGCAGCAGGGCAGGTTGCATACATGACACAGCTCTCAGGGTTGGGACGCTGCTGCCAGCTGCACACGGGGCATCACAAGGTGGGATCGGGATGCTCAGTCCAGGCCTCAGGGCGTGCGTGTGTGCAGAGCAGGAGACCCACCACAGACAGCACCGGTGGAGCCAAATGAAAGAGAGGTTCGTGGGTTTATTGCAGCAGCTTGAAAGGGGATGAAAAACTCAGGGGAGGGCTCTTCACGTGCCAGAAGCCTTCAAATGGAAAGATCCCAAACCAACAAGAGCTGGTTTGTAAGCATCAAGCCCTTTACCTGGCACTGCCACTGCTTTGTGCCCCCACTGCGGGGTTGAGGAGCGTCCCAGAGCTGTTCTCTCTGTCTGTGGGACCAAAAAAGCATCCAGAGAGGATGGCATATTGGGGGGGGTCAGCACAGGAACACCCAGCACCCATGTGGGAACCTCTGGCAGCAGGCACACAAAGCAACTTCACTTGAGATGACCAGGAAAGGGAGAAGCCTGCAACTATGAACCATTCAACCAGACAGCACAGAGGAATAATGAGCTTGAAGCCCCTGAGAATCAGGCTTAACAGCAGCCAAGGAGCAGGGGTTTCTTAAAAATAAGCTGAGCCTAACGAGCCCAAACGACCCCCTCGTTCAAGACACTGATGGTGCCAAAGACAGAACTCGTTTCTATTCCTCAGCAGAGCTGACCCATGGGGAACCCAGCAGAGGTGGGCAGTGGGACGTCACAAACCACTGCCTTCAGACCAGTGACCACAGCAGGACAGGGAGCTGCAGGAGCTGCCTCGTTTCTGCCTTTTTTTAATAGGGTGAGAATTCTGAAGCTGTGAGACAGGAATGCGGGCAGAGACCTGGCAGCTCCATGGTGCTCAGCTGAGCAAAGAAAGCTCTGTTAATAACCCGTAACCCCCAGAGGGAGGGAGGGAGGGAGGGCCGGTTCTGTTTTTGCTTAACCAGGGTCTCCTGCCATTCCTGCATTATAATATCAAAGACCTGTGCGCTGAGAACTAGATAGAAAAGCAGGAGCAGCCCCAGATGGACATGTGCCAAAGCTGTGGGTCTCAGTGGGGTTTGCTGCGGGAGGGCAGGATTGGAGACACAGTCTGGGGAAGCAGAGGCTCAGGGGACAGGATCAGTCTCTAATTATCGTGCAGTTAATGTGAACGAGCAGCTGGGTGAGGAGAGGGAGGGACACCAGATGAGAAGCACTGACCTGAAGCTAAGGAAGGAGAAGTTTACACCAGACACAGAAAAAATAATCGTAGCGTAAAGAACAACTGGCATAGAGCAGAATCCTGCAGGGAGGAGCTGGGAAACTCAATTTCAGGATGCACTTACAAGGAAACCAGGTGCAGCGTGAGCAGGAGAAGTGCAACGATGATGGCAGCAGAAGGACCTGGTGGTCTCACAGCCTTGCTGTTCCCAGTGGCCCTGGGTGCGCAGTGCCTGGAGAATGGATGGGCAGCAGTAATCTACCAGCAGCACCACTGTCAGCAGGAACCATCTGGGCATTTAGCATACTGTTATATCAAAAAGAACAGAATGTAGTGGTCAGAAACACTCTGAAGGAATAGCGAGGGCCATTTCTACCAATATCTCTCTGGGGAAATATACCTGCGCAAGGACCAAGTGCTGCTGTATTCTAATCTGAGTTCAGCAAATCCTGCTCCTACTCCAGTACTGAACACTCAATAAATGATGCTCGGCCACCTCCATCCCATTAAGGACCTCCACAAGCACGTGTTTCAGATTCCAGCACCTTGAGGGGGAAACTCAACCATCTCAGTTGCCTTCAGGTGCCACCAGGACCAGCAGCTGCATGGGAGCACTGCAGATGGGCATTTTCTGTCAAAGCATTCCAAGGGAAAAGAATGGTTTTGACATGGGTGGTTTTTTTTTGTTGTTTTCTTTTTTTGGATTGTCATTCTGAAGGATCAGAATTTTTCTACAAGCATTTTGACACTTCCAGCCAAAATAACATCCGTTCTTTAGCACGTGCATTGATTGCATGGTAATTTTAATATTACAGATTAATACAGACCCTTCTGTGTAATTAGACCGAACCTTGCTAAGACTTTGAGTGTTGTCCTATGAATTGTCAGCCTGGCTGAATACCTTCAAACAGCTGAGAATTAGAACTTGGCTGTGCTTGCTGTGGTTCGAGCCAGAGAGAAAAACAAGTAACCAAACGGTAACGTAAACTTCAACAGAAAGGTAATTTTGCTCTGCTGGTTGACTAATGATTTTGGCTGAAATTGTACGTTCACCAAACTGCCCCTTTGTCTTGTAATGAGTCAAATCCAATTTCCTATCGTCAAACTTGTAGATGGCAGCCAAGAAAATCATGGTTAATTGAGGTGAATTATGACACTGAGTTTGTAGCTCTGCTGGATGGGGATTTTCTCTGTCCATGTTACTCAGCCAAGCTGAGGTTTCACTTTTGCATTTCAGATTCTAGCAAACAGGTTCTTTCCAATGAGAAATCCCTGAAGGAATTTGGAGCCAGCGTAACATCTTTATGAGACTAGAGCCCTTCGGTCCCAACAGGACCCACGAGGCAGATCTCCCACATTTAAGGAGAGAACCCACCAGCTTGTTCAAAGCCATGGAAGCCCTGTTAATCCCCAGCACAGCTGTGGCTGATCGCAATGCCTCCTGTGGGAGATGAGCAGTGGTTGCAGCCACAGCAGCCTGACAAAAGCCCTGCTAGCAATCAACCCCTTGTCTCTGCACCTGACCTCATGCTTGGCTGTGCCCTATCTCAGGTCAGGAAGAGGACTCCTGCCCTGGATGCCCAACTCCCCCTTTGAGTTTCAGGAACAAGCCTGTCCACAGCTGAGGAGCCCTCTGGTTTCTTCCCACCAAGAACTTGTTTGCTGCAGCCTCAGATGAATCCTTCCTACAACTGTGGTTAACCTCTTCCTATGGTTAGGCTCCTTATGATTCACCTATGCTAAACATTTTGCAATTAAACTCCCCCAGAGAGCAAAACAAGCCTTTATGAGAACTGCAGAAGGCCTCTGTCTCTGGCTGAACCGGGTCTTCTGCTTTTGTTCCCATGGCTTTTTCATAACTGCTTTGCTAGTTCTCATCCTCGGGTTGCAAACTGGTGTGACCATAAGCTTTCATGAGATGGTCTGAAAATACAGAGAGAAAGAGTGCTGGTGCTGGTGGGTCTTTCAGTCTATTCCTTGAAACTAATCCTTTTTGATTGGTAGAAACACATTTTGATGAGACAAGTAAACCCCTCCAGCAAAGCAAGTCCCTAAAATACAGCAAGGTACACGTCTTAGGACGCTCCTAAATTCACAAATACGAGCAATTTACAAAAAGAAAAAAGGGGATCATCACAGAGAGAAGAAACTGCACCACACAAACGGCTCCAAAAGCAGATGCACGAAACCAAGGTCTGAATACTGGCATCATCGTGAAAGCCATTTTTGAGTTAAAAATACCATTGGCAATACCTAATGATTGTGAGATCTGTTAGGAAAATTTTCCACGTTCAGAGAATGCTCACAGCTCAGCAACAATCCTTCAGCACTTCTGTATGAAGGTTTAAAAGCTTTTCTATAATTTCAAGGGGAAAAAAAAGAAAGGTTCAGCTCCAACTCCGAGCCAAAGTTTGCTGTGCAGTTAAAAAGTAAATGAACTTGTGGGTTTGACTCCTCTGTTTCCTTCTCACAGTGCCTTCTACACTCCGACAGCAGAGCGCACAGCCTGAACACGGAGGCTTCATGTTTTATTAATGGTGTCCAATTCATTTCCTGTTTTCATGCTGATAACCTACCGAGGTAGAGGAAGGAATTCAGGTGGCAAGACCTCAGATCCATTTTTCTTCTACTCATGAGCGGTTCCCAAGTGGGTATTTCACCAGCAAAATCTCCTCACTGCATCTATTACTGCGCTCCCTCCCCAGCAGAACCTGGGCTGCCTTCATTGCTGCACCCTGGAGAGCCTCTGTGCTCTCCTCAAGGTGAGAGCCTGCAGGTTCTGATCCGACCGACGTTCACTTGTTATTTTCGTTGCTGTCCTTTCTACATCACCAGCCTCATAATGCACCAAAATCCTACCCCAGCAGAAGTCCCCCTGTCAAACCAAGCCTGCATTAGCAATGCCATTCCCTGTTTGTAGAAAAGCCAATTCCTGGTTAAAGACAAACCATTGCATAGGTCAACCCAGTAGCTTTTCAAAGAGATCTTACTTTTGTCCAAAACCACTCTAATGAAATGGGGCCATTTTAAGAAAGCCAATGCTTTGTGCATTCTTTTCCAAGCAGAGCTCTTATGTCTCTTTCCCAGTGAGCTTCTCCACGCTTACAGCACCCCGTAAGACACAGCACAACGGCAGTAGTGGGAGGGGTCTGCCCATGTGGGAGGTAAAATGCATGAGGTGCAGAAGATAAGCAGTAATCCTGGCACCTGGGGAAGCTGGAGCTGGTGCAGTGCCTGCCAAGCGCTGTCTGCCATATGTGCTACGGGTGTTTGAAATGCAGACCTTGCTCGGGCACCTCCTGGGAAAGCAGACAGCTCTGCTTTGGCCCAGCAGCAGCTCTGAGCACCTCGTTAGCTGCTTTCTTCCACAGCCATCAGCCAGGAAAGTTGACCATGCTGACGAGCGCCTTGTCCCAGAGCTGTGGCTCTCACGGGGAGCAGCAGAGCTGCAGCACCTCGTGGGCTCTGCCCAGCAGCATCACTGCCATTGGGTGCAGCTCTGCCCTGTGCCACTTCACACCAGCCTTCACAGAGGCCTGCTTTGCAGTTCCTCAGGCTGGAGACACAATACAGAGGCGAGTCTGACAAAACACGCCTGCAAACAGCATGAAACTCCTTTCTGAAAGATAAGAAACAGTGATGTTTCCCCCCACAATTCCCACACTGGCCAGGGATGTCCATCCTGCTCCAATGCTTCACCTTCCCTTTAAGCAAGAAACCTGCTAACAACAATTACTCTCCTCCAGCTTCTTCTTCCTAGGAAAGCTTCCCCCAGAGCAAAGCTTCCCCTGCACAGCACAGCCCTGCTCCGTGGTGCAGGAGGGGCTGTGCCACTGAACTCACAGGGTTTCTTTTAGGACTTTTTCCTTTGAAAGATAACCAGCCCTGTGATGGGATCGGTAACCTCCTCTGCGCTGGCAGAAGATGTGCACGCCTGGAGGTGCGAGTGTGTGGTCTTTGGGTGTGGGGAGGAGGGAGGAGGGGGTGACCTGAATGTTGGAGTTCAGAGCAGACTTTTTTTTGCTTTGCCTTCTCTTGCACTGGGAAATCCAAGCACTTAAAGGAGTTCCCTTTCCTACCTGTGATGGAATAAAAGCTGCCTCTTGGTGAGCAGAAGCACTGCGGGGCTGAGGCTGGAAGGGATCCTGGAAGGGAGCTCACACAGGACCACATCTTCTGCCTTCTGAGTCTGTATTCCACATCTTCAGTGCCATCCTCGTGGTTTCAGAAGAGAAGAAATGCCATTATTTTACAAGTGGGAGTGGAGATCCTCAGGTCAGCCAGGACATTTGCAGCTAGGGCACACAGGAATACCCACATACCATAACCTTAGTTCAGAAATGAGAGAACTGGCCACCTCACACCCCCACAACACATTCTGCACAAACATGGAGCGGATGCACACAGAGCCATGTGTGCTGTAGGAGTCTCAGAGCCCAGCTTCCTCCTGTCTCAATGATTTAGCCCCGGTCTGGCAGGGAGACAGGACCACAGGACTCTGCAATTCTTCCCTTACAGACAATTTTTGTTTGACTTGTTGTTAATCTGTGGTGACAGAAACTCCACAGCCCCCCAGCCATCTGCTCCGGCAGTGACCTACCTCTACCATCAGAAGGATTTCCTATTTTTTCCCCTGACTCTCCAGGGCCCAGTTTAAGCCATTATAAGAAGAGTGTGGGAGAACAGAGCTTTCTCTCCTCCTCGCTGCACCATTTTACTTGTGTGGCAGCAGCTCTGCTGTAGCCTATTTGCCTCCTCCAGACCAAACAAAACACAAACACACTTTTATCAGTCCCTCCTTGCAAACTGTGCTTTCTAACTTTCTATTTAAACATTCTTACTGTTCACTTCCAAACCTGTATCAGCTGGAGAACATCTCTCGTGAATTCCACTTCAACTTGTGCTGCTGTTCGGTAGCATGGAAGAATGACTGCACGTCTTCCAGTGACACGTCTGTACACCTTAGCATGGCATTGGACTGGTTTTGTGTTAAAAAAAAAGAGAGCTTAGATTGCATTTTCAAGCACCAGAGTGTGACGCAATGCCAGGCACTGAAGTTCCTACAGCCCTGTAGGTCTGATGGGGCACAAAAGAGAGAGCCCATGTTCCCATCCCCACGCCCAGCACAATCTGTATTGCTGATAACATCAAGAAGCATGTGATCACATGGCCCAGCTGGCATCGCTGACGATCCTAGCAGCTGCTTTTTTTTTTCTTTTAAAGAAATAAGTCATCTGATGATCAGTGCCACCATAGGGGCGTATGGCACCTTGCTTAAATACGCTGCCAGGTCAGAAAAATGTGAAGTCCTTTTTGGAATGCTTCTTCAACTGTCAATGCAATAATCAGAGCAAGAACATTTCTGTCTGCAGGCAAAATAAGCAAATTTTAAACCACTGGACACTCTTTATGGTCATTGGCCACTTGGAAAGCTGGCTGTCCTGGTGCTAGAAGGATACAGGTGAAGCCAACTGCTTGGGATCACCCAGCTCTGCTGGATGGGCACTGTCACAGGGGTGGCATGTTATGTAAACACTCCTGCTCTGCATTCTTGGCAGCAGACCACATGAAAATTCCCTTCAGATGTTGATGGGATTTAAAAAAAAAAAAAAAAAAAAAAAAAAAAGTCATATGTATGAAAATCACCTTATCATTTACAATGCAAATCTTGGAAGGAAAGTTGGTAAATTAAGTTAGAGAATCGCCTAAATTAAGCTGGCATTCTATTCCAGTGCTTCAAACTCTGAAAACATTGCTGGCTGACAAAACAAGCCCTGGAATGATTAGCAAAAACCCTCCTTCAGAGGCAGCAGACGAGCAATCCCTTTGAACCTTCGCAGCACATCATAAACGCTCAGCAGACTTACAGTGTGGCAGTCCCAATGCTATCAATTATTTACCCTTTTTCTGTTTACCTTCAGGCAGCAAGTAATTATTTTTAAATATTAATTTAGTTGTGTCATGTACAGTTTGTGGTTTAGCTCTGAGATCTGAGATACAGCAAAGCAAACTGCATCTCAAATCACATTTAGCTGGTGACGCATTGATAGTCGGATCCCCACTCCAGCTCCTCAGCAGCTGCACTCAACTTCTTCCATCATTAGAAACAAAACTCCGTTCATTGCAGGAATGTGAAAGCAATTTTCTTAATAGGAAAAGACACTTATTTTTTAGTCTAGTAGTCCCAGAAATTGGAAAATCCGAATGGGAGAATATATTGTTCTAAAAAGTTTCAGGTTTATTCTGCTCATTTTTATTTTTTTCTTCCTCTTTTTGTTTCTCTCAACATTTTCCCCACAGTGTTTTATTCTCTCCACCTTCAGCTAATTTAGGCTGGGAAGAAGTCGGCTGTTGTTCCTGTAGCCCTGAGAGAAAGAGATCCTGGGGGACAGGAGCTGCCTTCCTGCACTGAAAACACCACTTCTCAGAACCTCAAAGGAGAAGATGGCTCTTGTCAGCTCACATGAATGTCCTTCCACTGGAGATCTGTTCTTCGTTTTTTAAAGTTCCTGCCAGGAAAACAAACACTCATTCTGATTCACTTGTACTGAGATACAGACACCTGCCCGCAGAGAGGTGGAAGCAATAGCAAGTTCAGGGCGAACTGCTGGCTCCATTGAGAGCAGCAGGACTGGCATCTTCCTGAACCAAACCATGCTGACTTCCAGCCTGCTGATGCTCAGGTTTTGTACTGCGGCACTTTGAGCTTTTCCTTAGCATAAGCTCTTGGAAAAAGTCTTGACTGCAGCTGTCTCTGAGACAGAAGCAAGGAGAAACAGAACCCCAACAGTGAAACTTGTGCACCTTTGCTGGTTATTGCTGCTTCTACTGGCACTACAGACCCCAGCTGGCCATTTCTCACCCTGCAAGGTTCTGCACAACTCCACCAACGCCAGCAGCGCATCCTTCTGACAAAGAACTCACAGCCACAGTGTGAACTGTGATGCAGCACAGGAAAACAGATCTGAGAAAAAAACATGAGCAGCATCCTATGATTGCAGGATCCAGTGAAGGTACTACACTGCTCCAGCCAAGGAATATCTGTAAAACGGCCCAGTGAACAGCAGTGTTTCACAACAAGAAAAAACAACAGTGATATCTGATCAAATCGTATTCTCCCCCTTCCACCCTCCCCCCCCCCCCCCCCCCCAAGCTTTGCCTCCTTAAGCCATTCCTACCTGTCAATCCTGCCCCATTATTGCTGCTGCTACAACCTCGCTAATGTGCACTCATGTTTTCCAAGAGAGGGGCCATGTCACGCATCTTTTTTTAATCTAAGTAGGAAATTGCAACCTCTGGTTCACCTCCAGTTCACCTCCCACCTCCCCCACCACTGTAAATACTAATGGAAGGGCCAGAACCAACAGCTGAGATGATGGGTGGTGTGAAGGGAATGCCACCACGGAGATGAACTTCTTACAGTCTGCAAGAAATCTGCTCCAGCTGAGTAGATCCTTTGGAAAGCCAGATGCCTTGCTTTCATTCTATTCCATAGTATTGTATATCATGCATTAGCTTAGAGATTTAAGATTAGCTGTATACAGGTGAAGTCTTCTCTACTTTTTGTATTTTAAAACAAAATTTCCATTATAAAAGACTTTTATGGAACAGAAGCAATCGGAAGTCTCTCTCCTATTCCCATTCTGGAGTCCTCCTTGACTCTAGGGTCAGACATTGGTACACAGATGTACATATTCTCCATTCTGAAGCCATAAAGCTGCTTTGCTCCTGAAGTCTCATGGCAAGTGCTAAATTCCAATCCTAACATGAGAAGAAAGGACAACACCATCTAAGAGGAGATCTAGTAAACTAAAAGACACAAACTGGAGCAACCAAGTGGGCCTGTTGTCAGGCAGCAAACTCCTAAAACTTCTTCCTGATCTACAGGCCTTTTATCTGGTGTTAACAAACAATTCCGAGGCTGGAAATCACCTCTGCTTTGCTGGCTTGGCTCCCATTTACCTTGGTAGCAACATTGACCAAATGCTGCCTGGACAGATGCCAAGTTTCTCTTCACCTTGGCCAGCAGATTTAGATCACATCCTTTCTCGAAGTCATTTTATCCAAGGTGAATGGGGATAATGGCTGAAGAACCAACTCAAGTGTTAAGGGTAACGGCGGTGACTCCTCTCTTCCCATCAGGAGCCATGCAAGCAGGCAGAAGGCCACAGACCCCAAAGGTGAATCAGTTCCTTCAAAAGTGCAAACGGAATACATAAAGACACACTGAGTCTATGTATATTCTACCCTGCAGGGCCAATAATTTCTTTTTATTTATTATTTTTTTTTCAGGTTAAATCTGCCACACTTTCTGACATGGATTTCTACAGCTGTGTGTAGGTCAGCCCAATCTTCAGCCTTCCGCGAGGTGGCACGGTGGATGTGTGATGACGGCTTCAAGCTGAACATGAAGACAGGGGAACAGAATGAATCACTGAGTGATAGAGAAGATTCCTCAGTTTTAATAAGGACGGGAAGATAAAGGTTTCTCCTTCTTACAAATTCACATTAATTCAGTGTATTAATGAGCAGCACGTTAGTATGACACAGCTTTTCATTCATGGCTCCTGGTTCCTATGATAAAAACTATTGACAGAGATACAGACAGAACCAGTGGGGCAAGAGTAACTGGAATACAGCATTCATTAGCTTTGGTCACTGTGAGTTATAAATTAATCTAAAGTCTAAAGCCTTATCTACAATGGCACTGAAAAGCAGGTCCCTGTCAATATAAATTAGAGATCATTTCAAGCGTGGTAATCCCACACCCACATATTTGAGCATCTACACCATAACGCTGCTAAGATTTACTCTGTAAATTCATCACACAACTAAAACTGAAACCTACAGTGTTGTCCATGAGTTTAAGAAAAAAGGTGCATAAGAGCTAAATATAAGAGATAAATGCTATTTCTGGCAATCTATACATATCTCTTGTTAAAATTAACTGATTCTGTGTGCTATGTGTATCACAGAGATCCACATACCCAGGAGCATCCTGTCTAACATTAGTCATGACTGATAATGAATGAAGAAATAAAAGTTGTGGCAACTGGACCATAAGTGACTCACTCTGATACAAACTGTTTTTGTCAATTAGGGCTTTTTTAAGCAGATCAGGCAGTGCTACTGAATCTCATACTGTGGGTTTCACAACAGCAGGTTTGTCAGGCGGAATTTAAATGAGGAAAAGTGTAATGCAAAAAGCCAGAAAGAATTCTACCTCACAGACTGAAGGCAGAGATGCAGTGATACAGATAGCTCCAAGTCAAATGCTAACTGTTTGCTCCTCCTGGAAAGCAGCATCCGAAATGGTAAAGCAAACCTTAAAAAATCCTGTGAGGACAGCTACTCGGCCTACAGCGACTGCATCCTGTATTATTTTAAGCTTCCAGAAAGTTAGTTGCCTTATACCATACATATGTACATAGATATGTAACTGTATAGGTATAAAACACCATTGCTGTACAAGAAAAAGCTGAAAACGCCGTAGACTTCTAATCCCTACACAATGATTGCTGTGATGAAGCAATCACCCCATCAGTCTTAGCAGATGAGAAACATTGTTGTGGATCTATTTGCCTGTGCTGCTGTAGACAGGAATGAAGCTAAAGCACTATGGACCAGGTCTGGAATCAGCAAGAAGCATGAAATTCCACCTGTGTGTCATTCCTGTGTGTAACATGCCACGCTACATTGCTCGTAGTATGAGTGCAGCAGTCAGATGCTCTGTGATTTCAGGTGGAAAACAGCCTGTTATCAATTCAAGTCCTACAACAGCCTGACAAGTCCCAGACACCACCAGCAGCTGACTTCAGGCTTCAGTTTAGCTCTTGATACTCTTCGCAGAAACCAATCTCACAATTAGCGTTGTCATTATGAAGCAAATGGGAACGTGTGATGTCTTATAAATGTTATAGGGTCGTCTGTTATTTTTGGCAACATTTTTATAAGAACAGTGCGAGCACATATTTCACAGGATCACAGAATGGCTTGTTTGGAAGGGACCTTAAACGCCCCCAACCCCACCCCTGCTGTGGGTTGTTCCCCCCTCCCACCAACTCAGGCTGCCCAGAGCCCAGGAGCCCTGCAGGGATGGGGTGCCTCCACTTCTCTGCGCAGCAGCATAAAGAATTGGGTAAAGAATTTCTTCCTGACAAATGATCTATATCTAATCTCTTTTAGTCATCCCCTGTCCTATTGCTACACTGTCTGATAAAGTCCCTCCACACCGTACCCGTAGCCCTCCTCTCGGTACCATAAGGCTGCTATGAGGTCTCCCTGGAGCCTCCTGCGGGCTGAACCCAGCTCAAGGAGGGAAGGTTTAGATTAGAGCCAGGAAGTTCTTCACAGAGAGAGTGGTGAGGAGCTGGAACAGCTGCCCAGAGAGGCTGTGGATGCCCCATTCCTGGAGGCGTTCAAGGCCAGGTTGGATGGGGCCCTGGGCAGCCTGGTCTGGTCTGAAATGTGGAGGTTGGTGGTTCTGCCTGTGGCAGGGGGTTGGAATTTGGGGATCCTTGGGGTCGCTTCCAACCCAAACCGTCCTACGATCCTCAGCCTTTCCCCGCAGGACGGCGCGGCCCGGCGCTGTCCGTGGTGCTGAACGGAGCGGTGCTGAGCGCTGCACCGGGCGGGAACGGAACGAGGGGAGCCCGCCGGACACCAGCAGCGATCATTGAGTACAAGGAACCCACGAGCGAAGGGGAGCAAACGCTGCCTGTCCGACCTTCCGATTCTCACAGACGGTTTTCAGGGACAATCAGGGCAGCCAAGAAAACAGTGACATGCAGAAATGGCTGATAAAATTGCAATGAAACGTCTGTTGACATTGATTTTGAGCCCGCGGCCAGAGATGAATGATTGAAACACTAGGCTTGTTAAAGCTAGAATGCTTTTGATTTCTCTTCTCTGCACTGAACAAGATTTAGCTGGAGGGAAGTTAACAATCAGCTAATTGACATTGAATTAACCATGAAATGCAGTATAACTACTTTTCTTCTGAAGTACTCTTCGGCAATGCTTTAACAAGGCTTTTAATTAATGATTATTGCTTATAACACACAGTAGATCTTCTTTTATTTGTTTTAGAATCTGGTGTCCTTCAAGGGTGTCAACCTAAGTAGTCTCTGTGCTCACCTGTCTGCTAATGGAATCCAAACAAATGACGGAAATAAAAGCAATTCCTTCTCTCTCTCGCAAAGCATAACAACACATCACTTTCTCCACTTTCCAGATCGGTTTAAGAAAGAAATACTCCATAAAAATGAGGTTAGGAAATCCACTGCATCCTTTGGCAAAGGTGAAGACATTGAGGGAGAACTATGGCACATTTTCAGATAATCCACTGAATTTCCTGTTGCCTTTGGGACAATAATAGCATTTGAAGAACTCACCCGCATGAGCAAAAAAAAAAAATGCTTGTTTGCTGCACATCTGAGAACATGGAATGGCACTGACAGCAGTGGGCACAATTATCATCAGTGCAGCCGCATATGATGGGGAGATGGCAAAATCTGTGTTGCTAATGGCTGCAGCAAGCCTGTGAGTAGAATATTGCTCAGAGAATAAAGCTGAATGCATTAGAAAAACGACCAGGAGTATACAGGTAAAAATCAAATACAGGACAGATTTCTGCATGTTAAGAAGAGATTATTATAGAAGCAGTGGGCATCACACTTTAAGGCAACTGCCCTCTCACCTGTGAGATGTTTTCCTTTATTTTACAGAAGCACAGGGATGTGGAGGGAGCCACCTTTTTTCCTACTTGTTTTCAAAGAACTCTACTCTTCAGATAATTCTAAGACAGCGCTCTTTCAATTTTTTATGTTCCTGTTCTCACTTTCTCCAAAAATACTGCCTCGGCCCTGAAAAATCTTCCTGATGAAATGTTTGTCACCGTAGGAGCGCACTCATCACCGCTATCAACACAAAACCTTTTTGTGAAAGAAAACAATCCTAAGAGCTTTCAAGATGACAGCAAGGCAGGCACAGGTTGCCTGGAAGGACAGGGCTGTGTGCCAGCAGGGCTGAGCCAGATGGGGCACTGAGGGATAAATCTGTTGCACCGAGCCCATGAAGGAGTGGACGTGCACAAGGCAGCAGGTAGAAAGCTTGTGAGAATTTTGCTCCCAACTCTCTACAAATTGGGCAATGAAAATTGCAATATCTTACAGATGACACTGCCTACAGACTTTAACCCTACAAGTGGCAGTTTATTGACTGCATTCCCTATCTGTTCCCCAGCATTGCAGTGCTTTCCTTCCACCCTCACTAATAGCCAAGAAACAAGATAATTTTTAGGTGTTTGAGCTTTTTTTTTTTTTTTTTTTTTTTTTTTTGGTCTTGAAAAGGGAAAAAAAAAAAGAGTTGCAAAGCTCAATTTATCAAGAGAGCAACTCTGCTGGAGGGAGTAAAGTGCTGAAAAAGGGAGAGATAGAGTATCGCTTAAAGCTTTGAGCTCACACAAAGCATTCCCATTCAGCAGGTGTAGACATCAAAATAAATAGCCCTCTGGCAATCTTCCAGACGGCCTAAATCTCCAGGCATATTCAGCCTGATTACCTTAGATTTTTTTTTTCAGTCTTGCTGTCTCTGCATTTACTTGTTCAACATCCCTTGCCAGCTACAGGGAAACAGCTGTGCCTGGCCTAGGGTGTGAACATCTGGTTCTGTCACATCCAGCTGTGAGTCTTCTGCTGCACAAGTCCATTACATACTAGTATAGACAAGTGCAAGTAATGAACACTGAAGGAAACAATTTCAAACTACTCATTCACAGGAGAGGGGCCTATGTAACTTCCAGCTTCTCAGAAAGAGAACCTAGTTTAAGTGAATTGAGAAGTGAGAAGGTCTGGTGAGTACTCCAGACTGCAGAGGCCTGCAAAGTTGTCCATACCTGAAGGAGAACAGCCATTATTCCTTCGCCAAACAACCACTGTAGTCTTCAATCTGGTTCAGCCTACATTGCCAGATGTTGTGCAAGCGTATTTCACAGGTTTCGGTCACTGCTATCAATAATATCAGTCCCCTAAAAGAAGAACTTTAGTACTGTTACTATTCAATTCCCCCTCTGGTGAGTGGTCAACATAGAAACTCCAGACAACTTACTAGCAGCCATAGGTTGATAGCCATCTGTTTGATGCCCCATCCCTGGAGACTTTCAAGGTGAGGCTGGATGAGGCCCTGGCCAACCTGATCTAGCCATGGTGTCCCCGTTCATTGCAGGTTAGACTAGACAGCCTTCAGAGGTCCCTTCTAACTCTAAGGATTCTATGATTCTAATAAGAAAGAGCAGCATGCTGCCTTCTGGCATCCTGAGACCAACACAACATCGTCTCATGAAAGCATGCAGACGGCAGGGAGGGAAGAGCTACAGGATGAAGGTCATCACCCACAGGCACCAGCAGGCCTGCAAGAGTCAAGCAGGCTTAGCAGGTGAGAGTAACAATAAGTTTCAGGCCTCAGGAACAGCAAGAGGCTTTCACACAGAGGTGCTGGTGACATTACACATGCGGGTTGGAATCATCTGTCCAAGCCAGGCTGTGCTCAGCCCTTCTGCTGAGGACAGGTATGGATTTGGAAGAAAGAGGAGAGAAAAGAAATATTATTATTGCTTCCCTGCACATCTTCACTCCAGCAAGGCTCAGCCATGTTTCCAGCACATCCCATGAGACCATGCCTCTACTTGGTGGCACATACAGCTTACGTTTTGCCACATGGCAATATGAAACCGGGGCTTTTGAGACTATCACAGAATTAGACTACGAGCCTTGCAGAACTCCCAGGGATAAAAGGGAAGAAATACACGTTTACCAAAGCAGCACAGTCAGGAAAATAGAACTAGCTCAGTTGTGCCTCACATATCAGTACAACTGCTGATCATGCAGTACAGTAGAGGTAAAGCTTCCAAGCTCTACAACTTCATTATAGGAGCTTGATTTTACACTACACCTTCATTTTAGCTGCTGAGCCTGGTACAGCTAGCATAGGAAGCATCTTCTTCAGGGCATGGCCATGGTGTTGGCAGAACTTGTGTTGCAGCTCCTCTGAAAGCCAGACCAGTGAGCGATGCTGCCTGTTACCTTCTCCTCTCACTCTTCAGATGAACACACACAGTCACGCACATCACGGTGATGCTCAACCTCCATGTTCCCACACAAGACCTGCAAGATGCTCAGACAGAGCTGGAGGCAGTGCTGCTTTACCCCATCCTTCCAGCCGCAGCTCTATTTCTCTCCTGGAGGAAAATTACAGGTTTTTCTCAGAGGACAGTTTGTTGTTTCCCAGACGTTTCTTGGCTAGTCATTCAGGCTGCCAGTCTTCTGGAGAAAGCGTTCCCAACACAACACTCCTCCACATAAGGCTTGGCTGGTGGAGCTGTGGGTTCCACAGGTTCCTCCATCCCCCATTCTCTGATTCTGGATGCGTTGACTTGTCAAAAAACAAGGAGTGTAATTAGAGGGAACAGGTCCCAAGATGCCTCTTCCACTTTTGGCAGCTGACAGAAGATGTGAGCTCAGCACTGCTGAATTCCACACCTCAGTCACACCCTTTGGGAACACTGCAGCACATCAATCACACCGATAGATCACAATGCCACCTGTGATGGCCACCTACGATACTGGGTCACAGAGCTGAAAAAACAGCAATTCCTTTTTTATCACCCTCAGAGATGAGTCTCCGTCACCACAAGCACTGGCATTTCCATTTCCTCCCTGACTACTGCTTGGTCCATGAGCATTCTTCTCATATTCTCCTGGGTATTTTCCTTTAGCTGAGTGGGTGCTGAGACACATTTGCCAGCTGAAGGCTTTCTCAGCCTTTCTTTGATGGCCAGCCCTCATTATTTCTCCCAGGACCATGTGGAAATGATCTCCTTTGCTAACCATTCTTGTTAGCCCATCAGGTCCCCATTAAATTAGTATATCTCAATACTGATAGAAGAAGAGTTGTATTTCAGACAGAGAAAAATGGTTAGATAGATAGATTTGAGAGTTTAATATACATTTCAGTAGGTTACAATGCTGTCAGTTGCTTTTGCTTTCATAGATTTTCTGCCAAATGGGAATTTTCCCTCAAGGAAGCTCCAAAAACCTTCTCAGCCTCTCAAAAACTATTTGTTTGGCTCAGTTAACTCAGGATCTCTTAAAATTTTGTCAAACACATCAAACCAAATGGCCCCAGGCAAAGATCTTGCACAGCAAGTTTCAACCCACACAAACTTCTAGCGCTAGCTTGTGAACCCCTGGAAGCACAGGCTTACAAAGGACACTTTGTGTACAGAGGAGGACCTCCAAAAGGTTTTGATCCTCTGTAGTAAAATGAACATGAGCAGTTTCACCACTTTCACCAGATCTGTTGCTTTGGTTGTATATTGCATATTCTGTTTTCTATGTAACCACAAGTCTTCGGGGTACGAGTGGCAGTTCAGGATGTAAAGTCCCTCATGAAACAGGAACCCAACCCAGGCTAGAAACAGCTTTAATACTGTTAATCACCATAACTAGCCTCAAAGCTTAGTTGTCTGTCCTTTCCTCCCCCTCCTTCACAAAAGGATAAGCAATCTTTTTGCATTCACCTTTCCAGAACTCTACCTCATTGCTCTCAGTGGCATCTTGTGGGGAGCTCTGAGCAGAGAATGCCCAACACGTTGCCTTGCACACTTGCAGCTCTGCTTATCTTATTTGCAGTGCAGCGTGAGCTCAGGTAAGCTGAAGGACAGGAGTCATACAGAGATGTAGAGCACCATGTCACAGCCTCTCCAACGTTCACATTTGTCTTTTCTGACAATACCTAATAAAGCTCGAATGACAAAAGGTGACATACTGTATGTGTTTTATCTCATTAATAATTAAGCATATTTATCTCTTAAATCAGATGCGACTTGCACCACAACATCAGTAATTAAATTAAATATTGATGTGTGATGGTTGTGTGCTGAGGCTGCATGGGTAAGTGGAATTGCCATATCTAATTAACATCCTGAAGAAGTAGCCCCATTAGGGTTGTTAGCTAAACCTCCAAATCGTAACAGTACCAGAAGCGCTACTAGTATTTAACAACCCTAATTAATAGGAACTTCATCAGATTTGATGAATATCTTCACCCGTTTTGGAGGCCGATGATTGGACTTTTGTTGAAGTACCGCGAAGTTGCGGCCTGTTTAGAACCGCTCACCGTGCCCAGCTTTATCTTCACATCCAGGCCAGGCTGCTTATTTGCTCTTCTGAAGAAACATGCAGCAACAGCACAAGGCTAAAGAGCAGGAAAACACTGGAGATGACTCTCTCTGCCATTCTTTTGGTTATCTCCCTCTTCTCTCATTGGCAGAGCATCGCATGCAAGAGAACATTGCGTCTACCTGGAGATCCTGCCTGCTCTCTGCAAGGCTGCAGGCTTGGCTGGTGCCCCCAGTTTTGAGTGCTACCTTCTGCCTTACTATATTCAGCATTTCTCCTTGAAGAAGGCTACAAGGATATTTTTTTTCTGAAATGCTCATTAATTTCTAGTGTTCTGTAAGCAGTTTAGTGATGCTACTGCAATCCTGATTGCTGTTCTCCTGTGCGCTGAGTTGAGAATACAAAATTACTTCACTTGGGATTAGATACAGATTCCAGCCAGGATTTCAGGATGAAATGCATCTGTGTCACTCCTCACAAAATACAATTCAAATAATATTTGTTATGTGGTCTGAGTGTATTGCATCATTTGAAGTGATTAATGCCCATGTTCATTTAACTACAACATGCTACTCTCTGCTGCCACTGAGTGAACAAAAACCAAGTGTGTTGCAAAGCTGTTCCCCAATTTGTGCTTTAGAAGCAGTTCCAAAGCCAGCCACCCTTCCCAAGAGTCAAGAAACAGTTCTCTGCTGAAAAGATTCCTTCTGCAACTCCTAAAAGTAAATGACAATGGAGGGAATTGTCCCCAGCCAACTGCCTCAGGGCTGTGGCAACTGCACCCGGAGGTTCTGGTCATAATGAGAGAGTCTGATACTGATTTTCTTCCTATCTTTCTCATTACAGCTGAGGGCTGCGCTGAGGTTATTTATTACTCCATGCAGTGAGAAGTTCCAAATGCTATTTCTTATTCCATTACCATCGTGTCTCACTGCCCTTCTTCCTTCCACTCAGCTCCATCCCTGCACAGCCGCTGCCAATGGCTGCATTTCTTGCTTACTGCATCAAAACTCAGGCCCAGCCCAGCACAACACACACAGCTGCATTAACATTGCCCCTCACACAGAAACCACATGTGTCACCAAATAAAACCTCGTAAAGAATCAAAGCTGCAGTCACACAAACTCACGCCACAGTGCCACCCTTCTCCTTCCCTCTCTGCAGAAACTGCCACCACCGAACCTCTTGCCAGCGTGACTTGGCCTAATTACTCTATTAATCAAGGCCAGGCAGCTTCAGCCCTTAAAAAACAGTGTGGCTGCATACAAAAGGCTTCATGCCCTTCCTAGAGCCTCGTTAGCAAGAAGAGTTTGAAAGAAGCTGAAAGTGCTGGTCGTCATTTCAGCTCTGCGTGGAGCACAGTATCTAGCCAGGGGGAAGAGACTTCTTTTGGTCAGACACAAACGCTACCTGTGCCTGTTTGGCAGGTAGGAGCAGGCTCAGAAGCTCTCACCGTGCAGATACTGAATGCAAATGTTAACTGTGACATGTGCAAACATATTGCTTGTGTTTTAGCAAAGCAGCAGAACGAGCTCACTCTTCTTCTTTTTTTTCTTTCTTTCTTTCTCTACGAGGCAAAATCGCACCTGCTTACGGAATGGAGCATTTTGGGATGCAGCGTTGGTAGCTCTATTCCTAACACACTCAGGGCCAAGTGAGTTACCCCCCATGCTAAGCAAGCGGGCTGCCTGTCAGATTTACTGTCATCCCAAGCAATGCATCAAACGTAATTCTAGAAACATGTGCAGCAGCTGAGTGTTTAGCAAACTTTACCATCCTTTAAGTGTCAGCTTACATTGCTTGAGGAGCCTGACTGTATCATTTTGCATTTAGGACTTTTTTTTTTCCTCCTTTCCCACTGAGCAGTCACATTCTTGGTTGAATAGGCAGTATTAAGACATTACAACATTTGAAAGCTACTGACAGTTTTGTGGCTACTTCTTCTTGAGGGATGTAATTTCCTTTATTAAGACTCAGACAAATTACAACACAGATAAAGGTGCATCCATTTGAAATAGTCAGTTCCAAGCCCAATCTTAAAACACATGAAGTGAAAGAACCTTCACCACGCATCTATGAAATCTCACTGTTCCTCTCTCATCTTTCACCCAGGCTGTATGTTTATTAACAAGAAGTCAGATACTTAAAGGTAATTAGATATGTTCTTCAATGTGCTCTAAGTTGTTATCCCCCTTACCCAAATCTCGGCTTCCTGGGAGAAGTCACAATTCTAATTCAACCAAGAAAGTCGTGCAAACAAACAGATATTTCCCACTTGGAAAAGCTGTGTGCAGAGAGCTCTCATTTTATGGCTGACTTTGCCGGGTGTGATGCAGTTATAGGACTGTGCTATCCTTGAGTGGTTTCTTAGCCCTATGGCCAGATGCTCAGGTTAACTGTGCCATACAATAAGAGAAGGGTCCCCTGTGGGCACACTCACATGACTGTTCTGTGTCTTGTGTATGGAATACATGGAATACATGCCTATCTTTCTGTAATGCCACTGGTCACAGTTGATGGTGTGACTCAAGACAAAAAAAGATAAAAAGCAATCCAAAAAAAACCAAGAAGAGCTGGAGACATGGTACATAAAGGAGGGGATCTTGGGGCAGACAGGCAGGGGAGCAGCAAGAATGAAAGAAATGGCTCTATCAGATCACCCACATTTCGGGCCAGTTTGGGACCTGGCTTGTTGCTAATCTGAGAGCCTGCTTTGTAACACCATGGCTTCCCACAGCTGCACCATTCTGCTGCACCATTCTGCTCTTCGGTCTCCCCCTCCCTGTGTGCATCATCGCTCATCCCAGCCGTGCTGAGCTCCCTTTCTCCAAGCCATGCGAACTTTGATGGCAGTGGAACTATCCAGATTTCATGCTTTTAAATAGCACATGCTGTATTCAATGAATTTCAAAGACACGCTAAGCCCAAATTACTGCTATCCATGGATCTTGAGAAGCTTTTATAAATGGCTGCATTACAGTGCAGTACAAAGCAGTGATTTCCATAATGCTTGTCTAATGTATAGAGCATTTTACATAGAACAGGCCCCGTTTCATCTTGAAATGCTTTTTAATTAATTCAATTCATTAATACTGCTTGTCATGGCTAAACTCTTGAGACTTAACAAAAACTTTACTTCAGCAGTTGTCAACACATTTCATTAAAACATATGTTTTTGAATGCTTTCTGATAACATCACTATTCTTCATATGTAGAGTGCAGTACTTAAATGTATTAAACAGAGAAGAAGAGGGTGAGCAGAAACCTTTGCTCTGCATTGACAACGCTGCATTTAGAGATTAGAAAAGGGTCTGCTGTCCTAGGTGACAGCGTGGCCCTTATCTTACCAAAGCTAAACCTCACCCAGTGCCCACTCTGCTCCCCCAGCACCTTGGGGGCTTTCCAAGAGGTCCCCGGTCCTTCTGTCCCCATCACATTCATGGAAGGAAGGCAGAGATAGAGCACAGGCAGAGCTGGTGGGCTGGAAGAGCCATCGAGGCTCTCCGGATGACCGTACATTGGGCAAAGGGTGAATTGGATTTTGTACTCTTTTCTGACAGGGAAAAACTGTGAGAATCAGTGAGGAGCTTCAAAACTGACAGCAAAATCTGGAAATCCGTGCAAGCAGATCGAGGAGGAGGAAGATGGATGGTCTGAAGGTGATGTACCAAGCTGATACGAGAAAGCCTCTTAAGAAATCCAGTGAAAAAAACAAGAATACAATGAGTTTGGAGCAAGTTATTAAGAAAGGCTCTTGAATTTCCATACGTGAGTCCCACCTGCCCTTCTCAGATTCGCAGCAATCTGTAATTGTGGAGTGCATTTGGCCTGACCCAGCGATGTCTTCATCACTGAGAAGCGTTCCCTCATGACCCCACAAGGCAGCAGCCCAACTGCTTTCAAGCCCTCTTTCCACCTGAAAGCACATCTCCCTCTCCTTTTATCACCTCTGAGATGCATGCACGCAGCTGGGGCAGCGGCACTGGGAGCAAAGTGCTCTTTCCCTCAGTGCAGCCAAAGCCTTCTAAAGCTTGCCACAAATTACATAAAATTGTCCAGGACAGGTGACAGACACATACATTAATATTCAAGAGTTCAGAACACTTGACCTCTAAATCAAGTACTCGGGCAGAGCGATTGCCTTGTAGCTCTGCTTCTCATTGACCAGAGCACAGTGCTGACCCATGGATCCAGAGATATCCCACCCAACACGTACACCTCTGGGGTTATACATAATTCCTCCTTCCAATGCATCCAACTGTTAGGGGGGGAGGGGGAAAAAGACAAAGCTGCCGTCTGACCCTCATCAGAGCTCTGCTCTGAGCAACCCCATGTGGGTACAGGGCTGGGAAACGCTCCTTTCCAAACCACAAACCCCAATTATCTTAAACAATAGGAAAGAACCACTTATCTGGATACCACTGAATTATTATTATTATTTTTTAAAAGCAAAACACTGTCCCAGGAGAGATTTGTTAAATGGCTGAAGAACGTAAAGCATCAAAAATGCTTTCTGTAATGTTTGCTCTGATTATTAGCGTGCCCTGCCTATATCTCAGGCCATGCTGCCCACCTGTATTGTAAGCCACCTTTCTGTCTTGCAGGCTAAGGGCTCTAATGTTTTTTAATGTTGTCTCCTGTGTGTGTTTTGTGTAGTGGAATACTTTACAAATCAAAATGTTATTGGGGAATAAGCCCAGGATCTCCAGCGTAACATTTCCTGGCTCTACTGCACACACATCTATTGTTCAAGATTGAATTGGTCCCAAGAAGCACCAGAGCATGTGAAAGCCGCTATGAATTTTGCAAAGTGGCTTCAGGGCAGTAAAACACGTCAGAAGAATAAGGTGCAAAATCTGAAAGTCCAAATTTAGGAATCCCAGTCAATACTAAAGACTGAAAAAAAAAAATAAATGAGTGAATGCCCTTGGTTCTAAGCTGATGCACTTTTACCTTGAGACATTCCTAATAGAGCTGAAAACAGCACGCGTAGCCAGGAAACAAAATAAACCCAATTATTAATAGGTTACGTGCAATTAAACCGTTAGCCTTTACTTAATACACCGTGTGATTCACAAGACTGATTTTTGTTAGCTTTTTTTTTTTTGGTAGCTGCTGCATTCCTCTTGTTCAGTGCTTTCTAAAAACCAAAACAAAGAGCCTCCTGCAATGCTATTTCTGTTCAGTTGCCACGAAAGCCAGGTCTTCTCCTCGAGCTTGCTGCACTGAAACCACTCCCATGCAACCTCGTGCAGCCTTTTCTCCATCCAGAGATCAAAATAAGGTCTGCCAAAGATAAGAGGTGCCTTCCTCTGAAAGGAGATGGAGAGGACGTGCATTGGCACAACTATCCGACACCATTCCCCATTCCAACAGAGGCCCTTCTGGTCACTGGGTCCTCCAGGCTCCCAGTGGGACAGTTGTGCCACTGCTCCCTGCATCACCTGCCTTTATTACAGATGGGATTCCATTCCTTCTGTTGGAAGCAGTAGGATCCTTTGCTTCACACGACTGCTTTTTCACCTCGTTTTCTTTTCCCAAAGCTGCGGTGTACAACGAGATTAAACTGAATGTTTGGTTAAGGTGAATTAATTGCATAGTTGCAATAACGACTGTATTTTTTTCTCTGTAGTTTTTAAATACACGCTTGTAAACATATGAAACTCATTTGTGTTCAGCAAATCATGTGCATCACCCCCAGTTCACTCATTGAAGGTCCACGCAAGACAGTCACAAAACCAAAAAGTGACAAAAAAAAGAGTATCAATCTTTAGAATTCCCTGCAATGAACAAAAGTTTCTGTGTTTACTGAGACTGAATTCCTCAAGGACGTGGTTCAGAGATTTACCCTGATAAAACAGAAATGAATTATAAAGAGAAGCATATGCAAGGGGGGGGGGAGGAAGAATATTTTATGTGTAACTAAGCACGAGGAATGGTAAAAAATAAAAACTAGTAACAAGGAACTATTTCCAAATTTGCCATGCAGACGACACACAGCCTAATGCAAAGTTATACGCTGCAGTTATTTAATATCTTTCTTCAAAGGTTTTGCTAATAAGTCAATGACTGAACATCTAAAGGGAAAAAATATTCCTCTTTATAGTTTTAGATAATTGTCCCTGAAAAAAATAACAAACCTTTAATTACAACTCAGATGAAGAAAGCTTGATTTGTGTGCTGTGCCCAAATGCTGAGGAGTCTGATGTAAAATATTTGTAATATTTAGGGAACCCTGAGTTTTACATAAAAGTAAACAGCATTGCCTGAAGGCACAATTTCCAGCAACACAATAAAATGTGCAGTGAATTTATGGTGGCCATCCATTAGCTCTTACCAAGGCAACGTCGCCCATATCTGTCGTCCATCATTATAATAGAGGGTTAATGCACCGAATTTACATAAAAAAGTCATATTGTCTGCATGAATTATTTACACTCTCAGCTGTTTTTACAGCTTGGTTTCAAGCTGGATTCTGGGAGAGATTCTGCCAGTAAATTACTCTGTGGAGACCTGACTGTATAACTACAAACTGAGCTTGCAATGGAAAGAAAAGAAAAGGAGATGGGAATGCACAAGGCAGGAGTTGGAGCAGGGCAGCTCCATGGGCACAGGTGGATGGGGTAAGGCAGGCAAGTGCTGGAGGAACTCACCCACCACTCTCTGTACACAGAGATACACAGATATGCTCCATTCACAGTTCCCATGTGGTTACAGGTCAGCGAGGTGCAGAAATCGAGGGCAGTTCCAGTGCACCAACACAGGGCAATCTGCACGCTGACTGCAATCGGTGCCTACTTCTCCCCTCCATTAAGGGGTAAAATTTAGAATTGTCAGGAAAAAAAGCCATTTTCTCCTAACACAAAATTCACAGGGTATGGACTCATCAAGTGCTCCTTCATCCCAGAGATGGGGCTCCTGTTGAAGCAGAGCATCTCCAAGGGGCTTTGGTGGCGTTTTGTGACTTCGTGGAGAGGTTGGCTGAGCAACCTCAAGTCTCTCAGCTCCTCCAGATATGCTGTGTCCATGCTGCAAGCCCTGTGTCTGAGTCTGGAGTGATGACATCTCAGTGAGGATTTCAGTATGCATAAAGAGGTCCTTTTCGGTTTGATCAGATTTTAGAACCATGCAATCACCAAGGTTGGAAAAGACCTCCAAGATCATCCAAGTCCAACCATCCACCCACCACCAATATTTCCCACTAAACCACGTCCCTCAGTACAACACCTGAACATTCCTTGAACACTTCTAGGGATGGATGGAGGGATGGTGATTCCATCCCCACTGGGAATTTAGCACATACACACAGCCTTAAGAGAAGGCTAGTGAGAAAAAAGACACCTAAAAGTCAAAAACAAACTCTTTGAAAGCACTTAGGGAACACATACAGTGGATGATGCAGCCTTGGCCAAGCAGTGACACCCTGCAAGCTCTGGAGCACAGCTATTTGACATCAGTTAGTGAATGCCATCAGGAACCAGAAAAGTTACAGCATCATGGAGAGCTTGCTGCTCAGTCCCACTTTTCCTTGAAAAAGGCAATTTTAGAAGTTGCTTTGGGATTTCAGCTAGCTTGTTTCCTACTTGTTTTCATGGTAGATCAAAGCTGGGATTGCCTAACTCAGGTTTACTAAGAATTTCCATAAGCTGTACCTGGCTTGTTGGTCCACTATTCCATAATAATCAAGCACTGTAGTTACCATGGCAACTGACATTTACTGATGTAAGGGATATTAACCCCATTTCTTCTGTTTCCTTTACGGCACATCACTCATTTCTCACGGGTTTGTGACTTTGGATCCTGCTGCTCCAAGCTGGGAATCGTGCTCCATCACCTGTAGGAGAGAGCTCAGCATCCTGTGACACAGACTGCATGCTCCAGCCATGTCCCCAGTGGAGCTTCCCCTTCCACACCAACCTCACGGCTCCAAAAGCCATTCTTCCCTCTACATAAAGGGGCAGGACCTGTGGCCCAGCCATGCTGTGAAAGGGCTCTGTACAACCACTGCATGTGGCCTCACCAAACTCCCAACAGACTGCACCAGCAGTGGTAATTCTTCCTCCTGATTGTTTACACCTCTTAAATATTTGCAGACTTACCATGTTCCATCCTCAGCTGCAGGTAAGCCAAGCTATACATATTTATCTCACTTAATCTTCCCTCATAAATCAATCTCTCAAGTCAATCTCTCCACTCCCTAATTATTTTTGTTGCTCTTCTCTGAACTCCCTCCAACGTGTCAATCAATACCTTCCTGGTAATGAAGTGCTCTGCAAGGAGCACAGTATTCTAGGGGCAGCTGTTCTGAAGCGCTATACAGTGCAACGATGCAACCAGTATGGATTTTCAGTCTTCACAGGAAGGATGATCTAATGGTAAGGACACCAGCTTGGGGCTTTGGAGACCCGTGCACAAGTTGCTGCTCTGACAGACTCTTTGTGTGACCTTGGTCAAGTCACTGAGTTTGCCTGTACTTTACTTGATCATCTGTAAACACCGTGGTGTCTGGAAGACACAGAGTGAAATATGATGTTCACGGGGCAGGATAAGGGCTGGCTGCGTAGATGGGAAATGCTGATGCTCAGCCAACTGGCAGCTTTCTAGAGCAGCTCATTGGCCACTGATATGGAGATGTGTGCGTTCCCTGGTACAGCATTTTTAAAGAGCCTTGTCAGTTGTATCTTTGACTTGTTGGCAACATTGGGACCTCATCCTTTTTGTCTTTCTTTTAACTAGTCTCATGTATTTCGTATTCGTTCCAACACCAGGACTGGCTTCAGCTGCATCTGCCAAAAGGTGTCCTCCAAAAACCCAGAGTTTCAGTTTTCTGACACTTAGAGCTGTAGATTTCCCTCTCACATTACAGAGGGGTGAAAGCACGAAGAGCCAAGCCCTGAGCACACTGCTGTACCTCAGCACCAGGTGCAGAGTGGGCTTTGGGGGCTCATCCACTGCCCCAAGGGAGATAACGGAACAAGACTGTGCAACTCCAATATGCAGGGGGACCTCGTTTCCCACTTCCAGAAACACACAAAAACCTGCCTGATTTGATCCCTCAGGTCTTACAACAGAACATAAGCACAGCAGACTCCATGCAGTGTCTTACACTGTTACTTGTTCACAAACTACATAAACATTTGTGTACCATGAAGTATATCCAGAGATTTGTAATTAACGCTTGCTTAAAACTTCCCTAAGTTCGTATAAGTTTTTGTTTTAAGAACACCTTGCTCTCTTCCTTTCTCTTTAGAAAGGAAGGTGGGGAATACCAAAGTAACCAAAGAAATCTGAGGATTGCAGTTATTATTCATCAGGCTCCTAGAAATGCATTATAATGTACTATAGGCTGTAAGACTAAAAATTATTCCCCACTGAAATGGTATTCACACAGCTTCTGCTGTACCGAGGCGTACATCGTAATATAATCATAATAACTAAAGTAAGTTTCCCTTGGGGATTATACCTCTGTGTGATTTAATCCTTAAATTTGTTTTGCTTTCATCCCCAGGAGAAGAGAGATTTCAGTTATAAAGTATTCTTCCTAGAAATATCAGACACCGCACATGCATTCATAATCTGCACTTACATTTACAAAGCCTGGGCCAGGGGGTAGGAGGGATGGGAAGCCTAAGTGCTACCTTCGTGTCTGAAGAAACATCTTTTGTGTTTCCCAAAAAAGAAAGGCAGGGCAGCAGCAGCAGTTCTGCTCATGGGGAAAACCCACCAAGTTGTTCTCTGCTCACACCATGGAGGAGATGATTCGCCTTCAAGAGAGTGATGGTGCACACAGTGATGGTGAATGGCAGGACAGGGGAGGTCAGAGAGGAAGGGATTTGCTTTGTAACCAAGAACAGAGCAAAGCGGAAACTTGGTGTAAGAGCTTCAAGGGTTTCTGTTTAATTCTGGGTGTTAATTCCTGGTTAAGTGTCAGCGTGGGCACTTCAGCATCACAAAACCCCCACCACCGTTTGCCAGTTACACACACCGTCCCTTGATTGTTGGTCCCAAAGCAAACAGATACTACCATACTGGTTTGCATTCTCCTAATGAGGGAACAGAAGGGGGGAGCATTCCTTGGCCAGGCAGACACCATTTACATCATCTGTGATGGTGAATAGTGAAGCACCAACAAATTGAATCAACAGTTAACTGTTTTCACTATAGGAAACTACAGCAAAGTTCAGGTCCTATTACAGCTTCATCACCTTCTGCAGAAGTGACTAAAATAGTTTTGTTTCCATACCATTATTCAAGGAGGCTGCTCCAAACACTTATTTGGAGAATACAATTCCAATTTGCCACTTTCAGTAGACACTGAACCACTACTCCCCTTCTCCAAACATCTACAAGGGAACAAGAAAGCAGAGTCACCCAAGTGGAAGTAACACATGCATTGCCACTGAGCAATTCAAAAACAGCCTGATAAATAAGAAAGGCCAGTTTGAGTCATAAACATGCTGTACAAGGTGAGCTACAGCTGGAGTGAGCAGCTACGTGGAACCACCAGCTGCAACCACACAGAGCTGTGTGCAGATGTGAGGGCTGTGCTGCTGTCCTGGATGGTCACGGTCAGAGGGGCAGCAACACCCAGAGGATGAGCAGCCACTGAATCTGTGAGTGGTCAACTGTTCTTACTGCATGCCTGCCAAACTGTTTAACAAGATGCTCCCAGTCCAACTGAAAGCACAGCAGAAGGACAGATGAAGCAGCCAGACTAGCCCAGGCAAAGCCACTCTCATCATCCCTGAGATCAGGACCATAAGGGACTTCCCCTTCACTTTCAGGGCTTTTTCCCTTGTAAATCAGCCTGGCTGCAGAACAGCAGCAGCCTGGGCATACTGACAGCAATCTGTGCCACTCTTTGGAGTGCCCCAACTCTTCAGGGTGAGAGTCAAAGCCATGCAGAGCCAGCATAGCTCCAGAAGAAAGAGGTCACGGCAGGAAAATGGGTCCCAGACAGTTCCTGGGGGGCAGGTAATCAGACTGTGCTTGCAGGAGCATCATCAAACCAAGCACGTGCTTCTGCTTTCTTGTGATGAGCACAGTTAGGGCAGATGGGATGGGAGGAACCTTTCAACATGAAAATCTCCCAGCAGAAGTCAGAGCCAGGCATGACACTGTGGGCTTCCCAAACCATGCCTTGGGGTGCAGCATGGTGCAGGTTTGGGGCTGCCTGTCCCAGGTTCTCACAGGGCTTCCAGCACAGCTCAAGAGCTCAGACATACACTGCTGGAGCTCCATGGGACCTGCTTCTCCAGGGGCAAAGCAGAGGACTAAAGCCTTCCCTTGAAGCAAACAGCTCAAACAGGTCGCTCACCGGAGGCACAGGAAGGCAGCTGTATGCCTACATCCACTGTTCTCTCCTGGTTTGGGTACAGCAGTCTGAGAGCACATTGCCCAACCAGGCCTGGGGTCCAGCATCCCGGTGAGAACTCAACAGCAGACAGCAGGCATGCTGCAGAGGTTGCATGGCATGCCTTTGCGAAAGAGATGCATCTCCCATTCCCACACAATATGCACTCACAGGACCACAGTGACACACTGAGATCCTGACACTTCTGGCTGCTGTGCAGTATTCAGAGCCATACGAAACAGAATCCTCCAGGAAACTCATGGCAATCACCTGGACAGAAGCACTGTGGAGCAGCATTGCTGAGCAAGAGCAGACACCCGTGTTCCCATGTTTGCCTGATCCGTCCTAGAATTCACTGCTCAGAGATGTCATTTTGCAGTACTGTCTTAGGGCACATATGTTTAATGACAGATACAACATCACACTGAAACAGCCTTTGGCAGTCTGCAAGAAACAACCCTGGGATGATATCATGTCAGGGCTGTGCTGCACCAGCGGCAGTGACAGGCTGCCCAAAAGCACTGAGATGCTGTGGGATGCTCTTGGCAGCCCAGCACCTCTCCCAGCCTCTGTTGGCAGGTGACAGCACAGCCTGCAGGACCCTCTGTCTCCATGAGGAAAACAGCCACCCTGCCTGCACTCCAAATCCAAGGTGGGATTCAGCTCAGCAGGTGCTGGAAGGACATCACCTGAGCAGGACATGCCATCCTGATCTTGCAAAAACACTGGAGTAGCTGCATGCTTGCTAATAGTCTTACTGTTTACTTAGAGCTGGTCAACACAGAAGTGATAAAGATGAATGACAATTTCAGCAGAGAAAAATGAGGAAAAAAATTAAATTGTGATGCCACCTTGCAGGGAATTGAGGAGAAGGCACCTCTATCATTTCCAGAGCTCTTCAGATGGAATTATTTCACCAGCACTGCTCAGCCTGCAGCAGGTGGGAACAGGAATCCAAAGCACAGCAAAGCTATCATGGAGAACTCAAATCCAGCTCTGGTTCCAGCTCTGAGCAAATTACCCTTTCTCACACAGGCTGCAGGGCTGGTCTAAGCTGCTGCACAGTACCAAGTTACCATACCTGGCTGTTATTAATAGCACAGCTGTATCGATCCCATAAGGCTGCATTTAAAAATAGGGTGATTTGAATTAATAGCTTTTACCTCGTTGTGCTGGGGGCCATGCAGACACGCTGCAAATAAGACAGTCCCTGCCCCAAAGTGCTCCCAAACCAGATCAGAACAAGCAGCAGCAGGTGGAGGAGACGGACTGCAGGGGAGGGAGGAGGAGGAAGTGGAAGGCGAGCAGCAAGCAGAACTCTGCTCAGCAACAGCCCAGCACTGCCAGCTGGCAGGGACTCGCAGGCATCAAAGATGAGTCTTCAGAAGGCCTGAGAGAAGGTTAAGGAAGTGACTGTTTAAAGGGAGTTCCCCTTCTGTCTGTGTAACAGCCCGCAGGAGGAGCGCACAGCGCAGCAGACAGCTCTATCTTCATAAGGGCTGGGTGCTGCTGCATGGGTCAGAATTGCCCCACGAGGTGTGCCTGCTTCTCTGCCATTCGGTCAGATACAATCCTGTCTTGGAATTTCTACCCAGAACATTTAAAAGATCGTGGAATAGACTTTAAAGGTGCTAATGATGTAATTATAAAGACGCACAAAAGGCATCTCAGCGTTTCAAGACGAATTCAAACCAAGTGCACTGCCAACATGCCACACTCTGTGCTTCCCCTTTGAAAAAAAAAAAAAAAAAAAAAAAGGCTTTCTGCACTTCAAAGAGGGCTTTGCTTCACTTGTTTAGCACTAGATGCAAATACGTTGTCAGATAGAGCAGGAGAAAAAATGCATTTTGCACCACAGGGAGCAAAAATACCCATCAGCCACTCAGACGGGAATGAGCTCAGGTTTGGGAGGCACAGCAGGCATGGGGGGGTGGGGGGGCAAGAGGCTTCTTCTATGTAGTTTATTCCATTTTTAATTAAACAATATAAAAAATATCTATCAGATCTCCATGCAGCAAGAGGAGAGCAAGCAAATTTCAACAGACCAAAGCCAGGGTAGAAGTGAATGGAGAAAGCAAAGCATAACCATGACACAGTCCTCCATCTAACTGTGTGTGAGCTCAGTTCAGTTGTTCCCCCCCCCCCTCATCCCCACCGTGGGGAGGATAAACCACCACTTTCTGCCCAGCTGACACACAGCAGAGAATCTACTCATGCTCCCTGGGAGAAGCACACCAGCTGCCTTCCCTGTTAGATGGTGTTGGCTGCTGAGTGGAGCAGGGCTGAATGATGCCACCGACTGCAAAGGATGCACCGCACAGAGGTGGCTCTGCTGCATGCTCCCATCACAGTGGGAGGAAAAAAAATAGATATATATATATATAGTTTTCTTCCTTGGAAGTCTGTTTGGATTGCAGGCTCTTGAAAGCAGAGCTCATCTAAGGTGGGAATTACAGCAAAAATATTCCCAACGTGGATTTTTAGGGAAGCTGCAAAGTAGAGATCCTTGGGAAAGCGATTTGGCTTTCCAGTAGGAAACCCAGCATGGGGGAGTTTGGGCACATGGAAGCAGACACTGGTAGCACAGTGGGGCCAGGCAGAAGCCAGGCTCTGCTCCCCATAGCACCCAAGGGAGTCCCACACTGCTGTGGTCAGATCACTCCCTGTCTGTTCCCTGCTCCCACTCTGTGCCGCAGTCTGCGTTCTAGCACTGTGCTGCAGGTATGTGAAATTGTCTTCCTCCCCTCAGCAAAGCAGAGCAGCTCGCAGGGTTCCGAGAAGTTTCATCTAGGGCTGTCTGCAGGGAGGCTGAAAGGGGGTTGAGGCCTTTCATCCTTTCATCTTCAATTTAATAAGGCAGCGGCGAGGGTTGGCACCGCCTGCCCTCCCTGTGCTCTCCAGGCATTTCACTCCACACCTACAATTTACTGGAGCCTTTCCACAAGCTCTGCTGTTCCCAGGCACACAGGTGGTAGAGCACAGGACGACAGCTAAGAGCTCAGTGTTGTTTTGGACACGATCCCAGCCTGAGCCCCAGTTTCATTCCCCAGCCGCCCTCCGCATGATGCAATGCCCACAGCATGGGGACGGTGGCTGCACCCTGAGCTCAGCCTCAGGAATGTTTGCCCCACCAGAACTGCCCTGCCCTGGCCTCTGATGCCCCACAGAATGGCAGGGAGTTCCCCAGCAATGCCAGAGCCAACTACAGCTTCCCTTACGAAATATGGGAATGTTTCAAACTTCCTGCTCCAACTTTAATTTGCAATTTAGAGCTGCTGCAAGAACTCAGTTTATCATAATAGAGGTTCTTATTTATGAGTTCATCCGAAGATAAAGTTAGGAGAACGGATTTAAGAAGAAAGGTGTGTTTAAGGAGGAGAAGCACCGCTGTAATGCTCTGCTCCAGGAGGAGTGCCAAGGTCCTGGCAGATAACAGGAGCTCAATGCTGCACTTTGGTACAGCTGCCATAGGGAATACGGTCAGGAACAGAGCAGAAGCTCAGTGTTAAACCCTGTTTCTTCCAGTCAGAAGCTTCCTGCATGTAATCCCATGTGGCAGGTAAATGCTTCAAGTCAGGTTCCTGAACCTGTACCTGGTGACTTACAGGTAACCCACAGATCATTCCGTTTCCTATGCACTGCATCCAGACAGCACGTTCCAAGCTGAGGGCCCTGATCTGTGCCCCTTACTTCCATAGTTTTCAAAATTGCTTTCTCAAGAGGAAAAACAAGAATGGAGAAAGCTATCCTTTCTTCCTTCACTTGGAACATACCTCAGTTGATCTTATTTTCCACTGTATTATTTCTCACAATTCCTATCCCAGCTTGCATTCCTAGGCACCTCCAGTCCTGCACCTGTTCTGCAGCATGCTCCATCAGCTTAAAAGGAATGGCTGAGACCTCAAAGTTCATAAATAAAGTAACAGCACACGTGAACATGGCATCAGAATGGCAAAAGGTAGATGCTTCTACTTGCTTGCCCAAAGGCATCTCATGGGGGTCTACAGAAACAGCTCAGCCCTGCCTCCTTCCCCACATCACTGTGGGCTCAGCCATGGCCCAGCAGCTCAGGGTTTCTGCAGAAGGGAGAGCACAGATCTAGTGCCTAGAGAGACCTTACTTAGCTACTGGTAAGTGTGACCCTATCACCAGTAATATATGAATGCTTTTGGCTCCCTGATGTGTGTTCCTGTATAACCTGGGCTGCTGGGAACAAGAGGGAAGGTTCCTGCTGCACGATACTCTGGAATACAGCACGACCTTGAGGACAATTTATTTCAAGGGAAAAAAGCACAGCAAGCCTTCTGTCAGAGCTCCCAGAGCAGCAGACCCTGCTCATTCCCCAAATATATTCAGAGGAGAGGCAAATGCTTTGCACTGCAATTCAAGGCTGTCTGAGTTCTCACCTGTAGATACGCAGATAAACTTATATCATCAGCTTCCAGGTTTCTGTGGGCTGGATGTCAGCAACAGCTACTGTGATTTAGTGCAACAGCTCTGAATGGATTAAATCACACAGGCATTTGAATTTTACCCAGGCTTGTCCCACAAATCTCAGAAACCACTGCCTTGCATAAAAGCTTCCTTTCAATACCCCTGAGGAATCACAGCAAAAAAAAAAAAAAAAAAAACAACCCAAAAATTAGGTTGGAAATAAGAAACAAAGATTTTTAGCACAGAAGCAGCACAAATAGCAGGCTCAAAAAAATCTTAGTTGCATTAAGGTAGAAGCTCTTTCCATCTGCTTTAACACACCTTGCCCATTTTTGATGCGCTATCATCCATCTTAGCATACCTCTTAAATGAAGCCGGTTTCCATCTGATTTCCATAACACATACTCTTCACAAGGAGTAACACTGTATTTTAACTTCTAGACCACTTTAATGAGCACAATATCACTAAAACATCCCCCATGTGGCACGCTGCACAACCAATGGCATTTTCTATTTCACAGCCTCCTCAAGGAGTGGAATAGCAAAAGGAAACTTCCTATCAGCTCTACAGAAGTTGGATTTCACTTTCTATCTTGAGAAATAGAAGTGATTTCTGAGTTGATGGTCTCCAGAATTTAATAGCATCCTGCATTTATTTCAGCATTGCCGCTGCAAGGAAACCTGAACCAAGGCAGAAAGCAGAAAATAACAGCAGGCAGCTCTCTAAGAACCGTCTAGAAGGATGCATTTGGTGCATGCACTTTTCTTCACCTGTGTCTGTAGTGTTTGGACTGAGAAACATCCACCACCAAATCACCGGTTCTTCTAGTGCTGTTATGACACCCTATGGGTATTACATCTACGTTTTGTCCCACAGAGCTGCCATCCAAATCCTAGGAACTATGCAATGCTATTCCTATACATATAGACTTGGTCAACTCACTCACCGCTGTATTCCAGGCTTTCCCTGTGATCCCCATCACATATCCCA
Source organism: Tetrao urogallus (assembly GCF_951394365.1). Lineage (NCBI taxonomy): Eukaryota > Metazoa > Chordata > Aves > Galliformes > Phasianidae > Tetrao > Tetrao urogallus. Next base: position 3,541,890 of record NC_136836.1, on the reverse strand, counting down.
AAAGGAGCAGAGCTCACAGAACAGCTCAGCCCATCTCAGGACAAAGCACAGTGCTGCTACATGCTTCTGCTTTTATTCCAGCCAGGCCAACGCTGGAGGAGAATCACAGATATGGGCAGCCTGATGTGATTTCACAGGGAGGATAAATCCTCAGAGAAATGATGAGGTGTGAGTGTTTCCCCAGTGTCACACCTCTCAGGTCATTCAGAGGCTCTTCACACTCAGACTGAGTTCAGAAGATTAGCAGCACATGAGATCAGATAGCAGCTGATAGTGCACATAATCGTGTAATCTCTTCTCTTTGGTTTTTGAGGCAGATACAACTGTGCCTAAAGAAGATACCAATCTGTCTACCTAATAATCACAGATACCTTATAAAATATGTCTGAAATGAATAAATTGTGAAGGTAAGAAGGGAAAACATAAATATCCTCATTAACTCACGCATACATACACAAAACTTTACATAACATACGGAGCAGTTGGAAAGATGCCCGCAGACGTAATTGCATTTCTGTGTGAAGAGCATTTACACCCTCTCATCTCTTCTTTCCCCATTCATTTTAGTAATTACATGGAGAGAAGCAGCTAACATGCTTGTAATTAAAACCAGCAGCGAAGGATTTTGAGGTGTTTTGATACAGAATTGATTGACGTGGAACCCAAGCAGAGCGGGCAGGAGGGGATTGCTGCAGGCATCCAAAAGAAGGCAGAAGGAAAGGTTGGTGCTAGAGGGTCCACACGGTGCCCTGGAGGATGCTACGTGGCAGCCAGCGAAGGGAATAGAAGTCCCAGCCATCAGTGCCCTCCACGCTCAATGTTTGCTGAAGGATATGAGATCACACAACTCTCTTTGCTGCTGCTGGAGACCTCTTGTTCGTGTCTGCTTGGCACCCTCTGCGGTGCTCCATCTTCTGTTCACTTCCCTTGGCGGTTTATTGGCACAGGCTGTAACAGTTATTTCAGTTGAGTGGGTGGAGCTGCGATGAAAACTCCAGTCTCCTCATTTTGGCGATGAATATTCATGATTGAAGCAATCTGTACCAGGCAGACTTTGTTGCCCTTTCTCTTTCTTCCTTGCTACCCAAGTAGTGGCTGTGCCAAATGTTACAGCCCGTGTGCAAACACTCAGCTGTTCCATTCTGAAATGAAAGCTGGACAGTGTGCGTGGTTAAGCTGGAAGGTTTGCATGCGTCGAACTGAAGCACGGCATGCTTGTGGCCCAGGGACCAAGAGCTCCCTGGAAGAGCTGGATAGATGGCAGGACAGCAGGAGGGGGTGTTGAGGAGCTGAGCTTTTCCTTGGGAGCTTCTGCCTCAGCACAGTCCAGAAAACGGCTCCTGAAAGTGCTATCTCCAGGGCAATTTTTGCAGACAGGGAAAGACCTGCAACTTCTTTCTGCCAAAATGGAAGCATTCATCCCAGAAGAGACGCCCTCACCCAAAACAAGCTGTCAGCAGCACCACGCAGGTGACAACAGAATATTATGGTGTGGTAAGTCGCCACCAGAGGATGAATCTCCTTCTAGGAGAGCGATTCCCTGAAGTGTGGATCAGCAGTGACATGCCAGGACAGAGACACTATCAAAACAGTGACGTGAAGATGGATCTTCTGAAAGCCTAAACTGTAATTAACTCTTACTGCTGCCTTGATGACCTTGGTGTCTTTGGAGCTTCAGCCTGGTCAGACGCTGTGCTGGCTCAGGGCTGTCATCAGCTGTCTGGATGGCACCCATCCAGATGGCCCCAGTGCCAACCACCCCGACCACATGCTGCTCCCTGGCACACTGCTCCAAATGGCACATTCCTCCCTTACAGATATGCAAATTTGTTTCTAATACACACACACACACACACACAAAAAAGGAAATTACAAACAGCTAATTAGGGTCAAAGGAACGGTTCATACCAATTAGTGAAACCAAGACCCTTTCATTTGGAATAGTCCCGCTCTCTCGGCTGCTGAGGCAGTTCAGTCAAGCTGCCTTCATTTCAACACAACAATAATTCAGCAGCATTCAGTCGCTCATTCTTTCAGTGAGGTGTAAGTCCTGCCTTCCTGTGACTACTGGAAGCCATGGAGAAATAGGTATTCGGATTGTTGATGCCATAAATTTTTCAGAGGACATTTGTCAGGAGAGAAATATTGAAGAGCATGACCAAATCCTTGCCTCAAAGAGAAGGTGATAAATGCATCTGGTTTTCTTGGTCAGCTCAGCTCAGAGCAGAGGGCTTGGGTGGATTTCTTCCCACAGAGCTTGGTCAGAATCCCGAATTCTTGCTCTGTCTTCCAGCTCAGCACAAACCCTACAGCCTTTTTTCTCTGGCTGCAGAGCAGGGCACTGCTGAGGAGCCCAGAGCAGAGGCACTGCAATTATTCCTTAGAGAGCAACTAAAGATGTGCATTAGAAGGCCTGGGCTGATGAGAGGAACAACTTGAAGGCAGGATTAAGATGAGGGAATTCCCACAGCTGCAGTAGGTATAGAAAACCCACAGAAAGACCTGTGCACACCAGAGGGAGATAACAAAGGGCGAGGTAATATGTGCTTTAGCAAATGTGGCTTTGCTAACCATTTTCCTCCACCAGATTTGCGGGTTGTTTACCTCCAGTTCTTTCACTAAAATATATAATTGGCAGTTCAATTAAAAAGACAAGAAAAGTGTACGCTGCAGCACAGCCTCGGGGTACTCCAGCCTGTGCACTAACAAGGTCAGCGAGCGTATTTGTTGTGCTGTTTAGCAGAGAAAAAGAGAGGGGCAGCTCCACTGCACCGCACAGCTTGCAGTACAGGGGAGTTCTCCCTTCCTCACCTATCTGCCAGTTCCCATTTTGGAAAGGGCAGTGCCCTGGGACACTTGCAGAGCCCTGCCAGCTTGCTAGCTTTGGCTTTTCTGAAGGAACTGTGAAAGTATTCCCCAAACAAAGGATTTCTATGCTTTGATTCCTTTTAGTGCTCTGCCTAGCGCAGGGTAAATATTTCTGCTGATGGGGCTGAGAAAACAAACAGCCCCTGGTCAGTCTGTCTGTGGTGAGGCAGATACACTGTGTTCCAAATAAAGAACACCACTTTCTCTTCACTTTCTGCCAGGGAGAAGGAGACATTCAGTAATACTCTGACATCAGTTCTGTTGGCTGCTCTGCTCCAAACCAAACATGCCACGAGACTCGCCTAAGGCCCAGCTGCTGCTTTCAGAAACGTGCATAGGAACAACTGCAGCGAGCACCAAGTGCCTTCAGAGCATCCTCACTCTCCCTATAGCATGGAAAGGACAGGGTGGAAAAGCAGCATGCCTTCAGCTGCCAGGGCAGCCAGCAGCAGGGATGGCCCCAGCAGCTCCTCCTGCAGTTCCTCCAGCAACCTTCCATTGCTGAGCTCCAGGAGCATCTCCCCTGTGCATAGAGCAGGAAACCTCCACCCACCCCAGGACCCATCACTTTGCCCAGCATCTGTGTTTCCCTTCAGCAGAAGGGCAGATGATCCCTCCTGAAGTTCTGCAGCACGTTTTGCAGCCAGACCTCCAAAGAAGGGAGGTCAGAGCAGCTCACCTCCAAGGAGTGCAATGTTTGGAGCACTAGCACAGAGTTACCGTGCTAATTTCCTTGGTGAGTGCCAGAGTCAGGATGCTACAAGCTTGTTTTGGCCTCGTGCCATTACAGAGTGTGAAAGAGCAGCTGAAACAAGCAGCACATAACTCAAGTGTGGGAAATACGGGATGGAGAGAAATCCTGGTTGTGTCCGAGGCTGATGAACGGTTAGTAGGAAAACACACAAATCTTGAAGTGTTTTATCAGTAAAGAAAGAGATGTTCAGGGACCCCTGACCCAACCCCACAGCACATATATCCACAAACTCAGCTGAGAACAGAGAACCGTGCCCAAAAAACACTGCTTTCAGCACTAGGAAAGCTGAAGGCACTGGGGAGTGCCTTGGAGTATTGTCATTAAGGTGACAGATAACCTGTATGGAGCTGGTGAGTTGGGCCTGAGAAAGCACTGCGGTAATGGTAGGATGCTCCTGCCAAACAAATCTGACATCAGAAATTTGGTGGTGTTTTAATTTTTCCCTCCAACAATGGAGGAATACAGTTTTGTCATTCATTTTCACTTTCTCTCCAGCCACTCTGGAGTATAATCTCCGTAATTTTCTCTTCCTAAGGATTTTCCACTCAGCACTCATGCTAAACACACAGCACTGCGTTATCTGCCTGCTGTCTGCTTGAATGTGATGATCAGTTTCACAAGGCTAAGTCTCTAGTTTATACTGCATATAAACTGTTGGGTATATTGCATCTCTGCAGATCTCTGAGCCAAGATTTGCACAACTGGATTTTCACAGGGATGTGGGAATAAGAGAATTGATTCGTGTACTGTCACCAGGTTCCCAGTTGAGTATTGGGCAAAGATTTGGCATTTCTGCTTCACATTATGCTGCCAACTTGAGTGTCTCTGTCCCGCCGTGGAACAGGGACATCCCACAGAAATTCAATAATTAATTAATACAAAGTAAATCTCCAACCTTCACATAAAATTTTTACTACAAAGCATTCACCAAACTGCTTTTACAATACAGAAATATCAAGTGGGAATCTCATGAATAAATCTAAATAATGAAGGCATTTGAAATCCAACATTTACTTGGCTTTATACTTGAAAAAAAAAAAAAAAAAGAAAGAAAGAAAGAAAAAAAAAAAGAGTGAGACAGAAAATATGGCAAAAAGTGACGAGCTGTGATGGGTTGCTTTGGAGCAGGGAAGGCGACAGGAGCACTGCACACTGCTGCAGCCCGGCGCCTGCTCTGTGCACACGCACTCGTACACGTAGAGGCAGGCATCAACATTTTTCAAAGCTCATTAATTTCCTGGTGTCAGCAGCCAGCTCTCTCTCCAGCAGATCCCCTGATAGCAAAGGGGAAATGCGTGCACTGAGGAGGACTTTGCTGTGTCCCCATCCCTGTGCCAGCCTTTACCGTGGGTTTGCTTGCTGCCCATGGGACAGCTGCAGGTTCTCAGAGGGCACAAGGGTGCTCAGAGCCTTTGGAAGGCAGCAGTTTTGTCATTTCTGATGGCTCTCAGGACACAGGTGCTATGCCTGCGCTGGCTGCTGCAGCAATGCAGCACGCTGGCCCTAGGCTCCATGCTTACAAACTCGTGCTGTATTATGGCAATGGAGTCGCAGCTAAAGGAGAAATAACGCGAGAGGAGGGGATGGAGAAGAGCTCTGCCCAAGGCAGAGTGAAAATAAGCCATAGCAGGTCTTTCTGATGAGCTTCTCCAGCATGCCCTGCCCCTCTCAGGAGACACATCAAAGGGGGACGGGGAAATCAGCACACGGCAGAAAAGCCGCTGGAGCCCGCTTGCTCAGCACAGGCAAAATTAATTAAGAGGGAGGGAGAGAAAGAGCCAATATGAGTCTGATTCTGTCAGAGAGCAAAGAACTGACAAACAGCAAATGCTAATTCAGGAGTTTTCCGTATTTGTTCACACTTGTCAGTGGAAAAGAGGACCGCAATTCAGATTTGAAATGGAGCGGATTCGGATAGCTCTGATGCAGCACATCTACTGCTGCAAGCTTATAGGAGCTAAAGGGAGCTCAAGAAAATCCCAGCCCCTGCAAGGCAGGGTTTTGGGAAAGCACATCAATACGTTGCTTCTGCTGTTACAGAAAACAGTGGGAGGGTGAGGCCACACACAATAGGAGAATACATAGAGACCTCTCACCCCGGTGTCAGTGTGCATCTTATCAGAATGAGACAGTCAAAGCCAACAAAAACTCAGGAGAAATTATTCTATTTGGCCTAATAGCCTGTATCACATTCGTATTACTCTTTACATTCTGAACGCTACAGGTTAGCAGAAAGGAACAAAATGTCCAATAGAAATCCCTTACAGTGTGGGATTTCCAGGCTTTCGGGTGCTGTAGGAGGGAGTCCCTTGGAAATGCTCATAAATTAATTAGATTAAAGATGTAAAGCCATCAGTCCAGGGGCATCATTGCTCCGCTATTCTTCCTCGCTCATAATTCAGGAAGGAGACGAAGCATCTGAGCCCAGTTTGGGACTAATAATTTCTAAATAAAAGATAAATATGTCAAGGCTTCATAAATAGAAAGGAGAGCATAGCGCTATAAATAAGCTTTAATATTTGTTTTATTCTAAAGTAAATCTGGTTGAGCTCCTGCCTTTTGCAGAATGCTCCTATTACTATTATGCATCTGGGTGCATTAAAAAATTCCTTGGGAAAGGAGACTTGCTTTATGCCCCAAAGAACTCCTGCAGCACCAACATAGCTCGGCCAAGCTGGTCACCCATAAGCATTCAGCAAACAGCCACAGCACTGCACCTGCTCCGAGCAGGTTCAAACTGCATGGCAGGTGCACTATTGGTGCATACCACCTGCTTTGTCTTTTCTTCCTGTTTAGAAGCATTACAACCCTGCTCCTCAAATGTATACACAACGCAATTAAGTCTGAAGAGCTCCCACAGTGCCTTCTAACTCGTGGCCTAAGATGTGTGAGAAGGGAGATCCCAGCAGCTCACAGCCCTCAGTGACCAGGCACGCTGCCCAAGAAACCAGTCCACTCACACCATGCTTTCTAGGGGCAGCATGAAGGCTATCAGGCCACCATCTCTGCCCAGCAGTCAACCAAGGTAAGGCTTGCTTCATCTGGGGTGTGAAAGGCGCTTTGTTCGAGTCAAATAGAATCCTATATCAGCAACATCCATTAATAACTGATAACACATAAAATATTCAGTGCATTTAATACTATCAAGCTAATTAGGTGTTGGTTTGCCAAGAATAAAGGCGAGGTTTAAAAATCCGAGATGACACGATTACCACTGAGTAAGACATTCTTGCTCATCCTGAACACAGGCTAAAAGCAGAGGTGACTGAGACAAGTCACCAGGCTGGAAGCCAAACTTATTTCACGCACTAAATCTGCAATGAAAATTCTAATGAAGCCATCCTGACAAGCTAAAACAGTGCTCTGCAGGCCAGAGGTCTCCAGCCAGCTCCTCCAAGGCAGATGGGGAGGCATTACCTTGCAGGAGGGTCACTCGGTGCATGGAGCACATGTTACTGCTAAAGCTAGCACTGCAAAGCTGCCAAGGCTGCCATGAAAACTTGGCCATCCAGATGAAAGAAAAATAAAAGTCACTTTCCACCCCATAACGTAATTGTGCTGAAGAAAGTGCCTATTAAAGACATGTACCTGCTGCACTGAGGCAGGGAAGAAGGACTTGCAAAGCTGTTCCACGAGCTCGAAATGCTGTGTGTACCAATCTCTCATTCTGTGTGAGAGCACCGGTGTTAAGTCGGGTCAGAACTACACTTGCTCTGGGGAGAAGAAAGGCTCACTTTGAAGACAGGCTGGTTACCCTGTTTTTCTTCCTACACCACAGCTTTCAGATTGCAGCTAGAACTTGAAGGGAGTTGTTCCCACAAGCTCTCCAGCCCAATGTCTCCACCCGAGAGGCTTGAGTAAATAGCAGAAGCTCTGGATATGAATCAGATGGAAAAGATTCAGCCCTCTCTGCTAGGTCTGAGTTCAAAGACATCCGTGGCTGAACAGCTAAATTGAGATCAGTATCTGCGTGTGAGGGCAGAACGGAGTGCTCAGTAATAATGAACTGCTCACCCCTGCGTGCTCCTGTCTAGATGTGGTGGAGCAGGTTGGAAGAGGACTCTGCATCACTGTGCACCACATGGAGGCTGGTGGAGAAGCCTGATCATTTCTGGAGGTGTTCCTTCCTTCGTTTTGCTGTTCCTCAGCTGCCCCCAGCTGAAGCCCAAGCCTGATCTCACCTGGAGCCCTCAGCTCTGTGACAGCCTCCTCCTGCTTCATGCTATGTGCAGAGCAGCTGCTGACGTGGCTGTTAGCATCATCCATTAAATGGACAGAAATCAGGGCCAAAGAGGGCTCAAGAAGGGAAGGATGTGTTCACGGACAACAGAGCAGCTCTGTGTCAATGCTGAGAACACTGGTGCCTCTGGAGACCAGGTGCTCAGTGACAAAGCTGTTCACACCTCTGCAGATCACAGCATCCACATCTGTGCTCCTCTGCAGACACAGCCCAAACTCCTCAGCAGCACAGGTACCTCACTTGGAGCTGATGCTGGAATACAGCCGGAGCCCACAGCTAGGGTGTGCCTGTACCTCCCTCTGCGAAGCTGCCTGCTTCATTATCTGCAAAGCAGCACACCTGGGAAGATGAGCCAAATAAGTATTAGATATAATCAGATATTTTCTGTCTTCAGCTGCCACCCATGTGCACACCTTCCCTACAAGCTGTGGAGTGAACCTGCTAACAATTCTATTAATAACGAGCAGCGTGTGTAGGTGAACTGGATGAACTTGTGTGAAAGCAAAACCCCAAAGGTACATCAGTTGCTCTGTTCAAAGCGAGCAGATAACTATCCCAAGCTGCAGGCAACTCCCCCCTCCCCTTTCCCACCTCCTCCTTTAGGACATCTCCAGGCATGTCCAGGGTGGTGCAGCCTGGCAAGCAGACCTGCAGTCAGTGATGCACACAACTGAAAAATAAGAGAATCACAAAGGCAGCGGTGGCATTGGGAAACACTGAGTGCCAGGAGGTCCTCTGCTGCTCCGGGGGATCAAGGGGCCTGGTCTGAGCACTGCTGTGAGCAGAACACTGAGGCTCCAGGATAATGCTGGGGAAGCAGCTCAGCACAGCCCAGGGTCCCATGCATCAGGTGCACACACCTTGCCTGCCTCTCCTCTCCTCCCTTCTTCACATCCAAGGACAGAACTCAAAGAGAGAGCTGAAGGGGAAAATAGAAAGTAAAATGTCTCTATGCAAAACAATAGGCTGAGTTAATGATGGTGTTAATTAATGCTGTCCTCCCATAGCCCAGGTATCCCAGTAGCCTTCTTCCAGTCCTTCCACAGAGCAGGCCTGTCCTCACCTTGTGTGCTGGGCAGTGTAAGCAGTTTGTACAAGTGTGTGCACAGTTCTGCAGGCACAGAGGAAAGGCAGGCAGCAAACTGCTGCCTGTCAGCCTGACAGCTGCAGCCCAAGTGACAAAAGGCACCAAACAGCCCCTGCTGTTTGGAGTCAGCACTCCAGGTTATGAAGAGTCTCCTGAAGTTCACTTTCACACAGACCCTGCAAACACCCTCGTACATAGGGACAAATTCACTGAACACACACAGGTTCTCATTCCTATTCCACATCACCCAGAACAGACTGAGACTTTTTTGGTGTTCCTCACAAAGTCTCCCTTATATGCAGATGCTGCTCAGAGATGAGGGTCTCTGACTGAGAATCATATGTGGAGCACGTTGAAAAAGGTCAGACACTGTACATGGTATATGTAAAGTCATTTAACAACATAGCTGTATTAATAATGCCACAGACAGTAACCCTTTCCAAACGATGGGAACATTTTGCTTCCCAAGCAGAAGACAGAAACTGCCACAAAACACAGAGCTGAAGTTGGGGGGCTGGAACAGTGAGAACACAGTGCATCATCAGAGATACTTCTCTATTAAACAGTGCCTTCATTCTCCAGAATGGAGCAGTGTATTACAATTCCAGATTCACCTGGTAATAAATTCTGTCGTTTAAAGACAAGCATTACACCTTCTGCAAACTGGGGAGGGAAAGGAAACGGGGCTGGACAGGCAGACCCCTGCTGAGTGCTGCTCTGGCTCTGTGCCATTCCCTGACTGACAGCTGATAATTATCTTTGATTTAATGTCACTTAATGTTCTCTCCCCCTACCCCAAGAACCTTGGTGATTCTCCTCCTGCACAGACATATGCTAGGAAAAGGAAGGTTTGGAAAGAAAAGGCAAAAAGGAACATACTGCTTCAGTAAGCAACAGAGAAACTGACAACTTTATGTATTTTCTTGAAATGTTAAATGTATTGTCAGCTAGGAAAACTACAATTAAAGCTCTAAAGAAGAGCATACACCATGGGTAAATAACCAGCCTTAGATATAAAAGGATTTAGGCAGTTTGGGGATTTCTTTCTTCCTTTCTTCCTTCCTTTCTTTCTGTCTTTCTCTCTTTCTTTCTCTCTTTCTCTCTTTCTCTCTTTCTCTCTTTCTCTCTTTCTTTCTCTTTCTCTCTCTCTTTCTTTCTCTTTCTCTCTCTCTTTCTTTCTCTCTTTCTCTCTCTCTTTCTTCCTTTCTTCCTTTCTTCCTTTCTTCCTTTCTTCCTTTCTTCCTTTCTTTCTCTCTTTCTTTCTGTCTTTCTTTCTCTAATACCTGCAGAGCAGCAGCACTGAGCATTCCTGCAGATCAGTTCTGGAATCTGGATGCCAACACAGCACTCAATACAAGAAATATTATTCCTGCTGCTGTCTATACAAATCCTGGGATAGCCAGAGAACCACATTCACAGAAATGGAGCTGAAAAGTCAGGCCTTTTGCTTTGGGAATGGTCTGAAAGATTTCACCAAAAGAATCAGTGTAAAACCAGAGCTGTGTTTTACCTGTGACAAAGAGACAGACTGAGGCATCACCTCCAGATTTACATACTCCAAAATGCATTGGGGAAAGAAAGCAGGAGAGGCCAGCACAAAACCATGCTGCAGATCCTTTAGTACTGCCATAAACCAAACTGCAATTTGGTTTGTCCCTTGGTGCTCAAATCGTCCCCTCCTCTGTTCCCTGGCCCTAGGAGCAGGCTTAGCTGGGAGTGCCTGTGCTGCTGCCAGGAGGACGAGGAGCTCTGTGTAAAGCTGACCAGCATCAGCCCTCACCCACCTCCCTATGGGCAGTTGCTGGCAGCACTCAGCACTTGCTCAACCTGTACCAAACTCTTCAAACCTGTGTTTCTTCTCTTATCCGTGTGCCGGGAAGGGAGAGCTTCTGGCTTTGCTGCCAATGCTCTCCAATCTCATTCTACACCTCAGCTCGGTGTCCTTATGCCATAGGCCCTGACCTGCCACCCTGATGCACTAACTCCCATTCACCTCTTGTACCACTGCAAAAACTCTCCAGAAAAAATACAGTTTTGTGTCTGTGCATCAAAGAAAGTGGAAGGCATGATCCTTCCTTTGCATGAGGATCTGTATTCACCAACGGCATCTTTTATAAACACATCATGTATTCCACCTAAAGGTGCTGTGTGCTCAGAAAGAGCCAAATACATTAGCATTCTTCAACCATAACTTTTGAAGTCGGCATTTGACTATTTTTGCATTTCTTCCAGGTTGTAGTTAGACAACTCCTAATTCTATGGGGAAAGCAAAGACTATAAAATGCCAGAGCTTCACTCTGCTGAAATAACATTAGCGAAATATCAAGTCCTTTATGATGTCATGAGGGATTCCTTAATGTGACTATAGCCTCCTAATGACATCATAAAAAACAACTGCAACATCAGAAAACAGCCAAGGGTCATCAATCAGCCCATCCTCTCTCCTACCCACCAGGGGCAGCAGCCCAACTTGCTCCTATCTGCTTTTTATGAGCAGTGCTGTCCGCTGAATAGCACGCAGAGAAGAGACTAATAATCATACAAATATCAGGGAGAGCGGTCAATCATCACCTGAAATGTTCAGTACACCTGAGGGAAACGCGGGTGCTGCAGCCCGAAGAGTCTGCAAGGTTAGCATGTAGAGGAGACAACATTTCTGCCTTCGAGGTGACCCGCCGTTCTCTGGGCAACAGGCAACACCATGCAGCAATGCAGTCATTTTTAAAACTCTGAGAGAACGGGGCTAAAAATGAATCTTTGCTTGCTCTCTTCATTCCCCGGCCCTCAGCGAAAGCTGTTTTTCCGTTCTGCCCAGACACCCATCTGCACATCCCATAGTACAAAGCCTTTGCTGAAAGCAGCCTTTGTGCCGTCGAGCTGAAATGGGTGGTAGCCCCATCGAGATGCACTGACTGCCAATTCCTCTGGCAAGAATGGAAACTGCCTTCTCCGTTTGAAAACGCAATGTCTCAAAGCCTCATTATACACTCTTAAGGGGAGCTGGAAGTCTTCCAGGGTTGGGGACATCTTGAGGAGCTCCCTGGACTCTCAGGAAAAAAAAAAAAAAAGAAAGAAATTACAGATACTGAAGCCTCTAAAAGTTTCACAGTCACTGTTGGAAGGTGCTGAAAACTGCGCTTCTGCCAGCATGGTGCTGCCCAGCACAGAGGGATTGCTTTGGCAGATAAAGGATCTGGGTCCTTGTTCCTCCTAGGTTCCAAGCGTTTATGCAGTGTGCTCCTGAGCAGTGGCTGTAGGAAGTCCTACTTTGCTATCCTCAAGTACAACCACTTCTACAGGTACAGATCCTAAGGGGTAACCAAGAACTTGGGCACTGCTGTGAGCCCTGAACAGATGGAGCCACACAGAGCACTGTCTAAGGAGGGAGATCTTCTGTAGCTGGAAAAGGGCATCAAATAGGCCCTTAGAACAAGGTAGTAACTGTCCCACCTGCAGGAAATCCTTGGGATAACTGCAAGTCCTGGCTTGGCTGATGGTCAGAGCTCCTGACACAGCTCTGTTTGTCAGTTTTCCAGCAGTGCCAAGGAGGCAGGAAGGGAACGAGCCCTCTGTAGCAGCTTCAGAAATCACAAAGGCTTCTCTTTATCAATCCCTGCATATGGAAGTGTTGGGAGGAAGGATTTGGCACACCTCTAAAATTAGCCAAAGCTGAAGTTTCTCTCTCAGTTCTGCAGCAGAGTGCCCTCAAGCCCTGTGGCTGAGCACTCCCAGCTAAGCAGGGTAAGGCTTCAGTAAGCAGCTGCAGGGAGAGGTTGTTTTCACAAATCCTTACTGGAAGGTTGCATTTTGACTTTATTTCAGCGCTCCTGCATCTCAAACCAGCCGATGGAGAAGCACTCAGCACCCTTCTCCTCTCTTTTCCACATCCTTCATTAGCTGCAGAGGTGGCTGCAGGGACAAACAGCGTGGCATCAACTCAATGACCGGTCCGTGTGCAGGTCAAGTCAATTAAATCAAGCAGAAATGAAAGTCACCCTATTAGCAGGTGAGGGAGTGGCTCCTCCATTGCCTTCTCCCAGATGCCTGTACATCTCCTTGCAGCTCCCTGCCCCCTGATGGGTCCCTGGCCATGCAAATTCCCCACTCCTGACACTTGCTGGGCCAGTCATGTCTGTTTACGCATTAGCTAACAGATATTAGGTTATGTGTTTATCTCCAATCTGAAGTAAAAACAATTTGTATAGTCCTTCAAACTGAGCCAGTTCTCCACTCAGAAGCCTCCCACTGTCTCCCAGAAATGGTGGTCCCACTGGAACCAACTCACAAAGCTGAGGAGGTCTCACACTTTCAGCACTGATGCTGCACAAAATCCTTTCCTGGGGGTTTCTCAATCGCTTTTGTTCCAAACAGCAGTCCTGTGCTGAGCCACTCTCAGGCAGTGCCTTAATTTAAGGAAAGCAGAGCCCATGCAGATCACTTACACATCAGCATAAAGCATAGAGGAAAGGAGGAGGCAGTGCTGCCGGCGTTCTGGATAAACAAGATATTCAATAATTTTAATCTCAGGGTAACTCTGCTGTTTCCAGATTATATAATCCCACCCTTGACGAGGGTTATCCAAGCAGACTGTCACATTAAATACATGCATTTGCCGCGTATCTTAATTGCAGTAGAAAGCTGTTAAGCAAATAAGCGTGTTGCACCAGAATGTTATTCTTTTAGCAGGTCTGCTCCTTCCACGGATCTCCAATTCACAGGCCGTGCTCCTTCAGAATGCACATTTCAGTTTGAGGCAGGGAAACGCATTCACTGAACTGATCAATTTTTTTATCGTGTTGACTCCTGGTTAAATTTTCAGGCGTGCTGTGCCACAGCAGTCCATTCTTTTTAACAGGTTTATTTCCACAGCAAGATTTCAATGGAAAGATTCAAAATCTAATATGTGCAGAAGGGCTAACAAAAATTTATTTTCTTAACAGATAGGAGCAGTAATAAATGGTGCAGCATTTTGTCTGGCACATCCCACGCTGATGCTATCCACTTACTCAGTCCTTTTTATCACTTTAGAGTTGGTTTCCGTGCAAAGGCAGCTGTGTTCTAGCATTCCCCATCTAAGCATTGATAATAGTTACTGTTTATGATGTCATAACAACCTTTAGCTGCGTGTTATTCTTAGAAAGCCAAAATGACCGAAAGAAAACTGGATTTTTGATCGTGTACTTCTGGTTCAGTGAAAAGAAGGGTATATATTACACACAGGGGAGGAATAGTGCTACCATGGTGATTCCACATTCACACGGTTTGGTTTCCTTAGGCTGAAATGAAGGAGGAGCCTCCACAAATCTGAATACATACGCACCATCTTCTGACACTCAATCACCGAGTCCGCTCCTTCTTTTGTGAAATCGAGGAACAGCTGGTTCATTTCACATGCAAGATAGGAGAATCGGTGGTGGAAGTGGAGCAGATTGTCAATGGACTGGTTTTGAAATGGTCGTTGGCCTCCCTTCCTCCAGAGAGGTACAGAATATCTGCTTTTCATGTGCAAAGCTGAACGCTAATTAAGGATTCTAGTCGTGAGTGTCCCAGCCAAGAGCCACGCCAGGGTAGCTGAGGGCAGTTTTCAAGGGGAAAAGGAAGTTTCTCTGCTCGTCTCCAACTTGGTAAAAAGACAAATCCCATCTTTGTAAGCCTGAATTTGCACATTCCAACTTATGCCCCAAAATTTTAAAAATAAGGTAGAAATGTGGCCTAAGGCATGCCCCTGGGATTATTCTTCATGGGATCAGAAAAAATCAGGAGGTGTGTGTGCACTGTGCATTCAGATACATAAGAAATAACACGGCATCCTTACCTGTAATAGGTGCCAAAACATCCTCCATCCATATTCACGAAAGTTTTGTTCCATCTGTCATTCCAGCAAAATTCTGTTATTTCTGGTTTTGGTAAACTTATGCATCCATATCATTTCTCTTGCTTATCTGGATCTCAGTCACATTTGTGCAGTGCTGTCAGCCATGTCCTGAAGGCACGGGAGAACTTGAGGTATTCCTTCAATTAGAATTTGCAGTTGAAAAAAAATCTACTGATGATGCATAAAATCCCAAATTTATTTCGCCCCCTCAGAGAACAGCCAGGAAAACCATTCTGACAACAGCAGCCACCCCACTCCTGCCAGCAGACCTGATTTCAGAGAAGATTAGCAAAGCGAGGTCAAATTCACACCATTACTTTGCCGTTTTAATTTCTCCTTTGGACCGTTTGCTCTTATTATCTATATCCAGCTGCACTTCAAGTAAAAGTCAAGATAAACTGAATATAAAACTAACCAATGCAGTCTCCTTCCATGAGCAACGTGCAGGAAGGCGTTCCCTTGAAGGGCCTCTAAATGAGCCACATCTACCAAATAAACTCTATGGCCCGTGGGAGCCGAGTGCTCTCATACAGAGGAACCATAAGAGCAGCCCACAAGAGCAGTGCCAGAAAAACAGTCAAGAGAAGGAAATGGACTAAATTGCTAGCAAAGGAAGTAGAGAATCGGGAAGGCATGTGAGATTCAGAAATTCAGCCAGGTCTCTCTGCAGGGAGCTCAGTGTAGGCAACATGTATGATATCAGCTAGAGAGCAAACCGAAGCAAGACTCAGTTCTGTCAAGTGAGTCTCTCTGAAGCTGATCTTATCTCAGCTAGAAGTCTTCCTCTTACCGAAAACTTGGCACACTAATCAGCTAATCCCACTAACGTAGCATGAGAAAGACTGGGAGATTGTTATCCGTGATGAGCACTATCTACCTCAGGCTACAGAGCTTCATTTAAGTTCATCTTCTCACAGCTCCACGCCTGGTCTCTGCATCAGAATCACGGTCAGCTGCACTGCCCTGGCATCCTTCTGCTCTGCCGCGAGCAACCTGCAGCCTTCAGCTTGCTCTGAGTGAGGGTTAAGCCAAATGCTTCTGGAGGTCCCCTCAAGTGCAATGAAGCTGGTGTTCCAGGGCTGCAAGGTGGTTGAACAGATGCTCTGTAAGGGACGCATCACCCTGTGATGCCAGCTTGCTCCCTACTCAAGGAGCAGTTTCCTAAGCTAATTGTCAATGCAAAGCCAAAGGGGATTTGATCATTAATGCAATTTAATAATTGAACCGATGCGATTAGATGTGTGACTAACATATGACCTCCTCAGAACCTCTGCTGCTCCCATATTACACCTTCTTCTCCATACAGCCCCACAGCTGCCCTCGCTCTCTGCATCAATTGACTGCTGGACTGAATTGCAAAACCCCTTCCCTCTGCCTCAGGGGACATGCTCAGATGTGTGCTGAAGCCACGTCCTGCACTGCCAACCACAGTGCCAGCAGGGAACCATCCTCACATAGAGCACCAGGGCCGGATCCTCAGCCAGAGAGCCTTCATCCCATCCGTGCCACTAACAACGCATCCAGAAAGCTGCCTACATCTCACCTTGGAGCATCCAACCCAACTGTGTGGAGCTTCACTTCAACTAGAGATGAGTGTGCTGTGGTCAGGGATGCCCAGGTACTGAGATGTCATTTTCTTCCTGGGAATGGCAAGCTCTTAGGGACATCTCCCTAGCTATCCTTCTCTGTCTTCCTTCAGCTGTGTTGGATGTTATTCCAGCAAGCTCTGTGAACTACGTTTCAGAAAGTTTTCCTTCTTTCAACAATGAGAATCCAAAATATGTTTCTCTGCATACGTAGGAGTGCAGAGGGTGCAGCAGGTGAGCAGAATGGAAGCTGAGCTGCAAAGTCCCTCAGAGGACTTTGTATGTGGTTAGACAGGATTTAAGGTCTACAAGTGTACGTTAGTGAAATATGTATTTCAGGGAGTTTTTCTCTCTGCTGCCACAAAAGGTTATTGCTGACAGCTGTATATGAGAAATCACAGAGTGTGTAGCAATCTTAAGGACAGCACATGAAATTGCATCACAGCCGTGATGGCAAAAAGCGACTGTTTTTTGATGGGGGCTATTACAGAGGACTTCAAGTCAGGTTACAAAATACTGTCAGTCTTGGATGTTCCTATTGCTTGAACTGCCAAAAAATCTAACCAAACTGAAAGAACAGTGATGGCAACTGCAGTAATCCTGAAAGTCTGTTCTCAGAGGGCAAGCTGTATGCCCTTGTAATGCCCATTCATGTGCCCCAAACCCTCAGTTCAGCTTCCACAGCAGGCAAAGGAAACAGGGCGTATGATGGGCTCTGCTTTCCTTGTCTTTGGTAAGTCAGACTCTAGTGACTTGTTGACAGAACTGAATGATACGGTCAGGAGGTAACGCTCCTTATCCCTCAACTGGGAATGCCTTATTGTTAGGAAAACTTATTGCAATTAGAGAGAAAATTGTGTGATGTGAGTCAAGAGGTGGACGGTACTCGGATGATCCGTGTTTGTTTCCAGCTCACATACACAATGTCAAATAAGTCACTTCAAGTTCAGGTGTATCAGTTCCCATTCTTTGCTCCCTGCATCAAGCCCTCGCTTTGGGCAAACATAGAACCCACTTGCCTTTGCCTGAAGGCACTACCGTAATAAAAAATAAACATCAATAACAATTAAGAGCGCTTGGACATGCAAGGTTAACTGTGGCCCGCCTCTGGCTGTCGTGAATGTGAGCTTTGCAAATCTGCCCACAGAAACAGCAGACCTGTAAAGCCATCGTAACCACGGCACGCACTGACTGCAGACATGCAGCCCAGGCAGCAGCATTGCCTCTCTGTACTCACAGCTGCTGGGCCCGCTCTGCAAGGTGATTTCCTCCGCACGCGCTTTGTTTTGTTTGTTAAAAAACTGGCCAACACGATGGTGTAAAAGCTGATGGGAATTGTCTCTGTCAACATATCAGTTTATGCCAAACAAAGAACTCTGAATTCATGCCAAATATAAAGTCAAGTGTCTTAATGGAGATTCTCATAACCTGTGAATAGAAGTAAAAGCTAATGCCGTTTTGCCTTTTACTGGTGTCAGTGATCTGCACTCTCTGTATGCAGATGGCAAAAACCTGATAAGCCTTTATCTGATTATTAGTAAATCTAGATTGCATATGGGTATCTCATTCAAAGAAGTGTATAAAATTGTTGGTACTGTCTGCCCTTTTCTCCCCATAAACATTTGTCAGTTCACTCCCCATCTGCTGCTCTGGGTATACACATGCCCAGGCTAATGTTAGCTGAGGCTGCAATACAGCTATGTTAAATAATTTTATCTGATTTGTTGGATGATGGTATTTCTAATGGAAAACAACATGGTAATTTCAGAATGTTACTGATTAGATGAAAATGATATTGCATCAAAGTTACTTCCTTAATTTATTCTGAAAAAAACAAGAAGGATTTCTCTATTAAGATGCTTAATTAAAATCTATCTCTCTCCATACAAAATCTATACTTCAGGTCTTGCATGTCATGTCTGAAAAGAACAAAGGCTGATTAGCATCTTTTACACTCTGCTTTTCTTTATGTCACTTATACATTCATTACAGCAATTCTAGCCAGGTTTGGAAGGGCTGAGAGAAAAGGACGCTATTGTATGGACTGGCTGAGCACAGGCAGAAGAACAAAAGAACGCAGCAGAGCTTTTTAAGCTCACAGAGAAAATGGGAGGAGTGGCTGGGGTCCAGATGGGACTGGGGGTTGGGTGTGGCGGGGAGATTTTAGGGCACTTGCTGCTTCCAGGGAGCCCGAGAAGAACACGTTGCATAAATAACATCACAGGAACTCATAACAAAGCAGCCAAACTCAGACTGCTCCGTCACTCCGAGTTTGAGGATTCTGTCCCAAACTTAGGAATGAAACAGGAAAGAGGTTGTCTGAGCAACAGTGATATGAAACACGTGAACATGCATACACACACACACATCTTTTCCAGCCTTAAATATTCTGTGCACGCACAGAGGTGCACACATGCACTCACGCTCACAACCAGGCTGGTAGGAACAAGGGAAAAAATTGAGTTCCACTTTCTTCAATGAAGCACTGAACTATGTGTTGTTCTGTTGCAAAACAACCATTTCTGGACTTTAGTGACTCTTTCTTTAATATATTATATACAGAGAAATCTCAGATCTGCAAATAGCAGAACTTTCTGTCCTGCTTCTGAAAACTGAAGTTTGCATCAGCCCAAACATCCACCTCATCTGACGGGCTTTCGCATCCGTCAGCTGCAAACCAAGATGTTGTTCAACACAGCAAAGGCATGCAAAATCCTTAAAACGTTATTTTATCTCTTCTCCAAAACAAGAGGAGGAAGTCCTCACAGTTCTGTGTACTGTCAATGTCATTTATACCCAGCACTACCATTAGCAGCACAGCTATTCAGACACACAGCCAACCTCCTGTTAGGAGCTTTCCAAACGAGTGGTAACAAGCTGGGTATCCAAGTCTGGGTGCAACACAGCTTTTCCTTAGCCTCCAACAACACACTTTGTCAAGCAACAGCATCAGACAACAGACTTCAATTCCTTTTTTAGATCAAACTGAAATATACACACGAGACGCTTCATTTAATGTGTTACCTCCAGTTCTTCCCACTTAGTGCCTGGGAGATGTGTGACGAAGAGCCAGGCAGGTGGTGGAGCTCCTGCTGAGTCCTGGGCTGTGCATGGCATGGAAAGCATCCTGTTCTGATTCTCCACGCAGAGGGCAGCAGGGCAGAGTATGCCCAAGAGCAGGTGGGTGGGAAGGGTCCGAGCAGACCAGAGATAGTTTGGGTGCAGGCAGGGATGAGAACAAAACAGACATCCACAGGAACAGCAGAAGACATAAAAAAGTGGTTTTCTGAGGTCCCCTCCTGTGCAATGCCTTTGTGTCACATGCCATTGTATTTCCATTGTAATTGCTATGCTTGATAAAATAACTTAATGACGCATTCAGCCAGGTATTCCTTCAATAAGAATATTCCCTGTCATTTCCATCTCTGGAACTCAGGTCCTATAGGTGTAGAAATACAACACTACTGCAGAGCCCTGACAGCTGAGCTGTGGTCATTCACAAAAAGCTGACTTCAGTGGGCGCCACAGCCATGCTAGCATAGCTGCTGTAATCTGATGATCTAAAAGCCAGAATTTTGAAAGCTATGATGGACACAGCACATGAAAGATGGGTCCTGCTCTCTGAAAGTTTTATATTCTGACAAAAGTGAGACTGACTGTAACACAGCATCAGCATGAAGATGGGACTCCTGTTCACGGTATCAGCAGTGCAGCCCCAGTAGCGATTCACTCAGGGCACAGAGCACAGGGAGGGAAGTAGCCATCAGGGAAAGAGAGGATGCAGTCACCACTGTTGTCACCACTTTGCTTTTTTTACTTCTGCAGGATCCTCACAAGGAGCCTGGCTCCCAGACCTTGCACGTGTCTAACTTGAAATCAGGAAAGTGTGGCCAACAGACGCAGCACAAAGACTGGCTGTTGAATATTTCTTCCCTCATCACTGAAGGATCCCTGCTGGTTGTAATCAAGATCCATAAACTTGCAACCTGAGTCAGTGTGAACGCTGAGATCTCAGCTTCATTTATTGCTGCTGAATTCAACCATATGTACACGTGGTATTTTAATCAGTGGCACGAGCCCAAGGATTAGGTGAGATTCACTGCATTAACTTTCTTCCATCATGATGGTACAAAGCAGGAGCTCAACCCAAGAGACACAAAAATGAGACTGGACAAAGCTCTGCACTGTGAACAGTGACCCTGGGCTGGTCCATGTGGAATGAGATGAATCACTTAACAGATCTCTTTTCTTTCTACCTGCATGACGAAACTTTCACTTTGCATTTCAGCAAAGTATGACAGCGGTCAGAATCTTGCTCTGACAAACACGTGCTCTAAAACTGATGAAATTCATGCAGTAATGTAAATGCCACTTAACGTTCTGTTTTTGAGAAAGCAAAGTGAAAACAAACATCTTCTAACTTAAATAAATGCAGCACCAAATTTATCTGAATGCTCGGTCGTTTACAGACAGTAAGTTAGTTTACCTTGCAGACAGTGATTTAGTTCAGTAACGGGATGGCTGGTATTGCTGCATTACTTTTTTTGATGCAAATGCATGTGAAGATCAGAACGCTGCCTGCTGTCCAACAGAGCGCTGCTCACTCGGTTGGTTTATGGTTAGGAAAGTGATTATTTCTCACTGCAAACCAACAACATGCCAGCCATGAATCACAGAATGGCCTGGGTGGGAAGGGACCTCAAGGATCATGAA
Source organism: Tetrao urogallus (assembly GCF_951394365.1). Classification (NCBI taxonomy): domain Eukaryota; kingdom Metazoa; phylum Chordata; class Aves; order Galliformes; family Phasianidae; genus Tetrao; species Tetrao urogallus. The sequence continues at coordinate 3,520,767 of NC_136836.1, read as the reverse complement.
GCTCCAACCCCCTGCCACAGTCAGGGCCACCAACCTGCACATTTAATGCTAGAAAAGGCTGCCCAGGGCCCCATCCAACCTGGCCTTGAACACCTCCAGGGATGGACGGAGCATCACAGCCTCTCTGGGCAGCTGTTCCAACTTGAACATGAACAACTGAACAATGAAGTTAACCAATTGTTAGCTAGCAGTATGAAATCACCTGTAAAAGATCCTAATGCAAATCTCCATTGTAAGTTCCTGGGTGTAAATACACAAATGGATCTGCCTTAAAATCATCTCTGATCCGAGAGCAAGCAAAGTTAATCACACACACACACATCTAAGTAGCGGGTTGTAAATCAAATATGCTTCCCAGCTGTAACCAGTGCAAATACCCAAAATTGTACACGCAATACGACCCAGAACAAAAAGGAGTGAAAGATATGAATGCAGCAGGCCAAGTTTTCTTACTTAGGGAAGAAAAAATATGCAAGACCTAGCCTCTGCAGTAACAGTGTGATGAAGAGACAGACCTCAGGATATTTCTTCCCTCATCACGGAGGACAGGTGCCCCGCTGGGCGCAATCACCACCCAACCTCCAGGCTGCAGGACGGCCGCGTTCTGCAGTGCTGATTTCAGGCCGTGCGTCTATTGATTCACACTTCTAGTTCATTTCTTAGTTTCATTTCCTTCACATCAATACGAAGTAGTGAAGCATTCACTTAAACGTAAGCCATTTCCATTCAATTTCGGTAAAATATGGAGTGGATGGGTTAAATCTGCAAGGCCAAAGAGCTGCACAGCCAGGCAAAGCTCTCAGCTTCCTCACCTGACTCAAGGGCACCATCAGAAACAAAGTCTCTAAAAGTCTCAAAGTCTCTAGCATCTAAAAAACTTTTCTTCCTTATAAACCATCTAGCTGGAACATTCCTCTTGTTTTACAGTCTTTTACCTGACATCACATAGTTTGTTTTCACCAAATCCAAGTTTCCTTCTTTATTACCACATCCCAGTGGTAATTCCTCTTCTATACACCCCCATTTTCTTTTGTGAATTTGATGGTTATACATATGTCAAAATGCCACTGAACACCAGGGTGGGTGTAACAAGAGAGCTGTGTGTACTTCGTGTCATTAACACCCAATAGAATCACGTTCATAATATAATTGAGTGTAACTTTGCCTCTAAGTTACTACAAGTGGTCTGAATATTCTCACTTCAAATTACCCTGAAGATGCCATGGTACTCGCTCAATTCCATTATAAATCTGTCACTGCCATCAGTGGTGTCTAGTCCAGAAAACATCTGTCTGTATAAAGATTCCCTAAAACAGTTAATGTATTTTAATTGAATCATAGAATGGCCTGGGTTGAAAAGGAGCACAGTGCTCATCCAGTTCCAACCCCCTGCTGTGTGCAGGTCGCCAACCAGCAGCCCAGGCTGCCCAGAGCCACATCCAGCCTGGCCTTGAATGCCTGCAGGGATGGGGCATCCACAGCCTCCTTGGGCAGCCTGTGCCAGTGCCTCACCACCCTCTGCTGCATTCAGGATGCTTACCTGTAAGCTTCAAAATGTGGGACTCCCTCTGAAATCATTCCTAAAGATTAAAAATAAGAATAGCTAAAAATAATATTCTTTCTTTCTTTCTTTCTTTCTTTCTTTCTTTCGATGGAGATGTATGAATTAATTCTTCCTTGCTACCTGGCTGAAATGAAAACAAGGACTGCAGTTATGACACGGAGTTTCTACGCCCTCATAAGCCTTTCTCAAAGTTCACATCATTTATATGAGTTTGTAGTTTGTGAAGTTGTGTTTAAAAACAAAGAAAGAAAAACCCACACCAAAACGCAGAATGTATCCACCACTGGGACCTCTTCAGCTCTGCTCCCGGTCTCTGAAATCATAACTCTTACGCTTTTGATTCCCTTAGTCCTGAAACTATAAAACCCTTATTTCTATAAGGTCTTTTATTGTCACCCACATAGTCAATAGTGTCATTTTCATTCATATCATTCTGTGGGGAAGTTAGAGGAAATGAACCAGACGGAACAGAGCTATAAATAAGATGCAGCTACTCTGTTCCCAGTGCAGATTCAACAGCATTCTTGTAAAGCCACAAAAATACAGAGCTGGAATGATGGGAAGTTTTCTTCTCAGTCAACTCTTGAGATTGCTTTCACGCAGTGGCCAGTCTCTCTATTATTGACTTCTGTGGATAAAAGATGCATTTGCTTAAAACCAACTCTGTGAGTACAAACAACACAGCAGGCACACGCTGCATGTGCACATTAGCTTGTGCTTGTGAGAAAAATTCAAGAATCCCAGAAACTCTTAAATTCAAAGGATTCCACTTAGAATTCTCTCCTAATGAAAAGAATCTTTAGGGTGAGGAGGAAAATCTCGCAGCATGTGGATTGCCACTGGTTTTCTTATGGGCTTGGCATGCAATATGATGGACTGCTTGCATCGCAGCACGACCAGGGTGGGTAACACTGGGTACCTTTTTGTGAGAAATGCTGGGGGGGGAAAAAACAAGTGCAAAAATCCAAAGGCAATTTTGCTGTGCTGACAAAATGCTTCAGATAGCGGCTTCGTGTAAATCTTTAGGAATGAAACAGGATTACTGGTGCTCCTACAGATGCCTCACACAAGAGCAGGTTTCATCCACGCTCAGCCGGGTGCCACCCATCCTTTGCGCTGCGGTAACTGGGCTGACTTTTAAGTTACAAGGAAAAGGTTGTGCAGAAATAAAGCCTTAATGCAAAAGGGAATTTAATGACCTAGAGAGAAACCTGACAGTACGGCTAAAACCACACCGGAGTGACAACATTGACTCTGAGCATCTCACCTGTAATTAAAGCACCGAGAAACTCAGGTGTCACTGCTCATTAATATTCACCTGTAAAAACAGAAGGCAGAGAGGCATCCTAGCATGCTAATGGTGGGTCCTTTCTGCACGTATGGGTCATACATTCCTTGTGAGCACCTCGGCTCGGCACAGCAGGGACAATGCAGCCAATGGCTGCAGGAAAGCCGAGGGAGCTGCATGCTGGGGAAGTTCAGGGGGAACTTTCTGCTCTCCTTAATTTACGCTGGGCTACAAACTCGGTATCTAAGGATGAATCTTTTGTCATATCATGCATCGCTGAGAGATACTCCAGAGATGAATGATGTATAAAGAAATAGAAAGCGCTGCTTGTTGCCCAAGGCATGTGCTAGTTTGTTGCTGGTTTATGTTTCACTCAGGATGGCTCCATTAGCTCCAACAACCTCAAAAATAAAGCAGTGAAGCACTATGCTGGTACCTTTGGGACCATCACGATGCCCCAGAAAGGGAGAGCCTTCCTGAGATCCAAGCCTTACCTCCAGACACCAGCACGAACTGCAAAGATGTTCCTATTTCCATGCTTTGTGCAGAACAGGTTAGGAGAAAGGGATCTGAAGAATATGACTCTGCATATTCATCCACTTCTGATTCCTGAATGAATGCTAATCTTAACTTTAGAACTGCCTCAGTTTTGGCTACACCTGCAAGCAGTATGCAAAATGAGCGAAGAGGGAAGTGTGATGCAGAGCAGATAGGCAGGAGGGACAGGAGTCTGAATTTTAGTATTTCTCCTGTTGCCTCTTTTATGGGAACTATTAACTGTAATTTAAGCCACAAATGTTAAAAGTGGTGTACAGATTTAAGGATTCTTTCATACCAATTAGAAATCATTTCTAGCTGCACTTCAATGAATAGGCTTTTATCTTTTGTTGTAGTGGAAAATCACTTATCCACTGCAGCACAGTGCATCTGCATAGATTTATTTCTTCTTATCTTTAATGGCATTGGCAAATACAGAGTTAACACATTTCTGCAGCTGTTGGAACACCAGGCTTCTAAGAAAATCACAAGCTTAAGTATTCAGTTAAACCCAAGTTACAATTTAATTAACGTAGCAGTAGAATATTGGAGGATGATGTCACTTCATCACTCCCACTGCACTTGGAGGCCTATGGAAGGACCCCCTGACCTCACCCAAAAACGGCACCATGCGATCCCAAACTTGCTGGAAGATGCTGACATCTGAAAAGCTAATAGGTGCTATTAAAACTTTGTTTCTACTTTGTCTTTGAGCTTTATTTTCCCTCCTTTACAGAATGTGAAACTGCGCATAAACTAAAACAAAACCAACAACCACCCCCATCGCTGATGAAGGAGACTGAATTATTTAATACCCATTTTTAGCTGCCTGTACAGGAATCACAAAGCACAACGTGAAGCATTCACTGTCACACTGGCTCCTTGGTGGTCTCTGTCAAACACCAAGGTTAACCTAAAGCAGGGAGTTACACCATGCGTTTTTGCCCTGTGACGTCCCAGCCATGGCACTCTGTGTGGGCTCTGACCTCCCTGCTCTCTGCAGGCCATGAGATCATGACCTTAGGAAAACTGTTTCTCTTTCCTCTGTCACTGTGAATCATTTTCTTCGGTTAACGGAGAAGAGATTTGAAAGAGGGCGATCACCATTTTTGGGAAAACAATGCTGCTATCAGATCATACCAGGAGCAGCAATTTGCCTAGCATTAGCTTGTGTCTATATATTGTCAAGATCTTCTGCTCTAGCTGGCAAACTGAAGAGAAGGGCTAAATAGCAGCGTGCCTTGCAGGACGTTTCTGTACAGCACCTCACACAGCAAGAGGTGACAGAGGAGAGCCAACAGCAGCTTTGCATGCAGCTTTGCAGACTGCTGCTAACACAGGAGATGAAATCATTGGGAAAAGGTGTTTTTAGCACTGGGGCTATCAGCACCTGCCCAGTGTCAGCCACTCTCCTGGGCCCTCCTGGCACTGAATCCTGCAAGGACCAAACTGTGTGGCTGCGAGTCCCACTGCTTTCCTTTCTTCTCCTATCAGTAGAAATCTGATAATAATAATAATAATAATAATCATCATCATCATCATCATCATCATCACAACAATAATGTCTTGCACTCGAAAGTTCTTTGAAACAACAAACTAAACAAACCACAACCTTGGGACCTTCCGTTAATACTAATGAAGCTATATTAACAGGATTCTCCCCAAAACCTCTAGCTATATTTTGAAGGAAAAACTTGTATCGTCAAGTGCTGCCTTTATTCTTATTAGCTTTTTTATTTTTCTTTATTAGCTCTATACTCTATTTTTTTTGTAGGTTTTTTTTTTGTTTTTTTTTTTCCCCAGCTCCATTTCAGTGACTACATATAATCACAGAAATTTATTTCACGTTCATCCTTTATATTGTTCCCTGGCCATCCCTTTGGGCTGCCTCTGCTATCTCCCCACTTGCTGCAGCAGAATATATTACAGAAGCAATTCTGGCCAACTGCTCCCACAAGAGTGGGCTCTTGTCAATGCATTGATCCAACAGAACGAGGCAAGGGGACTCTGCTCTCGCCTCCCTCCCTCCTGCTGCATGATGCCACCTCTGAGAAATTACTTTCAAATGCTTTATTTTGACCACAGTAACACAACTTTGTGCTTTGGTTGTTTCGTTCACCTTGCAAAAAATTATTGCAAAATTCCAGAGATTTCCTCTGGAAGATTAAAACACAAAGTCTGAAAGAACTGAATAGAACTGACTCTCAGATGATCTGGTGAGGACTGCCTTAAATCAACATGCATTCACTGTGCCATCACAGCTCTCACAGTGCGTAGAGCAGCTCCAGCTGGCCCTCCTATATGCACCTTGCACCAGCTCTTCCAGCACAGCACACACACACCAGAACCGTAACACTTTTGCACAACTTCAAGCCAGTTGGGCTCTTGAATGGAGGAGGATGACACCAGCTGAGTTTGTTTGCTCACTGTTGCACACAGAACAGCAAGTCTCTAATACTGATAATGCAGATGGGGTCTTAATGCCACTACTTCCACCTGCAAGAGACCAAGTACCTTCCTCATATTCCTCAGTGCCATAATAACAGACTGCATAAAAAGCAGGCTCCTATCAGAACTAGATTGTAAAATGTAATGCAGACCGGTTAGAAACATACAGCTTGTAGTTATATGCATTGCAGTAGCTTACAATAGATACTGCAGAATACACAGAAGTCATTGATAACAATCAGGGGGCATTATCCTCATACGGGGAATGTTGCATGGATCCTTGTTTGTCCCACAAACTATTTTGAGCTGAAAATGTACTTACATGGGAGGTAGCCTTAGAGTGCATTATCCTGATTGGGATAAAACCCCATGGTTTTGTTTCTCATTTTCATTTAAAAAAGCTCAGGGTTTGTTTCCATTCTGGCTCTGCTTTCTCCGTTCCTGCGTGCCAAGCGATGACAAATCTCATCACTTCTGGGCCAAGTGGATATTACAGCTGCACAGAAGACATGAGAGTACTTTCAGAAGTATACAAGCTGTCACACCTCCCTGCTGTCTCACCTCTGAGAAGAGCAGAGGCGAGCCCTCAGCACAGAGCTTGAGCAGGACATTGCCTCTGGCACATCCAGCAGTAACGCCAAGGAAGGATGATTCTAGCAGGACAGGCTAGTCTGGCTCTCTTCAACATTATAAATAAAATGGTGAGACTGCATTCTGAGTTTTGCGTTACTCTTAAAGAACTCTCTGCAAGAGGCCAATGAAACTAAGAAACGCTGCCATCAGGATTTTACACGAGGTTCTCTGTCACAGGGGATTATGATTTGGGTAATGCACAAAAGAAGCCAACAGGGATATCCTCTCAAACAGGAACAGGGCTGCAGCATTCAGAATGTGATGCTGCTTCAAGCACCGTCTGGGCTTTGCTGTGCTTTTTGGTCCCCACTTTTGGCACTGGGAAGCAGGAGCTAGGAAGGCAGATTGGCCTTCAGGTGCCCGCAAAAGGATTGTGGGGAGGAGACATAAATACTTGTCCTGGGACAACTCCTCCGAGCTCCATTTTTCTCTTCAATAACAACAAGGGAATTTTTTCTTATTGATTGCTTTTTGCAATCGAGCTTACCAAATAGAGCTTCCCTCAAATGATTCTTCCAGCTAACCTGATAGAAAACTAACCTTGTTATATTTATTGACAGAACATTGAAATAAATATTATAGGTCTAGAGGGAATGTTTCAGTCCATTGATTTTTTTTTTTGATTTTTTTTTTTTAAAGGAAAAAATAAATGCACCATATTCCCCTTGGCATATTATGCTGGGAATAATCTGAAAATATGCTTACCCTGTTCAAAACATGTCTCAAGAATTTCTTCCAGTCTCAAAAAGCAGGCACCCTTTTGAATAAATCTCGATCTTGAGCAAACAAGCAATTTGCAATTTTAATTATTTTGCAAAATTCTCCTCCTGTGATTTCAGGAAATGAGAAAGAAATCAGTTCACTCCTCTATCTGTGGCAGTGAGAAGATGTGAAGTTTTACTGAACCTCAATGGCAGAAGCATCAAAGCAGCAGAGAGCGAGTTGAATGGTAAATCAGCCAAGAGAGTTTGGGGGACAAGGAGGGAAAGGGTGCAGTGGAAAAGCACTGAGGGCTCTTGAAGAAAGGGGAAGAAATTCAGAAAATCTGTAGAAAGAGCTCAAGGTCTGAAGAAAAATACATGAAGCTGAGCGGAATTTTGCTTGGTTTTGATAAATATTGCACTTGGTAAGAAAAAGCCATTCAGAGATGATGCTACGCTCAGATGCTTAGCAAGGCTGTCTCTCTTCAGCAGCATGAACCAAAGAGCCACCACACAAGCAGCCAAATGGCCTTTTTCTGAGAGATCTGTGGGCAGCACACTGGGATTCGGTCACATAAACTCCCAGGGCAGGGGATCTGACTTCCTAAAGACAAAGATTTGAAATAATCTGAGCTGATAAATGCAAATGTATTACAGTACAATGCCACAAACTCCCCCAAACGCTGTCACTTTCATTATCCGTGCAGCCTGATGTTACCTGTTTCACTCTGAGAACCAAAAAAGACACTAATCTTCTTAGAGGTTTAAAAACCTGAAACTAGACCTTGGAACAGGAGCAAACAGGCAGTAACAGGCTCTACAACCAAAGCCTGTCCCACGCTGCAGAAATGCTCCAAGCTGCATCTTGATTTTATTTACCTAGAGGGTCCTTCATGGAGTCAAAAGCATTGCTAACGTTGTGAGGAAGCTTTCTGGGATTAGAAGGCCAATGCCCAGCCCAAACACAGACAGAATACCACTGTATGCATCCCACAGGACTGGGTACAAACCTTGTATGTGTGTGGCTCTGAGCTAAAGAAGGAACCTGGATCCTTCCAAGGTTACAGCCAGCATCTCATAGGTGGGCATTATGTACAGCAGCTCTGTGCACCAGTGGGAAAAAGGAGACGTGCAAAGCCTTCTGGTTGGCAGCTCTTCATTAAGAAACAAACAGGATTCTTCTCGGCTCTTTTCATGGTCAGAGCTTTATTTAGAAGAGGCAGAAATGGAGACCAATCTAGATCCTGCCATTTCTAGAACCTTTTCCTGATCCTTAAAGATAAGATTGCAGTCTTTCCAATGGACAGAATTCAAACTTTGTGCATCAACCTTTTTGAGCATGTACTGCCCACCAGTACATGAGAACACAAAGTAGCCTTTGTGAAAAGAGAAATCCTTTGGCACATCTGCATGATCTTTTAACGTGTATTTTCTGGACAACGTGGTAACAAAAGTGCTGTAACCAACACGTCCTTAGGACCTTGCACAGTGCCACCTCGTGGTAATGCAGGCCCACATTATAGAGCTCCAGACACTAAACATCCTATTAAAATTTGAATACAAAAAGCCAACAGTATTTCTTGGCATCATCTCCTGGAAACATCAATGAGCCAAAATAAACATGTAAGTTATACAAAACCTTGTGCTGCTTTCTCCTTTAAAGGAGCTGCTCCTGTTGCATCACAGCAGTTGGCTCAAAAGACCAGCTCACGAATTTTGGGCTTTCCCAATACACAGCATCTGTTACACTGAGGGCCTGTGAATTCCTACAGCACCATTCACAGCAGACTCATGAGGGCTGTATGCTGAAAGGTAGACCACCATGTAAAAATGCCATCTCAGTTAAAGCTAAATCAAGGCAAGGCAGTCAAATGACTATTCCATACCCCCAGATGAATAGAAATGGAAAAAATGGAGCTGAGTGGTAACAGATACACAAGCCCAAACCTACATTCATGATGCTATTTGAGATCTTCTCACTGGAGTGAAGGCGAAATGCATGCAAGGCTTGTAAGAGCAACAGCAACAAAAAAGAAGAGCAGGATTCAAAGAGGTCTGTCCCAGTGCCAGCAGCCATAATAGCGGAATCGAGAAACATGTGAGAGTGAGCACACCAAGCCAAACTGAAGCTACATGTATTACATGTCTAACAGAGACTAACAGCACCCACTCAAGAAAGCCTGCACAAACCACAGAAGCATTGCATCACTCAGATACTTCCCAGTCTCCAGCGACCGGTGCAAGAATATCTTAAATCAGCAGCAGGGCCTTTTTCTCAGTAGCATCCCATGATTATCCCTTATTCCTCCATGAATTTGTCCAGTTTTGAAAACGCATGGACACTGAATTGAGGCAAAGAGAAGAGAGGGCAGGTCCTCAGCTGGTCTGGATTGGTCCGATCACATTGACCCTACTGGAGATACACAGGTGTGTGTGTATGTTAAACAAAGAGTTTCCACTTCAGTTAAGACCATTTTTTTTGGTCTTAAAACCAACAGCAGTGCAACAATGTCAGTTTTGGTGCACCTTTAGCCAAGTTTCGTTGTGCTGTTTCACTCCTCTGTGCCTCAGAGGCAATTTACAAGAGTTGTTCAGATGATACAGAGGTAATTATTACGACTTTTTAAAATAGAAATCTTCTTTGAAAACGTAGGATCTGGACAAGCCAAATAATTTTTGTGACACTTTCCATTGAGGTTGTATGTATTTCTTCTCACGGATGGGCTTAATCATACTGCAGTATATTTTGCTTTCTAGAACCTTGGGTAATTGGCAGCAGAAGGCAACCCTCTACAACAGAATGCCTTCTGCTGGGCCACCACAGCGTGAGGCCACAGAGCTGATAACTCACCTAACCAGGGGCTGACAGACTATGCTGAAAATTGGGAGGGAAAAAAAAAAAGGGAAAAAAAGAAAGAAAGAGGGGGAGGGTGACAGAGAGAGAGAAATACATTTTTAAAGATAACCTGGAGGCAAATATAATATTTATACTTATTTATCCTCACAGCACAATCATAAGCCCCAAAACATGTCTAATGAGGTGGAATTGCAAAATGGCCATGAGTCCTACTTACTTGGCTTCTCAGTGGTCTCTTAGCAGTCACATGGATCCATATTTTTCAACTATGTGACTGCTGCAGGCAAAACTCCTATAAGTAAGAGTGAGAGTCACAGCAAGTCCTCAACTCCCAGTGGTATTCATCCACAAAAATGCCAACCTAGGAAAAATGAGTAGACAGAAAAATAAAAGTTGCAGGGGCAATTAAACACAGCAGACTGCTGCACTTAATGCTTGGTTCGTGTTTGTGGTGCATCCTCTGCTCAAATGAACTTTCGTTCCCAGCTTTCCAGTGTGAATGGCCTCAACTCTTGAAGCCTTCAGAAAATACCACAAGTATGAAAGAAATGAAAACACGGCAGAAAGTTCCTCAGTCCAGTCACTGTTGTGTCCTCTACCTGTCAATTAGCAGATTCCAGCTTTATTTCAATCCCTCTTAGAAAGTATATGAAACCTCTTAAGTGCTCTGGATTTTTCCCTTGATGTAACCTAACCTATACATTAAGTCAGTCCAAAGGTGACCAGGTTAACCATTATGGTTTCCAAAAGATGGCCCCAGATTCCTAGCATGCTCTAACCATTAACTTTAGTCTTCGTGTCCTGATACTCTTTTTCAGATGCCATTTATTTGTTAGACATCAGGTGCTTCAGAACCAAAAAAAAGCACTGCAAAACATCCATTTTGAGGCACTCCCAGATGCACCCAATGACCTCAGTGCAGGCACTGGGACTGGCGAAGCAGCTCTGCAGGGTTTAGATTTTCCCTTTCTGAGCACCTAAGAAATTCTAGAGCGTCCTGTCTGTTCCTAAATGAGCTTCCAGGCACGTTTTAGCTCTGCAGTTCAGGTACCAGGGTATGATTTGGGTACATATATACAACCCAAACTGAGCTTTCAGCCGGGGAAGCGGCATCAGAAAGAAACGGGGAAAATCTTTCAGAGTATGCTGTTGTAATAAATCACTTAAAGCCAAAAAAAGTCCACTTTGCTGTCTGAATTTAGAAGCACGAAGGAAAAATCCAAACCCCCAGCAAGCAAAGCTCCTGACAGCTTTAGCAGCTACTGTTTGAGTATCTTCAGAACTGATCAAGCCCCATCCTGCCACGACACCTGCGGAGCCCCAGGCTGTGGCTCTGACAGACTGACGGACACGGGCAGCCCAGGCTCAGGTCCAGACCCCGACCCAGGCGTAGCCCCAGGCCCAGGGCAGCACCATGGTCACCGTGCACCAGGCTCCCTCCTGCCATTGCCATCCTCACTGTGGCCTCATAGACACATAAAAAACGAAACTGACACCAACCAGGGGATGTGGAATTCAGCACAAAGCTACTTTTTAAACTGTGAAATGAGTGACTCCTTCACGTTGACTTGGAAGAGACAGCCTGAGATGACGGCAGTGGGTCCCCCTGAAGCATCATGTCATTGTGCTGAGCGCTGGAAAGCTGCCTACCAAACTCCATTTACACTTAGCTGGCAATTAAGTTTTGTCATCAGTGAACTTAATATCTTATAAGCTCTCTCTGATATCGAAGATTTCTCCTTCTAGCCAATTTATGAGCATTTCGTATGAGAGAGTAAGAATAAATATTACCCTTTCTCTTTGGAAAATAAGATACATGTTCTCCTATTTCAACTTGATTTATAGGCATTTATTTAACTAAACAGCAAGTATAACAGAGAGCTTGCCTTACTCTGATACAGAGCTGTTTAGTGCTGGTCTGAGTTCCTGCGGGTTGCAAGATGACCTCCCGTTTACCAAACCAGCCTGAAAGCTTTGTTTGTTTGATAATATTTGTAATTAAGCAAATATCTGATTGGTGGGATATGGTGAACACATCTTCTACGTTTATTTGCAATTTCCTGTAGAAAACAGAGTACTACAAGGCTGAAGCCAATAACTGGCGTTAATCTTCTTGATTCATTCACTGTGTCTTTCACTTCTAAGACATAATTTCAAATCTAGCCCAGACCTAAGTGACAGGAAATCTTTGTGATCTGATCACGGGAAAGGTCACAGTTAAAAGAATTTCCTTAGCTTTAGTCTGATTTGAACCACAGCACCACAGCATCACAGCCAGGAAAGCTCCTGATGTCCTTGATCTTCCTGTGCAACATCACAGGATCTGAACTCCTCCTAAAGAGGAAGGAACGTGCAGCTCTGTGCAGACACCTGCTTGTTCCCAGGCCCTGCGCTCACCGCCTGCTGCCCATGCACTCCAGAGGCTCTCATGCACTCAGCTGATGACATTGCCACCTGTGCCTGGGGACCTGACCTTTTCAAGCCAGCAAGGCTGGCAGCTGCGACACAAGTTACACCTCCTCGGTGCGGAGCTGGTGACAGTCACTTGACCCTCCTTAGCAGTGAGCGAACGCGTTGTCTGTGGACAGAGGGGAAAATGAAGTCTGCTTTACAGATTCCTCACCCCACACACACCGAGCCATTCATCTTCGCCCGCGTGCCCCGTGTGGAGTCATATTTATGTACCTGTGGGGGCTGTAAGGAGCTTGTTTATTATTTGTTTTCATTTAATGATCTCTGTCATTCTCCCCTAGGAATACCCATATGCACTATGCAAATCATATTAAGCCCTTGGCAATAGTGAGAATGCCTTGAGCAGTAATATCTTGTACATTAGCTCTTTGAATGTAGGCAACTCGGTTACTGAACCAAGCCCTCCCCGCGCTCCCCCCAGCCGGCTCTGTTTGCTGATGGACTCATTTCCCCCAACACAGCCCTTCCCAGCACCTGCTCCAGGCTCTGGGTTCCCAAAGTGTGGTCTGCAGTCCCATCTCTCCAGAAAGCCGGCTGCACTGCATGCTGAGTGCTCACAGGAGGAGAAGAGCGTTTAGTTAGTTGCTTTTTTCTAGCAACTGTCTTCAATTCAGGCAATGGATTTGATTGGATGGTACGGATATTATCTGGTCACAAATCAGAGGGAAATTGGTCCGAGTGGAGGTCAGCAAATTATGATTAATTCTAATGATAAAAGAGCATCCATACTGTGGAGAAAAGGCTTGGGAACTGACCAGAATTCCTTTTCTTTAAATGCAGCATTGCAGAAACTTTGGGATTAGCTCATTGACCCTGAGATCAGAAATACGTGTTTCCTGGTAATGACTCCCCCGTAACCTTTGCCAGTCCACTTAACCTTTCTAGACCACATTTTCTTATCTGTAATACAGGGATAAAAATCTTGAGTCACCCTCATAGAAATCCGGGAGGTCTAAATTGCAAACAAAAATACGATCATAGTAAGAATCACTGCTTTTGTGGAGGGAAAAAAATGATGCTTCTCATAACCCCTTGTCACGAGCTTTGCAATCCCCAGAGTCTGAGTTAGACCTTGTCAGGTCTAACAAGTCACACAGTGCTTTCAAATGCATTATTTTGAAAATAGATATTACATTTCAACTTATCCTTCATTATCCTCATCCCTGTCTCCTTTTAGCTCTCCGCATTGCTGCTTTGCTATTCTAGTCCACATGATCTGCACTTTGATTAATTAATTTATTCTGATTATTTAACTCCTTTTTCATTTTTCCATATTCTTCTTCCCTGATTTTTTTTTTTTTTTTTTTTTTGCTTATCTCCCTGTCAGTCTTTTCTTTGTATCTCTTTCTATTTCTGCCCTCAAGTAATTGTTTTTCTTTTCATCTCCGCTTCTTCCATTTATTATCTTCATATATGGAAAAATATACACTAATACCTCCAGGGAAAATAATCCACAATGCAGACACTCAGCGAGAGAGAGGAGATCCAAAGAAGCTGCAGAGCTGAAAGAGATCTAGCCAAGACAGCAAAGTGAAGATTAGATATGGTTCTGCAAGAAGATACGGCTACAGAAAAGGCTAATGAAATCTTGTCAACAGATGCAGAGGCATCACCTTGTGTTACAGACCAGATAGACTTAAATCCCACCTTATAGGATTTCTTGTTAGCTCGTATGGAAGACTGCATTAGTTTGTTCGTGACGTGCAGCCCGAGCAATAAACCTGTCTATCCAGGTAGGTATATGGACCAAGTCCCAGCACTCACTGTGCAAATGACAAGGGAAGGCAAAGAGGGTTAGTAAAATACAAGGTGAAATGAAAACTGATGGGAAATGCAGAATAGAACTCTTAGCTTGGTCAGGAAATGGTTAAAGAGCTCACAAAGATGTGGCAAATATAGAACACATCTGATTATCAGGGAGGAGAAAAGCATTTTCACACCATGAATAAGGAGATAAAAAGAAAACAAGGTAACCTAGGTTAAATGTAATGAAAAACGTGAGACTGTGGAGCTGGGTCTTAGATAAGAGGGCCGTAAGATCCATCACTTGGATCTTTAATGGCAAGATATAGAAATATAATTATTGTTGTTTGAAATTATCCCCAACCAGGTTCTGTACTATGTGAAATCTTGCCTACCTGTACAAACAGTATAGAGAGGAACTGAGGTTCTCAGTGCCATGGAATGAGGACAGACCAGGTTTGTTTTCTGCATGCTCCTATTAGAAACGGTGATTTTTAGTTTATCATGCACCCGAATATTAGAATCTCCCCCCAAAACGATCAAGTTGACAAGTTGCCATTCCAGCAAATTTCTTCCAGGTTCACTCCCACCAAAATCAACACAGAATGAAACCATGGAAGTTTCAGCATTATTTGCCATTCAGCTGCAATAATGTTGTGTGAGATGCATGTTCAAACTTGGAACGTAATGAGCTTTGTCTGCTGCACGGCCACGCTGCAAGTCAGTGTTAATAAAAATACACTATAAATAATTAACAATAATTTAAATATTCATATGTTGTTGGGGGCAAGGCCTTTTATCAGGCAGCTGAGGATACATTAGTGAGCCATAATACATTTTGCAAGGTTAACTTTATCCCAAAAATGCTACCCTTGTGCATAGTGCAATAAGGCACCGGAACGGCCATCAGACAGCTTGCTAATATATAACTACAATATTCATACTTGATGAGATACCGTTTCATAAATGGTTGATGCATATGAGTAAGCTTTAAAAAAAAATATTGGAAGCATTAATTTCATTTGTCTAATGCTGATACTGTGCCTCCGTACCTTTGTTTTATAAAGGGTTATTTCTTTTTTTATCCAGAGAGGCGATTTTTCTTCCGCAGCATTGGAAATGTCACCTTAAATTGTCACTGGAAGGTAGAATTGCTCCTGAGCCAAATGATACTGTATATAACTGCAAACATCGTCTCCCCCAGGTGAGTTTAGGAGCTATGGTTTCCTGTTTCGTAAGCGTTCAGAGATGTGGCTTTGCCTCTGGAGCTGAACAGAAAGCCCGTGTTGAGTGTATGCTCTCCTATCCATATGCACATGTAACTTGATATTAACATGATCCATACCCACGCAATGATAAAAGGAAGCAAAAAGGTCTTTGTCTAAATATAGATGTGATGCTGGGAAGCCTCTTCAATGCTCCCTCTGCACGTAGCTGAGCCGTGAGACTCCCCTCCCTGGGAAGGGATGCAGTCCTGCCAGCAAGCTGCATTCAGCAGAGCTGTTTAACCCCCTGCTACAGCATCATTAAAGAACGTTCCTAAGCACTTTGGGGAAAACAAAGCAAAACAAAACAAGCCACAATTTGGCAATCGTTACATATCAAAAAGTCCAAAATCAATGTGAGAAGTCAGCGTTCCAATGGCGCTGACGGTTCATTTGCATTTCTCATCTCTGATACTGACTGCTCAAGCTTTTCCTGTTAAACGAACAGTCTGCTGCTGTTCAGTTTACGTTAAGCTTATTAACTAAAGTCTACAGAACAGACTTAGAGGAAAGCAGCATGGTTAGCTGCGCCCTGCGATACCACCGAGCTGCAGCTTCGGAATGAACCCAACAAAACACAACCACAGAAAAAACAAATGCAGTTACCAATATGAATCGTTTCACCGACTGAAAAAAATATATATTATTTCTAAATACATTTGCAGAGATGGTGAGCAGCAATAACTGTGTAATTTCCAACAAGGAAATTAATCTCAAATGCCATCTCTAATTGATTTGGCAGGAGAGGTTCGGCTCTGTTCGGCAGCACCACTCCAGCCCCCTGTGTTCACATCCCAGTCCTGCCAATGAGGACTTGCAGCCAAATTTGAAAGTTTGAAGTTCTTTCTTCACCTCTGGAGGGATTTTACTCAAACCTTCACAGCACCTCCTACTTGCTTGAATAGGAAATCAGATAATTGCCCTTAACGCGAACAGCCGCCCAGCATCCAAGAGGAGCTACAATGTGATTTGAATTCATTTCTCTGGTGGACATTTTCAAAACAAAGGAGTTGAGCTGACCTTTCCAGAACAGCTTGTATCAGGAATACAGATTCAGGAAGCCTCAGATTTCCTTCCCCCTCGCATCTACTCCCAAGGTAAGACCCCAAGTGCTCTGACCCTCCCGCACAGAACACAAAGCATTGCTTTTGCAGTTCATTTGCAAATGAGCAACGTTGACAAACAGCATACAAAGCATCCTTCAGGAACTGGGTCACTTTTCCCCATTATCCTATGAGTAAACCAACAGAAGAGCTCATGCAGAGCAAGCAGAAGGAAGAGCTCAACGTAGACCAGATGCTCCACCATGCCTGAGTCCATCTCCACCAACTGCTGATCGAGGACATCGGCCCCAATCCAGGAACGCAGACAAATTCCTTTCCATTCTCACTCTTACATTTCCATCGAAATAATTTGTACTGAATTAATTCACGGCTTATCAGCTACTTAACAAAGAAATAACACTCCAGAGAACAGCTTTTGCACTTACTTTTCATCCTCATTCTGTGCCCCATTATGTTACTAAGAGTGTATCCACTCCACGTTTGGAGCGAAATGTTGGTCAATGGTTTGCACAAAAGAGAAAGAGACAGAAAATCTCCATTTCATTCCTGAGTTTGCTACACCACCAGGGAAAGCACTGCCTGACCCAAACAGCCCATCCTTATAACAGGAATAATTAAACCACCATTGACAAAGTCAAACAAGTAAAGTGCTTTCAGATCTCTGAATGCCAGCACTATGAAAGAATAAAGCATACTGCTGCAAAGTGGAAAATCATAACCAGATGGATACAAGCATGATGTTTTTTGTACTAAAAACAAAAGGAAGAAAGGAGGACTGTGCTACTTCTCTTGCATGGCTGCGAGGTGCTGGTCACAGGGTCACAGCTACCCCTGACATGCCCTTGCCTTTCATTGAACCCCGAGATCTTACAAAATAAGTGAACTCAAGAATCACTTTTTCAGATCCAGGGTGTCAGAGTTCTTCACCTGGACCCAGGGACACACCATAAAGTCACCTTCTGGTCCTCAGAGCCTCTGCTCAGTCTGCCCTGCTGTAATTACCAGGCAACCGCTGCCTCCAGATAAATCTAATAGACTTTTTGCCTCTGTCAGATTAAAACTTACCTATCAACTCACAGCAGTGCTTTAGCTCTCCCTAAATCTGTGCTTGGGAGAGAATTTATGACCAGGAATTGCACTTTGCAAAATGATTAAAGTTACCAAACATCCATAAAAAGTTGCAGCCGCAGATATCATTTTTTTTTTAATGTCTGCTTAATTTACGAGGGGTGGAAGGTTTATTGTCATTTAGAGTCCGCAGTGATGCAGCAATTCAGCATTTTGCTGAAGCCGTGCACAGCTGCTTTCTCACTTATGATTTTTACATGTTTTTAAATGGCCATGTTTGTGACTGGAGGCGGCTGCGTGCAGGGAAGCGGGAAGAGCCTCTCCTCATTCCCTGCTCTGCATGTGAAGCAGGTTGTGGTGCTCCTCACAGGACTATGGGCCACGCACTGAGCACCAGCACTTCAAAGCCCACGTCTTCCTCTCTCTCTCTTGCACTCTTCTGAGTACAATATAATTAATCAGGTGCGTAAGCACCTCTGCTGCAAGTCCAGGGTTGGACTTCCTACATGCAAGGACACTGACCTGCCACATTAACACCACTGAGAAGCGTTGTGTCAGCCTGTTCCTGCAGTGGAGTTTCTGCCTGCCAGACCCAAGGCAGCAAGCTCTGCACCAAAACTGAAGACATCACCCTGCACTGCGGCTCTCACCCACAGTACAGATTGCTCAGGAGAGGAATCCTTCCACCATCATCAGCATACAGTCAACTGCCCATCATTTCAAATGAAATTGTCAGAGTGAAAGCTAGACAAGGAAAATGTATGGAGATGTCTGTTACCTCTTTAGAACTTTCTCTGCCAGTGGCAAAACTGAGCCAGTCAGAGCCCTGAGGTTGGACACAGGACTCCATCACCACCCAGGCACCCCTGGCTGCTCTCCGTGCAGGTTGCAGCTTGCTAACAGCTCAGGTTCCAACAAACATCTGTACCACGTGCTCATCAAAACTGTGCTGCTGAGATTTCTGAGGTCTGACCAGCACAGCGTGCACATCTCCGAGCTGAGAGCTGTGCAGCGGAGTGTGGGGACGCCTCACCTATCTGCCTACCCCACTGATATCAGTAATTCCCTTATATTTTGTTCTTTTTCTTTTCATTCTCTTCGTTTTACACTTTACAAAGCTAGCCTTCTGTTTATAACTGAAAACTAATTAAAGATATTTTGGTTTATCTCAGTTAGAAATCCAGCCTCTCCCCTTGAGCATTATAATTTCCCTGCTTAATTGAATTCTACATTGTGTTTATAATGTAATTTTAAGAATCACTAAAAACAAACTCGAAAGGCTCTTTTCATTAATTGTGAATTTCGTTTGCAACAGGCAGCGTTTTATCTATGAGAAGGCTGGAGTTCCTGTCAATTGTAATAAAATCCAAATGCTTCTTAATAACTGGAGTGAAGTCAAAAGGAACCACAACAATGAGGAATTAGAGATTAGCAGCTGTAATCGTGGACTAATTGAAACAATAGCCTATTAACTGGTGTCTTGGCGGTCCTTGCAGATGCAGGAAGCAATACGTAACTGAAGTTGGCATTGCTAAGCACAGGGACTCGTCCTTGGTAATGAAACCCTTCTCTTGCCAGGAGGAGACCTCGCACTTTCCCTTTCAGTGAGAATATGCAGAGTAATGAGGACTTCCTTAGCGCATATGAAAGTATTAAATGCTAATTGCTGGTGTTTAGTTAAGTCCCACAATTAGGAGAACATTTCATGCTGAAGAACTACAAACCCAGCTTAGCTCTGTACCATTAGCAGTCAGAGATGCAGACTCTTGCTCTGTAAACAAATTATTTTGTTGTCTGAGTTTGTTTCCGAGGTAGGTAGATATCACATCATTAGGATATGGCAAGTTTAAGTAGCTTAATCAATATTAATGGAGTGAATATTAACATGTCAGCTTCAGCAAAGCAGCCGCAGGGAGAGCTTGGGAAGGTCAACTCTTCTGTGGATGCCCACCAGCAGCAGCCCCCTCTGGTTTGTTACATAGGAGGAGCTGTGGCTGATATGGAGGGATGGCTGGAGTGCAGGGAATGTTTGTATCACCTCACAGAGTGCTCCGAGCAAGGAGCCCAGCAGCAGGGAAATACCTGCTGAAGGAACATGCACACCGTGCCCTTCCTCGTGGCAGCTGCCTGCAGCCAAGTGACCAAAATTACACATATTTCCTGGGCAGCCCGTTGGTTAATGCAGCTGGTGCTGGAGAGGAAAGAGAAAAGGACTTCAAGCCTTCAAAAATAAATGCTCTTTGGGAAAAAGAAGGAAGGAACCCGGTGATGATTTACCTCAGCAACACCAGAAAGGGGCCCAGCAGCACGAAAGCAGTGCCATGGAGCAGCAGTGCTGGAGCTGGTAGGGCAGCAGCTTGAAATCCATCGCACAGAGTGGGATATGATGTAAATGTTGTCCATCATAAAAATCAATGGGTCTTTTGCTAAGTGGTCAATATTTATTTAGCTTTAGCATTGTTTAATTCAATGCATCAATTAAAGATAGTGTAATGTCTGATTTGGTCCCAAGCTGCTGTTTCTGTTTGTCGTTACCTCATCTGTTTGATATCACTCATGTCTTTAAGTCCCTGCTCTTTTGTCCCCTTGCATAACTCAAGGACAGGAGTAATTGACGTGAAACTTTTAAAAATTAATTTCACCGCATACGCCACTAACAGAGAGTGCAAGTCCTCAGAATCATTTATAACTTCATGGTGATTGGCCCTGACAAAACAATACCTTAAAAACTCACGAAAGTAAATTATGGTCCAGGCAAATGGCTGAGCCCACGCCGGGCCCAGAGCTTGGAGCACAGCCAGGCAAAAACAAAGTAATGTGCTTTTGATATTAATAACAGAGATGATATTGATCCGCAAGCCAGTGTCACTTCTGCGCTCAGGCAAGGAGATTGCTTCAGGCATTTAGACCACTGAAAGCCACTTTCCATATAGGCCATTTAATTCGGGGAGTCTTTAATTATGTGAAATGGAAGCCAGTTAAAGGGCCAGATACCTATTTACTCATCTTAGATGTGGGCTGTGATTCAGGAAGCTGTCAAAAAGGTATATAACTCAATTCTTAGATTGCAAAATGCAGTCGTCTTTTCAAATGTTTATTTCATCTGTGTGTTTCTTTGGCTCAGAGCCTGCTGGGAATTTGTAGGAACATGGACTCAAATTATAGGATGTTATTTTTCAAAAGACCTGAAGCTAATTTTCCTATTTTTTGGATCCAACAAAGGCAGCAACTCAGACGAGCCAACTTCTCTTACTGAAACATGTGGAGCGGTGTAAAAGAGACAGTGCAGATCTAGAGTTTGAAAATACTCTCCATCACATGTGAGCTTGCGAATACCTAAAAATGCACTCATTATCCCCCCCTCTCTGCCCCCCCCCCCCCCCCCCAAAAAAAAAGATCAGATCTGCATAAATAAATCACTTGTTTTAAATCTACTGGGAGAGGTTGTTCCCCAAGATGTTTCTCCAGGGAAGAATACTGAGGAGGGCCAGGGACTGTTCGTGTTCTTGCTACGTGCTCACCTTCTGAGAGGACAGATTTTCCTAGGGCTAAGGTAGGGGGAAGTGGAGTGCATGTGGGGCTGCAGAAAGGGGTACGCAGTGCAACCTGTGAAGCTGCAAACCCTACATCTGTCTGCCTTCTGCCTATAGACATGATCCTCATCCAGGATCACTCAAAATCAGTTGCGCTCTCTCCTTCCCATCCAACTCTGGATCAGCATAAGGAAAGTCAAAGAGATCATGTGCTTAGTGCCAAAGTGGAGCCAAGCTGCCATGCTGCTAAACAATCCCTCCTCTTCTGTACAGCGTTATAAAGCGTCCGTGTAGCTATAAGAAACAAGTTGTTGGCTGGTTGGCTTTTTTAGGATGTGGATTAAGCTGAGTCCTAAATGCAGCTGTGGCATTTTAACAGCCCTGTGCACAGGAATACGTAATACAGTATAAAAGACATTCTTCACCATTCTTGCATTTCTTGATGGCAGTGTTTATGTCAGAGGATTTCAATACACAGGGCACTTTATCCTCATCGTTTCAGATCCAGATTCTGAGTAATCATGAATTAAAAAGCAGCTTAAAAGAGTAGGAGAAAAAGAAATCTAAAAAGCACAAGGCTCACAGGTGCCTCAGCAGCAGAATGCTAGAGCAGATAGAAACTGCATTCAAAAGGTGACAAGGTGAGCTCTTAAGACTTGGCAGCCCCCTCTGACAGTGCAAAAAGCAGTTAATGAAGATTTACATTGCTAGCAACTTTTGGTGGATGATGATACTTTAACAAAAAGAGAAAGAGCAAAATGAAACAGCTTGACCACCATTATGCCACTTTGTGCATCAGCAGCACGATGTTGCCCCAGTTACCTCCTGCCAAAATGTCCAAGCAGACCTAGAGAAGATCAGCAAGGTGACTGCGATGTCACAGAATCACGAAACAGTTTGAGTTGGAAGGAGCCATTGAAGGCCATCTAGTCCAAATCCCCTGCAATAAACAGGGACACCCTCAGCTACATCCAGCGGGATGGAACAACAGCTCCCTTCAGTATGAAATTAACTGGATTAACTAGATGGCTTTGGGGGAAAATGAGCATTATCGTGACAAGCTCTCCAGGTGTCTTCACCCTCCCCTCTCCTTGAACCCCCCAGAAATGCTCAGAGAGATCATTTGGGGAAAAGGAATATCCACTTCCATTCCTTCCCCCACCAGCTGCAGCCAGAACCCAGCCCAGGGAGCAGCATGGGCAGACTGCCCACTGCAGGTCCATGTGTCAGAACATAGCCCCACTGCATCCCAGTGCCCTGCTAATTAACAGCAGGAATGCGAGGCAATATCTCATAATCTAATACCACAAATTGCATGCTTTGAGGACAAGAAGATGAATCCTTGATTGGTAATAATTTCAGGGCACCACCTGAACGGTCTTGCCCATCGTTGTTCCAAAGACTTTGTATTTCTCACTGGTGCTTCGTCATCCCCAACAGTTTGCGTGCCTGGTGAGCCCAAGCATGAGGAAACTTGTAGCTCCTCAGCCAGTGTCAGGATAACTCAGCCCTACTGATGGGGAAAATGATGAGAAAAATGAGCAGATGTGTAACAAGACTTCAGATTCTAAGCGCTGCCGTGTGCTACTGGGATTCTGCTGCCATTCCACTCACACTTGGACATGGGGTCTCCCAGAAATGACACTGGGTTTGTTGGTAGATTCAGGTATTGAAGAGGCTGAAAGAGAGTCTGCTGCATCATCTGAAAGGTCCCAGTGCTGCATCTCTCAAATGGATGAAATGAGCAAAACACCAAAAGGCAACACGAAAAAAAGAACAAAAACACTGCGCCTCAAATGCTACCAGCACAACATCCACAAATATCTGCCGTCAACATTCATCCAATTTAATAAGACTAGGTGGGAGCAGTAGAGGTAGAAGGGGTTTGGTGCTATGCCAGCACACATTTTCCCTCTGTAATCCGTCATGTTTCTCTTTTAATTTCTGTAAATAATCAAGACTGGCCTTCTGCCTACTTTGGATGAGATATCTGTGTGCCCTCTCACATTCCCTTCTGGTTTTGGACTGGAAACCTCCAAAATGAAAGAGTTAACTCACTTCCTGGATTAAATATTTACATAAAAATGTTCAGGAAGGTGTGTGTAAATTATAAATAATGTAAGGCAGGACTGGTCTCGGTTAGAGCTAAGAGACCCAAATTGTATCATCATAATACATTATTCACATATAATGCATCTATTCTCCTCCATTAGTGTTACTAGAAAAAGCCCCTGAGTGCTTAACTTGAATTTAGAGGAGTGTAATAAATGTGAGATAAACAAATAGCAGTGGGGATGCATCTGTAGTTAAACAAGTGTAAATTGGAGCTCAGCCTAATTCCTCCAAACTACACCTCGAACAAACATGGCGCTCCCGAAACAAGAGATCAGTTACACGCTGCCAAAAAAAGACACCTTAATTCCAAATTATCTGGTATAACTCCCTAAAAAAATAAATAAAGAAAAGGAGTTTCCATGGAGAAAAACATTCTGCTTAATATCCTCCGGTGAAGTTATACTTAAATAACCTTCATGTTGTGACAGAAAATGACAAACGGAGAGAATGCGGTGCTAAAATCACACTTGCTCCAAACACCCAATGTTTTAAATTTAAAATAATTTAATAATAATTCAATAACAATAATTTAATAACTTAATCTTAAAGTAAGTGACTTAAAAGGGCTGCCGGTCTTCCTTCTTAGCACAAAGCATGATGAGTGGGCTCGTCTGCAGGTATTTGCTCAGGGCTGTGTCTGTTCATGCCTACTTTAAATCAATTTGTCATCGTAATTTACGCTCTGATCAAATCTTTTAACTCCAGTTTTAATTTTTTTTCTTGTTTAAACCTTCTGATATTTCCTCCTTACCAGCAGCTCAGCCCCCCGGACAAGGGGCAGCGAGCAGAGATGTGTTTGTGGAGCAGACAGGTGGGGGCTGAGGGCTGAGGCAGGAGGTGGTGAACTGCTGTGCTTCCATGCAGCTCCAAAGCACGGAGCAACGCTCGTGTCTCTGCAGATCCCCTCAGCTCCTTACATTTGTTTTGACAAGAGGGAAAATGCAGAATTAATAATAATAATAATAATAATAATAATAATAATAATAGTAATAATAATAATAAATTTTTGCAATGTAAGATTGTACATAAAAAATAGTTCAACAGCACCAAATGTATTTTCAGCATGGAAAAACAGAATTAAAAAAGCAACTGTGTAAAATTGTCACGTTTTGAACACCGCCGCAAGTGACCAACATCCACTGCAATGATAGCTGAAATCTCCACAGATTTGGCCACAGCCAAAACTAAAGACCAACACCCCTAAACCAGCCCCACCTCCCCTCCGCTCAATGGGACGGGCAGAGTGGATCCTGCTGGGGGGGGGGGGGGGGTCACAGTGATGACAAGAGCTCCCAGGCTCCTGCCAGCCCAAGGAAAGCTGCCCCGCCTGCTGTCCCACGTTTTTCTTTTCAAGTAGAGAGCTTCTTTTCCCCAGGCCCAGAGAAATATCATCAGCTGCTGATTGCTGAGAGCTTGAGAAGTGATTTATTAATTTCCCACTCACTCTCAGGCTGGGAACGTGACTGCACTCAATAGCCGCCACCTGACTCCTTGGGCTGCTCCTGCCAGGTGTCTCCTGGTGCCTGGAGCCTCTCCACTGCTTTTTCACACGGGTTTATATTACTGTAATATACAGAATTGTTTCGGTATTTCTCAAGGCAATTTTTTGCTCCCCCCCCCCCCATATTTTCCTGGAAGTGAAATGAATAACTGTCCCCTTTTCCCTTGACAACACAAATGTTTCTTCCTGCTTCGAGCTCTCACTCTTACCTACATGGTAACATTTCAGTATCACAGAATCATAGATTGGCTTGGGTTGGAAAGGAACCCAATTATCATCAAGTTCCAAAACTCCTTCCACAGGGCCACCGCCCTCCAAGTCTGGTACTAGAGCAGGTTGCCCAGGGCCTCATCCAACCTGCTCTTGAACACCTCCAGGGATGAGGCATCTACAGCATCTACATCTGGGCAAGCTGAACATTCTCATCCCCTTTCCTGAATTGCCCACAAAAAGATCACGGAGTCAACACTGGACATTCCCATTAGACAGGCATTCTCCAAAGTGCCTTCAGTTTCCATCCTGAGTTGCTTTCAACATCTCTTGCAGACCACATAGATCTCTCTTTCCATTGGACTTGGCCAGAAGGAAGAACAACACTTCAGATGAACTGGGATATTTCTCACACTGTGCCTAACACCATTGATCTGACAGCAGGGCAGCAGGCAGCTGCCTGTTGCAAACGGTGCCCAAAACATCCAACCTGAAACATTAGTACACACAGTTCTGTGTGTGAAACACAAAAGGAGTGTTGCACAGCCTGAAAGTCACGGTGCTATAGAGCAAAAATAGCGCTGCTTCAGGACGGCTTCTTCATTTGCTGTAGGTCAAAGAGCTGGAAAAAAATCACTTGTTGCAAGCATAGCACAAAGAATGTGAGCTCAGCAAACTCTGCTGACACATGAGGCAGTGCTTTTCGCCCTCAGCCAGCTTCATCACTGCTGAATACGCAGCTCTGTGATGTTCGCTTCAGTCTTTATACTGAGATGCAGGTCTAAGAATTAAACAAACAACTGCAATCACTTACAAACAACCAGTTTGATAGCAGCAGTTGTGAGAATGACTACAACAGCACTCCAGTTCTATCATCTCTCTAAAATCAGCTAAATTATACAACAAAGTTAATTACATTAAGCAAATTCACGAAGCTTTGTTAAAGCAAAAAGGAGAGGAAGAATGAGGTGAAGCTGAGGATCTCCTATTTATAGAAGAACTGCTGATGGAAAATACCAGGTCAATCACATTCAAGTGTTCAGATTCATTTGTATTCTTTAACTTACAATACTGATCCTTAGAAAATATGCTTTTTTTGGCTGCTTTCTGTCCACAGTTTGCTAGAAATAGAATTGTTCTAAGCCTGATGGCTCCCCCACGATATTTGCATGCCTGTCTCCCAGTGGGGCAGCACACGGTATTCAGACCCTGAAAGCTGACTAAAAACAAACAGCAAAATGACAGACCTGTTTTCCTGGCTCTCGAAAAGTGCTATGTAAAGAAGAGCCTGAAGTGTGAAAAATGACACGACTTCCCCAATTACCGCACTGCGAGCAGATGACGGTGTTAACTAATGGCAGCAGGGAAAACATTCCTTTTTTTTTTTTTTCCTCCAAAATTTCAAGAGGAATAATATTATTTATACGTATATCCATACACTTATTTAATGTGATAGTGTCCCTTTAAGTAAACTTGTCACAGAAGATTTATTTTTTCCCTCTTTGTCTACGAGTGCAGTGCAAGAGCACAAAAGGTCCCCTGGCCAGGACTCAGCCCCAGAGGCTCCGGCTAACAAAGCAGCTGACGGGGAGAGACTGGGTGACACAATGGATGAAGTGTTCCCAAGATCCTGCTGCTACAGATAGAGGAAATGTAAAAACAACCAATATTCGATTCAAAGGAATTACAAAATAACGTTAGCATCAAAAATATGAAAATTGCAGCATGGGAGAATGGGGAAAGGTTGTGGATATCAACTATTTAATTATTTCCAAATAGTTTATCATATATCTAGATGTAATAACTCAATTTTATGCCACTTGCATGGAAATCTATTTCATTCTTTTCTTACGTTTTTTAGCTTTTCCATCATTCTGTTCCATTTAATGAATACACGGATTTTGAATATTAGGTGAATAGTCCTTGCAACTGAACACAAAAGGGAAATGATGCAGATAGCATTATGGTCCCGCTTCTTCTCCTTGCATTAGGTTGGAAATGATATGCAGTGGGGATTATGCTTTGTTTAAAGCTGAGCCTCTGCCTCTAAAAGAATACATTATACAAATCTTCTAATGTTGTTGAAATTCCCCAAAACTTGATTGTGTCAGACATAATGTGGCAATGAGGTTCTTATCCCTACCTTATGCCGAATAAATATCTAATATCAGAGAGTATAACCTTGGAAAAGTATACACCAGGGACCATCCCTCATGTCAATAATTCATCGTGCTGGTGGTGGGAAGGTGCATTCAGCTCGCCCCTAACATTATACGGAATACATTAATGCCCACACAGCCACAGCTCCCGGGAAGGCAAGAGGGGGAAGGGGTGAGCGCAGGAAGGATGGACGGACGGACAGATTCCCAGCAGCCCCGTTTAAAGGAATTCGAAATCGTTCAACGAAGCATTCGCTCAGCAAGACGCAAAACAAACAAGCCCCCTCCTCGGGCAGTCCGTCATCAGGCTCGTCTGCAGGACGCAGCGTACGCTGCACACCTTGCCACGCGCGCACGCGCTGCCGAGATTTGTTTTGCAGCCCCTAATTGCCACAGACGAGGCTTTGCTCCCTGGCTTAGCGCAGGAGGAATGGCTGCTGGGAACCCGGGAGTCCCACATTAATTCCACTGACGTTAATCCTTAAGTCAATACGTTCGGATACGGCGGCCTTCCTATAGGCACAAATACGGTTGCCATTCAAACGAGCTCAAATAAATAATTTTCTGATAGTGTGTATCCACCTTAAAGATGACTGCGGTTTTGATTAAGGACCCAAAACGAGAGTGAATTTTAATATAGTTTGGGGTCTTTTGCGTTCTCATTTGCTCTTTAACTGCTTTAGTTTTAATGATTTAGGAACCGAAAGACTAACTAAGGAACCCAACGGTCATTATCTCAAATAATGAGACTTTTTAATGCAAAATCAATGTTTGTTATAATGAAAATAGATTCCTCAGCTCCTACAGGGCGATAGGTGCAATTCTTTTTTGCCATTAGATGGAATGCGATTGCTTATTTTCACCAACACGATGAGCATTTTTATTCAGAGTAAAAATAAAATGTCAGATCCTATTTACTGTTCCTAAGCACACATATTTAACCAGAAGTGCCCACCGTATGACTGAAGCTGAAGAAATTGGGAATAATTTCCTGTGAACTTTCAGAAGCTTGGGGTAGAAATGCTGAATTTCCAGCAAGTAACAAAAAAGCTTTGGGAAAGAATTGTCAGGTTGCGTTTCAGCTCCTGCTCAGATGGTTGGCCAAACTCTTTGTTATGCCAGCCAAACCAAACTCAACTGCTAAGGCCAAATATCAAAAGCAGATTTAATGAAGTAAAATCAAACGGTTCTTCGAGAACAAGATATCAAACCTGTTACCAATGCTGAACGGTTTTTGTGTGTGTTTATGGTGAATTTTGGTCTCTGAGAAACATCCCTAATAATAGTCCAGAGCTATTTGCTATTAAGAGCCTAGATATCTAAAGCAATGCATACAAACTCTGGGGCTAAATGTTTCCTTTCGAAACACTTTGTGCATCTCTGAATACTCCTGGTTGGCTTGTTTATTCATGCAATACCTAAAGGGTGTGAAATCAGAACATGAAAAAGATGACAGAATTTGCAGCAGAGCTGCCAATATCCTTTAAAATATTGTCTTGGGTTGTCTACAGGTATCAGGTGGAGAACAAGTTCTCACTAGAAGAGAACTACAACTGGAAACAAATCCGCGCAGGCATCTTCAGACACTGCTCAGCCACGCATCCGGGCCTAATTATAATTAACTGTAATTGGCGTGAGGAGTACAAGTGCTACCCCTCATTAATTAATTCAATAAATACAAAGATCAGTAAAATAAACTGCAATCCACCTGTGAAAATAACTCAGGAGTTCCGTCAGCAAGAAACACTGAATGGAAGCTGTTTTGTGCTCCTTCAGTAAAATACAGCAATAATTTTATGATAGATGATAACTTCAGTCACAGCTAAACTTCACGGGACAAATCCAATGGTTGATTGTCAAGGGTGATAAAAAATACTGGCAAAATATATTCAAGGGGGAGTGTTACTTATATGTCATTTTGAGATAGGATGCAGGCAGAAGGAAGGCCTAAATTCCCGGAGTGAATTGCTCATTATCTCTGAAGACTGCACCTCTGAGACCTTAAAGCAACAACCCTACGTGGCCAAGTCCTCCTGGGCAAGACCTCCCAAACACCACAGAGAAGGTATGTCTGAGATGCACAGCAATGAAGTTTCAGGATGGGACTGCTTCCAGTGAAGGAGTTTCCTTATTGTGATGCATCTTAGTGTTGAAATCACAGCCTTCAGTAAGAAATGGGACAGAGCCAATTATAGCCAGGCATCAGACAGCGAGGCAGCTTTCAGCTGAGCTTGAAACAAACACCATGTATATGAAAAATCAAGCGCTGGCCCTCTCTTGCAGCCTTGCCTGCCAGGGGAGCAGTTTTCCTTCTTGAACTCCTTTTCTCCCTTCTCCTCAGCATTTAGGAGTTTGAAAATCTGCAATGCATCTTTTTTCCACACGCAGGTGTATTCACTCTCAGCTAAACTGAAGGCCCAATCAGCATACATAAACTCTGCCCCTGAGCAGTCTGTACTGGTTTATACAGAGATTAGGATTGCTTTGAATTACACATGCAATCAGGACATTTCATACAGCAAATTGTGGTCATTTTGACAACTATACAGCAAGCTTAATTTCAGGCCCAAGTATATATGATATTCAGAGATACAATGAGGTAATTTAACATTTTAAAAGGGAAGCATATAGTATGAATTAGTAGAAAAATCTTGACACTTACAAACCTGTTCTAAAGATGTATTGTTCCTTCTTCTTCAGATAAAAATAAAAAAAGAACATCCGTTTCTATTAAGAATAAATTAACCACTAAAGAGGAATTCCACTGAAGGTCAATTCGTACTGGGAACCTCTGTTAAAAGCTGGAAAAGAAGGGAAGAGGGAGGCATGCAGGTAGAAAGAAGCATGCAGAACGCAGCACTGCTGCACGCAGCCCCGTGGCTGCAAACTCAGAGGATGTCAGCAGCTCCTCTAACAGAGAGAGCTTCAGAGCACACACAGTCTGCACTGTGACATACAGAGAACTACGCGTGCATGCATAAACACACCTAGCTGTGATGGAAGAAAGCTGCCTTCTGGTCTGAGGTAGGGGAATCCTAAGCATGGAGATCTCACATGACAGGCTTGCTCCTGCTCTGTAACCCTGCAGTGATGAGCAGAACACTGACCAGATGTATCTAGATGTTGCTTACGACTTTTACCCCCTAAACATCCATAAAAACAAATAAAAATCTGACTTGCGTTTGAACCCTGGTCTCTTTGAAGCAACCTTGCTTCTCTGTCAACTCTGAAGTCAAACCTGGGCTATTTTCTGTATATACTTTCATTACTCTCTTCTTCTTCAAAATAAAATACTTCATGTTCAGCCTTGGATGAGAAGTCAGTGCACGTGTGTGCACTCCATCGGGTATCCTGAAGGCAAATGGCAAAAAAGCTGCATTTACCATCTGAATTCCTACAGTAAAAATTTCAGCTTTAACACCTTCCAAGGCTTAAAAGAATTTCTCACCATTTTTCTTCTGCAATTAAGCGAAGGTTTGTCACAGTTCATGACTGTGCCAAACAAGTGACACGCTTGGGCTTGTGAGTAAGAGCTGGGCTGCATGGTCACAGCAGGTCATCGTGTTCTCATACTTTATAAATCCTCACAGCCCCACTCCAGCTCTCAGTTCACATGCTCTACAGAAGCTCCTTTTGCTCAAAAGGGTTGAAGTGAAGTTATGTGCTGTCAGCTGGTGCACTCTGGATGAGCTTTTTTTGCCTCCAAACAGCTGGAAGACCTACAAATTTTTGTTCGGTTCCATAAACATTGCAACAGTGAGAGATGAAATGCTGAGGACAGAGCGTGCAAGATTCATTGCTAGGACTTACCATGGTATTTAGCAAAGATAACACAGCTACCTGCAGAAGTACATAACTACATGTTCTACATGCTATCATTCTACATACAACATAACTGTGTTAGAATCATCAGTGTTTTCTTCCTTAATTTCTGGTAGTCTGCCATCCTCTGCCATCCGGTATGCCATCTCTTTTCAGCTCATGTTGCAAGGCATAAAAACTAAGCTAGCTTTATAACACTTCTGTTATCTGGAATTATGGAGTTTGTTCACACTTTGATTAATAGCAGCACCATCATTTTAGTCTAATTTATCACTCAACATTTTATACTCCTGCCAAAAAGGGTTAAAAGCCCTTTCTCTTTGAAAACATTTAGTACCTGACCTTTACACGGCTGATTTTATTCCTCTGGCAGAATTTTTAGATTTCTCTATTCTTTCAATTGTGCCATGATATTGACCAGAATCTTCTAATTTCTTCAAACTGTGTCTTCCCAATTATTTATTTAAAAGCTATGTAGATAAGCTCTCCATTCTCACCTAGATCAGAGATAAGAGGGAAAATGGCCTTTTTAGAGTGCCTCTGCTTTTTAAAGCAGATAGAAATAATAAGGTTGACAAAGGAAAAAGGAAAATTGAGCATTATGAGGGTAATAACTTAGAAAGTGTCAGATTCAGAATAATTGAATTCAATGACATTTAATGCTATGGAAAACAATAGCAGCAGCCCAGCCGCCCATCTGATTCATGTCTAGTTCATGTTTAACAAAACAAGGCTAAGGGTCATGCAGTCATGAGTCCCATAAATAACCTGTTAATGGGATTTCCAAACAAGCTGTCCTCAAAATGGTTTTTCGTCTCACAGAAAGAATATTAAAATGCAAATGGATTCGGGCTGTGTCCTCATAAACAACCATGTTCATTTAACCTCTGACCTCAGCGTTTAACTGTCCATTCCAGCAATTTGTATGGTATTAGCCACAGCACGCCACTCCAAAGTGCTAACTTTGAGAAGAGAGCACTCAATGAATGGGTTACTGTCCGTGATGCTCAGTTAATCACGTCAAAATGATTTTATAGGCAGGAAGCCATTCTTTTAAAACTTCCTTTTATTCAGTGTTTGCTAAGAGAGGAAAAAAGGCTCAACAACAACAACAACACGACCATGAGGAGTGGGAGGAGAGGCTGAGCTCGTGCCAAGGCCTCAGCATCGCAGCCTGCGGTCCTGTGGCACACAGAACCTGGGTCACAGCTGTAAGGAATGGGGCTTCTTTTAATGCACTGCTGCAAAA
The DNA here is from genome assembly GCF_951394365.1 of Tetrao urogallus. Lineage (NCBI taxonomy): Eukaryota > Metazoa > Chordata > Aves > Galliformes > Phasianidae > Tetrao > Tetrao urogallus. Next base: position 3,488,538 of record NC_136836.1, on the reverse strand, counting down.
GGCCCCACTGCCTGCCACAAATAACACATGCATCTTCGTTCCAATTCGGCCACATCCCACCTCGTATTCAAGGCAAACTCTTTAAAAGGCCTCCAGGACCAGTGTAACATGACAACAGCAGCAAGCAAAACATCTGGCAGCTCCCAGTTAGAGCTATTAGAAAAGTAAAATACTCAAAGCATTCATAGAATCACAGAATGGGTTGGAAGGGACCTCAAAGATCACGAATCTCCAACCCCCCTGTCACATGAAGGGCCACCAACCTCCACATTTACTACATTCTAAACTGTGCAGGTAGCATGGAGTGCACACTGAGCTAAAATAACAGCAGTGCACGTTACGCAGCTCCAATAGACATGGCTCAAAGTAAATCAAGACTCAAAGGAAATCACTGCTTGAATTCAGCATTTATCCTACCATACATTATTTCATATGTTGTGAAAGCGTACTGCAAGGTGACAGAGGGATACACAGTCAGAGATGCTCACAGCACTGAGCTTTCATCTGGCTCCTATTTCAAAAGCTGTGTTCTCAGTGTGCATGTGCAGCCACTATGAAGTTCTGGAACTTCGTTCCAAAGTTGATATGATGAATGGATAGAAATTAATTTGGGTGACAGATTCAAGAAGTTCCCAAATGTCCAAAGCTTAGCAGAATTAAGTAAAGCTAAGAAAGACGAAGCAATCTTTGGAGACGCTGGCCACATTTTGTGTAATGGGGGGAGCAAACTGACAACTTAAACCGAGAATGGAGACAACAGAGGAGAAAATACAATATCATCGTAAGTGTAAGCTCATGAATGACATGTCCAAAGTCAGATACAGATTATTCAGTACAAGAGACATAAGTATACACATACTAATATCCTTCAATAGTTAAAGGATGTGCTGGTTACTCAGGCACTTCTAACAGCCACTAAGACAAGTTCTTCATGTTTTTTAATCTAGATGCCTCACTCCTTTCTGAAAGATTCTTTCCACCCCATTTTTCTCTGTTTTTAGATCTGTTGTCTTTGACATGCTCATTTCCTCTTCTCCTCTCCTCATTCTCGGTTTGCCCCACCAACTCATTGCTAAGCCTTTGGCAAGTCTGTGTATTCAGGAAATCTGACTCTGGCCATCAGAGTCTGTACAGAGTCCCCAGGCCACGCAGTGACTCCATTATCACAGCGTGGGTCAGGATCCGTGCACGGTTATAGCCACAGCTCCGGCTGAGAGAAGTCCATCCCTTTTGAGTTGTATCTCAGCCCCATAAAGTTAGAGCTGGAAACTTTTTTTTCCCTGTAACGAGCTGAAAGCAGAGTCATTAATGCTGCGATCGGTCTAATCCAGAGCATTTGTCGCTGCTAATTATTACGGACAAGCCTCTTTATTGAACCACATCCTCTTATCGACATTAGGATGCATGAGCTGAGGCTGTTGTTTTAAACGCACTCATTAACCACACAAATCAGCCCTGTTGACAGAGCGCTTTTGAATTAAGCTTCAGACTGTAGTCATTGGACAAGGAGCAATTTATAATGCCATTAGCAACACTTGCGAAGGTTACAGGCATCAAAAATTGTTCAGCCGTAATTATTCTTAATGGATACAAGGAATAAACTGACGCAGGACAGCTTTTTCATTAGCTTTCAATCAAGGCTGATGGCTTTGAGAAATGTACAGTAAGTGTGTTTTGGGGAGAAATAATGATGTTGCAGCACCTTTCATTGCAAAATGCTCTCAGTTTAGAACTTAACTTTTAATAACCTTAATTTGATATAATTAAAAAATCTGATTTGATTTGGAGATCTTGCAGGGAATGTTTTGGCTGCTGTTTAACCCTTTTTCAAATATTCATCCTGAAGACGCTAAAAAAAAATCTTCATAGGTACTTTGAATTCTCATGGAAAGGATCAGACCTGTGATTTCCTACGCAGCTACCAACCAGTACAGACATTTACAATGAACCTGGAGCAGGAGGAGGATGGAGGGAATTTTATAAAGCGTTCCCACCCCAGGAAAAAGTAGAAGATTGGAACTCAGGAAGGTTAGAAGCCTTGCTTCAATCAAGAGATGCTACTGCACTGTATGGCAACCAAAAAGAGAAGCTTTATGCTGTCTTGTAACCACTGCTACATACACCCTATGTGCACCATGCACTCATCAGGTTGCAAACAGGAATTCCCCACATGCACACAACTGAATCCACAAAAAAATTTTCCTCGAGCCATAAATTTGCCTCTGCATCAATGCGTGTGTATAAATGGGGCCTTTTAAAATAAATCATTTGGAGAATCCACAGCTTGAGTCACCCAGCAAGATTCCATGGAAACCACGCTCCACAATCCAGAACTGGGCCCTGGGGGGAGCATTCTGATCAGATTGGTACATGCTTAATTGCAGCCCGTGCGATCACTCAGCACTACCCACTATTCTGTGCTAGATAAAAGCAAACTATCTGTGACGTGAATCCAAACATGTAACCGCTCATTTTGGGAAGAGATGTCATGGAAGAATTTAGGCAGTATTATTTTTCAGCAATATACAAAAGTGGGGATACCAAAAAGAGAAAGACAGCTTTCCGAAAAGCAATGGTAGCTAGCTGAATTCCTGCCCAATTGCTGCAGCTTAGGGAAAAAAAGTGAAAAGCCAAATTGGTGTTTCAGTAGATTTACATATCAAAGTATTAAAAGTCACGAAAAAAACAATATTCCATAGGAGAAGCCCATTTACTAATTTACCACTTGGCCTTCATAATGACTTCAACGTGCAATAGCCTTTCTGAAAACACTGGTTCAGGGTTTTTTTTTAGCAAATGTAAATTTCAGCTCAGGAGAACACAGCCTGCAGTGCTCAGACACAGCGCTATGAATGAGGAGCAGCTGCTTTTGCATTTTTTATCCCAAAATGGAGTAGAATTGACATGTCAGCGCATAAGCCAGCTAAAGTCCTACAAATCAGTCCCTCCTTCCCCTTCTAAAATCTCTACTGTTTTGAAGCACAAATGGCATGAAGGTGTTTTTAAAAGCGGGAAGGTCACTACAGAAGTGTGAAGAAAGGGTAAGGAAAGAGTTCTCCCTGGTGCTCCAGTTGGTAACGTTCAGCCCCTCCAGGCCATAGCAATGAGTAAAGCAGAGGAGATGTCTCCGTCGGGAAGAACATAAATATCTTCCCAGCTCCTGTGGTGATTAAGGTGTCAGAGGTCGTGCTTCTCTCAAACAAATGAACTAAGAGGTGAGATTTTAGACATTAATAGTAAATTTGGCCAACACTGCAAGAGAGCTCAGCAGAGGACCAGCAATGTCAAAAGCAGACAGAATGAGGCAATACTGGTTGCTGTAGCATTAACAGCATAACATTTGGTCACCGTGAAGCAAAGGGCTTGAGAACAGAGCTAGCAGATCTCAGAATTTGAGTCAGGAAGGGTTCAGCAGAAGGACGTGGTTCTGAGACTATACAAACCCCTTGACAAACAGATTTTAGGATGCAGTAAGTCTAGGAACCTCTAAGACAGCAAGCAGTACTTAAAGATGCCCACATTCCCTGGTAATACAGATAATGAGCATTCCTATATGCAAGCAAAGAAGCTCCAGAGAAGGACATAATCTTAAAACAATTCAGATGGCAAAGACAGAGTACTTTGGAACAGCTGCCCAGAGAGGCTGTGGATGCCCCATCCCTGGAGGTGTTCAAGGCCAGGTTGGATGGAGCCCTGGGCAGCCTGGGCTGGTATGAAATTTGGAGGTTGGTGGCCCTGCGTGTGGCAGGGGGTTGGAAATTCATCATCCTTGAGATCTCTTCCAGCCCTGGCCATTCTGTGATTCTGTGAGACTGAAGCCAATCTCATTACTCCTTTGGCAGCACCCAGGAAGTGAATGGAGTCAGGTTTGCACTGTCAGACAGGAAACCAGGGAAAGCCCTCAGGGGTGTTCTAGGGAGAGAAGGGGAATTAAATGTTCGTGCAATGCCAGAGCATCACAGACCTCACTCCTCTGATGCTGACTTGTCTCACCTGGACCATCTCACCTGCCAGCACAAAGCACGTGCTGCCTTTCCTTCCTTCCGACCATTTCCATAAACAGCTCAGAAGCCTTTCATTCACCGAACACATATTGACACACAGGTGCTTGACAACCATGGTGCAGCAGCCTACAGTGTGTTGAACATCACATAATAAAATACCACCTGCAGATGAGCCCATGTGCAGATACAGTCTGTTTACTTTGTCACTGGGAAGACTGCACTGTTTCTCAGAGAGTGGAAGGAATGTTTAATAGCTAATCCCGGTCTTGTAGACATTAAAAGCTTATTATGCAGCCCTGTGGTTCACATATTTGGCAACTGGCTTGCATGAGTTAGAACTACATCCCTTGTATAAGGATGTAAAGCCTTATTCAACAACTGATCCTTGATGAGATTGCTCTCTGCCTACCTCAGTACAGCATGGAATTACTGAGAGCTTTCCTTTGCTTTCCATTTCAAGAACCACACATTCATACTTATCTTTGGGGTTATTCCCCATGGCCTTTCTTCCAACCTAGATGAAGTCACATACTCCTGTAGGGCATCAAAACCCACTCACTGATCCACCCAGCACAAGGCTTTACATTCTTGCTGTCATCTCGAAAGATCTATGTTTTCCATTTGCTGTTACAGTAATGTTTAGGACAGAAGGAATCCCATACCTGTCTATTTCAGTGCCCTAAGCTTTTAATGACAGATTACATCTGACACACACAGGTTTGCAATCTACAGTGTACCTGAAGTCCCACACTGCAGAGAGAGGCCCCTTCCTGAGCCAGGAAGACACCACTGGACAGCCCCCTGTTACTGACAATAGATTTCATTAGTTATAATCACTACTGTTGATTCTATTATTGACTCACATTCAAAATATCTTTTAATAAGCTCTTATGTCCACACAAGATCAGTAACTGTTGCCTTATCATCATGCCAACCAAGCCAAGGATATTACCCATCCAGAACAGCTTTGCCAGGCTTTCTATCCTATTGCAAAACCGAAGGCCACAGAAGAGGAAAGAAACACCTTCTTCTTCTCCTTGGGGATATTAGAGGTCTAGGCCACAGTCTTAAACACATCATTAGGCCCTGAACTTTCTGAAGACATCTTCAGAAACTTTCTGAATCAAGGGCTACATCTAACAGCTTAAGAAGGTCCCTGCAAACTTTGCCCACATAAAATCTCTGCATGATCAACTTTTTTTCAAAAGTACTTTCCAAAGAGATGTTGAAACTTTTCAGATAGAAAAGTCTATTAACCATCTTCTCTTCATGCTACCTAGCCTGTTCTCTTTTACCTCCCCTCTTCTTCATCCTCTCTTCTGCATGCTAGCTGAAAGACAAGCACTGAACATGCAACAACAAGATTGCTGTGAATCCTTGCCCTGGCTGAGCTGAGTTAGTGAGAACGAGCTTGACTCTCAATGGAAGAGACAAATAGTGGGGTTTTCATTTAGGGATCTCATTTTAGTCTTATGCTGTGAGTTTTAAAGTACTTCTTGTTTTACAAGAAGTCCGTTTACAGTAACAGCAACATGGCTGATTCTAATGCTGTGCTCAGCTCCTAACAACGGATGGGATAGAGGTCCTTCTCCAGTCTATTAGAAGAATTTAATGACCATTAAGAGGCAAGCAGAGATTTGTATCACTTGGTTGCTCAGTGTCATTGTTCCAGTCTTCACAGTGGAGAAGCAACACATTTCTTTTAAGTAAAATATTGCTGGGAACTCATTGCTTCTGCAATTACCTCTGAAACACATTGCTTCCTCAAAGCCATTAACATGTCAGATCATGGCAGTGCTTGACATCCAAACACGCCTTGGAGGGCTGCAATTCAACTTAAGGATCACCTCCTCTGAACAGGACAACCTGCAAATTTCACGAAATCGGGGAGAAATTCTCAGGGTACGCTTTGATCATGCTGCTTCCTAAATTAAAAGCAAAACTGTAAGTGTTAAACATCTTTAACAAGACATTAAACCTCAGCCATAATCCGGGAAGGGTCCCTTAATGAGTAATGACATATGTTGTGAAGGCAGTTATCTCCTAATGTTCAATACTGAACGGTACGATGGAATGGCACGGTGTTCAAAAGGGAGGTATCACCACTAATGAGAGGATAATTTGAAGCTGCTCTTCCAGAACCCCAGAGGAGACTTTCTAATGCTGTAGGATGGCAAAGAATGCAATTCTCCACCTTACTGCTTTCAAGAGGAATGGGAAGTGACAAAATTTCTCTGAGCGGCAGAACAAAAGATGGGATGGAGATGGAAGATGGGCATTTGGAGATCTAGAAAGGCTGCCCTCCTTTCGTCCCCAAGTCAGGTCTTGGTGCAAATCAGTCATTCCTCTCTGCTCTTCTTTGTACCCACTGACCACCAAAAGCCCACGAGATAGCAGAGCACAGCAAAATCTTTATCTTTGCACATCCTGACTGCTGCCAGCTTGATGCAACTTCAACGCTGCAGGCCCACACATAAAGGAGAAGGGAGGGGTGTATTTCTCAGGTTTGTCTTGCAGAATAAAATAAGCAATATGTGAAGACAGAGTAATTGTGAAATAATAAAAAATTCTAAGAGTTTCGTAAGAAACATGAGTAGCTACCAGGATTTCTGGATATGACAAGTTTGCTTCTGGCTCACATATGGCTTGCAAACTGCATAAGATGGGATTTGCCAGTTTACAGAGAAACAGAGACACTCTTATTGTGCAGGAATTAAGAAAGAAAAAGACCAGGGCACCTGATCATTTTTCACTCATTTCTTTATGTGAAAAACTGTTCAAGTCCACAGAATCAATGAATTCCCACACATTCTATTATGAGAGTTTTTGCAGAATTCCAATGAGTTTTTCTCCTGATCCAAAGGCTTTGTGCTCCCTAAAGCAGTACCTTCTTTGTGAGCAATTCCTTGCTCTGCAGGACACTTGGGCACACAGAGATAGCAGTGGGCTCTCTGCTCTCACCAGCTGATCTGAGGCAGCATGGCCAGCTGTGCTGCTCTAAGACCAACGCATGGCTGGGCTGAGGATCCAGCCAAGGAAAAGTGGAAGCCTGCCTACAACTGTACCAGGGCTCGTGCAAAACTGCCCATCCCTGGCCAGCATCTATTTTACTTGTGTTGCTATTTTTAAGGTTTACCTTCAGAGATTTAAAGGAAAAGCTGCTGGCAATCATAAAGGCTTCTTGCATTACCAGGAAAAGCCCTGATTTCGTGATAGAGGAGTATTTAATAACCACTGATACAAAACACATAACTCAGCCCTCCTCCCCTGACCCTTCCCCTCATGAAATGACATATGCAAATTAAGTGCATAACAATCAATTAGACACGTTGCCATATGCTGAAGCAGGCATTAATGGTTTCTACCTGCTCATCCCTACCTCTAGACCAAGAAACCACTGCCAGAGAAGGCAACAACTTGCCACTGCACTGCAGGGGTTACACCTGGCAATAGAGCCAGACAGAGCTTGGGACTTGATGATCTTTAACGTCTTTTCCAACCTGAGCAATTCTATGATTCTAGGAACCTGCACTGCATTTCCTAAATTCCAGTAGTTCCTTCTGAACCACCCTTGGGCTCTGTAGCACCTTCCAGATGAAGCCCCAACTACTTAACAGCCCGCCCCCAGCAGGAGTCAATAACTTACATCTCAATTGCATCCTAAAAACAGGCAAAGAGCATAATGATATTTCATTCTTTTCCACAGATTCTTTCCCTACCTTCCAGTACTTTGTAGCCTAGGGACTTTTTGAGGCCAAGATTGCATGTCCTGATGTAAGAAGTGCTACAGCCACCTCCTTCTGTTAATTTTGTATATGGGAAATAACGGCTTTGTTTGATGGCCTCCGGATTGTACTCTAAAAGAAACAATACTCACTAATTCTCTTTTTTTTTTTTTTCTTTTTCTTTTTTTAAGGTTATCTGTGTCATTCTATCCCGTATTTGCCCATTTGTCTTTCCCAGGCTCTAAGCTTTAACTTACTCTGTCATTTCTCATATAGAAACAGTGCCGTGCCTTTATCTATCGCTGGTGTCATTTGCTGGTTTGTTTCCAGTTCTGTTATGTCCTTTTCAGACAGCAGAGCTGCATGGTATTTTCTGTGCAGGAGGCCTCAGACTTGCACACTGTCACAACACCACATTTCCACTTTGCTTCCTACTCCTTTCCCATCAGTTTCTAGTATTTGGATTCCTTTTTTGGCTACTGTTGAGTGCCAGTTTGACATTTTCACAGATGCATCTACGATAGCTTCAACATCTCAACCCTCAGCAACAGCAAGCAGTTGGAAGTACAACATTTTATACGTGGCACTAAGACATTTTTAATTTTCTTCCCTCTTAAGAGTCACTTCACATGAATTTACATTGAATTGTGCTTGCTATTTAACGCCTACTCAGTCTCATAAGGTCTGTTTGTTTGCAATCCCTCGTGGTTATTTCACTTCTCTATACCATGGGTAACTTGGAAGGTGAAAGGAATGGTTTCAGGAGTGGCTCAGAGGAATCTTGAAGCCAAAGGCAGAACCTCTGCCATCTTTCACAGTCCTTTCAGTCACTTTCCCTCACTTCTCTGGTCTGCCCTTAAACTCTACCCCTAAAATGCCTCGTCCAGCATCAGAACAGAGATGAACACGTCAACCTCCAGCATCCTCAATGTTTTAGATATTTCCTTAAACCTTACACCAATCTGTGCTTTATCCTCAAAGAAAGGAAACCACACGACCAGCAGTAACACCATCCAGAAACCTCTGATGCAGAACTTAACAACATCCCATCAAATTCACTGATGTTTTTCACGTGCACATTCCAGACCATCAGACAGCAGCACTCCCATGCCCAAACAATGGTGTTTTGTAGGAGAGAAGAAAAACGTCTGTTGCCACGTGGCAGAGCAGTGGCAGCAGCTGGAAGAGAATCCAGACCACCACATTTCTTCTCAGGGTTGCATCCCTCTATCCAGCATTTCTCTAAGATAACATGGGAAGAGCTGGAGGAGGAATAAATACAAGCAATTAAGAGCTGCAGTATCTAGCACGTGACGAGACGGTGATGTGAAATTCACAAAATCCAAACTCGAATGACTGACCTAGATGCCTCCACCTCTTGTTTTTGTTTGGTTTGGTTGTTTTCTTTCTCTTTTGTTTTGTTCTGGTCACCCCCTTTTCCCGTTTTCTAAATGAGTGCCCTACTTTAAAGAGGAGAGAGCAAGCTCTTATTTCACTGCGTGGTGCGCGGCGCTCACCCCCTCCCTAAGTGGAGTAACAGCAGGGGTCTTCAGCACTCACAGGGGCAGAAAAAAGGACAAGAAAACCGTCTTTGTTCCAGACAGACAGTACAAGGTCACGTTACTATGGCAGCATGAACCATTTCCCCTCATTCTAGCTAGTAGTTCAACATTGCCCATAGTTTATTCCCTGGGAAGCCTAATCCAGAGTTCAGGTTTGTATATGTGGGGTTAGAGGTCAACAGCAATATGACAATGGCCCAGTCAAAAGAAAAGAAAGCTATGATATAGCAGAATCAAAGAGTCGGTTCACCAATCGCTGGGGGCTGGCTGGGATGGAGGAGCTGGAATTCATCCTCTCGCTTTAGCCTAAGGTTCTTGATTCAGCTGTTTTGTTTTCAGCCTACAGAATGCCTGCATGGTGAACAATGGAGATGACACTGGAGCAAGCAGTAAAGGATGAGAAGGAAGCACTGACAGAAACTGTGCAGCACCTGCCCAGCTCCGTGCTGTGCTTTCAAATTTACCATTGCATCTGCAGGCATCTTGATGTAACGTGGGCATTTTCCCTGTGTCATCCCTTAGAACTGTGAATATCATTTTAGTGAGCTATAAACTCTTCACAGAGAGGCTGCTAGAAGGCAGACTTTCTGAATAAATGTGTATGTAAGCATTTGTGGATGTAGAGCCTCAGTTGTGCAATGGAACTGAACAGACATAGACTAAAATATTTTTAGAGGAGCAGAAGGTAAAACATGCACTGAGTTAAAACACTTGTGTCACAAGCCTTAAAGGAAAATACAGAATTATGATTGATTCCTTTCATTCACTGTGCCCAGGTACTCAGCTCCCATGCTGTTTACAGATTTCTATCCTATCTAATTCCTATTTTGTTTCAGAAATCGTGAGCTCCCTCATATCACATAGAGAGTTTTCTGAAAAATAAGTCCATAATGAATGTTTTATTCAGCAAGTAACTAGAAAAGGAGAAAAACATCAGCTCCAGTTGTAGCAACTTCAAGAGGCTCTGTCCCATCCAGCAAAGAGCAAAATTCCCAGTTCTGGCTCCCCAGCTCATATTTGTTAGTATTTTCTGAGCTCAACTATGTTCCACGTCCTTTCAAGTCCCTCTAGCTTCTCTGCCTGCATCCTCTGCAGACTCACTGCTTATCTGCAGAAATTAAAAGCAAATCAACCATTGCAACTCGTAAGTGCTGAGCCAACCTACACCCAACACCGAACCTTTGAATGCATCACAAAAAGCATTACGAAACAAAACCAGCACAGCCCTTTCCCAAAGGATCACCAAATATTTCCAGATCCAGCGAGACTCATTGCCAGACCACTCGCCTTCCCACACAGGATGCCATCATCCCAATGTCTGTGTCCCAGCACAATTACTGTGGCTCTCAGGTGTCTGACCCACCTGTAAGAGCTGCATATCAGTTGTGTTCTGATTGCTGAGTTAGACTCAGTGGGAAGCTCATAGAACTCTACAGTACTCAAGTAGCAGTAAGGACCTTCTGCAGAGAAATAACTTTCTGGAGGTTTTCTCCCATTCTCTGTGCCTTCCCCACCTGCATGCTGCCCTGGCAAGTGACCAGGAGTCTGAAGGCTGTATTTAATTTGCTGATTGTGATTACTTTCCTCATTAATAAACCAAGTAATGATTAATAATTGGTAATAGAGGGAGCGTTCTGCTGCATCTGTGTGGTGCTGAATGCACAGCGCGTGCCAGAAATGTTTACAAACACAAAACTAAAGTGCTCTGCCTCAACACAAAGGACAAAAATGCACATCAGGATGTGATCTTTGCTCCAAAAGGAAGAGAAGGAGCTGGCAAGTCCCAGCACTTCCTGCAGGACATATCTTCATCTACAGCAGCCCAGACCTTTGGTGCTAATTGCAGGGATGCACTCACCAGGAGCACAAGTTGGGCACAGGAGGATTGAAATGTTTTCCTCCCACCTGCACTGGACATGTGCAGGAAACCTACTGACACTGCACGTCTCTCATTTCAATATGACAACAGAAATTATCTCCCAGCATATTTATTGCTTACATAGATGTGAGTTATTTACATGGGAAATTGATTTATCTATCAAATAATTAGTAAACTTCAATAATTGCAAAATCCTCTTAGCAATCTGTTGACATTTAATTAACATACAGTAACTGTCTTATTAAATCTCCATTAAATAACTATTGAAGGTAATTAAAACCCATATGTAGGATTCCACAGTTCCAGGGGAAATCTCATTATAGCTCAATAACAAAAGCCCAGAGCTGAGCTGCTCTCTGATTTCTTGTGACACAAGTTGCTCTGGTTTAAGGTAAGGATGGCTGTGTGCACCTTATATGAAACACGACATGGGGAACATGAATGAAGAGCAATGAAATGCTCCAAGATTGCCTGGACCCAATGTGAACCATCATGTCTTCCTTACACGCTTGTACAGAGGCATCAGGAGAGGCAAGAAGTTCACATGGGGGTTTGGTTCCTCTCAACTCCCATCACTCCTATTGAAGCTCACAGCACCTGAGGCTCAAAAACTTTTTCACATGTCATTCTAATGAGTTTATTTGGAATTTGCAATGATTTGGTGGTAATCTGTCCCCTAAATCACCAGCACCTACATTGCTGCCTTCTGCTAAGCCCAAAATGCCTGCTTCTGTGTGATCAGGATGATTCCAGAGGGATACAGGGAACTTCCAAGCACTAGGGAGGACAAATCACACCTGGGGTTTGCTTCCAACCCTACCAACAGTGTAGACTGTTCATAAAATTGAAATGAAAACGAATATTCTGCCTTTCCCTCCTTCCTTTGGAATGAAATTGCCAACATTTTGCCTCTGCTGCTCCTCCACCTGCAGCAAGTGAGAAACTAAGCAAGTATGAGATCTGTTAGAGTGGAAACTGAGCGTGTAAAGGCAGGAACGTTTGTGGGTGTTACTGCTCACTCCAAAGCAAGTCAAAGTCAGAATAAAGTCAGATCCCAGGAAACATCAGCAATCAGAATGAGGAAATCCACCCCCTTGTTGTTGACCTAGCCTCATAGTATTCAGGACTTCTCTTCTACATACAGTAATTTTCTGAACACCTAAGCATATGTATAAAAGTGAAATCAAATGACTGCCACAGACTTGACAGAAGTGCTGAACTAAGAACCACACGTTGTCCTCTGCTGAAGGGCATCACCTTCAGAAGCGAAGCTTTGTGAATATTGCTCTCTGCTATTGGCTATTCTGCCTATTTAGAGTGGGATTCATAATGATCTCCAAAGCACGTTGCTGCTTTACTGCATCCCACGCAAGCTGTACAGACCCCAGAAATCATTGGTCATTAAGCAGAAATACCACTTTATCCCTATCAAGGTACGAATGCGTATCTGGAAAGGACCTTGTTTTTGAAAATAGCCAAATAGATACTGAAAGGGAAAACAAACCTCTAATCAGACTGAAAATGCTGCTCTGAGAGCAGGGGCATCGCTCACAGTAATTCAGCAACATTCAGGTTATAATGAGAGCCCACGATGCATTATTTGAGGCTTAACTTCTTTTAGTCTGAGGTCCCTGAATAATTAACCTGCTTTGTTTCAATTCATTTCAACGTCTGTATCCCACTGCTTATGAAATCTGAGCGTGTGCCACGCGGCAAGCAGCCCCATCCCTTCCCAAGTGCACCGTAACACCAGTATGGAGTCTGACACAGAACACATTATTCACTGTGATTCTCAGGATTCCAGGATTTAGATATTTCGTGCTCAAAACAAAAACGAAATTGCTTTGTTTAAAAAAAAAAAAAAATGGAACTACTTTTGAGAGCGTGAAGTTTATCCCAGTGGCAAAAGAATATAATTTGTTGTTTTGATGCTGGCATTATACACAGTTTATTGCTTGTAAAATCTCAAATAAAACAGATTACGCTGTTTTATAATCCCCTCCACTCAGAAATTAAGTGGTTTAAAATTAATAGACTGGTGTACAATGGCAAAGTGCAGCTATATCAAGATTTGAATACAGCTAATAATGCTGTAATTCACCGTCATTGATGACGTGAGGATGAAAAGGTCCTGTGCTCATGTAAGCAGCAGCTAAAATTAAGGCTTGTGTTCACCCACGAACTTTCTGGCTGTGCCGTGGAGGATGCTGAACAGTTTAAGCATTTCTCTCAACATTACGACCCTATTTTGTTTGAATCCACGCCTTTCTGATTCCCTTATTCATCTTCACGGCAGCATCTTTGCAATACCAACCCGCTTTACTGTTAGGAAATGTCATTGTTGCTGGAAATTCATCTGTCATTTTACAAGTCTCTTTCAAAGGGAGAAATAACAGGTTGTCTCAGAGAGAGGAAATAGCACAGAAACAAAAATAGTTTGCTCTTTGCTCCCACGGGGACAAACCAAGTAATGTTTAACTCTGACACGATAAACAAAAGATCAAAAAGGATTAGAACTAATGGCTCTGTAAATGGTGTATTCATCAGAGAGGGATCCTGCCAGAATCACAAGGAAATTGTACCCACTTTCGGCTGCCAATTTCGGAGGAACATCCTGATTTCTCAACTCTGTATTTATGGAACAGTGGATGATGGCTACAACTCTGCTATCACCATCACCCTCATCTTCTTTTTACGTTATTGCCAGGATTTTTCCTGAAGAATTATTAACAGTCTTCTGCACAGAAGTAACAATGGCAGGTTCCACAGAGGTCACTGTCAATGACAGCCACATTTCTGAGAGCCAAAGCATATTGAGAAAAAGAGACTGCCTTCCAAAAGGGACGTTCGGGCACTCAAGCCACAAGGACTTCAGACAGGCAGGATCATAGGAAAATAGAAAGGTTTGGGTTGGAAGGGACCTCAAGGATCATTAAATTCCCCTGCTACATGCAGGGCCACCAACCTCCCCATTTAACACCAGCCCAGGCTGCCCAGGGCCCCATCCAACCTGGCCTTGAACACCTCCAGGGATGGGGCATCCACAGCCTCTCTGGGCAGCTGTTCCAGCACCTCACCACTCTCTCTGTAAAGAACTTCCCCATGATGTCCAATCTAAACCTTCTCTTGGAGGAAGAACTTCCCTGTTTCTCTGCAGCTGTGGGACAAGGCAGGGGCAGGAACATCCCAGTAGAGGACTGTGGGTACACAGAAGTGGTTGGGAACCAAAGATAGACCTTCCACACCCCCTCGGTTTGTGTAGCACATCTGGGTCAGCTCAAGGCAAGCAGCAGTGAGGGCAAGGCTGGAATCCTTTACCAAACACCTGCAGATATTGTAAGAGAAGTAGAACTGAAATTCCACTTATTTGCAGATAAACTCCCAGCACCACATCCATGAATATTTTGCTCTCAAGCAAGTGTTCTCCATGCAATGTATTACTCCTCATGTACCAAACTTGCACTATTTCTGACACCAGCATCAATGCCACGAGGGCCACACACTCGAAATGCAAAACTCTGCCGTGCTGCTGTGCCCCACGTGCACAGCCAGCTTGTTTCTCTTTGCTCCCACTGCACTACAACAAACCTAATTTGAGAAGAGCCTTCATTTCCTCCTCCCCTGCAGCACCAGGTGGGTAACAAGGAGCACAGCCCACACCAAACAGCAGCGTGCTGTTGTGTGAAGCCTTCCAATGGCTTTCCATTCACCACGCACGGACGCGAGGCCTCCGTGCAGCACTTGCAATGTAATTAGAATTCAATACTAAGGGAAAAAAAAACCATCCAGAAGAAAGGATGCAAAGATTACAATCTAAATACAATGTTGCTAGTTGAAAGAAATGAATGTAGAGTATTGAATGTTCAAAATTGTGTTGAATTAGATAAGCAAATCCCATGTAGACTTTGTTAATGATTCATAATCAGCTAATAAGCTCATCTCTAGTAGAATAATGATCCATGGACCTGTTAGCTCATTTATCACTATGTTTTACAACACCAGCAAAGAAACTAATTAAATCCCAGCATCATTACACAGAATTCCTTTTAATAGAGATACAATGATGCACTAGAGGCTACAGATTACACTGCAAATTGTACCAAGAGATTCCGGACAGCGAGTTTTAATTAACATGTTAGCGAGAAGCTGCTCACTTAAATAATAACTAACCAGGAAACATCTGCACACTCAAAAACATGGGACGGAGAATAAGGCAAGCAGTGACACATGAGGCATTGCAGCTGTCGACGCCTTCACTCCCTGCATGCATTCCCCAGCAGAGTGCAGAGCAGAGCATTGGCTCACCATGCAGGGCTGGAGGTGCCAGCAGGACCCACGCAACAGAGGACTGAAAAAGGGTCAGTGCAGCACCAGCATCTCATCGTGCTCTTTGTGCTGCATTACTGCAAGCAAGAGAAATGAGTTCTCTTTGCATCAGGAAAGGCAGAAATGAAAGAATGAAGAAGCGGTGGAGTGACTGAGCAGCCCATCAATAGTGGGACTGTGAAATCAGATGGCTCTACAGCAAGAAAGCAACGGAACACAATTGTTAGTATTCCTTTCTTATCTGAACGTCCAAACCAGAGGAAGAAGCTTGCAGAACTTATGCAGTTTCTCTGAGGCAAGAAATGGTGTTTGCCAATATCTTTCAAACGCAATACATTGCAAATGTGCAGCCCCAAATCACAAGCAGATGTTACAGCTATCGAAAAAGCAATCCAGAAGGCACCAATCTGTAGCAAAACTCCCGACTCACTCTGCCTTTGCCACTCAGCCCCCTGACTGCACTGCTCTGAGCACTGCTTCCCACCTGCACCAGCTGCACTCTGCTGATCCTTCCATCCCTTCCAGCTCACATGTTTATCTTCACCCTCAGATCCAGCCTATCCAGACCGAGACGAGGAGCCCACCACGCTTCTCTCCTTATGGAGCAAAGAGAGATTCTGCCTCAGCCTCCCGGCTCCCACCCTCCTGTCTGCTGCTGTGGTTCAAACACTTCATGTGGTCTCCATCCAACACCCCTCCCCAAATTTCTGCCTTATCAGCCGATGTGATTTTAGGCCACGGGCAAAAATAATGTGTTTTAGATAACTCAGCATAAATTCAACTATCTTGCTATAAAAGTCGTAGTTCTGACTTCCAAATGGGAAGAAATTCATTTTAATTTAACTATAAACTATTCTTCATTGTCAGCAAAATGCCCGTGTGGCTGCAAAACCTACATGGATTTCACGTGCCATGCAGATTATTCTTAGCATTGCGATTCAGAGAATCTTTGCCACAAATTCAGTGAAATCCCTAAAGGAACAAAAATGAACTCTGAGAAAATAACCCCACCTGGTTCTCCCAAAAGCAATTGCTTCTGTTGAGTGTGATCTACACCATTCTTTACCATTTATGACCCAGTAAAGATATGATGACAATATACCAGGAGCAGAAGGAATAAAGTTTCTCCAGATTATATCTATATGTCGATTGAAATTAAATCAAACGCTCCCTTCCACTAAAAATTGTAATTAATTAAAATTAAAAATAGCAGGAAATACAGACTTAGGCTTGGTCTCGTGCTCTGCCACAAAAGCCACAATAACAGGGCCAGTCAATTTGCTCTATTCTCAAATGTTATTTTCCATCCAAATGCAGCTTGATAAAAATTTCTGGCAAATTAAAAAAAAAAAAAGAAAAAAAGAAAAAAAAAATCACTTATTATTTAAATTCAAATTAATATCTAATTAAAATAAAGTGAATAAATAAGATAACCTCTCTGATGCTTATTAACATGTATACACATCTGAGCTAAAGAGAATAAACTGCCAAGTCCAAAGCAAAGGCCAACTGGGACTGGAAATCAGTGCCTAAAAATCCACTGGTACATTTTTCCTTAATAAATAATCTTCAAAAGTAAACACATAAAGTGAACTGAGTCGCTCTGATGGATCTCCTGTGTCCATAATCTCCTTTGGAGGGTCACATTCCCTTTCTGGAATGGCTCCTCAATGATGAGTCCATCCCGTGAATCAGATGAACGCAAACACTGGGACAACACTTTTTTTTCCCAAAGCTGCGGTTGTGAAAAGTTTGTGTGAGATAAACACACAGTTCAATCAGTGGGAAACGTGGAGAAAAGAGGAAAAGGCTTGGGTTGAGCATGCTTCATTTTAAACATTGTTCTCAATGGATTCTTACAGGAATTTACTGCTGACGATTGCAGCATCCATTGGAAGCATCCATTGGAGCAACTGGGCACTCCAGCATGGTCGTCAGCTTCTCCTCATTGATTTCTCTGAGATTTTTATCATGTGATGAAATGTAATTAAAGACTCCAATGGTGCCAATTATAGATTTGAAGGGACTGAAGTTGGTGCTCACATTATCACATGGCGAAATGCAGCGATGCTGTAAACATCCATTAGCCATTACGGTTCTCATTAGGCCCTGAAAACAACTCATTAGTGTCCTCAGACATGACAGATAAGTAAAACAAATGAGATAAAGCTATCAATATATTCATTGTTACAAAACCAGGGCTTCCTCCATCAGATTCTGCATGGTGACAACCAGGAGGTCGGAAAAACCTCCTGCAGAAGTGAACACTGACTGAGACTGGTCCAAGCACAGCATGTGCAAAGCCTACACCACCAGCACAGCAGCTTATCTAAATGTACAATGGAGGTTTGGTTTGCTATGTGCCACAACAGTTGCTCAGTCAAGGCTAAATTGTAGAAAAAAAATTGATATTCTGTAGCTTAAAACGTTGAGTTTTTACAAAGCTGTTCAAATTTTCAGCTGTTTTAGAAACGAGACGCAGGATCTCAGATTCAGATCTGTCCCTGCAGTGAAGGTTCTGGTTGCCTATACAAAACCCAGCAGGTCTGTCAGGAGGTGCAGCAATGTGACACAGCCACCTCAGCACTAAGCACGGTGATGCTGCACACTGCTGCCCTGCTCCTTCTGAACTGAGATGCTGAACTCTAATTGTATTCAGAGTAGAGACAGACAGCTGCATGGATGCATCTCACCCATAACCAGCTATTTTTCACTCTTCCTTCTCCCATCTTTTCCAGACCTGCTGCAGCCTTGGTACCATTTCCAATAAAGGCTGTCATTAGCTCTTTTCTGTGTATCTGCTCCTTACTACTAATTCTGCACCCTTTCAACATTCCCCTTTCCACACTCCCCTTTCTAACCGGAGCGCGACAGCTTTGCACATCACTGCAGGAGAACTCTACGAACTCTTCTGCAGAAGTGCAGCTCAACAGCAGAGCAGAACATGGATGGGGTGCATATGGACAGAGATGGAAACAACAGTGCAAATGTTAATGCCACAGTGTGAATCACCACGTTTCAGAGCAGCGTTACTGAAGGTGACTGCAGACTGTTTCCACACCTCATCCATACAGAGCTGCTCACCATGCTGCCAGAGGTGTTTATGCAGCCATTATATTAACACCATATATTCCAGCAGTAACAGAAAGAAATAAAAGCATTCAAGGAATATTGTGACCTTACTGCCCCCTATTCCGAAGCATAGAAAATTACAGCTTTCCACATAGCGCGTATTCTGAGCAGCTCACAGAGACAGGAATGCCTTCCTCTGGCAGGCACTGATAGGAGATGGATTTCTGTTGGTTCCGTGGGACCTACCACTGCTATGCACTGCTTGTGTGTGGCCACTGAATGCAGAAAGCACTGCGGAGAAAGAGCTTGTTTTTACCCAGAACTACTCCTAATAACTCTCAGAAAACCAGATTAAGGGAGAACTCATTGTGGCCTTCCAATACCTGAAGGGAGTGTATTAACAGTAGGGGGAATGACAGTTTACATGGGTTGATAGTGATAGAACAAGGGGGAATGGCTTTAAACTAAAACAGGGGAGGTTTAGGTTGGATATTAGGTGGAAATTTTTCACCCAGAGGGTGGTGAGGCACTGGAACAGGTTGCCCAAGGAGGCTGTGGATGCCCCATCCTTGCAGGCATTCAAGGCCAGGCTGGATGTGGCTCTGGGCAGCCTGGTCTGGGGGTTGGCGACCCTGCACATAGCAGACAGGTTGCAACATGATGATCTTTGAGGTCCTTTTCATTCTGTGATTAACAGCACCCAAATATAACCATCAAAACAAACCCAAGATGCAGAGGGCATTTGACCCAAACACTTGTTGGGGTATTTTCCTGACACACAGAATATATTACTCAGTCACTCAAGCAAAGAGAACCCAGAAGTCCAAAGCTTCTATGTGCCCCCATATGCTCCCCTCGCCCTTGGTATACACACTAGTGCCTCTGCTGTCCGCCTTGCTCCTCCTTTTCCTCTGCCCACCACCACCACTCCATGCAGCCATAGAGGATGGGTGTGAGCACATGGCAGCACAGCTACCAGCAGTTTGATGCTGAACATTCAAGGCAATTTCTTTCAATGACTGAGTGCTCCACCCATCAGAATGAGGGAGGCTCAGCAAACTGTGCAGAAAAACCAAGAGGCAAGACCTCAAGGTCCAATGTGTAACAGAAGGACATTCACACACATCCACACACACTCACAATCTATTTCCATCGGTACCAACTTCCCTGCAATAAGGATTGCTTTCTATCAGTAATCTTTGCAGATAGCCAAAGTCCCCGTGATACAATGGAGACAGCAAATACAAAACAAGATTATGGCAACCATTTATTATCCCCACCATCTTACTGCATTCTACCTGGGGACAGATTTGTTCATTCTATTCCTTAATACGTGCAACAACAAACTCAACTGTCACTGTTGCATATTCTCTATAATCCAACCCAGATGTCACGGGCAAAGAGCTACCAGATAGGTCTCTTCTTTTTAGTACAGAGATCCTTTTGGGTTTGAAGAAGAGTTGAAAAATTTGAAGATTTAACTTTCAAATTAAATCTGAACTGTTTGCAACTTTTCCATTTTTTATAAATACAGAACGAATTCTTATTCTTCTCCTTTCATCACAGAGAACTGCAGTAAATTTTAAGTACAATTCATACAGGCAACAATCTCAGAGCACAGCCCTAATTTACAATTAAGTGAATTAATGCAAGGTAATTCGGATGCTTGTAAAAACACCCAATTTTGGGGATTAGCAATTATGGGTTACTTTCCTCATTACGTAGTAAATATTAAACAATATTTCCTCAAGAATTTTTCCTTGTTTTTTGGTTTCCCACCTTCTTCCTCTTCACGACAATTATTCCTTCCCCGCTCTCAGTCTCACAGATTTTGCCTACATTCATTACATGTAAAAATTTCTGTGCCGGTTCTCCCACGAGCAAGAGCATCCCAAATAAAATAAAGCATGAACAAATGACCTTTCTTGTCTCAAAACATGTGGGGCAAACCACACTGCCTCTTTGTTGGATTTTGAAGGGGATTCTGGCTGAAGACTGAAGCTTAGGTTTTGAGCAAAGGTAATTTCTGAAGGTGGAATCACAGCTTAAGAAACTCTCCAGAGAATATTCTTGATGCAAAGCTAACAAGACTTGTGATAATTTCTTAGAAACTGGCCTCATTCCAAGTTGGATTTTAAACACAGATTATAAAGCAAACACCATCCCCCACAAGTATTAAGGAAGAAGAAAATAACAGAACGGGGGCTGCAGAAATGGTCTCTATTGTGGGACCAAAACCTGTCAATCAAGCGAGTTGACAGGCATCACGAATTGACAGACAGGCCCTCTCTCTTGACTTCAGTTATCTGGGGGAATGGGAAAAGTGTCTGCAAGAACATGTTAAATTGCCAAAGTCATTACCAGTCACCAATTACCAAAGAAAAGATAACAAGGTGTATTTTAGAAAAATCGATGCAACAACATGCATTTCAATAAAGCGAGTTTTTCCCAACTTTAGAAAACAAAATGAACTATGTAGGGAATACATGATGGTTTTCTTGTGGAATCCCAAGCACTTTGCTATGCCAGCAGGCTTTGGAGATTCATCACTATTCTCTCTATATTTTGTACGGGGGCCAGAGGTCAACCAACAAGTATTTCCCTTTGTCTCTTCTTAAGCTTAACCTAAAGAAGAACAGCAAGTGCTGTGCCCCAGTGATTACACTGAGCCTCCACGCCAGGCCAGCCACAGCCCAAAAGCCATTTTAGTTGCCAAGTGCACTTCATCCAGGTGCAGGAACAAATTCTATTCCATGTAAATAAGGTGCAAAAGAGAAACCAAAGGATGCTTACTGCCAGGTTAGACTTTTCCCTGCTGAAGAGGCTCCTTATGAATCGTGTCAGACCCACTGCAAGACCTTGAGGTGTGTGCCTGGGCTGGGAATGCCTCATTTCCCCCACATCACACTATTCACAACTTTTCTGTAGTTGTGACATCAGTCAACCGAAATTTCTTCTGGCAGAAGAGTTAAGAGGCCTCCAAGTCAGGCTGGGAGGGAGTGAAGGCTTTGCTTAGGAGAGGGTTGGCCCCTTGTTTCTCTCACCTGCCTTCTGCCAGCACAGCCAACAATAGACAAGAGAACCATTTTCAACATAAATAAAAATGTTCACTTATGCCAAATTAAAGCATACTTGCATTCAGATTTTCCAAGCTCTCATTACAGTAATTAAATATCATCACAAATATGTCGAACGTACAATTTTCTCTTTCCTAGATTGCTGCCCATTTATTGTTTGTTGGATTATTCTGAGTGTTTTCCTTCTTATGACATAGTTGGCATTATGAGGCTCACATTCAGGAGGTGCCAGAGCTTTCAGTGGGAAGAAGCTCCCAGGGCTTCAGCCACAGTCTGTAAGCAGGGTCTGCATGGCTGCACAGCCAGCACTGAGATCAAAGAGAATGGGGAATCACCTCCTGAGGCTCTCCCTGCTGTGTCCAGCATTGCAATGGTCTGATACCATCTTCTGTTCCTCCACGATGGTCCCTGGAAGGAAGAATGTAACCTGCTTCTCCAGGCTTTACTTGCCCACTTCTTGGCTTCCTTTCCAGCCTTGCAGTGGCTCATCTGACATATGATTTCACACGTACCCCCTTTAATAGATCTTGCTGGTTCTTCTCAGCTCACAGCTCTCTCAGATTCTTTTGGACAACAACATGGCACCCAACAATTCCCCTCAGGAACCAACAGAAGACAGCAAATTTCATCGTCAGTTTCTGCTTGCTGCTCATGGTTACCTCCAACCTGACACTGAGACACGTTCAGAATCCCATCCCATTATCTGAGATGCAGAAAGCAGAGAGCCTTGCTACACCTCCTCGCGCCTGGAAACAGGACACAGACCTGACAGTGCCTGATAGCACACTGAGTGTTATTCTCCGTATATGTAGGAAGTAATGCACAGCTCATGCTGCTTGAGTCTTGGCACTCCTTGGAACAGTCGGATCATTCACTCTTGACAGTAAAGGTAAAATTTGAGTCTTCAGAAAGGCAACAGCAACCTGCATTGTAACTGAAAATGTGGGTTTTTTTCCCCTAATTTATACGTCCAGTGGAAAGAAAAAAAAATCATCTGTAACCATCAATAATATGAACAGGATCTGGCAATTATCTCCTTATAAAAACTGCCTAGTAGTAAGAGAACCTAAATGATTATTACAAAGTCAGACCAAGCTCCAATAATTCACATTAAGGAGCTAATTATTACTTGTAATTCACACATGAGAAGTAAGGCTGGCACAAGGGACGCAGAGCAGAACTGGCTTGTGTTTCCTCATGGCCACATCCTATTAATACAGCTGCAATGTCAAGCATACGGATTAGCAGTAATGTGACACTCTGAAGAAATAACAGGCTGACAACATCTGAAATACTCACATATCAATAAAAACAAACAGAACTGTGCTCTTTTTAAAAGAGAAGCAAATCAACAGCACACTGAAAGCAAACAGTTTGTATTTCCCCAACACCAGCCCTGCTCTCACTGCTGCTGAGATCACTGGGCATCATTACTGCACATTAGTCCCTGGGCTCGTGCAGTGAGCAGTCCTGGAGGGCACTACTCCACTTCCTCTGCAGAAAACCAACCCAGAGCTTGCTCCCAGCAAGCTGTATGCAGCCAGGCTGCAGGACCAGACTGCTACAACACACAGCTCGACAGCCAGCACCTACTGAACAGCTGCCTAGAGAGTCTGTGGATGCCACATCCCTGGAGGTGTTCAAGATCAGGTTGGATGAAGCCTTGGGCAGCCTGGCCTGCTCTAGTACCAGATCTGGAGGTTGGTGGCCCTGCCTGTGGCAGGGGGTTGGAGCATCACGATCCTTGGGGACCCTTCCAACCCAAGCTGTTCTATGATTCTACTGCACAAATCCACACTCATTGGGCTCCATTGGACCCAGTGCATACATAGACCAAAGAATTTGTATGAGTGACATACCAAGCACACACGTAGACACAGCGCCTACGTTTCAGATGCAGGGTTCAGATGCTGCTCTCTCTAATTTTGCTCTGATTTAATCAAACAAATCAATTCTATTTTCCCCAGTTTACAGCAGGTTCGAGCCAGTCCAAGCAGCTGTGCTTGGGTTTGCAATGCTCCTGGCTGCTCTGTGGGAAGCACTGGGCAGCAGATTTCAGGCAGTGGCACAACGTCACTGCACTGCAACTCCTGACTTGGAAGATCTGAATTTACACTCTTGATCCTCCGCAGCACCAGGCTGACATTTGATGTATGTAGCTCTGCCTTCCAGCAGAACCCTCACACCAGATAATGTGATCAAATCAAAACTACTTTCCATACAATTATAAAACATAACAGGCTACAGCAAAAAAACGTAAAGCCTCCAAAGCAGCTCAAAGCTAATTAATTTCTATTACTAGTGAAAGAAGAACCACTTAACATGTCTTTTCTTATTTAAATTGCCGTTGACGGCACCTGCTTTTTTTTTTTATTATTATTCTTGGGAAATCCTGCTACAATACTAGTTAAATTATGTAAGACTGTAGAATTTATGAAGATAAGGCAATTAGCATTACAAAAACAATTCCAGGTTACAATTTATGGTGAGAAGAAAAGAGTTATGATGCTCCGTTAAATCATTCCGTGATGTATCACATACTCAGTTAATCCTTCTAGTTGCAAAAATTTAGGGCTAAATGGTGTCATTGTGTTCAGTAATTAATTATTTTGTTTCATTTAGTGGATACTTCATCTGTACTGTGAAGGCAGGACTCAATGAAGTACCGATGCCCAAGTGCATCACCGTGCAGCACCTGCAGAACCCAACAAGAGCAAGAGCCATGGGCACAGCCCCAACACATGGCATCCAGCAGCTCAGATTCCAATTTATCCATCAGTCTGAACATCATTAAGACTGCTGCTGTGTCACGGGGGCTGTGCAATGCAAAAGTCACACTTAAAGGGCAAAATTAATATTCTGAAATGGTCCCTGCACTCTGAAGACCGCATCCTACAACGTGGGCTTGGTAATACATCCATGGCTGTGACTCAAAAAAAAAGGGGCCTGTGCAAAAAAGCAGATGGGATGAAAGCAAGATGGAAGTCATAACGCAAAAATGGAGTAGTTTCTTAATATTGATCATCTAGTTTAATTTCATTTTCTTTTAAGGAGTTCTACACGATGTCATCTAGGAAGGACTGGTGCTGTGAAAAATGCTACAGAACAGATGTCCTCACATGAATTGAGAACTATCTCCATTGTCCTGGATCACAGGGCTGCTCCTTGACTAGGAGAACTAAACAGAATCTGAGATGTGCACAACACGCTGAAGGACAACATTCTGCACAGTGGAAACAATTCTAGAATTATTTATCGACCTTTCAAAGCGAATCCATGGCAGCAATCATAGAACCATAGAATGGCCTGGATTGAAAAGGACCTCAAAGGTCTCCTAGCTTCAACCCCCCCTGCCACAGGCAGGATCTTCAACTACTAGACCAGGCTTCACCGTCTTTCAGAGCTTCCCAAGGCTGGGGCTCTCACCCCCTCCACCCGTTACTCTTCCCCCAAATTCACTCCAGAGTCCACTTCAGAAGTGAAAGAGCATTTCTTCATTTTTTGGTGCTCATTAAATAACATGGGATTCGGCCTCAGCACTGAAGATCAGCATTGTACAGACACCAATCGCATCGGGAGAATTCACAGCGTTGTTTTAAATCATTCCATCAGATCTTGAATTTTCATTTGTGAACAACGCTGCTTCCATAAATAGAATATTTTTGCATACAAAAACGGCTCTCCCTCCTCCAATAACAAACATCACAATGTGAAGACCTTTCAGGTATCAGACATCCTGCTCCATAATGGAATTATGGGATAACACGGCGTTTAACAGGGACTCTTTTGCCCTCCAAAGACTTGCCTGAATTTTGCCGAGCTCATTTCACAGGAGACCTCACAGAGATCAGTTATGACTTTTATTAAAGTCAAACCAATACCTGTTTCCATATCAGCCTAAAGGAAATTTCTTTCTGTATCTCTGATTGAAGTTTAATGGGTACTGCACAAAGAAAATGCACTTAACCTCCTCACCCAGCTCTTCCATGGAGGAAGTCGACTCAACACGTGTTCCACTCTCCTGAGACAAAATCAAAGCCAGAGCTTCTCAATTTTATAATATTTCTCAGAGTAAAACAGAGCAGACAGCCTCATACGCTGTCACTACATGAGAATCTCACGTGTATTGGACTTCAATAACCTTAATAAATGAGTCAGTGCTGAAAAAGAATATAAATAAATATGGTATGTGTTAAAGAGGGAAAACAAATGGATCCTAATGGTAGTTTCATGTTAACGTGCATAAACACATGTGCAACGTCAGAATTTTAGAACACCAGATAAGACACCACACTAAGATGCAATTTTCGTATTAACGTATGTTAAAATGAAGTTGTAACATTAATTATCCCACCAAGATAAATCAGCTCCAACTGGAAGGGAATCTTGCTGCAGGAAACTGCACCCAGTACGGCTGCACAGCACTGCCACTGACCAGTGCCACACAGCCACTGGTCCCTCACACCAGTTGGTCTCATTTTAAGGTGGCTTTTGTGCCCTGAATAAACGTGACAGAGCAGTAGACTTCAATGATCTGTTCTCTAGAGTTTTATCAATTTTTACGCTAAGAAACACCAAGGACTTTTCAAGAATTTTCACTAGGAGAGACGGAGAAAGCTCCTTCTGTCTTGCTTCTATTCCCCAGCCTCAAAGGGAGAATCTTGTAGCAATTTAGATAAAGCAGGCCAAAGGAAAGGGAAGTCTGGATGATTTTTCAACGTTTTATTTAAATTTCCATAGCAATGCTCCGAACTCCACTCGCATTTGCCACTTCACTGATAAACAGGCAGCTTTGCATTTGCTGTTTCAGCCAACAGGCAGAACGCTGCCTTGCTGCGGGCTGCAGGCCTGCTCTGGATTCACTCTGTGAGTCTTTAGGATTCATCGGGCCTAATTGCCACTCTTTGTGTTCTGATCACTGTGACTGCCATTGCTCAC
Organism: Tetrao urogallus; assembly: GCF_951394365.1. Classification (NCBI taxonomy): domain Eukaryota; kingdom Metazoa; phylum Chordata; class Aves; order Galliformes; family Phasianidae; genus Tetrao; species Tetrao urogallus. The sequence continues at coordinate 3,461,955 of NC_136836.1, read as the reverse complement.
ACTGAGGCAGCACAGCCCGGCTCTGAGCTGGGTTTCAAGTGCAACATGGAGGCTGCCATTTCCCATAAGGAGGATGAAAGCACAGCCCGCTGGGCTGGCATGACTTTTACTTGAAGGTATTAATAACATGTCAGACGATGGGATGTGCTGAATCCTAAACACTCACTTCTCCTCTGTGAATGAGCAACGTCCCTGTTCAGTAGCACGCAGCCCTGCTGCTGCTGCACCCAATCCTCCTGCAGCATCCTGTGGAACACAAGCAGCGTTTTTTCCCAATAACATCCCTGAGCTCATCCACAGAAAAAATAATGATGCGCTGCTTTGCGTGCATTTAGATTAGCCTATATCCCACCATTTCAGAGAAAAATATTTTCCTTTCATACTTGACTCTAAACTGGAGACCACAGCCCATTGTACACTTGGTAGCTACTACATCTAAATGGTTGCAAACTGGTTTCATCCATTTGGCCATACATTTTGTACTCTAGCAGTGTTTTCACATTCAGTTTTGAGTTTGAATAAGATTTTACTAATCATAGAGATCACTTCTGTCCTTTAAACCCTACATGGAATCACAGAATAGCTTGCGTTGGAAAGGACCCCAACGATCATCAAGTTCCAACCCCCTGCCACAGGCAGGGCCACCACGACGCTCTTTAATGCAAAATAATAAAAAATAAAGGCAAAAGTAGCACGTGCTTATCTCATAGCCTTAGATATGAGATAACTATGGCTAAAAATAAAATGAAAACAAAAATCTTGCGTCTTCTTTCATGCTATTTTCCCTGTTGCTTTCTGGAACTAAAGACCCTGTCAGGACCACAGTCATCACCGCGTGCTCTGTGAACCCAAAGGGAAGTGCAGGGGGGGATAACCAAGAAAAACAACCAGAACCAACAGCATCAAATGAAAGATAACCAACAGACTCCTTCCCCAAGATGAGTCTCAAAGGGCAAAGGAAGTTAATGTTGGAATTTCAGATTTAATCCATTCTTGAGCAGGAAGAGCAATCACTTTGGCCTTAACCTTAGCTTTGAAAACCCTGTTTTGCATACATGCTGTTTCAACATTTCTGGGTTGCAATTCAGCATCAAATAATCAATATTCAGCCTGTTCCCCTTGCAGCCTCTGACACAGAGACCCAATCCCACCCCCCAGCAGAGCGCTGACGCTATTTGCAATTGAGGAACACATTTCCAGCAGCCTTAGAGGATGAAGGCATCTCTGTGTATTAAAGAACGCTCCTGTGTGTACAGATCAGACATTGCAAACTTCTGCAGGCTGCTGGTATGTGTGCACTGACTGATCTCTGCATTCCTTCCACTGCTGCAACTGCTTCCCGCATTCCTCAAACAGGAACAGGGATGTTGCACTGGAAGTGTTGCAAGCGCGTCAAAATTTGGATGGTGATAAATGGAAATAAAGCAGGATTTTTAGAAGATTTCCTCAAACTTCAGGGCAGAAATCTGCAGTTTTAGCACCAGCTTCTGTTGCAGCAGTGGGTACGCCACTGTGTTACAGCTGGCACATGCTGAAGGCAATCTGTAGATGTAGTTCCATTAGAAACTACTTTGTCTTCATACAGATGAGCTCTTTGCTATTAGTAGCACTGCCATAATGCCTGAGCCCCAAGTGAGAATTCATGAGCAACATCCCTACTGAACAGCAACACACCTGAAAATACATTTAGACAGGTGTAAAGCAGACAAACCATCAGCTGTATATTTCCAGTACAAAACTTTTCAAGCACACACAGGATACAGCCTGGAAGGAATAAGATTTATTTCACTTTACTGCAAAACCCCAATATAAAAATCTTTCTATTTATCTCACGCCCTTAATTTGTGACATTTGAGGACATTTAAAAGCAATTACAGACTGGACGTCCTAATTAAGAAGAACAAAATCCAGGCTTACAGCGAGGATCTGAAAATGGATCTGTGGTGGCAATTCCATCTCCTGTTGTCACTGAGCACAAAAAGAACTTTGGGAAGCCAAACTGCCATGGTTGTGCTGTGCCTTCCTTCCACAACTCAGACCATGCTGCGTATTTCCCACTCACCAAAGTTTCTCTGGTGAGATTAAAAGTACCTGTGAAAGCCCTCTGAACTGCAGCCTGCTACAGATTTAAACAGTGAAATACAAGCTGTGTGATCAGCTCTAAGACTAAAGGGAAAAAAGAAAGAAAACCAGCCTAGAGCCTAATAAGGCTTGAGCAAAGCAGAGCCAAAGCCACTCTGGTATCTGTCATATATCTGTATCTCAGCTCCTTGTACACCTTTAGCTCTAAGAGCACTTCCAGGCCTTTGAGGATGTACAGATCACAAAGGCACCCAAAGCAATGCATTCAGTGTGAAACACACACACAGAACCAGAGGATGAGCCTTAACTTCTGCTTCTCAGCTCTGAGTCGCACCACTTTCATTAAGTCCATTATATGCTTACATAACCGTGTAAAACATTCACTTGTTTAAGATTCGCCTTTGGTGAAAGAGACTGCTTCATCTGCACGCCCCATACAGTACCAGGTATATACAGCTCAGTGAATTATGAATGAGAGTAACACCTCAGCCTCCATTGCTTTCAGTTACAGACGTGCTGCACTCCCTAAAGTGATACTGCAAAAAAAAAAAGCGTTGACTTTTGTTCCTCACACTACAAAAGAAAGATGTAAAGTAAAGAGAAAGCCATTCTGATGTAAAATCCCTGAAAAACTTCAGAAAACCCTCCGAGTTCAAGCACCATCCCGTTGGGCAGGAAACAACCCAGCACACGGCCAAGCGCTTGCTGCCTGCCTGCATGGTGAGCTAGACATAGAATCTTAGTTTGAGTGGGAAGGGACCTTCAAGAACACTTGGTTCCACCCCCCTGCTTTGGGTAGGGCCACCTCCCACTAGCCCATGTGGTTCCAAGTCTCCCAGAACTGTTTCTGGGCTTGTTGCAGTAACATCCTACTTACACCCCATTTTCCAAAATCACAATGCCCCCATGTGTCCTTGCAGTGAGTTCCCTGACCCAGCTGACCCAGTGCTGAGCATCCCACCTTCAGCAGCCCCACAGCATCTCCTGCGTGCAGAACTCGCTGCCACAGCCCCACAGCAGCACTGAAATGGTTAAGGTCAAAACACAGCGGTCCTATGTAAAGGAGAAATTTCCCTGTCCTTGCCTAAGTGAATGGCTGGGATTAAACTGACAGCCCACCTTAGTGATGGTGGAATAATTGGTTGTTCAGCTCTGTCCTTGTCAGAGCGGTGACAGTTCTGCAGATGTCCTGCTCGGCTCTCCAAAGGTTAGCCTCAGCTGGAGCCGCTGTTCATTAATCATTCCTTGCTGACAGGGCTCTGAGCAGCCCACATCTGCCACTCGGTCCCCCTCAATCCCTGCTGCACCCAGCTTGTGTGTAATCACTGCTGGTTTTCTTAAGAGGCTGTTTGATAAGGGAATATGCATCTGGTGTGAGGCGTACGGCGATGGCCGCTGCTGGTGGCTCCTTCAGCCAAGAGCTGATAATAGGAATTTAGTGCCTTTGTCCAAGACAGCCTGCTACAAAAACACCGAGCTGTGGACTGGGTGTACAAGTAGCAGAGAGCGTCGTTGGTTTTTTACAGTGCTTGTAATGCCCTCGTGTGCTAACAGGCTTCAGGCTCTCTCACTGCAAAGACAGAGGGAGGTGGGATCCCAACAACCTCACCTGGGGCACATGGCACAGGAAGCTGCACCTGAGCCAGACAGAATGGGAAAACTCCCCCGTGCAGCTCCACTGGGGCAGAAAAGCCTGGAGGAGTTTTTTTTTTCATCCAGACATTTCTGATTTCCAGCTCCTGGGTCTCAGCAGCCACCTCACTGCAGCACGTACCGAAATACCCCATCCAGCAATGCCTCAGCCTGGTGGAGCCAGGTCATTTAAAGATCACACCCAACTAATTAATTCTTCTGTTAGAATCACCCATGATTGCTAGCTTAGGAAAAAAAAAAACAGAAGAAGGATAACTGGGACAGGTGTCAGCTTCTGGCCATGCACACAGCTCCGCGTGCCACAGCCCCAGCACTGACAGCAAACGCTTTGGCAGCACAGGACATTCAGAGTTGCACTGCAAAGCAGTGTGAGCAGTTGCAAAACACACACGGCCTTCAAGCAGTTTCTGAAGTCTGTTTGCTGCATGTGTGTAGGTTTGAAAAAGAAAAATCCAAAGCTGGGTTGGGGTTCTGCATCACTCGGGCCCTCCCAGCCTGGACAGAAAGCCAAATGGAAAAGCAACCAGAGCTAATGAAGGGAAAAGAGTTACTTTCAGAAAACCAGAAAGAGTGAAGGGTGTTCATAATAGATACTGTCCCCCTGGAGGGCTATGGATGGGTTTTGTTCAGGGAAAATCCCCTGTGGTGGGGGAAGGGATTGCTTTCAATTTTCAGTTTCATTCATTAACGTGAATAAAATCCCCATCCTACAGTTACAAAAATACAAATATATATTAGTTACAAACCTTGATTATATTAAAATAAGCATCAGCACTCAGACTACCTGTGTACTACAGCTGGTAAGACTGTGTAAGAAATTAAATTATTACCCACTTCCCAATCTTAATACAAGATTGCCCACCGACTTTTCGAAGTGTGCTGCTGTTAATATGTGAGCAATGCAGGAATCATCGTTCCAAACAATTGATTAACTGTCTAGTCCACAAAGTTTAAAAAGGAACAAACAAGGACACTAAGTGATTAGCATTCCTCTTTTAATTTGCAAATCCTGTCTTCGCAGCTAAAAAGCCCAATGCCTCAGGCTCCATCCAGCACACGGATCCTCTCTTGACAGAGGAAAGGAGGTGCTGCACACTCACGCAGCTGACACGCTGGATTAAAGCAATCAGCACGTTGACCATTAATCACCACCGAAGGCCTTACAGTGCACACGGGGGGTGGCAGTGGGCACATTTCCCAAGGGGAGCAGCAGCTGTGCAGCATTTCAAACCGCTGAGCCAACCCAGCGCTGTGGTTTGGGGACCGTGAGCTGTTACAGCTGTGGATCCTCTGTTCAATGAGTAAAGTTTGGATTCGGATGTATCCACGAATGAAAAGGAAGAAATGAAATTAGGATGAATAGTAAGTGCCAGGCAGTGGCACTTTCCACTTTGCAAATGGAATTTCACCAGCAAAACCCAGTCCAAATGGCGCATAAAGAACCAGAGCCCCATCAGGTAAAGCTGAAGCAGCAGCAGACACAGCTCTGCAGGGGATGAAGGAAACTTGGGAAGCCCCACAGAATCAGGAGTGCTCAGCAGTCAAAGCTGATGTGTCTCAATGCTGGATGGCATGTGAACAACACAACACTATACAAGGTTAGCCAGGGATTGCACAAGGAGCCAAAGCTAGGCCTAATGTAAGAGATTCACACTGATGAAGAGCAAAATTGGAACAGAAGATGACCAACTGCCTTACTAATTATTTTCTCGTTAGTGTTATTGCTACATATGGCAGTAGTGCCCACTTCATTGAGTCACTCAAATGCAAAACAAAGCGACCTGGAAAACGTCGGTTCCAGAGGAGCAGAATACGGCTACTGTTGTTTCCCACATTAAGAAACTCTCAGATGCAAATTCTTCACCGAGATGTGTGTACCACTGAAAGACTTCCTGCACCTCTGCTTCCACCTCACCACACAGCCCATGGGTTGGGGACACGGGAGCTGCACCACTGCCATGACCAAGGAACACTTTCCCATTCTCAGACTTCAGCGTGTCATCACTTCTATTAATGTGCTCCCTCTGCTGGTCCTAAAGAAATGACTGCTGGCAAAAAGTGCTCTGTAGAGCTGTGCCAACACCTGTGCTCACCAACACAAAACGCTGGACACTGCAAAAGCCCCAAATCTCAGCTTAAGTTTCTTCAGGTTCAGAGGAAAAGACTTCTGGGTTTTTCCAAAGAGAGCCCCGAGAGCAAAGTGCTGCCCAGGAGAGCACTGCCAGCTGGAGGGGAAAAGGGCTGCACAGAGGCCGGATGGATGCAGGCACCTGTAACTTGCACATGTGGAACTCTGCAGATGGAGGCTCCAGAAGATGTAAAGTGAAGAAAAGGGGCAGAGAAGTTCTCTATTTTGCAAATGTTATGGAAGAGAATGTATTTAGTATAGCTTCTAATACGAAAACTAGAGTCAGCAATTTGACATGAAAATAAATGGGATTTGGTATTCAAAGAGGGGTCAGACATAATCCAGATTACAGATTTTTGGTGGGCCATCTAACACCTTGTCAGTGCAAAGACGTCATATGTTAAATGGCTCGGAAACCATGACAACACTGGCTGTCTGGAGCTCACACAAGCTCAATCAAGGCATAATCAAGGATTTTCTTACGTGATTGTCCATTATCTCCTTCTCAGTCAGAGATGCACATTAGAGGAGTATAAGGATTGGAGTGGAATCACCTGCATTAATTACATGCTAGATTGGCACTGGCATCCTTAAACATCTGCCAAAATGAATTTGGAGCATCTCTTGGACATTCAGAGGAGTCCTGTCCCGATCCCACACAGGCCATAAACTGTGTCTCAGATGGGAACCAAGTGATACCACAATCAGCACAGGGGGCAGAAGCCCTTCTCCTCTACAGCCAGGTGTGCACGCATCCCAGGCCCTTGCAGATTTAAGCTGAAACATCCCAAGCCTGTTCACATGGGCACCACTCTTGAAGTCAGACTTAACAAAAACATCGGTTCCTCCCCCGTCCTATTCATCTAATGATTAAGTGCTTAAATTTGTAATTCCATTTCCAGATGTTGTTTACAGCTCTGCTTATCTCTTTCAGCCCTTTCTGGGTGTTTGCTTGCATTCCTCTGCCACTTCTGCACAGGGACTCAGCTCAGCCTCTCAAGGTAAATTCCTTCAGAAGGACTGAGCAGAGAGAAAAAAGAAATCTGGAAATCTGAAAGAACTTTTAAATAATTCAAAATCAGTAAATAGATGTGGTTCAGTTCGTTAGAAACATACTGGTAATCAACTACAGTTCTTTAATATGGAATTGAGATTCTGTCCTGCTAGATGACCAGAAGTAGGAAACCTGATGGCAGTGCTACAAACACACTCTGGTTCCAATAGGAAATCCAACAGCAACCTCATAAGAACTTCAGATTTGGGAGCATAGAATTGGGGATGCTATGAAAGCAACATATAGAGAAAATGCCCCATTAATTCCCACTAAACTCCATTCAGATAGGCCTAAGGATTAAGAAACTTTAGTGGATCCATTAAGCAGATCAACATAACCTTGAGAGATGTAACCCATTCAAGTTATATTGAAGTTATATTTAAGTTCCTTCACCTCTGGGATGGTTCATAGCTCACATAACCCAACATACAGCACCTCTGCTGGTGCTACAGGTTTCCAGAAATCCCCAGCTGCACCAACATCCTCAGACCAACACGTAGAATCATAGAATCGCTCAGGTTAGAAAAGCCCTTAAAGATCATCAAGCCCAACCACAACCAAACCGTACCACCCTAACTCTAACAACCCTCTGCTAAATCACGTCCCTGAGCAAACAGCTTCCCAAGAGGTGCCAGGCTTTGGTTACAGGCTAGGTGACAGGTTTGCTGTAAAACAGCTAAAGACAATCCCCCAACACTTCTCCAGCCCTACACGCTACGCTGCCCTCCCCGCAGCCTGCTGCTCACGCGGGCTGTGCGAGCGGCCGCAGTCGGCAGTAATTGCTGTTGACATTGTTCAGAGCTTTGCCTCACTGCCAGAGACAAATCTTTCATTCATGAAGAAGTGCTTGTTAGGCCAGCACCAGCCTCCAAACCCACTTAATTAAAATGTAGGAGGGAAGAAAAAAAAAAAAAAAAGAAAAAGTTGCTTGGTTCTGGTGGGAAATTTACACACAAAGGCCCGGTGTCTGGTGCTTCTCCCCACCATTGTGTGTCCGGAGCAGTCCTACAATGCAGCAGCATCTCTCCCCCTTCCCCTTCCTTCCAGGCACCTCAAAGACAGCAGTGACCCTCATTAAAGCCCGGGTTTGTTGTGGAATGTTTTCCCAATGATTCACCAACAGGGATTTTCTCCTTGGCAATCAAGGGCACTAAGCGCTGGGTAAGGGCTCTCCACAGGCTGATTGCTTAAAGAATTTCAAAAGTAAGGAACGTAAACAGGTCTGTGGAAAAAGGCTCTTTTGAACAGTTATGTAAACATTCCCCACCCGGCCAGCAAGGCCCCGTGCTGGAGCTGCGTCCCCAGCCTTCCCCCATCTCCATTCTGCACGCAGTGCAATGCTGCAACTCAAAACCAAACCAGCAAACCACGCAGCCTCCCAAAGATGCACTCTGCAGCAGCAAGCAGACGTGGCCACGCTGAATTCCAGGGTGTTCTCTGATGGGTTGGGAAGAGGAGAGTTGTCCAGCACAAAGCAAAGCTTCAGCACCGCCAATGGAACGCAACAAGCCATCAGGAAAAGTACGCAGCAACTATCACTAATACTGAATCATCGCAAATGCTCTTCTCTGCAAGCAATATTCCTTGCTGTGTGAATAACAACAACCCGTTCTATACTAACATATCATCACTGAATAATTTTTCTATTATATGGTAAGTAATGTTCAGGGTAAAATTGCCTAATTCTGGATGACAGCTGCATTCAGCCATTTCCGCATACTTCTCTGCTGTAATTGAGTATTGACTTATGTAAAAGAAAATGTTTATGTCTTTATGTGGAACACAATAAATTAATAGGAACGATACTGTCTTTACTCTTGGAGATTCTGTATAATCAATATGAAATTCCAACAGTAAAACAGTAAGAGAAGCTAATTAAGAAGGTGGAGCTAGGAATCAAAGAAAAGCATCAAACCAGCCCACAATTCACACCAGCATCACACCAAAAGAATTAATGGCACAGTCAAGAACGTAACGTTATAACCTGAGCATCAAATGGAAGCCAGTGCTGACGCCATTGGAAGGCAGCTGATAGAACCATACAGTGCCCCTGTCACTGGCATCTGTGGTCACTAGAATGCTGTGCATGGGCACTCCTCCAGTGACATTCTCTGTGGTCAGCATCTGAACGTGATCAAGTTTTGAGTTTGTCACAAGAAAAGCGAATGATGAAACTGAATGAGCGGCTTATTTCTAATACCTGCATGCATTCCCTTCAGCATCAGTTAGGCTCATTCTCAGCCACTGAACATAAATCCTCCAATGTGTAAATTTTGAGGATCTGCTCCAAAATCTCAGTGATCTGCTGCTGAGAGCTCATCTGACATAGCTGGATGGAAATGATCTGTCTTTAATCCACAGCGTGGCTTCTCAGTACTGAAGAATGCCACTCGCCTGATCCATTAGGCAAAATGATCACACCCCATTATTTAATGGAAGCAAGAGATTGTGGCAGAATGCTGTCACAGAAGGAAGGTGCTCCATTTTAGGGTAAAACCTTTGATTTAGTTGAGGCATTAATCTAGCAGCAGGAAAGCAGTAACCCCCGCATGCAAATGAATTTGTTCTGTTTTTGAGACAGGCTAAGGAACAATAAACCCACAGTGCTAAAACATGCAGAATGTGAATTGAGCACATGGAGATGGCTCAGACTTCAGAGCTGCACTGCGATTATAGGAAGCTTCCTCAGTCCTTTATGGGTGCAGGGATGTCTGCTGTGCCTAAATGATCAGCTATGGAGCTCTTTACAGCATAACGGGAAGTCCAGAGATGATGGCTTAACCTTCCCAATAATCACACCCCATCCTTGCTATGCTGGCTTGTCCTTAGCAGCTTCATCATCTCCTGTTATGCTCATTTTAGCATAGATCTTAAAGACTGTGGTGAAAGCTACTCTGATCTGCAAGGCGTTTTGCATTTGTGCTTCGTTCCAAACAGGAACCCACACTGCTGCACAGGGCCATGCACTCAGAGCTGTTTGTGCCATCCTATCACATCCCATCACACCTGCACTCATTCTGTTTGCCCACCTTTCTCACAGAGCACACATGGCACATGCATCCAGAAAGCCAACAAGTTTTCTTGTCCATGCTACGTAACCAAAAAGCAACTTTGGTTTGCAGAGGATTCATTTTACGTTTTAAAGGAAACTCATTTTCTACACAAAAATTAGAATTAAACCAATGAATGACATGTTTGTTTGTTTGTTTCTATTTAGTTATGTCATTTGATGACATACAACTCCAAGACGTGGTGCATCTAGCCCTGGCTGAGAGGTTTGCTTCTGACACATCAGCCTCTTTATGGCATCTTGTAGGGAAGTGTAACAAGCAGAATTACATGAAGCTGATGGCATCACTCTTACTGAAACATTCTGCGCAGTGAGAAAACACGTGCCAAAATGGTAAGGTAAAAACTTAGCAGCACTACCAATACAAAACCACAGGATCCTTCACAGAGCCCACAGCCCATCCAGTAGCTGCCTGAGGAAGCACACAGCTGCAATGCACAGCACCCATAAGAGGCAGGGGCTTTCTCCAGACAAAGAAGTTTACCACCATTATCTATTTTAAAAGCTTGTGAAGTAAGAATCCTAGAGATTTTAAAGTGCTTTATGGATTTGTTGCATATCTGATGAGAGGAATACCAAAAAACCAACAACCACGTGGGACAACAACAAATCCAACAAAATCTTAGTAATGTTACACTCAATCGAATATTGGGAAATAGCAGGCCAAACTATTTAGCATTGCGTGTTTGTAACAGGAGATGGATGTAAAAATGATTTCTGAGACGCCCCTGCAGAACCAAATCCAACAAAAATGGGGCAACGTCCTTACTCTTCCTTGATTCTTAATCAAACCAATTATTTGGTTTATATATAGCAGGGGTTTGGAACTAGATGATCTTAAAGGTCCCTTCCAACCCAAACCATTCTATGATTCTATGATCTTCTATTCCTCAGCCTTTCCATTGCCTCTTCCATGAGTTAGGCTACATTACTATTTTGATTTGTTTTCACTATTAGTAGATTTTGGCAACGGAATATATAAAACTTTAATATCATTATAGATTATAACATGCCTTTTGTACTTGTAATTCACAGGCTTGGAGCAGAAGATGAAAGCATTAATTTGTCAATCAGTCTCACTCTGTATCTGAAACAGACCGAGAAAACACACAGAAATGATCACGGTGCATCTTCCAGAGGGAAAGGAGCTTGGAACACTGCACTGCAAGACCTATTTTCAGTTCACAAATCAGACCCCATTCGTTGCCAGATGTGTTTTGGAAACCCTCTGAAACCTGTGCAGAATTCCAGCATGGTCACAATGCCAAGGTAACCATTGCAGCATATAGCAAAACCTTGCAGGGTGCAGATGATGACACGTGGGCATGCGAGCACACCTGTAGCCCCACAACAAGAGCACACCAACAGCAAGCTCCCAAGGAGCCCCACTTCAGCTCTGCTGCGTTTAAGTCAATGAGGCCTGCGTGATGTCAGACCTGGTATCAAAACCAGGAGCCCAGAGTGCCCCAATCCCAACACAAGTGTTGTGGGAGGAATAACATCTTGTATGCATGCAAGGTCTATGATGAAAGCAAGTTATGTATGTATAAATATATTTAATCTCAGCACACGCCTGGCTGCCTATGAGAGGAAATGCACATCCTTGTGACAACTCAGAGAAAGACAAACAGCCCCAAAGCCTTTCATGAACCTTCAAATGCCTGAGGAAGCGTTACAAAAATCAGCCTGAAATCTTCCCGCTTCAATGCAGAAAATGAATAAAAACATCACTAAAATCATGAATGAAAATAAAACATAAAAATAAGTTCCCTTACCTTTTGATAAATGGCCGGAACAGGTGGAAAATGCACCTCAAATGAGACAGAAGGAAAGGAAAACCAACTCTGAGAATTTCCCCATAACCAACGCTGGGAGCAGAGGATCCAGAGCTGCCTTTGGAGCACTGCTGTGCTCAGCACTCTATGCCATAAGCACGAGCTGCAGGGAAACTGGCTCCGTTCTCTTTGCAGAGTTCGTTTCTTTTATTGATGCTCATCTGATGACACATTTGTTTTCGGTTAAGCTGAGCATAAATATGTTTTTATTTCATTCGTTTCGTATTGTTATTTATATAGCCAGATGCCTGCTGTGATCACTGACAGAGCAATCCCAGCCAAGATATTCACTGAGACTTATTCCATCTCTTTCAAGAGATCCCATCCATTTCTTTCAAGAAAAAACTTCTATTCGGGTTCTGCTTAGGAGCTGCTTTTTTTTTTTATTATTATTTTGTTCCCCAATTCCTTCCCTAAACCACAGTGGGAGGAGAGCTGCAGGGAGCAACTGTTATAAAGCTGAACTGTTATCTCCCTGCACGGTGCTGGGTGACACCGTGTTCCCAGGACACCTCCATTCCATTTCCCCACCTTCCATCACAGCACCAGAAACGAGCGCTCACGTGTGCAAGAGACACCAACAGAAATACTAAGGGACGTCAGCGGAGACTTCCAGAGCTGGAATATATTGATTTCCATTACAACTGTTTTAAATGCTGAGGAATCATAGCCCTTATTATGATTTGCTTTCTGTGCAAACAGCATTTCCATGTGAAAAATGGCACCTTACTGAGCACGGGACATCAGATTCCCACAGAATGGGGGAGATCTGCAATGGGATTTTTAGAGCAGTTGATTATTTTACAAACAAATATTGCTGTCCTTAAAACAAAGACCACCCCCAGCACGTAACTAATAAAAAGCTTTTGCCAATAGACCTTAACAATATGATAATTTATTTAAAACAGATACAGCCCGGAAAGTGACCCACTTAAAATTATTAAAAAGATACGGCGCTTATTTTTTGCTGTCCATAAAACAGGCGGGTGGCTTATGAATATGCAAACTGATCAGATGTAATTAACATGATTGGCTTCTACTGAAATACAATCTTCTGTGTTTAAGGGAGTTGGATGCAGAAACTAATGAGGTCAAGTTAATATGCTTGTGAAGGAAGCATCAGCTGTCAATGCAGCTGACGAGGATGCCTATACTAAGCCTCTTTTCCCAGAGAATAATTTAAAAAGCGGATATACGTACAGCAAAATTCTCCTTGATAAACTAGGAAACCACAAGAGCACGGAGTCAAGCTTTGATAAATGTGAGATGATTAATAAGGAAAAAATAAAAGCTTGTGTCCGATTACAGCAACACAATAAACATGGCATTTAATTAACTAGAAGGTTTTCAACAAGTGTTATGGGCAATTAGCTTACTATCACAGCACCAGCCTCATCCATCCTATCCGAAACGCAGTGCCAGCAGGTGACCTGCAAACATCCACTAACCTTAAGAAAAAGGTAAAATGTAACTAAATTGATTATGAAACCAGCAATTAAGCTAAGAAGGTTTGACCTCAGCACAAGTCATTAACAAGAAGCTGCTGAATGTTTAAGGGTTTACAGGTTTCTTTTCTAATGGGTAAAATCCCCCCAGCCATCAGTCGTCTCAAATCACCATTCCTGTCCTTTCTTGCAGAAAGAAAAGTTTGCTTCTACTTAAGACACACAGAAAATAATAATAATAAAAAATTGTAGGTCTTGTAAACATTCCTTTAGATCTTTGTTTGCAGTCATTACATAGAGGGTACACTGAAACCTCCAGAATAGAGCTGAACATTTTCTTACAGGGCAGGAATAAGGCAGAAGGGACCCATTTCCATCCTCCTCCCAGTTCCAGGCGGAGCTTTGGGCAGCAAGGCAGAAAACAGCCTGCCAGCCTTTTGCAGTTCACTATGCCCTGTGTGGGGGGTATTTATCGCCATCCTTCGGAAGTTTAAGTTTTACAGCTCTTCTGCCCTCTCGCAAGAGAAATCTGCCTGCTGCTATTTATCTGCCCCAATTCCCTCAACAAAAAGAGTTGTAAATCTGGATCCTCTCCTCGGGCAATAAACACTTTTGTGAAATTACTGCTCGGCAGTCAGTTGGAAGCTTGCATTTAACCTTGTACGCTCGGGTGACTTGGATGATCCGATCTTCTCCTAGCAGGTTAGAGCAAGTGGTCACACGATGGCTGCTGCGCTGAGCTCCAGGCTGAAGTTGGTGTGCCAGCTGCTGGGATCTGGAGGGCTGTGAATGACAACTGGCTCTCTTAGCAGAAGCAAAGTTTGGGAACTCACCTGTGAGGTAGGAACTGGGGATCTGGCCGGTCAGCATGACAAAGACATGAATTGATTGACACTAAAAAGGTATAATTAATTTTGAGGGGAACAAAGCCAAACAGGGAGCACTTCAGAAAAGGGCTCTGAAATGATCAAAGGCCAAGATGAAGCACCACATGAATTCGGAAAGAACTAAATATTGGTCTAATTTGTCTCTGTGAGCTCAAGTGGAGGCTACTGACAAACCTGTGCCAAGCCCACATGCCCCAGGGGCCAGATTTGGTCACATGGAACCTATGGGTGCCCAATGTGAGCATCAAGGGATAATATAAAAAACAACCTGCAGGGTTAGAGAAGCTCTCCAACAGATATTTGGATGGCAAAACATTTTCCTGACAGAAGGCAAAGCGAGAAATGACAAGGAACTTCTGAGCACCATCTACGACCAAACTTTGCACAGGGTGGAACAAAAATGAGTGATGTGGTATAGAGAGCCATTGGCAATCTGCTGTTTTCTATATTCCATGAATAACTTCAGAAAAGGAACAGACTGTAACTTCAGTCATTTGCAAATCAGTTCAGACTGTAAGGGGCTAGTCTGGTGAACTCCCATACATTATTACTGTGCATGTTCCTTTGTTTTTTTTTCCATTTAAAAAGAAGAAAAAAAAATACTCAAAATCAAGCCCTGACAAGTCTGTAGCAAAGAGGAAGGGAAGGTTTGGATCTTGGTTCCTGCTAGGTGGAACAAAATACAACAACTCGCTCAAAGGAGAAAAGTCTCAAGGTTTGACATGAAGAGAAATCCACGAGATGAGTTAAGTACTGGAGGAGATCACCAGGAACACAGAAAATCAGTGTTGTTTTCAAAAACCCATTCATCAGGAGTAGCTTAAGGCATAATTGTCCTAAATGAATTGATGAAACGTCCTCTAACAGTGCTGCCCAATCTCACTGTGTGCAACCGGAGCACGGTGCCCATCCTGCATACAACACAGCTGAGCAGCTCTTCACCACCTCAACTGCTCTGCAGAGGAAAATCCCACTCCTGGTCATTCCCAGAGCTCCACCATGGGCTGCTCAGGAAACACAGCCGAATTCACTTAGGCTGTTAGCAAACACCTTTTGCTGTACTTTTTTCATACAATAGGTTCTACTGGCATCCCAGCACCAAGTGCTGCTGCCCTGGCTCTCAGCACCACCTGCCTGGCATATCCCATACCCCTATAATCCCAGGCCCCAGAAACCCTTTCACCCCCCAGCTCCCGCAGGGTAACACTGACACCCAGTGACCAGTTGTACAGCAGCCTCCTGCAAGCACTCCCATTCTGAGGTAAGAGGCAAAAGTGATTTGCCCATCGGTTACCCATTTCCTCCTCGTGCTTCCTGGGAAGCCTGGGTAGGAACGAGGCAGGAAAGCAAACTCTCTGCTGCTCTTTTTGCTTAAATTCTGCATCCAGGGGAGCTCTTCAGCCAACCCCTCCCACAGCACTACTGCTTTTTGCTGACTGCACTCTGGTAACTGGCAAGAATTAATGCAAACATAGAGCACACGTATTATCCATCCCATGAAAAGTCAATACATTTTACACAGATAAGTTGAGCAAGGCTTGGAAGCAGTTTTATAAAGAGATGGAGTAAATACAGCTCTGCACTCTGCAGAAGCTGATGGCCATGCAGCAGGCCCTGAGCACACATACATGGAAGAGCATTCAGACCTGTCCAAATCTGGATTTGGTGCTGCATTCCCAGAGCAGCAGCACTCTGTGTTCCCACGGTGCTTCCACTTGCCAATGGGAATGCAACATGAACTGAAGCCCGCAGCACTGCCCTCCAAAGGGAGCAGGTACAGCACTGGGTGTGTAACCATGTCCACAGCGGGTGAAGGAAGCAGTCACAAGGCAAATCAAGCACATTGAGTCGGCTCCAGAAAGCGTGATTTGCATGCATAAAATAAAATTATTGCATGCTTTGGAAATTAAAGGCCTTCTTTACTCATAATAGTGCAAAAGCTAATTATAGTTACTGGAGATGTTTGCTGTTTACTCATAATAAGCACCTTGATGCAACATAATTAAAATGACTGCTAGCTCGCCAGGGTTGACACGGAATCACCGATGTTGGAAAAGACCTTCGAGATCATCCAGTCCAACTGTCCACCTGCCACCACCATTTCCCCACTAAACTATGCCCCTTAGTACAACATCTACATGCTCCTAGAACACCTCCAGGGACAAAGAGTCTACCACAGCAAGTCTACCCAGCTCTGTGCATCTTGCCAAGAACCATGCAGGCTGCCCTCCCGCATGCCGTGGTGCCGAAAACATTGCATTCCTACTAATGCAACAAGGAGGACATATCCTTATGTGTTTCAGAATTCTGGTCAATGCATGAAGCCTTTGCTGCCCCTTGGGCCAAGCACGCATCCTCTGGGGACCAGAGGCAGTGATGTGGAAGCTATGAGCCTGAGCCCCTGGCATGGTGCATGGCATGGTGATGCTGGCAGCTCCAGGGCACCAAAGCGCTCGTGGTCCATATTAAAGGAGTTCAGGTGGAGCACTGCCCACTAGCACTGCATTCAATGAGATTTCTATTCCAGATTAGGCTTTTACAATTATCTGGTCAACATAGGCTGAGAATGTCCATTGGCTTTAATTCTTTAATCATTGTCACAACAGTCACCCGCATGAGATTCTGGAATGGATGTGGAACGCAGGCACAGACCGTCCTTTCGCCTGGGCTGCAACTACTAATCTGCAGGAAGCCCATTATAAATTCTCCCTCCCTCTTTTCTCTTTATGTGTATTAAATAAAATCATAAATCCCCACAGACATATGCACTGGAGTCACAGTAAAGTTCCCTTCCAGAAGATCAAGAATTTTAATAAAAGACATAAATTCTGTTTCAGCCTTGAATCAGAGTGGCAGCTTCTCGGTGCCCAGATCACTGCATAGTTAAAACAGAAAATACTCTACTGCAAACCTGCCTAGACTTCACATTAAATATCAGGCTGTGGCTTCCATTTTGAAGACAGGCTTACTTTATTCTTCAATAATTTTTAGCAACTTAGGAAGTCTGCTAAACTGGGATGTATAGTGCTATGGAAAGGAGTTCAGCTTGCATTCTGGAATCCACAAGCAGTGTGCTATAGGAGCACTCCAGCAAAAGTCCACCTCCAGGCAGACTGCAGAAGTTTGTGCTACGTATTGAAGACTAATGAGGGAGCTTGTCACCTCTAATCAGTTCATTTACCTCTTTCTTTGAGATATCTTTTTATGCACTCTCACTCAAATGTGGAGATGAAGAAAAATATTTGCAGTGGTTCATCCGTTTAGAACTGGCTGCAGGTGGATGAAGCCCACGCCTCTCACATCAGCTCACCACATGAGCTGCCACCGTTCTTTCACTAAAGAGAGCTGATGATGCTCAAGCCATCCTCTCAGAACTGTTATTAATATTAGCCAACGATCAAGAATGTAACATCTGCTGATGCTGCTGCCAGCCTTTTCCCTGGGCTTTAACAAAGCCCCTTGGGAGCAGTGGCACCCACAGCCCAGCGGAGCAGCTCTCCAGACCAAGGGCTGATTGCACTTCAGATGAAGGAGGTTGCAGGTAAAGGCAGGTTCACCACTTTCATTTTGACATTCTGTACGGGGGCAGCTGCCCCGAGGTGATAAACCTGCCCCAAAGTTTGCGCTACGTGATTCAGAATAATGGTGCTCAATTCATTTGCCATCTTTAACTCAATAGATGGATCAAAGTGCCATCGCCTGAAAGCAATAGGATCACGAAATTAAACCCAGAGCTTGGTGAGCCACGTGAGTCTCTTAATGGAGGAGCTATTGTGAAATTGCCTTTGCCCCTTAGTAAACTGAAAAACTACCTCTGAGAGTAATTTTAACTGTATAAAAACACTGTAATACATAATTAAAAGCTCTGGCACAAACAACTCATCATTCATTTTGCATTTTTCTTTGACAGTATATCTAATTCTTTCATTTTGGTGGGTGGGGTGGGAACTCTTGAATACGATTAACACCTCCGCATTGCTTTAAGCAAGGTGCGTGGCTGTAGCACATTATTCAGCACCATACATGCCTAACTTTCCAACCAATGTTCCCACTTAACAGCTAACATTCCACTCTAATTGAGACACCAGTCCCCTGACAGAGGTAGAACGCTGCATAGGTACATCTAACATATACCCCAAACCAGAGTCGGGTCTGATGTACAAACATCCCAGCCACGCTGTTAAAATGAAGGCAGAACACACTGTGAATGAAGAAAATGCTGCAAGCCCTTCTAGATTTCTGTTTGAATGGTAATTAATACACGAATTCTAAAGAGCCAGCCGCAATCAGGCCATCTGCCTGATAAGTTTCAGAAGACTTAATTCGGTATCGGAGGCATGAAAAACCAAATCATGCCCTGTGCCTTCTCCAAATTGTTGATGATCGTGTCTTTACCTGTTTACAACAGAGCGGGATGGTAAAGACAAGAGCGCACACCTGCTGACACGTTGCACTGCAAGTGTGACATTATTTCTGCTCAAAGCTAATTGTCTCACTGCTATCACAGGCATCAAAGTGAGGAAAGATCACAGGCACTCGGACAAATTGATGCTAAGTAGTCCACAAAGAGCTGTGCCTTTGCTTTGTCTGTACTGTTGGGTAGAACTCCTTAAATATCACAACTGAGGGATGGTTTGATCATCCACAAGCAACCAGGACCTGCCCGGTAGGAGCAGGGAATGCACTTTGAAAATGTAATAGCTCTGACCCTTCATAGCTATCCACAAAGAATGGATTAATTGGAATCCTATGAAGACCTTTATCCTTGATCTGCTTTCTCTGGGCTAAAAAATGCTAAAATAGTGAGATACAATAGTTTATTATGCCTTCAAATTAGATGGGTATTATGATCAAGAGTTTATTTCACCTGTGTGAGCAGAGACAATAAATAATGATAAAACAAATTCACATAAAAGGCCTTGTGTAAGTTCAAAGTTTTTCCACAAACGTTAATTAATACTGAAGTTGGATTGCTGTTGAGTCTTTATCTCCTTCTTCCACCTAGAGATGGGTTTTTTTGGTTTGTTTTAAGAGATCTAGCTTTGCTGTGAGAGGATCATTTATGACACATTGCTCTACATTCATGACCAAGTGGTAATTCAAGTTTTCCTTCTCAAGCACTAAGATGAAAGAAAAACATGGTAATGAGGAGGTTACTCCAATGCATTTCCCGTGCTTGGAAACCAAGTTGAATGCAACTGGGATCCAAAGAAAGTTCTTACTAAACCAAAGGAGGACCTGACAGACTTTCACCAAATTCAATACATCACATGGGAGTGTGGAGCTAAGAAAATCACTTTGCTTACTGCTCTTCTCTACTCTGCCAGAGTCCTTCCTGCACAGACCAAGGAAGAAATCTATAGAATACATTCTAATAGAAAAATTTATATGGTTTTTCAGGAAACCAAAAAGCATACAGAGAAGAGAAATCCAGACAGACTTCAAAACGCATTTCAGCAAGCTCTCAAATTGTAACCTCTCACACAAATTAACCAGTTGTCTCACAGAATGGTCACTACTGAGTTCTAAAGGATTTGATTTGGTGTTTGTGTTGCTCCAGATTCTGATAGTCTGCAAAAGAGTAAAAGTTTCCACAGTTGGTCTCTGCTGAAGTTGTGATGCTGAGCTAAGCTCAGCTTTAATATTATACTCCTGAATAATGCCAGCCACAGCAGGGACATGCAGATTCCTGCCACCAGGAAGACTTATGGCCATGTTTTCCTTTGCTCTGATGGCTGGCTACACGCTCACCATCCCTCCCACAACGACCTGCAAGCGCCTGCGTGAGATTTTCTGGTGGAAAACTGTGATAAATGAGTCTCAATAGCAGCAAATCAGTCTTCAGGAACAGCCTTTGCCTCCCTAATACCTGCTCTCAGCACACACACAGAATACAAACAGCGGGTGCACAGATGGCCAGCAATGGGACAGCCCAGTCCCCTGGCTTGTGGGTGCACTTGCTGCCTGTGTTCAGCTCCAATTCGTATTCATGTCCCTCATAATTACAAAGCAGCAGCAGGGCTTTCTGTCCACATATATTTTGATGGCTACAGCATCAATAAATTCAGCTACTTCCATTCAGAATAATGTTAATGCCATACAAAGCCACTGGTTGGCAGGAAGGGTCAGCTCCGAGGCGGCACTGCTTCGATCTAGGCCAGGTTTAGGATGCACAGAGGGAGATGATGGCACCAGCTTGGCAGGCAAGGCAACAAAATGAGATTGGATTTGTGACGTCTATTCATAACACCTCCCCTCTTACCATCTGTAAAGTATTCCTAGTGTGCCAGAGCATGCTGGTGAGCATTAGGAGACAGTGGGCAGGAACATTGAGCCCTGGACAGCATCTTGCCAAACAGTGGAGCTCACAGCACTGCTGGAATGAACACAGACAATGCAGACGTTGCCTATCTCCTGGCTAAACAGAGTTGAAACACCACTTTAAAGAATGCAAAGTCCATTTTTGTGGCTCAGGGCAGAATAAGCTATTGTTGTGACATTCATAATGCACATTTGCCTCTCACGCTATAAAGAACTGCAAGGGTTCAAACTCCACAGGTCATCTTTTCCAGCTCTTGACTATCTGTGATACTAGAAAGCTTCCCTACTGCCTAACACAGAAGCTCCCTTTTTGCAGGAAGGGACACCCCTGCCTGCCGTGGCTCAGACAAAACATTGCAGTGCTCTGTCTGAAGCTGAAAACCCCCCAGCAAGCTCCCTGTGTTTCACCTTCATGTGGTGGATGACTTTTTCTCCAGCTCATCACAGCTGCCAAACCACCACCCATTTGCTGAGTCTACAGACGTACTGACATCTCTGTGTGGCACTTACTCATGTCTTAAGTCCACATTTTGGAAGCTGACCTACCTTTATCTCACTCATCCCATCTCCTACACAGATAACATCTCGGGCAGTGATTATACCCGCACATCCCACAGGCTTCCCTTTTTCTCCTTCCCCTCCTACTGCACGTCTCCCTTTCATCTCCATTCCCTATGCTTCTCTGGCCTTCTCCCAGAGCATATGCAGCAAAAAACCTGTTGGAACGGGAGCTCTGTCAAACCTAAATTCCCTGACACTTGAAGGAACTCCAACCGTCCTCAAATCAGACTGAAAAGAATCTCTAATGATGGCTTATTTTTAATTCTTCTTAAATAGAGGACTCTAATGAATTTTCCTAAGATATTGGGGGAGGTTTTCACAGATTCCTTCATGAATATTTCTCACTACATACTGGATGTCATTATTCTACTGAGAATCAATTAGCCCAAATGTTGTTATGACAGTTGCAGAAAAATTGTATTTTTAGCAACAATTTATAGTGTTCTGTCTCTTCCCAAGCAATCTTCACAGAAACTTCAAACCCAATCAGACGGTGAAAAAAAACCCTTTGATGAGGAGGAAATAAATGTGATTGGGAAGGTTTCTGAAAGAAAACAGCAGCTTTTGAGTCTGAAATGCACCCTTACTGTAGTGGAGTCCAACTGAGCCTATAAGCAGACCAAAAGGAAAAGACAGGAAAAAAGGGAAAAAAAAAAAACAACAGGAAAAAAAAAGATTTATTTTTTCTCTTTCACTTGATGCGTTTCAGCACGGACAAAGAAGCAGACTTGGCATTCACACCACATGCTGTCACACACGTTGTTTTCATAGTGGCCTGGTGTCCCAGCTCAGTTCCCTGCCAACAGCAGGCTTTCCTCTATGTTTAAGCACATTAAAGTGAATGCACAGGCACCAAAGAGATCACAGTTCCCTGACTTTCTCGTCTGACCACCTCAGACTTCTGCTGCAAACAGGCAAAGCAGGCAGGCACTCTTTTAATGCAAAGAAGCCTTAGAGCCATCAAGCTGGCAGCAAAACAGGTTGAAAACGTGTCTTAAGAGTCTGAAATATCAGTAGCACCTTGCAGCAGAACAACTCTTTCCAAGGCAGAATTAAGGAAGACATCTGAAACCGGGATGTGATTAGCAAAGAGTGCACCTCATGCCAGAACTACGTGGGACTGTCATCCCAACTGCAACTCTTTGAGAGAAAAGCCAAAGGTCCCAAATGCTGGAATTAATCCCTTTCCATGCCATTGCACCAAGCTCTCTGTGCTGCACGAGTTTCCTGGGGAAGCACACACTTTCCCTATACTGAATCCAATCTGGAGCCTCTTACAGAGACAAAGACATACTAAGGAGCCCCAGATAAAAAAAAAAAAGACACCTGGAATACCCAAACTTACATAAAGCAACTGCCTCATAAGCTTTTGCAAACCCAATGATAACATTTTTAAAGCTTTTTCCTCTATTTTTTGCCCTGATTACTGTACCTTGCTTCCTTACAGTTAATCACCATAAACAATTGCATTAATAATAGACACTTATTATTTTGTTATAAAGAGAGACTGAAGCTCGGCTTCCCTTTCCACTAACTCCATAGGAGATATGACAGCCACCAGTAGCCTTATGCCCCCTTTTCCAGCCCAGACACAAGGGCCAGATTTCCTTCTGAGAAAGACAGCCCAGAAAGCAAAAATTCTTCCTTGTGGATCATCTCAGTGGTTTCTGTAAAGCCATTTGTTGTGACATACGGCAGCACGCGTGACACGCTGAGTCCTGCCCTGCACTGTTAATGCTGCGCTGCAGTGCCAGAGCCACAGCACGAGGAAATGCAGGGCAGGATGGATGCCTGGAGACACGAGCAGTCCCAGGAACATGCAGAGTCATCAATCTCATGCTGAACCAGAGAAAAGGGTTCTGTCACAGCATACTGAGTACTGGGAGCAGAGCAGGCAGCGAGGAATCCGGGGTGGAAAAGCATACACGGATGTGAAAACAGTCATGAAAAAAGCCTTTGTCTACAAGACAGCAAGGCCTTTGGTTACCAGATGCACGGGGAGCTGCATCTCTGCTTACTATGGTTTTCAGGGAATTTCTCATTTTAGTAAAAGAAGGGGGAGTTAGAAGTTGCACAAATCAAACTTCCATCACCATCAGCACAAAGAATCCACCATGTCTGAGCCAAGGGAGTCACCGCGTTCCTACACAGCAGAAAACATGAAATGAAAGAGGAAAATTGAATGCTTGTTGAAGAGAGATGCAAAACATCCTCTGGAAACACTGTAAAACCAAAAGCACAGTTTGACCTCAAGGATGGTGTTTTGTAAATACTACATCTCGGGGTTTTTGAGTCCTGTGGGTAGAAGTGGTAAGACTGTATAGCTACATATGAAAAGAACCAAGAAAACCTACCTGCAAAGCCTTTAGGATTCCCCTACGCTGAGCAATATCAGTCATATCAGCAGCTTGTAGCAGCATATTCCCACACAGAAAAATAATCAATGGGGGGATGGATAATTTGGGAAGTGGGAATTAAGTCTGAGGAGGTCTCACTGTGACAGGCATCTCTCAGCAGGTGGTGAATTCAGCATAAAAATCCTCAAGAAAATACAGCTTGGGCCTGGAGATGTTTAAGCAGATAATTGGAACCATGAGAAAAGAAGATTTTAATCCAAGGATCCCAAAATTTCAAGTGAAGATGCATTGATGTGCATTCTGTGAGAGTTTGAATGCATTGGAGAGCTGTGACAAATGAAAGCCTGGAGGAAATGCAAAGTTATGTGCTGATCTTCTGAAAATAGGGGGCTTGTTAATGTAATCAAACTTTCCCTCTGTGTAATTAAAAAAAAAGTCAATAGTATATCATTGTGTATCATTCGATTAAAAAAAAGAACAACCTGTAAATATTCTTAAGCATCTTTGCTAAACACAGTTCTCAGAGACCTAAGAACTCATTTTTCCCCTTGGAAAGTTCACAGGACTGGCACAATTTGTTGTTTTCCTTTAAGTCTTTGTTGTCTAAGTAGGAGCTACCACTCAAAGTTAATCTGAATAACTGAATCGCAAGAAAAATACCCTCCAACCATGAAAAATGAATATTCAACATTCCCACCTTATCTCGTACTCTTTGTAGTTCTGTTCCTCCTCTGCATATTAAATGGACCTCATCACATGATGCATTAACTCTGCAAGAGGGGAAAAACTTGCCACTGATCCAGAAGGTGCCCCCTATGGAACCAAGGCCCTGTTTGGTGGGATAATTCGGGGCACATCCTCATTTTTCTTCAGGTTATGGAATCACAGAATCACCAAGGTTAGAAAAGACCTACAGGATCATTCCGTTCAACCATCCACCAATCACCAACAGTTCTCACTAAAAGGAGAAGGAAACAATCAATTTATCAGCTTCCCAACAACCACTGTGCAGTCCGAGTACTGTGTGCCAATGGTGGCACACTGGGAATTCTTCTGCAAAGCCTGACCCTAAAAACACACTGAAATGTAGCTGAAAGGCGAAGTGCCTTGTTGGCACAAACTGAAAAAGATCTGGAAGACATCACAGCCACAACTCCTTTGTATCTACAGAACCCACTGACTGCAGCCTTTCAGTACCTAAAGGGAGCCTACAAACAGGAGGGGAATCAACTCTTGGAAAGGGTGGATAACAGCAGGACAGGGGGAAATAGTTTGAAGTTGGGGGAGGGAAGATTGAGGTTGGATGTGAGGGGGAAATTCTTTGCTATGAGAGTGGTGAGGTGCTGGAACAGCTGCCCAGAGAGGCTGTGATGCCCCGTCCATCCCTGGAGGTGTTCAAGGCCAGGTTGGATGGGGCCCTGGGCAGCCTGGGCTGGTATTAAATGTGGAGGTTGGTGGCCCTGTGTGTGGCAGAAGGATTGGAGATTCGTGATCCTTGAGGACCCTTCTAACCCTGGCCATTCTGTGATTCTTAGAAGAGCCAGTACTCAAGAGACTGAAAGCTGGCACTGAAAGAAAGGTGGAAGAAAAAGGAAGAAGCAGAAAATCAGGGAGAAGAATATGCAAGGAGTAAAGAAACTACTGACAGCACGGCAGGA
The DNA here is from genome assembly GCF_951394365.1 of Tetrao urogallus. Classification (NCBI taxonomy): domain Eukaryota; kingdom Metazoa; phylum Chordata; class Aves; order Galliformes; family Phasianidae; genus Tetrao; species Tetrao urogallus. Next base: position 3,436,904 of record NC_136836.1, on the reverse strand, counting down.
TATTTGCTGTTACTGCAGGAGACGGAGCTCCGAGTGACGCAGGGACAGACCGCCCCTAGCATCCTGCAAAAACATCGCCCTTACTTGAAATAGATTCCAGTTTAAGGGAAATTTAAGGGGAAAGATGACTTGACGTGAGCTTATAAACAGGTTATTTTAAAAGCAAGAAGTTTGCATCATGATGCAGCCTTAGCACCAGCACAGGGCATCTCCCCAGTGGACACCTGGAGCCGTTGCGGAGCCCTCTGCAGTCAGCGCTGGATCACTGAGCGCCAACTGCTGCTGTAGACTTCAGGAAGTGTCTGTCACAACTCATCTGTTTTGATGTCCATTATGAAAGCCTCCTGGGGTTAAATAATACACAGATACAAGACAGTTTCACCTCCACTAGAAGGGTTTTAAAAATGAATTTAGACATGTTTTTTGAGGCAAAATCTTTTGCAGTTCTCTCTCCAGTTCTGCACGTATTCCTATAGAATCCGTGGCCAAAGGAACCTCCTCTAAACCATTTCCCATCACCTCCTCTGATCTGTCAACTTCAATTGGGCTTTTCCTGTAGCACTGCTCGTCCTGTATTGAGAGGATAACAAACAAACAACTCAACTTATCCTCCTACGTTTATAACCTCAGTCCAAAAACTGTATTTATTCTGCTGGCTTGGAAGCCCGAACTGTTCCAACCACGGGAAGCACTACAGCACATTCTAGACTGCTGTGCTTCAAATATTTCCATCATTTGCCTCTGCTCCACCAGCAGCTGTGGTACAGAAACACAGGGAGAGCATTTTTTTCCACTGTGAGGATGCCCCCTCTAACAAACAGAGGGGGAAGAAACGAATATGCAGATCTCTATTAGCAGACTTCACTGATCAATCGGAGGATGGTCAGTTTTAATAAGAAGAGTCATTGGGGTCATCATTTATTTTTCAGTGTTTGTTAAATTATCTTGTAGTTGGAAAAACTAAATGAATTGAATTCTTCTGAATGGAACTGTCCTATCTCCATTCCTCTTGGGGCTTCTTTAGGAGGAAAAATGTATTCCAAATCAGATTGACTGAGAAAGCTAGAGAAGTGTCTTGCTAGCTTAACATGTAAAGCATGAAAAAAATAAGTAGGAAGTCTATGAGCCCATATGTGAGACTGTATGAGCTATATGCAAAGATCTTGCTAGTAGAATTTTTAAATGGAGATAATTGCATGTATAAGTAGACCAAAAATAAGAATACTCAAAAGACAACTTGAGCTCTCAGAATAATTTGTTATTTGCCAATAACCCAGAGCAAATGATGCATTAAACCCTATGTAAGAAGGTGGGCTGATTACAGATCTCAGCAAGATGCTGTCAGGCCCAGGTGAGATAACAGGATTCCCAATGCTCACTGTCTGTTTGCCATTTCCCACAGCACTCTAGACTGGAAGGAACAACAATGCTACCTGTGTAGGAATGGTACCAGATGCTTTGACTGACAAGAAATTATCTTTGACTTGTACTCTGTTTCTCATCTCTCTGTAATCTCTCCCCTCAACAGCAATTGTTGACAAACATACTACAAATAAGCTCTAAGAGCAAGGGGGATGAATATTTTGCTAAATGCATCTTCTTACAAGCCAAATCATTATAAATGAGCAACAGAGCATCACAACTGATGGCAGAAAGGAACAGGCAATTGCTGTCAAGTCATATCTGCATTTTGCACTCAGTAGCCAAAAATAGCAGCTTTTCAATTCCCAATTACGTTGACTAGCAAGCACTGGTGCAGGTAGTGGAAGAAATGATGAAGACTTCCTTTGTAATGGTCACTACCAGGGCTGCACCTTTCGGCTTATTTCTTATTTGCCATTTGCCAGGAAGGGAGCATACAGAAAATTGCATGAGCAGTTATATAGATAGATAAATAAGCAGCAAATTTTGGGGAAAAATGACTGCAGAGAAATAAGTTTCCTACCGAGTTGTCTGGAGTTTTTATTTCCTGAAGAGCTCCTAGACTTCAACAAACCTGTTCCTTCATTTTTAATGATTCGCCAAAATATTTCCTAAGTACTCAAGCACAGCAGGATAAAGACAAAGGAAAAGCAATACCACAAACACTCATTCGAATCGAGAGAAGCATGGTTGCTTGAGATGTGTTCAACTCTTCATTGTACCATTAGTATATCAGCAAGTAAGTGATAATTAACGATTGCACAAAATGAGATTTAGTTAAGCAGGATAATATCAATAAATTGAGCAACCTGCATTTATACAGAGGGAGCAGACAATTCCAAGTGATGCCCTTTTATGACAGTTAAGTAACACAAGCTCACATTTAAACTTCAGACTTAAAATTGAGGCAGTAAGACTGATTAAGTTGAGGAAATCAGACCGATAAGCCTCAGAAGAAACTGTCTGCTTATGGGCATTTGAGGAGTTACATACAACCACCTATTTAAAATGTTTGTGCAGCGGCAGCTTGACTTGTGCCAGTATAACTATCACAGGTTCAAACCAGCAATGAACTGCTGGAAGGAATCCATTCCTTCCACTGCTAACCTCAGCAGCAACATCTATGGCCCAGTGATGAGAACTGAGTTCCAACGGGAAGAGGAAAGAACTGATTTGCTGCCAGAGGACAACACAGAAGAAATGGATCCATAAAAGCCCCTTAGGAAATTGTCTATGTTTAGGTTAATAGCAGGATTTGGGTTTCTGTAGAATCACTGACTGCTGTATGGGTGAAATATACAGATAGATCAGATGCGTGTTACACACTTCTGTAACATTCATCTGATTCAGTCTTTCAGGATTGAATTCCTCCTCCTCTAGAAAGAAATGGGGCATTAAGAGGTGTTCAGGGCCAATTCATGTCCAATTCATTTCGCATATGCTGGGCTTGGACCAGGATCTGTAGATGGAGCATTGGTGAATACAAAAATTAGTGAAAGAGAGGGAAGAGCACTGGCAGTGCTACGGAAAACAGAAGGGAAGCAAAGACTGTGTTTGTACACTGAATGCAGTCATTACAACAGGGAAATAAGTGACACAAATGATAAAGAGACACATACAAAGGGAGAGGTACATTGGGAAATCACGAGATAGTAGGTCATGCTGAACAAATCTGATTAAGTTCCATGAAAAAAGTCGCAATAAGAACTGATGGAACAGACCAACAGACATGATGTATTTGGACTTCGAGATGGCTTATGATACTTCACAGCAGAAAAAGCGAGGGCAAAAGGTCAGTAAATACAGTGCAGAGAAATGTGGGGAATTCAGTGCTGAATATAAACCAAGGGCAGAAAGAAGCAGCATATGGGAGAAGACCAGACCAAACACTGACAGCTGTGCACATGGCTAAGCAATTGACTGCCTCATCCTTAGACAAGGCATCAAAAGCAAGCATGGGCTTCTGGAAGAAATTAAAGCTGTGGCCATGAAATACCCAACTGGATATGGATGGCACGTTTGGAGTCCTGAGCACCCTGCTTACAGCTCAAAACTGCTGTCCTGCTTGCTGTTAAGCAAATTCCTGTGTAATTGAACTTCTGGGATAACAGACCACACAAGACTTGCACAAGACTCTTTACAGTAGAGACAAAGACTGGAACATTTTACTCTTTGTGATAGAAAGTAATAATTTTCTATCACTGTCAATACATGAGAAGTCCAATCGGTATGTGCCTGCTTTTCTAACTTCCCAATTTCAGCTTCACCAACTGCAACTTTCTCTTTTAGTGATGTCAGAAAGGATTCTGTCCATGCACAGAAACAGACAGAAGGTACAATTCTGAGGGTCACATTATGCAGGTGTGGAGACCATGAAACAATGGACTTGGCAGGTGACAGAGGATGGTGAAGATGGCAGCAGACAGGCAGGCAACAGCTCTGGCAGCCTGAAGTTGGAAAAAGTACACTGCCATTATTAGAACACAACAGAGTTTGCTTTGTGATGTTTTAAACGTAGACCTTAATGTCTGATTAATATATTCCACTGCAGTCTTCAACAGATTGCATTGAAATGACTAACAGTGACATAAGATAATTGTAGATAAAACTTCCAAATGCCTAATTAGTTTGCTTATTTATTCTTTCATAATGCTCTGAGATGTTAACACAGCCCCTTTCTTGCATTCTTCAGCACTTCACATTCTTCATTTTCCAAGTGCTCTTGTGAGCTGCAGAAGCGCCAGACATTTGCCCCAAGCTTAATTCAGACTGTATTGTGCATCACTCTGCTTGTGGGAATGGATCTTTCTGAAATGGAGAAAAGCTACTTTATCTCCAATAGAAATGTTCAACACTGTTTATTTACAGAGCAAGTATCTTCTAACCCTGTTTCCCAGCACTGTCCTGCTAGCAGTGCCATGTGTGGCAACCTGTACTGAAGAGTCCTAAACATCTAAAAGCAGAAATGATCAGATGTCACTCATTCAATCACCAAGTTCTCTACCTCTTCCATCACTCATCTTAATAATGATCTCTTGAAAAGCGTTTTTATCTATTTGAAATTACCAACAGGGCACGGATCTCTACTACTTTACAAGCAACCAGTCCCAAGAAAAGGGCACAGCTCAGAGCCACGTGTCACAGTCAGATCTCCTCCTACAAGACAGATCCCTGTGAGTTCACACAAGCATTAAGACAAGGCCCCAAATCTCTCAGTCCCAATGCTCACACATCCTGTCTTGTCCCCGTGCACACAGGACTTCAGTTATGCTGTTTCCATCACCTACAAAAGCATCATTACATCAAGCCTGTTGTTTCCAGCACTGCAGAGACTTGGCAACAACCTCCGGTGATGGCTATTTCATAACCCCCTGTCAGCCTACATCAAAGATCATCTTCAAGCCAGACATTCACACAGAAATCCCCCAGCCTGTCACCACGTGTGTGTTCTGAACGCCTCCAGTCTTGATGGTGTGAAAGCAACAAGTAACAGCAGGAACTGTGCACAGGGCAGTTGCACACACACAGGGCAGCCCTGCTTCCATAACCCCTAGCCCTGCTGTCTCTGCAGATTTTTAGTTCTCGTCTCAGCCTCTGTCAAACATCTGCTGTTCAAACTCGAGCCCCCAAAATATGTTTGATACGTTCAATAAACTTTTTGCAGTTAGATTGCAGCAATTTCAGTCATTCTGTGACTCAGTACTCAGAAGCCTTGTGCCTGGTGCTCAGAGCTGATGTGAATTAGCAGCACCCTTTGCAACGGTTTGTCTTCCATGGCACTTAATTGAAGGCAGAAATCCAAAGCACAGACACTGCAGTCATACAACTTTCGACTTACAGTCTTTGAAAGTACTGATCACAGAGCTGATCATACATCACTTATTTATGTAAGAGCCCATTTTATGACTGCCAAGAGCTCTCAGGATGCTGAAACAAGGTGGTGCAGAGGCACACCTCCAGGCCAGCCTGCCTGGCAACATCAAAACTTCTATGTTAGATCAGTCACTTGCCAAGGTGCAAGCGATCCGTACACTTTCCAGTTCCCCCTGCAGTCACATAAGCATTTTCTGCTTTTCAATAGCAAAGAAGTACAGAAACCTCCAAATATCTTGAAGGCCACAGACAGTGAGAAAAGACCTTAAAGAAATCACCCAGCTGACATGGAGAATAGAGATGTCCCCACAGATAGGAATGAGAACAGGGAACAAGTAGCATAATAAATTCAGATCTCCATGTGGACAAAGCATACACAGAAACCTGGACTACAGCTAAAAGGCAAAGTCAGATCAAGATGCCAGCACAGAAGCTACAAGCACGCATACACAGCCACCCATAGCATCACTATTAGCCCTCCCTTTTTGCTTCCAAGGAACCAAGGAACTCGTGGCCAGCTTCTCAAAGAAAGTGAAGGTGTTCAATATTTTTTGCTCAACAAGAAGGGAATGCAGCAGGTAGAGAAATGAAGACATGATCACCATTTGAATCTATACCGCTGTTTGGTGTATCAAATACTTCTCTGGATCTGATGAGTGAGAAAGCAGTGCTCATTTACAAAGGGAAACACACAACTCTCAGCAGCAGCAAGCTTCTCTGCTCCTCCAGAGCCACATCCTTCCAAAGTGGTTAAAAAAAAAAAAAAAAAAAAAGAGGAAACAAATGGCTGTGCTGGGAGAAAGCACGGCCTTCGCTTAAGCAGACCTATAAATCAGGAGCCTGACGCGGGATACGAACGATGGCTGGCAGGGCTAGAGCTGCTCCAGGCAGACCCTGCAAGGACACACAGTGCATCTGTAATGAAACAGCACCCAAATGGCTGTTAACCCTCCGTTCTCCTCCAAGTTCCTATTGCAGGAAGCTGCTGGAGCCTGCTGAAGAAACATCCCTTTCTATACAAAGCTCAGCCAAAACTCACGGCAGCACTGCGGTGAATTTCAGAGGAGACCAGGTCAGCAGGACCTCTGTTTTAATTATAGCACTGACTCTCGCTGCATTTACAAATCATTCTTTTATTCATTCAAATGTCCTTGCAAGTCTTTGTTTGTCTGTTTGTTTTTCACTCAGAAGACCGAAGACGTGCTAGAGTTTTCTTTTCCCCTTTTCTACCTGCCTTGGTGAAGGCTAAGAGGCAAGGCTCAAAGACGAGCCAAAAAGGAAAGGACAGAAAAGCTTTTTCATTTTCACTGAAATACAATTATGCATGAGTATGTGATTTTTCATTTTAACAACATTATTTTGACCAAAACAAAATATTTCCCACACACTTCTGACATGCTCAGTGCATTACAGGCTTTAAAACCATTACTAGTGTACAAACTGCAATTCTATTCCTTTTTCTTTTCCCTTGCTCCCCCAGTGCAGACATTCCAGGCAGTGCACCAGCAGCAGCTTCACACCCAATCCCATTTCACCTGACATCCTTCATCCTGCCACTTCTCCCCCTGTTCCCATTTCTTTTTTTGGGACACCTATGACTGTATTTCCCTATTTTCATAAGCTGTCTTAGTCAGCCCATTAACCTTATCACCAATACAGATGATTGAGTGACCTTGTCTCCCACCAGGTCTGCTCCTCAACACAAGCTGACTGCCACATCTCCAGCTTCACGGCTGCAAGGGTTTAGAAGCCAACCCCGTGTCTGTGCACGTTAATTTGGTGCACTCTGCTGTACAGCCACATGCAACAATAGGGGGTACAGAATCAATCTGAATTTTCCAGGTAATTAATTCAGTCTGTGGATAAAAACCACTTCCCATGCATCTCTGCACACATACGTACACACACACACAAAAAAAGTTGCACACAAACGTTTTGCATTCTTCCCTTTTCCTCTGATGATTCTGCATCACTGGAAGGCCTGAATTCGTAACACCGCTGCTGCAGCACGGAGCTTGCTCCTGCCCTTGGTTATTTCCCCGTTAGCTGTAAAGATAGGCAAGGATTGCCTCCAGAGTAAAGCTCCTGCCCGACCCTGCGCTGACAGCTGTGTGCATCCCATAGCTCCGTCCTCCCTGAGAGCTGTCACTGTCACTTCTGCAGTAAGTCTCCACCAGCCAAAGGACCAAATATGCCAATTACAATCCCGAGCTGTGGTGATCTAGCTCGCAGCACTGTAAGAATGGACGTGCTTTATAAATGCAAGCACATTAACCTTTCACCTTAGAACTCAAGAAAAATGACTTTAATACAAAGCAGGTTTCTGAGTGGTCTCAGTTTCTTAAGTTGAGAGATTCCTCCGTGGTCAGGTTTTTTTTGCTTTTGGTCTGCTCAGAAGCACGCGATTCCAAGTTTTGCTCTCTATCCTGCCCTGTGTTTCTCTGTAATGTGAGCCACAGTACCAGACCACATTGCTGTGACCACCCCTTGCATGGTGCTGATGCTCCTTGCTACCCACAAGCTCTTTCAGGTGGATGCAGAACAGCTGGTCCCCATGCTGACAGATGCTTGCAGCCACAGTAGGAGTCATTCTGCTGCCAGGGCATCTCATCACACACTGCTTGCTCCACGACTGCTTGCAGGAAGGCAGCGAGCCAGAAAGAAACATCCTATGCACCTGGATGCCTGTTTCTGCTCCCATGTACCCACATTTCATCACCGCACGGTGATCTGCAGCCTGGCTCCCTCTAGTGTGAGCTGTCAATAATCTGATCCCATCATTTGAAACGCCATGCTTCAGTAAGTTTTTGGGGTTTTTTTTGCACAAAGCTTTCTCAGCTACTTGTGTGATATTTCAGGAGCTGGTAAGCTGTCTCTGAGTAAAACATCCTCGAGCTGCTTTAGCGATTAATACATGTGTATTGCTTTCAATTAAACCATTTCTGCTTCTCAGTAGGGATTTGATTTCGAAGCTTCACTTCCAACTGGAAGGAGCAGAGTACTGTGACGGGGATACATCTGCACACAGCCACAGCCTGAAGGTAACACTGCAAATAAGGCATCGCTGTCACATTCCAGAGCTGGAACTCTGCCTACTCTTACTTCATACAACAGCTTACAAACACCAAAGAATGAAAATATCAAGGAACACTAGGATAAAACCACAACCCTGTCCAATAATATAACCCCCAACAAGCACCTGTAATAACTATTAGCAATAATAACAGAAACTGCTAGTGGAAGTTACCCATACAGAGGCAGTGAGCAAACATCCAGTGAAGTACCTTGAAAAACAGCCTCAGAAAGAAATTAAGAAAAATGACAGAATATTCCCCATTGCCACAGGGGGGAAATTAAGTTCCACTGAGCTTTCTTATTTAAGCCTGGCTTTGTCAACATCGCATGTCAGCACACTGCTCTAAGCCAATTAGATGACTAAAATCTGTTGGGTAAAAGCACATCTACGTTTCTTTTACTTTAGGAACTAATTCAGGAACATAATGCACTTATGAATTTAAATCACGCTTTCTGTGAGCAACATTAAAGAAAGGCCTGGATATCAAACACAGGAGCCAGAGAGATTGCTCTGTGCAACTATTTAAACTCAATTTGATCAGAGGCTGCTCTGTGTAGAAGTCAGTCACTCCAGAGTCACTGGTTAGTTGCCAGGTCCAACAAAAGAGATGAAGACAGGCAGGTAGAAAATAAGTAGCCCACTTCTATCAGTCATATTAAAATCCTTATTCTATCTGCCTACCTTTGCTTTTTTGAAAGCGATTTATGTGAACGTTTAAAAACTATCTGCAAGTAGATGCATGTTGTCAGGCTAACTTCATCTCACCATGAAAGATAGCTGAAGTTTAGCTGTGTTTGAACTACAGATGGATACAGAAGGTGCTCCCAAGGGAAAGAAATACACCAATGTTCTGCTGTGAGAAAGGAATAGAAGGAAGCTGGCCTTGCAACCAAATGACTGCGTGAAGGCTGGGATGGAAAGTGCCTCTCCTTGTACAAACATGGTCAAAAAGGGGAAGAAAGCTAATACCTTCTAGGATAAATTGGTCTTCACTAAAAAAACAATGCTGTTTTTAAAGTAAAAGTCCAATAAGATTTCTGAAAGCATTTCTGGAGCAACAGGTGCAGGAAGCAGATGACATAATTGCATGATATAGCAGGACAGGACATCTTAATCCGTTCATCTGAGTGGCTGCAACTCACTCTCATATCAGAGGCCCCTGTGTCATCAGCCAGTTTCAAACCCTTCATTATAGCAGTGCTGCTGCTCTGCTGGGAGGAACTGCTCAGCATCCTTGAGCTTTGCCTTTGCTCAAGAGCAGAGGAGAGAGGCTGAGGCGAGTCCTCATCACTAAAGAGTTTGAGGAAAGCATTGACCTCTGAGTGAAATAAATGCGAATCTCTTGGAAACGAAGCCAAGAGGTGAGGAACCAGCAGATCTTTGAGTGGCTTTTATGTCTCTCCTGGGTGCACCCAGGCTCTGAAATAAGAAAAGGAGAGCTGAGAGCAGGGATTTTTTTGGTGGTCACAGCTATGGATCCAGGCCAGGTAAGGTTACCTGAATCCTCCAAGTCCTAAACAGATCCGGTGCTGCAAGACTTCCTCAGAAGTAAAGTACTATAAACCAACACAGAGGAGAAGATGAGAGAGTGAGATTTCATCCGTCATCCCATGACCTCAAACACAGTTTCTTGGTTCTACTGTGTCAATATTTATAACCAGAAAGCAAACGAAATGATTTAAGCAGACTTCTCTGTTGTGCCCTCACAGTACAGAACAGTACATATATTCTAATAAATGTACTGCCCGATGGATCAGTCATCCCCACCAGATTATGGATCTCTCTCTCCTTAAGAGCCATCACAGCACTTTGCAGGCTATCATAAAACTTGTCATAGTGCCGCGTTGTGCTGGATGTCATAGGGTCTGCAGCACGGACCTCAGAGCCCCAAGGTACAAATGGATTCAGCCACGCACTAACTTCTTTGGCAGCAGGGAAGAAAGAAGAAAAGCAGACTTGGATGAGCAAAAGAGAAGAACTGACAGATAAGGACACCTTGGAAATACGCCATTAATTGACTACCTCGTGATTAGAAATGCAAACAAATTCAGAACCTAATTAAATCTTTCTTACTATTTCCATTACATGGTTGTAAATTTTTTTTTTCAACCTTTGTACAGAAGCAATTAAATAAATTTAGAGGCAATGTAAAATAAATCCCAATTAAACATGCCATTTACAAGTCACTTTGCAAATGTGGAGGCAGACCACTTACCTGAAATACAAAAAAAGAACCATAAAATAAATGCTGTTGGCCAAACACATGTCTGAGCAAAACTAAACAGAGGAGAAAAGACAGAGGAGAGACAGTAGAGTACTGTGAAGCAGGGGCAGGTTTATTTCTGTAAAGGAATGAACTGCAAATCTGATCATATGCTTCAAACAATACTGCAGGTTTGCACTGTAGCTTACACTTATTTGCAGCCGTATTTCATTTATTATTCCACATTCTTCTATTATAGTAAAAAGCTGTGCTTTAGCAAAAGAAAAACATCCGTAGGATGCCTTCTTGTACAGGGTTTGAAATCAGAAAGTTGTACATTAAGGAACCACTACCATTGGAGGTCACCATCTTCTGGAGCAAGAGAAAGGTCCAGCGTACACCTCAGCCCCAAACAAATCATTTCATAACAGCATCAGGTGTCCCCCAGAGTTCTGGCCAATAGATGAGCAGTAGTTCAAGCGACAGGAGCTGCTGTACACCCAAGCACAGGGTGGTTGCTGTAGCCAATGTTGGCTTCTGAGCATTTAGGCTTTGGGAAAATGACTCTAATAATTTTGAACCCACTGCTGAACACTTAACACACACCATTCCCATCCTCCTACCCTACGCCTTGAAAATTACCAATACAAAAGCCAAAGTGTTCCTTATGCATAGATTTAGGTTAAATGACCACAAATACTCCCAATTAAAACTCGAGAGCTGGAAACCTCTAAATTAATCAATCCTTACTTTTCTTGTCTAAAAAGATCCCGGTTCACTACATGAAAATGCAGCACAGGGATGACAGACACAAGCTTCTTTCATTCTGATCATTTCTAAAGGAAAGTAAAGCAAGAAAGTTTCCTACTGCTAAACGTTTTGGGACATCGCATAATGAGTTACACATCTTCCATCTCCACCCCAATGGGAACCTGAAGCACATTGTACTGACAACAAAAGAAAAGCAAAGCAGAAAATCGGCCATTTGTGGCCATGACTGCAAAGAAAATATATATATATATATATATATTGAAATATGAACAAACTAAGATTTAGCACCCATTTGAGTGATGAGAACTACAGAATATTACTGGAAGAAAACTGCAGGTGAATCTCTGCAGGTTTGATACCAAAGTATAAAAGCTAACAGGAGTTCAGATCACAGAATATGAGAGAAAAAAAACAAAAGTTATATCAGAAGTTAAATATAATGGGCAAATCTGCCAGAGCAGGTACAGAACTGCAACACGCCGTGCCCCAGATTCTTGGCACGAGGGATAATATTTGAAACACACATCTCTAAGTAGGGGCGTCAGATACGAGACATTTATTTCAGATTTCAGGAAACAGCCCCGTCAGGCAGAGGCTGCAAGATCTCCCTCTCCATATTATCTTCAAACACATCTGAGTGAAAGGGCAAACAGAAATTTGAAAGAGATGATTGCTTCCTTTGTGGGGGATATGGTTACCCACTGAGACAGGAACATACATGAATTCCGATTTGCAATCATTTCCACTATTTATGAGGTCACTGGACTTGCTCCTGCTGAGCTCAATTTAGCAAGAGCTTTGGCTAGATCAGTACAGAGAATATTGCAATCACATTGACTTGGTGATGGCCAAACTGCCACAGATACGGAACTCAAAAACATCCATAGGCTGAATGCTAGAGGCAAATCAGCAGACAGTCAGATTCTATAACCTAAGACGTAAATGTGGATGTTCTTGGTTTTAAACAAGACTTGGAGCAGCACCATACAAAATTAATTACAGGCTTAAAGCCATTATTAATTCTAAGCCAAGAATAAAACGGATCTCTCTCGTGCACTAAGGTAGGCATAAGGAGCTAAGAGGAGCAGCCACGCCAACAAGTAAAGCTAGTTTCAGGTGCTTTACAGCACTGGATCTTGCTCCATAATATTAGAAGAAATCTACAGTGTAATCTGAGATTAAGAATACGCTTCTTAACCAGCTCAAAGTTTAGATTTGCAAATGGTCTTCAGGGAAGTCCACAGCAATCAGACTTGCACAAGCTATTTTGGAGACTATCAAAACTAGAAAAGGGATGAAGTACAGAAAGACATTTCAGCTATCTTAATCTTCACGCTTAACTTGTAATTGATAGATGTCAGCATTCTACTTCTGTTTTTCTTTTCTTAATTCCTCAATAGTGGTAAGATAATAGCCCAAATAGTAAGATTTATTCAGATTGGAGTTGCACTCCACAGTTTTAACTGTGAGGGCAGAACGATATAAATGCACACCCAGTGGATCCAAAAGAAAATGTTAAAACACACAGGATGACATGCAGAGTGAAAATTCTATGTGTAAAGACAGGGCCCTGCCTGTCACCCTTTGAGAAACCTCTACAGGTGGCAATTCAGCAATCTCTGAGCAGCTTGCCACCGCTCTTCCTACTTGTTGTTCTCCCATTGATGAGTGTAAACCACAGAACCCAAATAGCTTCAGGAATTTTGAATCATCATGCAGAAATGGAGCCTCAATAGGAAAGAAACTCCTGAAACTGCATCTCACTCTGCTCTCTGACTTGCAGTCTGCAGCAAAAAGTATTTTTCTACCTGTCCAGCTCCTTGGAAAACAAGGCAGCTTTCCCACAGCACATTTTACTCCCAGAACGAATAGAGGAGGAATGCTTCCTCTCTCCCATCAGTCTTCTATTTCATGCGGATTGCAGCACGCTTGCAGGTCTCTCACAGCTGACAAGCTTTGTGTTACATGGGGAAGTGACAGCTCAGCTGCTAGGCACGGGAAGTCATGAAAACACATCTTCACTTCCATACAGCATAAAATAATTACAATAAAATTCCACATAAGAATTCGGATTGGATGCAATCCCTCGCTGTACCACAGAGTCAGTCTCCGTACTGACAAGTGATTTGTTATCTTGTACAGTTTTCAGAACTTGAATTAAACACCCAAAGCACACACTGAGGTATTGCATCCTTACAAGAGCAGCAATCTGTAAAACACGGTCCAAGCTCCTTCTTGAGAGCCCAGCAATCCAAACTATTTCTACGATGTATCCTAAGGACAGAGGCTGCACACCAAATAAACTCCAAATAAATAGGGCAGCTGCTAGCAGGGCAGCTCTGTGGATGGAATACTCCCCTGACAAGCATTAGCCACTACAGCTTATTTTCATGCAGCATTAGCAATGTGAAGAGTGCCTGAACCCAGGGGAGCACAGGGCAGAACCGCAGGACTGAGGATGGTGAATGAAAAGACGTCTCTGAATGCCTTTGCATGAACTAATGCTTGAAATGGGTGTGACAGTGTAGAAGGACTGACAGTTCTGTCAATATCTACAGAGAAACAGTGAGGGCAGAAAGTGGAGAAAAGGGAAACTCAGAAAAAGGAAGGGGCTGCAAAATACTGTTAGCATAGATTTAAACCTGAGCAGTGGCCAGTGTATGAATATGCTCATTAGCAAAGGTTAGTGCTGGAGGCATCAAAAGGTGCATTTCCCCTCTTAAAATGCGTTACATCAACTTCCTGGAAAAAAAAAAAAAAACCTGCTGCATTCCATAAACCAATGTGAAGGAATTTGGAAATAATAAGCTACAGGAAAAGAGAAACTTGTTTGTAAATCATTTGTATATATCCTACACGAGGGAACGTCGACTGACCTCGCACAGAAATTTTCTGTTTCTGTGCACATTACAGGGCGTTACATTGGAGAATTTGCTATTGACCAGCTTGAAGAAAACCACTGGGGCTGAAAGGCGTGCAGTGTGTGCTGTACATCCCCCTTTTTACACAGCCAGGAACATCCCCTCGCTCCTATAGGTGTCTTCACACCCCAGGCTTTTGTGCAGACCTGCCTGTCACAGCAGCGAGAGCGATGGAAATTGAACCAAGATGTTTCATCTGGAGACGTCGCCTTATTATTTTCTCTAAGCGCAATCTTTGGCTTCGTTACCCTGAAGTATTTTCTATTGGTGTTTGCACAGAAAGGAAGCAATGTGCATTTTGAAAGAGCTGCGAAGGCCTCTATAGACAAAGTTGGGAATAATGCGCCTCTGCTTCCCGGAGAACCAGCCCATAGGAAAAAAAAAAAACAACATTCCAGTAATTCAGTTTATCCCTAAGTATAAAATAACTGAAGTCAAGGTGCCTGCGCTGTTATTATTTTTTCTGATGTTTTTGACACCAACGTGCTGAATTTTATGGCATTCACAGTTTCAAAAGCAGCGAGTTCCCACTTGGTATAGTCGTAATACTCCTTAATATTTTCATTTTGATGTAATTTACGGCCCCAGCTTTTTAAATATCCGCTCTGTAATAATGTTTAATTTCAGGGGTCACTCCGCCAAGGAGTATATTAAAGCTTATAAAACTCATTTCCAAAGCTCAAATATCAAGCTGTGATCAGGTTAGGAGGGCAGCATCTGTGAATATTTCATCTTTTATCATGCTGATAATAAGGAGATGACAGAGGCACATTATTACAATGAGAGAATTGCTCATTTCAGCCCCGGCTGCTGGAAGCTAGGGTCTGCAGTGTGTGTTACTCAATAAAAGCAATTCTGATATGAAAAGCAAGTTTACTGAGCCACCACTGTGTCTTATTTGATTGTAATGAATAATATATGGGCCCAAGAGCTTGTGCATCTGGTAGGGAGAAAGAAAGGAAAAGGTTTAAGTTTGGAGGGGCACTTGAATGTAGGCAATAATCTATCAAACCTGCACTTTATTGTTTAGAAATACGAGATAACTGTTCATTAGACTTACTTGTCTGATAACAAATCTTTAAGGTCTGCTAACACAAAGACAGGACATTCGTCTGCAGTGGCTGGACAAGCTCCATCTTCCACCCTTCCATTCACCTCAAACAATGACCAAGCATTGGGCCAGGTCAAGGATTGCAACCACCTCTGCTGCAGAGCTCCTGGCCACGCTTTGTGCTAACCTCTATCAAAAGAAACACGCAAGAAGAAGTTTGTCTATCATCTTGTGTAAAAGAGGGAAAACACCCAAGAAACTCTCCTATCTCTTGGGTTATTCGACAACATCGTCATGGTTCAAACACACTTCTGCCATTTGAAAACTACTTGCTATGAAACAGAAGTTTGATTAATGTCACAGAGAATATGACTCACCATTTGTCCAAATTTGTTAAATTTAACTGCTGGTGTCATCATACCTCCCCCCTCCCCAGCCTGTTTGCTTTGAATCCCATTTGTTCCACAATTCAGATGTCGAATTCAAACTGGTTTGCATCATTCGAGCTACAGTTCCTATAATTACAGGCATTTTGTGATAACATTTATTTTAAAATAGAATGTTACGTATAACAAAACTACCTCATTATTTATTATTACTTTAATATAATGCTTATTTTCTATTAAAACTACAGACAGTTTTTTGGGTTACACATTTCCATATTCTCATCATGAAAACAGCTGAACTGTATGCTGAATTATCAGAGGAAGCACCATTACATTGAAGAAATTCATAACTACGTAATCAGCAGTTTTATGTGGAGAAATTGATTAAAAAAATCTAGTTTTCAGGATTGTTGTATCAGAATATCAAGCCAACCTCATGTGTCAAGCAAACCTTTACATCACTGGGTACCATATGATGCTCGGTTGAGAAAAGCTGAATGTGATTTGTCTGGAAGCTCATCTCCTGGTAGCATCTTGTCAGTGGCCGTGGGTTCATCTACTTTTCCCTTTCCAACTCTTTTAAACAGGACAAATGCTCCTCAGTGTTCCACACTCTGCAGATGTGGCAGACAAACTTCTGCCACTATTACAAGTCAACCTCCATCACAGAGTACAAGTTCGGAACCAGAACAAGAGAAACACAGTTCTACAGGCAGATTTTGGCTTCCTGGAAATGCTGAAAAATATTATTTTCTTTCTTAAAACATCTTTGTAATAAACTGCATCCCACTACATCTGAGAGATACAGAGAACTACAGCTTTAAGTCACCTGCCTCACTTCCAGATTAGTCTAATTCTCAAAAGTCAATTATTTATTACTAGCAACAGCATCAAACAAGGCCGTTTCTTTTCTGAACTTCTGGGAACAAATGGCCCTGATCACAAAGATAATATGACTTCTGAGTTGTCGTTATCACCATGCTGTGATAATGACATATCATTTTGGCACTTCTAACTCTGTCTGTTCCAATCTCCTGTTGTATTTAACTCATTTACGCCTAAATATTTACTCTGCCTGCCTCCACGTCTTTCCCTCCGCTCACAACCCTGCAGGTTCAGTAGGGCTGGCTTTGTAGAAGTTTGTGTCATTAATTTCATGCTTTTAACTCTTGTTCATTCGCATACGGCTGCAGCTGCTGCAAACTGAAATAGCATTCCCTCCTCTTCAGAGAAAATAAAATAGGGAAAAAGTTGAATATGAGTGACAGGAATACAAGAAAGCTTCCCAAAGTGTTCACGTGCATACACTTCTTTTAGTAAATGCAGGCTAAGGAACAGATCACCACAGAAAGGCTCTGGTTGATATCAACACCAGAGAGGGCATCTTTTCAAAGCTGCAGAGCTAACTGCCTGCTGTTACTCAGGAAAGTCCCCTGAGCTGTGTGTGCCAGTGCATCATTAGTGCAAGATGTCTCTTCTTAACAGAACAAACAAAAACCTTCTTGTTTTACTCCTTCTGTAGCTCTACACCATGCCTGTTACACAAAACTGTGCTGCTTGAATGCTGCAGCATCGCACAGCGATCAACCTCATCTCTTAACAGTAAGATTTAAATCTCCAGTCATTAAACTGAGCTTCTCTGGCTTCAGTTGGCTGTTGATGATGCTCATGTGTGAAGAAGGAAGAAATCTTCTATAGTACACTATCAGGCAAGATCCGACTTAAACTCACACAAAGAGCAGGACTCAAAGCCCAACAGCCCCATGGATGCAAAGCTTTTGGATTTTAATACTGGAATAGAAGCATTGCTCAGAGACCTGTTTAAATAATAATGCTGAAAATAAACTCAAAGCAACAATTTAAATAAAATAAAAATAAAATTGCAAACACAACACCAGCCCTTCCAGTGCAGGTTTCAGGGGGAGGGCTGATGGTTTTGCCATTTGCTGTAACAGACTGCAGTTTGCCAGTGTTTCCCCCCATCCTCTCAACTTTAAAACTCTACAAATAAATCATTTGACTGCATAATTTCACATACATAATCTCAAGTCTGTTTTATTAGGTGATCTTGTATCAATTTGCACTAGACATATCAGAACAGGAGCAACTTTCCAGCACCCAGACACTCTCACTACCTTGTGAGGTAGTTTCTCTACCAGCACTTTCACTACCCTGTCCTTCCCACCCTCAGAACTTCTCCCAGTGCCCAGCTCCTGTGAGCAAGACAGCAAAACATTTCCTCACCATTTTATTCCTTCTCGTAACATCGCATTAGGGAGCCTTTAATTACAGTGACCCCCATTTTTGATCAAAATCAATTAAAAAAAAAAAAAAAAAACCCTGTACCTTCACATTGATTTAAATTTAATAACTTGGCCTGCCAAACAGCTCAATTTGCCACTTGAAGTTATCTTCTTGCTTTTATCTTTTGTCATAGCACAGAGTTAGATTCACTATTAATGGACAAAGCAGCACTTACTAGTGAGTATATAACCTTAAATACTTGATTAAAAAGTGCTGTTCCCATTTACAGAAGGTATTACTGTACTCAGTAGCTTTTAAATGGTTTGTTAATGGCTTACTCTTTCCAGCCATCATCAAAATTAAAGTATTACTAATAAATGTGTTTTATGAACTTAAGAAATATGCTTGTTCAGCTGTAAGAGCTCACTTGCGAGTGATATTTGCTCCTTAAAATAAATTTCTGCTATTCGGTGGTTGTAATGGTCCTATTAATGGAATTATAACTGTGTGGACATTATGAGCACTGCTCAGATGATGAGATGTCCATTACGCTCATCACAAAGCTGAAAGTTCATCCAACATACTATGGGATGTCCTGTCATGCGGATGTGAATTCTTAAAAATAAAACCTACAGGCAGGTACCTTATTTCATCCTGAATGCAGCAAAACAGAATCTAGAAGAACCACTCGGAAACCCTCCTGCTAAAACATCCCGTGCTTTTAATCACACAGAACAGGGCCCTGCTTCCAAACTCCCAACAGCTCGTACATTTGCACTGCCCAGGATTACACCCTAATTAAGGCCATTATTACACGTTGTTTTATTGCTGCATCCAGGAGGCCCAACTCAACTAGCATAAATCAGCACCATCCTCCCTCCTTTTCTCATCCTTCCCCACCACTAAAGTAATGGGAAAAAAACTAAGAAAAAAAAGACAAGTCCAGAATGGATTCCTGCAAAAAATAGTTCAGAAAAGGAGGGGAGGAATTATTCTACTACAATTCAGAGCTTTTGAAAGATCATCTATGCCATGCTTTTTAAGCTATTCTTTGAGATATATGCCCCATACTTTGCTATGTTGCTGCACATATGAATGAAGCCTAAGACAGGTCTTTACACACCTGCCACAAGAAAAGTCCGTGCAAATGAGTGTCTTTGCACCTGCTGAGAATTTGTAGCTGCTGGTTTTTTGCCCACATTTACACTTCTATAGACGTGGTGGTCATAGGAGTACATGGGTAAACTCACTGAGAGATGTCTTAAATGCTAATTCAGTGAAGCTGGCACACAAACCAGAGGAAGAGAGAATTGTGCCCCAGCAGTGCTGGGACAGGAAAGAATTCTGGTCAAGAAAGGTCAAGAAAGCTGGAAATCAGCCATCGACTCAAAGGCAAATAGCAACTGGGCAATCTTGGCTGGAGCTCCAGCAAGCATGGCGTAATTCTGCATTCACACACATTTGCTACGATTCAGGCCAAAGCCCACACCTCCAACAGAATAACAGCCTTCTCTCTGCTTCACTTTCCTGTTTAGCAAATATGACATAAGCCAGAATTATACAGTGCATTGCAGAGAACAGAGGCATAGATTAGAATGATAGAGTGACACTCTTTGCCTCTCAAATGCAAACCCTCCACGCAAGGAGAACTCATTCTGCACACAGCAGCTATAGTCTTGAGAGGGGCAGGGAGAGGTAGGGGAAGGGGGAAAAAAGAAAAAAAACAACATTACAACTCTCATCTTTTCACTTGGTGGCATTATTTGCATTTCCCTTAATACATGCAAGCTCCTGCTGAATAGCTAGGTGTTATTATTCATTACAATTTTCTATTATGCTGTGATAAATGACACCCCCAGGGGTAGAGCTGCTCTACGAATGCTTATTACAGTCATTTAAGTAGGAGTTGATTTAGCTTAAATAGGTTGTTTCATATAGCTATATGCCCCAGCTATAGGGGCCTGCCACTGCTATTCGTTTCAGCTCTGGAATAACTAGGATTTAATTGAATTATAACTGTTTTGTGCATGTATTACACTGCATCCTCTTCATTATATCTTGTAAAACATGACAGCGCTGATTAATTCCACACGTTGCAGAGCAAGAATCTTTTTATTCTGTTTAGATACTTTCTTTTATTCCTTCAATTTTCAAGTGATTAAAAAGATCATCGCTCTCGAGAGACAAATCTATAGAGGACCATCTGCAAGTGGCACCAATCTGCTGCTTCTGCAAGTAAAGCACACATCCTTCACCCAGGTATCCCAAGGCACACTAAGAGCAGTGCCCAACTGCTGCACAGCACTGTCTGGATATAGGAGGGCAGGTGAATTTGACAGAGCAGACTGAACTCCTCGTAGGGCTTTGCCCTTGTCTTTCCCACTGCTGGGTTTTTGTAAGCACACTAATTGAGAGCATATATTACACCACCTTACTTCAGCTTGCATCAGTACAGCAGGTGGTGAAGCCTATCGACAGCCCAAACGCAACCAAGGCTGTTCACCTTCCAAAAG
Organism: Tetrao urogallus; assembly: GCF_951394365.1. Taxonomy (NCBI): domain Eukaryota; kingdom Metazoa; phylum Chordata; class Aves; order Galliformes; family Phasianidae; genus Tetrao; species Tetrao urogallus. The sequence continues at coordinate 3,416,444 of NC_136836.1, read as the reverse complement.
CATCCAGTTTAATACACAGAAGATGTTTTATACTGCAACTGAGATTACACAACTTCGTAAAGAGTGAATGGAAGGTGAAAAATAATTAACGCTCAGAAGGAAAATTCTCCCCTGAAAAAGGAACCAACCAGTCAAGCCCATTTTACATTATGCTCCTAATATGCATGAGGCTGAAACACTCCAGCAACAGCCATGGGTTGAAAGTCAGGCCAGTTCTCAGCGCTGTTTTCCCACCACAGGTAGCTGAGTTTGTTTCCTAAACCTAACACAGGTTTTTAATTTTATTCCTCTCCTGGTTTTGGCTTTGGGTTTTTTGATGGGTCTGCGGCCTGTAGTTTGGGTTTTCCTGCATAATGCAGAGAGAGAATTGCAGGCAGCATTACTTGCATAGCATTACTCTGCCGGGCCAGATACAGCCATGGAGGCAGGAATGGCATTCACGTCATCAATCAGAAGTTCTAACTCAAAATGCTGTGCTCTCTATGGCTGACTCTGAGTGTGTGAAGGTAAGAAGGAAAACTAACAAGCAACCAGCAAGTTTACCTCGTCCCCTTCAAAATTAGATATTCAAGGAACTTTTTAAGACGATGCCTGAATTACCTGTCGGCAGTGCGTCCCACCTATTGCTACGACAGCACAAATCATCAACATGAATGGGATTTCTGTAATTATATCACCTACATACGTGGGCTGTAACAGTAGAAATGTTGATAAATAAGCAATTTCAAGTAGAAAAGTAAATTTATTTAATGACAACAGGAAAGGATGACCTCTGCATTCAGCTGCCACTTAAGTTGTTCTTCAAATAATCTTCAGCATTGATTCACAGACCCAGATACAGCAGTTTTTACACCAACTTCATCCCAATATTAAAATAAGTCTTTTAAATGCCATGCAGTAATGAATTAAACACAAGGTAGCTAAGGCAAACGGTAAGCCAACAGCTGAAAATATTCTAGTGAGAATATGTAAAGCAATTAAACTTTAACTACTTTTAAAACAAATTCTTTTAAATGCTAATGGCCATTGTTTTCTCACTTGGTAAGTAAAATTGTGTCATGGAAGGTTAGATGATTGCCAAGATTTAATTGAATGTCTAAAAGAAAGGGAAATGTTTCTTTAAAAAGCTAAGATGGACCTCTTACCACATTCCTACAGCGAAATGTCCTCTAACAATGGAACTGTGATTTGCTGAAATTAAAATGCTATTATGGTGGAATTAGGGCTTCAATATTTTTAGCAGCTTAAATAGGCCTTGCATTTTTAAAGGACATCTGATAATAGATAATTACATTTCATCTTAAAGAAACTGAGTTGTTTTCTTAAGGAAAAATACTTTTCTTTCTTCCATAGAGGTTAAAGCATAGCCATCATTAGTAGCAGCAATAGGCTTTAGGTGCCTACTTCAGCTTGGGGATGGATATTAGCATATAAATAGCCGGCGGTAGCTGCTTGATTCTACCTATTTTATGTTTCAGCGTGGCATCACGATGCACTTAACAAGAAACGGGGAGGGGGGAGCAGAGTGTTTGAGGAAGGGGCCTCACTACCATGGAAATTCCTATGGCGCTGAGTTTGGTGGGGCCTTTGCTTTTTGCTGTTGACCTCGCTGCTCATTTTGGAAGGTTTCTGTGTGCCTCCTGCAATTCCAGCAATCTTAGAGTCCTACACAGCAGCGTGGCACTGCGTTAAGGTGAGGTGCATCGGGTTAAGCAGCAGCTGGAAGAATACAGGAGCGAGACAAAGTGGTGCAGTTTCCAAAGCATGAATATAACTGCTTATATTTTTACGTTTATAAAATAATTTCTATCCTTCGCATTACTGGAGAGCAGTGGGCTGTTATTGCTCTGCCAATCCTGCTCACACGCATCGTGTTCCCTCACGGGAGGCAGAGGGGAAAGAGAGCCACGAGCGTTCCCCGTCCTCTGCTTCACACTGACCTTCAAGATTTACTGCTTTAAAATGTTAATCATCCTGAGTGACATTTCTTGTGTCACTCAGCTGATTGCTACAGCAGAGGGAGAAGTGTTCTTTTTACCCAGACTTTCCCCCCAGCCAGGCAGATGAGCAGGCAGGGGCAGAGGTGAGGCCAGTGCTCAGGAGCACAGAGCAGCCTGCCCTCAGTGCTGCATGCTTATGAGCAAGGCAGCGAGTCCTAGAATGGAAGGAGCCTGCCTGGCTGCATGCAGAGACCCTTTCCCAAGTTACAGCCCTTCAGCATCACGTACCCAAGCCACTAAACCGGGCACTCAGTCTGTGAGTGCTGCAGCCAAGGCGTTGGGACCACGTCAATCCCAGTGCAACGCAAGGCTGTCCCCAACACCAGGCTGTCGCAGTGCTTCATTTCAAACACAGAGTGCAGCAGGCCCCTTAGGCACCTCCAAAAAAATAAAAATCATGCCTTCATCGAGACTCAGCACCATGGTACATCAGATTTGGCAGCCAACAGCATAAAATATAAGATGACCATTCAGAAGTAATGGGCTTTTCGTGGTGCACAGTCTAAGCTCCAAACTCCTCAGACTCCCCAGGTAGCTGCCCCTCATTCCCAAATACAGTACAGAGAACTGGTCCTCCTGGGGCTGCTGGAGGCTGTTAGGTCACTGACTGCAGCACTGGAGCTATAAATACAACTTGCACAAATACAGATGCATTCCAACCACCTGCAGTAATGCATTGCAGGATTCTAAGAAGTTTGCTGTGATTACAAGGCAGCCAACCCTGCAGGCAGCGCTTCAGCAAATGCTGCCTTAGAATATTCTGCCAAAAAGAAGCCCTTCTAAGCAGACTTCAAGCCTTCTTCCCTTGCATCTCCATTTTCTGGAGCACTGAAAGGTCTTAGACAAAGCCTGAGTTGACTCAACATAAAACTTCACCAGAGATGGTAAGGCAAACTATCCATTTTCTTACGAGATTTGAAATGCTGAAATTGAAAGTTAAAAAAGTACAGTAAGATTTTTGATTGGGCTGACTAAGCAGCCATTAAAAATGTTACTGTTTGATTATAAATAAAATATTAGAAGAAGAAATTAAATACCAGTCCCATCATTTTTAATATTACATCCCGCTTACAGCTAATCAAGTCAAAGGAAGGTCAGAGACCTCTATCATCCAACAAACAGCTCTTGATTCATTGCATTAGTCAAAAATTTTAGATTGTAAGAATGTGAAATAACCCTACCCATTTATCTGCATCATTATCATTTTTAAATACGTTATTTAATCTCCATGACCTTTGCATTATAGTTTATACCGACTGAAGCTGGACCAACAATCTGCAAGTTAAATAGAATCCATCACTCACCAATTCAGATGGCTCTTCATTATTAGAAAAGCTAGGGGAAAAAAAGTAATCTTTTCAGTTGTAAAGCCTACTTTTATGGGTTTAAGTTGCTAAAACAGAACTACAACTTCCTGAAGTAAGAGGAGAAACACCAAAGTATAGGCATAGAACATTTTAATTCTTTCTTAAGAAGTTTGAAATAGAGACAAAAGCCTCAAAAATGAGAGTCTGGCAGTGGGATCTGTTATCTGGCTGGCTGGAAGCATAGCAGAGCTGCAGCTTGAGCCCCTCACCAGCCAGAGATGTGGGTTGGGTTTGCACTGCACCAATAAACACAGCCACACCACACACATTAAGGAGGAGGACCACAAGACACGAGGAAGAAAATTGTTAAGAGAGTAGAACTGCAGCACGGACTGTTTGAAAACATCAGGTTTGTTAAACTTACACAGCCACAATCTTTATGAAGGACCAGTATCTTTAGAAAATTCCCCCAAGAGAAAAAAGGTTGACAGGTTTATTTCCTAAATCCAATATGAAATCCTATCTTAAACTTGAAATCTTTTCTGCCAAAGACCACAAGACACGTGTTGCAAATATCAGAGTGGTGACAGCTGTGTCTTCAGGAAGGTTGTGAGCTCGTTAACTGGTTAGATCCCATAGCTAAACAATTCTAATTGGGAACATTGCTGTTAATGGTATGATTATCAGCACAGCAGAAATTAATTCCAGGTAAGTCAGATTTCATCCCTTCATGAAGCACACCAAAATGACTGCACAGAAGTACATGAACAGCAGCAGAAGAGCTGGAGATCCTCTCTGTGCAGGAAGCAATCCATCTGAGCTCAGTTATTTCTCATGTACTCAACATATTCAATACACAACCATCATACTAATGAACTTACATAGTAGCAAGTACTCATAACTATGGCTGTAGTATTTGAGCTTCAGTTCTGATAACTTCTCATGAGAAACATGCAGAAGCAGTTTGGCTGTCGAACTCCAAATTCCTAGCCAGCACTGACACACTAATGAAGAGCAACAGAGCTGTGCACTTCCCTTTGACAGCTGCACCCAGAAGAGTTTAAGGGACAAAACCAACCAACCAGAAACACAACAGTCTTCAGGAAAAAGACAACAAACCACACAGCATCAGACGTAATTTAGATTTGTATTTCCCAGGCCAGGAGTATTTGTCACATATTAACATCTTGCCGTTTCAGGAAACCTCACAGTAATGGCTGTGCTCTGTAATAGTTGTACCTTAGTCCTTTTGACATGGTTTCTGTAAAGATATTCCAAAAACATTGGCCTAACGACCAAGAGTACCAAGATCCCACAAGAACAAGGATTTCATAGCATGGCACGGCGATGCTTCCAGCACAGAACAGCTTAATCAGAGTCATTGCTAAGCTAATTTTGCAGACAGAGCTGTGTTGTTTTACATCTCAACTTAGTAGATACCGCTCTACGTGCAACAACCTAATTAGCAAAGAAAACAGCAGGACCTGAGCAAGGCAAATGCAGGCATCCTTTTCCAAGGAACACAAAGGACACACAGTGAGAGCCCAAGGGTGGATGAGCTCACAGCAGTAGAAACATGGCAGCAGCACACTCTGTAAATCAGCCCCAGCTCAGGCACCAGGGCACTCTTCCTGCCTTTAATGAGATAATTTTCCCCTGCACAGGAGCAGCTAACAATAGAATTGTCTTTGATGTGATTCGTGGGAAGCGCTATTTACAGCTGGAGCAACTCCATTCCAGGCCCCAGCACTTCCATCTGTGAGGACATCCAGCTCACATACCTGCAAGTGTGAGACTTTACTCTGCATTGCTTATTCACCAACCTCAATAAACAAAGGTTCTGCTTTTAGTCATCCTGGTTGTATAATCAATGAATATACAGATGTTATAATTATCAAACATACAAGAGAGTTTAGCTAAGCAAGTTATTGCACTGAAACAAGAATAGATAGAGTACTTACCCTCATCCTGGGCTGGCTGGAAAACTCCAAACAAGGGATCTCCAAAAAGAGAACCTTCCCCCCAGTAGTCAGCTCTTACATGGGGTCTAGGAGAGGTGGAGCCACAATTGTCTTCACCTGTGCTCCCAGGACTGACTCATTGCTCGCCTCAGGTGGTCAATCAGAGGTTCAGACCGTGATTCAGCAGTTCCTATGCACTGATCAAATAAAACACATCATTCTGAAAGTGGTCTTTATTTCCCCTGCTTAAACAGTTGAGGCCATTTCCCCTTGTCCTGTCACCTCTCAAGTTGCACCAGGAGAGGTTTGGGTTGGATATCAGGAAAAACTTCTTTACAGAAAGGGCTGTGAAGCACTGGAATGGGCTCCTCAGGGAGGTGATGGAGTCACAGTCGCTAAATGTGCTTAAAAACCATCTGGATGTGATGCTTGGGGTCATGGTTTAGCTCTCCTAAATATTCAGAACTTCCTAGGAATTTGTTTAGGAATTATCCATATACCCAAATTCCCTACTACCAACCCAAGTACCTGCAGAACTACAAGCAAGTACAACATTCCCACATAATAAATTCTGCAGTTGGATCTTCCATGAAGCACAATTGGCAAGCTTCATTCATCGTATTAAAAATGCATATCCATTCCAAAAATTTGAGCAACACATTTTGGCATTGCAAATGCCAATAGAATTTCTTCTTCTTTCACCTTACTTGTTCTGCTGGGAGGTAAGGAGGTATTGCACTTCAAAAGCAACCCAGAAATGCATGGCACCACCAAGACAGACAGGTCTCCTGAGTACAAAAATATCTGTAATCATAATTAAACAATAAAGTGCTGGTAGCATCTGTTTCCTCACATCCCTGCGGGGCTTACATGTAGCACTTGAAGTGATCTCGGTATACTGGTCAAAAGGGTTAATTATTATACAGTGGTAAGTAGGAAAAAAGAAAAGAACACTGAAGGGGAAAATGTCACTGAGGAAACGTATATTACTGAATCAATGGCCAGCAACTGAAGAACAGATTCACAGCAGGCTGCTAATGATGAGACAAAGATTACAGCAAGGCATGTCTTGCTGGCAAGCCCATCAGCTGAGCAGTAATAGTGCTGAGGTAGAGCACGTTAGAATGGATGATGTGTACCAAGGAGAAGAAAATGAAGAGGGTGGGTTAATAAACTAATAAACAAAACATGTGTTCTCGTTCAATTCTTGTTCATTCTTCTAATTATTTTAAGTTCCGTGAGCCAACTATACGCAAGCATTACTTCTTTCTAATCATACTTCAACAGATGAGGGCTTTTTTCTTCCCTTAAAGACTGTCTCTACAGAGATCTGTGTTCCAAAGCAGTCCACAAAACTTAAGGCTTTTTAAAAGGGTCATGTTCACAGGGCCAGAAACATGCGTTCAGTTACGACTGCTGAACCTATAAAAAATGTGTCATTTTGAATTGCAAAGATGAAGTACAACACAGTGAGATCTGTTCGGTTTCCTAATGCCTTAAGAATATTTTGTTCACTGTATAGTTATCACACACTCATTTCTGCAAGGCATGCTGCTTCTTGTACATGTCAGCTGAAACGACAGCAGCCCTATTCAAAGACAGATGATGTACCTCCTGCTGTGCTAGCAAACAGACACTCAACAAGACTTGACTTTCACTGCTAACAGGCATGGACATTGAACTTTGCAAATGAAGCCTCAGACTGAAAGAATGTGTCCAAAAAGCCCAAAGCTTCAGACTCCAAGTTGCAGTCTCTGCCTCTTAGCTTGATCGAAGCAGCTCTCTCAGTTGGCCTTGTTCTTTCCAGATCTTTAATTCAAATTGTGAATCAAGAAAAGACTCTAAATAGAAAAAGACAAGACTTGAATGTTGACAGTCAAAAACATAACGTTCTAGAAAACCAGTATAGTTCCCTGCTTAACAGAAAGCTAATTTGATTCCCCCTTAAGATGAGGACAGCCGACTTGCTGCAGATTTTCGACATCGTACCGTTATATCGTGCAAAATCTTTGTCATGTGGACACTGGAATAAGTGAAATTGGAATAAATGCGTAAGTGAAAGCATGTGTCAAACTTGTTTCCTTTGCAGGAACAAGAAGCCTCCTAGTTAATCTATCTAATTGATGACCTGGAAGGCAAGCAACAGTAAAGGACTTCTTCCCAGATCTGGGAGGATAACAGTGACTGCACACTTCTACCTACCACCACTTAAACAAAGAAGCACGTAGCAAAGCAAATGGAATCATGGAAGTTGTCTACAAGTGTAGGCTGCAGATTTAACCCTTTCTTCAGGTTTATGGTAAGAAAGCCAGCACAGCCTATCTAAGAAAGCATATTGCCACTGGGAGCAGGGTTGAGTGACACGGGAAGACTTTTTGCATTGGGTAACTGTTTGTCCAGTTAGTCAATCCAAAATGTATAATACAAAAACTGTGGAGAAGGTCCAAAGCAAGCAAGAAAATAGAAACGAGGTGCAGTGTAGATCTCCTCTAGTCAGTGCAGGATATTTGGCAGTGCAAAAATGACATCCTCAAGTACGAGAAATAGAGAGAGTAAAGAACAGGACACCTTTGGAGGACGTGTGGGAATCTGCAGAAGGAACTCTGTTCTTCTCTGTGGTCTCACTGACCAGGAGGGAAATACAGGCAATTGTGAATGGATCACAGGATTTCTTTTTAAATGGGAGGCAGAGCAACGCTTCTTACAGAACAGTAATTGTTGGATTCTAATGCTCAACGACTGCCATTCTATCCATGGGTTGGTAAAACCTTTTCTGCTGATTTGACTGAATACACCTCTGTCACTCTGCAAAATTACACTCCCAGATCTCGTCAGTTGTGGACTGCAAGTAGCACGGTGCTTGGGGATGGGACCCACTGACGTGTTGTGCTGTTAGCACTTATTTCCATAGAAAAGTGACCTATAATGAGGTAAAGCAATGAGCCATCAGCTAAACATCCTTTGGTACTTTTTCTTATGTGTTTCTATCTTATGGAATTTAGAATTACTTCAGCTTGACTATCGTTTAAGCTCAATTTTACATTACAAATCACAGTTATCCATTTACCATGTGCATTACTGAGACCTAGGAGCTAGAGCTTACAATCCCACTTAAGAAAACGCCCTTATTTCTACTATAACATTGCAGATATGAAGGGATGACACCACACGACTTACATTAAATTACAAACCCATTCCCAATATTTGCTCCACGCTTGAAAATATTTGAAATTTACTAGGGTAGCACTCAAAACACTCAATACAGAGAGAATGCAATGTGAGAGCTCTGCGCTGACAGACAGACGGACTAATGAGACACTGCTTTGCTTGGTCTGAGCGGGTGGAGCATCTCACTGCACATCTCCACCAGCGGGGAGGGAGGGGGGGGGAAGAAAAAAAACCCCATAGTTAAGAATATGGCTGGGAAGTAATGTATTTAAAACCACACCTGACACGATAAATGAAAGAGAATAAATGTATACAGCTAGTGAGGCTTCCAGGGAGCGGGGGGACGTCAGCACTCTGCTGACAGGGCCTCTCCTGTCAGCGCCCGTCTCTCTGCACGGCAGCTGTCAGTCATGGCACAGCACTCCCCAAGGAGTTCATTGTGCCGGCAGACAGCGGCGGGAGAAGCGCTCCTAGGCGTCAGAGCGGCAGATGGAGTGTATCTGTCAATCATTGTCACTAATTATTAACTTCTGTCACTCAGAGCAAGGCAACATCTCACTGCCTGATCCTCTGCGATTTGATCCGCGCCGCCACCTCAGAGACGGGCAGGCCAACCTTCCATCTCACGGCACGCGGAGCTCCGGCGGGTCGGTGCGGCGTGCCGGGAGCTCCGTGCACATGGAGGATGCTGAGAAGGGCGCGCTCTGCTCACCGTGCCCACTGTGCAGGCAGAGCAGCGTGGAGGTACGGCTGCTGACTTCCAGCGAGGAGCAGTGATGGACTCCGAATGCACACGGAGTAACCAGCGCGCGTTCGGCTGCCCCGCGTGCGTTCACTACGTGAATTACCTCGTAAATCCAATTCTGAAGAGAGGCAGTTTCTTTTAGCGGCTGTTTTTTGTGACGTTTAGTGAGGTTAAGGCAGCAAAACCTGCACAAGGGATCAGCACTGCCCTTTTGCATAGGCCAGAAAATTGCCATCAGTGATTTCTGATTTCTGCTTGCCTGGGTTTTCTATCTTGGAATTTTCATACAGGTACTCGTAATTCCATGCACCACCATTGGCCGTGCTTGCTAATGGGAAGAATCAATTAACAAAGCGTACTGCTGCAGGAAAGCCATATCTGTTCTCTGCCCCCATGGAATCCTGCATGGCCAAACCCAGAGCAGCATCCCCAACTGATGAAGAGCATTTATTGTATCGCCTGTAATATTTAATTAAAACAGCCACAATGCCTTCAGTACTTTCAATTGGCTAAAACCAAGAGGACAAAAACACTTCATATAAAACCAGACATTTTCAGTTTTTCATCAGGAGCCTCTACTTTTGCAAAAGTCTTGTGCACAGACCTATTTAGACAAAAACAACCCTAAGCGAGCTTCAATCCTCTCTCTATCCTTTCTTCTGTCTGGTAAACTTACTAATGATGAGATTTGCTCAGGCATAGAAGGTGCTGTGGATTTTTAATTCCTCCTATTGCATTCCAACAGATTATATTCTACTCTAATACAACCAGATGGAAAAAAAAAAAGCAGGTGGATGTGGAAAAGGGACTCAAGGCACAGCAACAGAAGATCATAGAGGGATTGTCCACAGGTATATGGATCTTCATGAAAAGAAAATGTCAAATATTACTTGAAAAAGCAGCCCAACGCTCTGCAACAGCACTTTTTCACAGCAGAGGTGATCCTGTTCCAACCGTGGGTTGCCCGTGGTCTCTTGACACCCTCAGTGGTTTGTGTCTCCAGAGAAACAAGGCCAAGTGCTTTGTGCTTTTAGAAACACTAATGGATTCAAGAAAGAATTAACAGCTGAAATACAGTACTAAGATGTTCATTTCCATTATTCTCCATTTTTAAGTCTCCTAATGTGTAATTAGAACTTAAGTTTTTAGTAGGCTCTGTTCTGACCTTAAATTCTATTAACCTGCATCCAATACCACTCAGCCTGACCACGACACCTCAATAGCTAGCTAATGCCTTCCATCTCCTTTGCTTCATTTCCAAGAAAAAGAGTGATCAATACAGTTCAAATCTTAAGAACTCGTGCTGCACTTGAAGATTCCTGATGAAATATGTCATCGTGCACTTACAGGTTTGAACAGCACACTCTTCGTTTATTATTTTCCCCTATGAATATCATAAGGCTTTTTGATATCAAAGGACGGAGATCAAGCTCAGTACTTCCCTCTCACCAAAAAAAGAGCTAATAAGATTTAAAGAAATAAAATAAAATTGCAGCAATTTTGCCTAAGCCTGTTCAAGGTCCTTAGTCACTTCTCTCTTAGAATACTTCTGACTCAGAACCAAATCAAATTTCAAACTGACAAACAAAAGAAATAGGAGGAAAACATTGCCCCAAGGGGAAGCAGCTGCTGGAAACCGCATAACAAACTGATACTTCAAATCTTGGAAAATTTTTATTTATTTCCTCACATCTTACACGTGCAATTTTTGAAGAAGATATTTTTCAGTGCCTCTCATTATAAGGATTTTTATGCCTTTAATGGAAAATGGGAAGAAAAGGAAGCCACGAGACCATTTCTATTCTCTCTGTTTGAGATTGTGAGCATCTGTTGTCATTGCAGCACAAAGTACATTCCATTTCCTTCCATAACCAGTGACAACAAGAATCACTAACAGCATTTTAGTGCAAGAAACTTTTATAAAATATTACAATCAAATCAATTGCATTAACACATTTGAACCCCTAAGTTCAACGCAGTGGAAAACACAATACTTCTTTATTATATCATCTGTCTGGTCATATCTGCATCATCCGTAACTAAAACCAAAAGTGTTGGGAGTCCTTTTTATCCAGAGTTAGCAAAAGGAATTACCTGACAGCTGAGAATGAAAGCCCACTAATGAGCATTACAGTGTATTGAAAAGTTTGAACAATATGATTAAAGAAACTTCTGCAATAATAAGGGACGTGTGCGACTCTATCTTACCTTGCTAACAAAACCCCTCTGGGATTTCTTATTCCATCACACGGTAACTAAGCTGGAACATTACAGCTAAACAACTCCCACATTCTACCTGCATTTAGAAAATATTTAAAATTGAGAGGTAATGTTCTCTCGCTTCACTAAAATGTTCAGACTTTCAATCAAATTATTTGCCCAAAGCAAGAAGCAAATGGGAAGTCAGAAGGTTCCAAATACGCCTTCAGCCACATCGTGTTTTTGAAGGTGGACTTTTAATCACCCTTTCTGAAGTTTATTTTTAAGAAATGAAACAAAGAATTCTTTAAGAAGAGGCTGCTGAGTGGAAAATTGAATGAGGGGATACAGAGAAAGAAGGCAGAAAACAGTGTATGTTGTAAGTCCTGCAAGCATCCCATGTACTCCCTGGTAACAAACAGCACTGAAGAGGAAACTTGGGAACCAACAGGCCAGAGAAACTCAACAAATTCAGGAGGGAAGATGGCAAGGAAACAAAACTAAAATATCGTCTTTGTCCACATATTCCACATCACAATAGTCGATCATGAAGCACTCCTATACTGTTCACATCGTGATAGAAAGCGAAATAAATCATGGTGCACCTTGGAACTGCATGCAGATAAGAAGGAACAGCATTTGTAATGCATTCTTTGTTTTGGTCGGCAGCATGAGACCCTACAGCCAAACATTTACCCATAAACAAAATTGGGTGATCCGCAGATCATTTACCTGGAAACTACAATGCTTGATAAATACTGTATTCCCAAATTGCACAGAATCACATACTCTCTTTGCATTCCCATTAAGCTCAATTTACATTCCTTGTATTCCAAGGTATTTACATTCCTTGGTTAACTTTACACAGAGTACTCTTTGCAAGTGTCTGTGTGCTGAACAAAATGCTCCAGCAGAGTTTTGCCTGGTGCTGCCAAAACACAAAAATACTATGCATAATATTTCAAACCTCCAGACCAATAGAACTATTACCTGGTGCTACTTTACATGTCTGAGGTTCAGGCTTGTGCACATCTGGAATAGCACACGCAGTCTGTTTGCTTCCATCGTTACGGTGTAATGACACAGAATCTCAAAGCACACCCGAATCTGGGCTTTCGTTTTGCTCAGATCTTCAACTATATTTAAACCCAGCCACAAGAAGGTCAAATCCATAGTTAAGTGTAGCAGCTGTTTACGTCGAGAATATTGCCATGGGAACATATGAGGGTGTACAGTTATCCTACATTTCAAATTCATTTCAAGTAAAAGAGAGCAACCTAAATATCAGACACACGCACCCCCCTGCACAATCTCTGCTTTAATCACATCTCAACCTACACTGTTTTTCTTCAAACCATTCCTAGATTCGTTACATTTCAGATATCATCAACGGGAGAAATGCGATGACAAAACCACGCGTCACGACCGCTTGGCTTAGAAAACAGCTTTCTGAATGTTGACATTGCATGTTTCCAAGCAAGACAAATACAAATCCCAGGAACCCAGAACTGTTATTCCTACCATCATTGTGAGCATGAGCTCGTTTTATCAGTTAGGTCAATAGGCATAAAGAACCCTGCGTTCTGTTCTTAGGCTTTCAAAAAAGGAACTGCAAAACTCAGAGGAAACATTCAGCACTCAGTTGACAAGCAGGACCTACGAGCCCGAATCCCCAACGCTCTGTTCTGCCACAAGCACATCCGAGGGGCATCTGAGGTCTCTACGTACTGAAGTTCCCATAGGGCAAACTTCTGAGGCACTTCAATTTGTGTCTCTGGACCCGGAGCCATCTCACGTCGCCCTTCAGCAGCTCAACAGCAGCAGACCCACAGCTGCACCCAGAGGTGTTCAGTGCAGCACTGCCCTCCGAGGTGGGCTCACAGGACAACACCGTTACCACAGAAAATAGCATTGCAAAAAACTCTCTTTCATCCAAAATTTCTAATTTTGCCCACGTTTTATTATGGACATCGTATTTTAGCACGCGTATAATTCATATGAGAAAGGTTTGGAGAGCAGTTGGAGCAATTACCAAGCTGCATTCTCATGGATGGGGAAGATCAAGAGGCAGTGCTGGCCGTGTTTTAAGAGTACCCTTAAAAAGCTGAGCAATGGGAACACCAGCAGGAAAGGCATTGCAGTGCTCTCAGATACAAACGCTGCCTCGCTAGGAGCAGAGCTTTCCACTCAGGTCTTGGTGAACTCGGATTCTGTTTGAAACCCCGGTGGGATGCATAGAAATGAACCTCCTCCTTGCTGCATTCTGTAAGAAAAAAAAAGACTAATCTGCCTCAGTGATTTCCAGAGGCCAGGTATCAGAATCCTTAACAAAAAGGAAGCCTTCAGCCCTTATTTTGGCATTTTTCTATTTGCTAGTTGAAACAACCTGGTGAGCAGGCTTTCACAGATCCCAATTTTAGGTGCCAGGCATTTTCTCTCCGTGGTGCAGCGAGATGCTTCAGACAGGAATCCTCACACTCAGCTAAAGAAGCATCAGAGAACTGCTTTGAGCTGGCAGCAGCACACTATTGTGCAACCAGACATAAGAGATGGGTGCTAAGATGCTAAAAAGCAGCTTACTGTGTAACCTAGTGGGTGGCTTTTTTTTGTTTGTTTGGGTGATGGTTTTTTTTGCTTTCTACAGGCTTTGGTGTTCTATTCTCCATAGGCTTCCACGATTCCATTTAGCCTCAAATTTAGAATTATACACACACAGGTATAGAGCTAAGGACGCGCTGTGCAGTTCAGAAATTTGAACACTGTGCAGTTCAAGAAGCTTTTAGGAGCTGTGATAAAGAGTCTGTGATGTTATGAGATGACAAAACACCTTTGTCACGATAGAAGTTACGTGGAAGCTGCGTTAAGCAGAGATGCTGAACCAACCAGGAGTGGAAAATGAGCAGAAGGGACCAAGTTCTTGGTGCCACGCTAACATTATGGTCCCTGTGCTGTCACTATAATGATGGACAGCACTGGGAGAAGAACAGGAAAGTTCACTCAGACTTTCCTGGGCCGATGGGATGGAATTCTCCCAGTGCAGGAATGCTCAGCTCCATCCAGACCTGAGAAGCATTTTACCCAACAGGACATCAGAGCCACAGCAGACCCAGAAGGACACCGCCTGGCTCCCGAGAGACGAGCTTGGTAATAATGATCATAATCTTTATTCTCCTACAACAACAACAACGACAAAAAACCATTTCATAGCGAATAAGCCGGGATGTTTTGTGCCCCTCACGGTAATCACAAGACCTGATAGCCTCAACGTTTGACTCTGACTACGTCTGTCACGAAACAAGCGCCAGCCTTCAGCAGCCGCCGCCTGATTAGCCTCAGAGCCATCAGCATCCCAGCGTGGGGCTGCGCCGCACCGCTGCTCCGAGCCTTTAGGCGAAGGATTCTCATAATGAGGCGCAGTGCCGTGACTGAGGCCACACTTCTGCTCTGCTGAGCTGCTTGCTGAGAGGGACTGCATGCTCGCTCGTTATCATTTTATGGGGTTGTTTTTTTTCCCTTTCTCTTTTTCTCTTATTATTCCTTTTCCTTCTTCCCAACGCTCGGTGCGCTTCAGTCTGCGCTGAGTGCTGCCGCCAGGGCAGATCCATATGCTCACGTTTAATAACCTTATGGTGTGAGGCAGTGATAAAATTGATGATAAAACAGTATTGTGTAGAAGAATCAGATATCAGGCTGGTATCAAACCCTAATAAATAGGTGTAGTCATCCTCATGCCAACCAACCACACTGGTTCCAAAGAGAACGCACTCCATACTCTTTCATTGACGATCCTATGCAGAATTAATAAGTGGGGGGGAAAAAAAGGAAAAAATGATGACTCACTTCTTAATTCTCCCCCCCTCCCCCCCAATATCTGAGAGCTTTTTATTTCCCATATATATATATATATATATATATTGTTGTGAACACTGGGAAGCTGATGAATGCTACTGAAGCCAAAATGCAGTCACATCACTTCCATCTCACACACACTGATCATTCTCTGTTCTGGGGAGGGGGGGGTAGTTTTGTTTTTTTTTTAATGCCAAAAAATATACTTAGCTCCTTTATAATAATGGCAAATGATCCAGGTCTTCAGTTCACATTGCCATTGACTTGCAAGCTAAGCAGAAAATTAAAGAAGGGCACACAGCAGAATTTGCATCGTTTCGCATGCAGACCCTATCAGCACTGACAGTGGAAAGCACAAAACATGAGAAAGGAAAGCGTTAAAAATAAAAACGCTGAAGATAGCAATGATCTCCAAAGAGCAGCATTTCCATGTAATCGGAGAAACACTGAATATGACAGCACAGCCTCACATCTCCTCTAATTTTACATGATTGGAAACCTCAAGTGTTCCAATCACACATCTTTCCGTGGGATACTGCTACCTTCAAATCAATCAGGCTTACTTAAGCTGACTTCTAACTGCTGAGTTTGGGCAGATCTTTGTGCGTTACAAACACCTGAATGTTTCCTCCAGTTCCACAGCATGGACCACAGCTCTGTTCTGCTGTCACAACGTCAGCAGTGTCCAAAGGAACTATTTTAAAGGCAGCTCGCCTATATTCCTGCAGCCATAGAAGCACTGTTAACCTGTAGATGTACCTGCAGCCATGATATTTCCCTTTTCTTCTTCATGGTGACAGGCTAAAGGCTCCACACGGCAGAACGGAGTGTCCAGAGCTGATCCTTGAGTTTGGTCCAGCTCAACAGCTGCATTCAGATTCACACTGTAATATTCTCAGTTATGTTTGAGACAAGGTTATGCTCTTGTTTGGCATTTTGAGCAAGTGTTAGCAGGAAAACAGAGTGCAACACAGAGGAAGGAAAACAAGAAATTCTGACTGAAGGACTCTCCTGCAGCCACTTAAATGATAATCACCTTTGTGTTGGAAATTTTCTGCTCGATTACTTTTGACCCATTTGGGGATTCTCCTTCCTCTTCGAAGATGACTGCTTTTACAGGGACGGCTTCTGGTGATGAGTGCTCACACAGATGCTCAGCAAACAAACCCAAGTCCTTCTCTCACTCCCCGAGTTTCCCAGCAATCTGTGATCAGACAGCTGCAGGCTTTGGAGCTTTCTGAAAGCATCACCTGGCCACTGAGCCGATTGGAAACATGCAGAAATTGCCAGTCTGCTTCATTGAAACAGATGCATGTCATGCAGTGAAATCAAACATGAGCCTCACGTGGCATTCCTCTTAGTGCTGGCTGGGCTGAGGGTTGCTCTCTTTTTGTTTCAGTGACCTGTTATCCTCAGCCCATGATGTCAGAAGCCACGTGCCTGATGGTGCTCAGTTCCTTCTGTATTCACCCTTCCGTCTCTAAGAGAGTTCTGTGACACAACCCTAAAATCAGCGTTAACTTTGTCAATAATCAATTCCTGTGTTCCCTAGGACTGATGTGCTGAGAGCCATTCCAGGCTAAGCTAAGCTGACAGACACTATTAAAGCAGGGTACTGTCATGGAAATGGTGATCTTCACACAAGTGCATGCGACGGAGAGCAATTACTTTGCTCTTTTCCATAAGAACTCCGCGTGACATAGGAGTTATTAGGAATGACTGATCAGATCACTGAATGCTTTACATCATGATTTTCAAACAGGATTCATCCTTAATCACAGAGTAAGCCTAACTGCTTATCTATGGCATCAGGACCCGCTGCATGCAGGAGAAGCAGATTAAGCCCATCACCTCCCAGCCGAAGTTGCCATCAGAACGTGCTAATTACCATCACTTATGGAGACTGGCATCTTTCCTTATGACAGTGGAAGAACGCTTAATAATCTCAGCATCTCCCTTTCAGAAGCATTAACTTATTAGACAAGAGATTCTTTTCCAGAAAGCAATTATTTTAATCAATGCTAAATCATAGAAGTCATCATCTCTTAACAACTGTCTTTAAAAGCAATTAACTACACAGTTGTTTCTAAACACCATCAGATCAGTGCTGTCAAAGGCAGAAGGAGGACTCTGCTTTGAGTATGAGGAGGAGAAAAAAGTATATAAAGATTGCTAGAAAAAAAGAAGGGACAGCATCAAAATGAAATGCCTGCCTCAGAGTTGTTGGCTTTCCTTATTTAAGGGCCCCCACGTCCCATAAATGCGTTGTGAATATGGAAACGTGTAAAAGCTGTGACTGTTCCAAAAGTTTCTCTTGCAGACACTCCTCGGGTCACACACGTTCTCCAAGAGAGAACAAGACAGCCATCTAGAGGGCAAAGCCAATTGGTTTTGGGTCATGGGCAGACCAAACATCCAAAGCCACCGAGAGCTGAGAAAACCACTTCATCATTATTTCCAGTGGGCATCCCATCATGACTCCCATAATAATCCAGAAATCAAAATGTGGCAATATACAATGATCGTTCATTAAGAAAACACACGTTTTCTTGAAAGCAGGATGCTCGTTACTATGCACAACATCATCCCTAATTGTGGATCTGAAGTCACTTCTGCTGTATTCAGCATTTCTTTTCCCTGTGTTGGCTCCAGGGCAGAACACAGCACAGCAAGGCAGGTAAGCAGCAGTGAGCTTTTGTGCTGTATGGTCATAACACAGCTGCAATGTCCTAAGCACCCATTGCTGATAAATTGTGTAGAACATCACATTCAGTCACAGGAGCAGAGAGTTCCGAGTTGAGCTATTTGCTGGTGTATGCTTAAAAAATAATAAGTTTATACATTTGGAGATTACAGTCCCCTGAAAAAGGATTCCTTGCTGCTCACCCAGCTCCATTCCCAGCAGTGGGAAGGTTTCATGCACTTCTGACGTGGAGCAGGCATTGCAGGTGAAAAGATTGAGAGAACAGGATGATTACTTGAAGAAAGAGGAGGGAAACCTTCCTAGCGTTTCACAGAATCACAGAGTCACCAAGGTTGGAAACGACCTACAGCATCACCCAATCCAACCATCTGCCTGCCACCAGTAGCTTTCACTGAGCCTCATCTCTCAACACGATGTCTAAAGGTTTGATTCAGATCAAGAGAAACAAATAACCAGCATTGCAGCTCTTTCTCTCTGTCCAGCTGTCCTATTTTTGTGGGTATTTCCAGTCCTGTTTTCTCCCGTACCAGAGACATAACTGCCCATGGCATTACAGACCCACTAATGCAGGGCCTTTTAAGCCTGTTTTAAGCCCTGTTTTAATTACAGACACCTGGATCACTGCCCACCGCAGGAGGACAAACACTGAACTCCCCCACCTCTCTTCCCATTTCTTCAACAGGGAGCAGAGGAATGGAGTTATCCTTTGGGAAGAGGGGGTGAGGGGAGGGCTGCTCATCACACCCTGCACTCAGCATGGAGAAAGCCTACAGAGGCAAAGTTTTTCACTTCAGACACTTGCAGCCACCACTACTAAGTTTGAAAACCCTATTAGAAAGGCTTGCTAGTTTAGTTAATTATTTTTCTCCATCGTTTCCTGAAGCCAAGCTTTATTCCTGCGTTTCAGAATCACGACTAATTTTCCTTGAAAATGATCTCCAGAAAAGTCACAGCTCAGGTTCTCCAGTTTAGGCCTCACACCCTGCTCTCCTAACGCCCAGCTGCAGCCCCCAGCATCGTTCAGACCTCCTGCTTCAGGCCTGAGCAATGTTAACTGCTTCCTTTCCTTCTGAGCATACCTGGCTGCTTTTCTCCCCCTGCCTGACCAGGTGTCCCAGAGCTAAATCAGAATGACGAGGTTTGATTTATCAAGCTGAGTGCTTGGAGGGGGGGGGGGGAGAGAAGGGGAAGGAAAAGGAAAAGAAGTTATGTTATCTAAAGTAAAAAAGAAAAAAAAAAGAAAAAAAGAAAAAGAAAACTTGAATGTTATAACACAAAAACGTGGATCTAGGACAGAAATGAAGCAAGCAGCCAGGACAAGCTTTCATCTCCATTACATCTGCAGGGCAGCAAGCACGGCTGTATTCCCTGCTACCAAAACAAAGCAGGACCTCATAAACCCCATCAAGGAACCTCGCTGTGTCACAAGGAAACACCCAGCACTGCTCAGTGACTGCATCTGCTCCATCTGCCCCACCTTTGCTGGCAGTGTTGGAGCAGCAGCCCAATCCATTGGGACGTCTGGTGAGCCTGCAACAAGCTGGGGCTGATTCATTAACACAGCTGTTAATTAAGGCCGAGCAGGATAGCAACATGTGATGGGAAGCTCAGCAGGTAAGGAATGGGAACGTTGCTCTTTAGGAAACATTTCTGAAGAACTTGTTGTAGCTGCGATACGAGGGTGCCATCTGCTGCCCATGGGGGCTCAAAGCTGACACAGCCCACCTGGGGGGCTTCTTTCTAGTAAAAAATAATCACAATAAAAGATTTTAAGTAATAAGGATGACACGCAGCAGAAGGCAGAGCTTCGTAATGCAGCCCAAGGCTCAGCATTAAGCAAAAGATGAGAGCGAGGCTCTTTATCACAGATGTGCCTTTCACATCTAGAGCCATCTTCTGAATGCTGAGTATCACGTTGGCTTCGAGTTGAAGGGAAAGCAAAGGTTGGCGAGAATTATTAAAGATTGTTTAAAAGAAGAAAATAATATGGCCGTTTTATTGTTAATATTGTTAATGTGGCCCCATTTGACTGGGCTTGTCGGGCATCTCATCCTCCAACAGGAAAAACAGTGCCATGGTTTGACCTTTTCTCATTTTATTAGCACAGACTCGTGTACAGTGAAGACAAAGAGAGGAACGCATGTACCCAGAACATGGAAAAACTACAAAAATGGGAATGACTCGTGACCTCCTGTCATCCTGCCTCTTACTTCTCTCACCTCGAGTACCTGAACGCTGCCACGGACTTTGCAAGCCACAAAAACCACACTTGCAAGCCTGTGGCACACCTTTATAAAACCCTGCAGTTCCATTACCAAAAAGGGGCCCAGGTTCAGAACAACTGCCCACAGAGACCTGGACTAGAGCATGTGAATTGCCAAGTCTCATACAGACTTGAGTAAATTTGGAGCAAATCCTTTAGGTACTGAGTATCACATAACAGCTTTAAAAGAAAGGAAAAAACATTTACATGGTATGTGCATACACCCTAATGTAAATGTATGTATATTCAACTGTACATAGTTCAATGAAAATCCATTCTATAAGCACAGAAGCAATTTTGTGGTTATGTCTGACCACATAAATACAAACAGTCACAGAGATCGCTTACAGTTACAGACCTTCTTGTGGAAATCTTCATAGTGGCACTTGTAGTCAGTTGGTCCAGTGGCTTTGGAACACCTATACACACACAGGGATAGGCAGAAAGTGGCGAGATCTTTGTAGGCCAATAGCCAAGCTTACTGCATAACAAGGCTGATGCACAACATGACATCTGCAGCAATATTACCAATAAATTAGATGAAGACTGCTCTGATACGCATCCCATAATATAACGGCCAGCATTCATAAAAACAGAAAATATGCAATTCCATTCAGGTTGCACGGCGACAAACAAGAAGCTGTTTGCCACAGCGCAGCATCAACCCCTTGAGTGTCAGCTATTATCAGTAGGTTGTGGCACCCTGATATTTAGTCGCTATGCGAGGAGAACACCTCCAGATATTTTCCTAAAACGTGTCCTGATTATCAGTCAGAAGATAAAGAGAGATCCCACCGTCAGAAGCCAGGAATGCAGTCACTTCTTCACTGGGAAAGGGCTGAGCCTTGTTGCTTTGCTCCAGCAGATGGCAGACATTTCAGTTTCGTTCGCATTTGTTTGGTGAAGAGGATTAATCAGGTTTATGACACCCATGGTTTTGCAAAAGAGAACAGGTGGATTTATTTCTGGTTTTAGCACTGCCCTTCCATCAAAGGGGGCACGCTGAGAGGTTGTCCAAGGCAAAGTATCACCACCTCTTCAAATGAAACTGCAGCTCAGTTCTCCAAGTGAGAACACAGCACTGCCTTGCATCCACTGCACAGGTACAGATTTCTAAGGATAATCTGAGCAAACCATGGAGAGTGAAAGCTTCATGGAATGACTTGTGAGCCACAACTAAAAGCATGGGTTTCACAAGCCTCACTATTAACACTGACAATGTTCTGCATGACAAAAGGTTAAACATAAGCCAAACTGGATATCTTACTGAACGACTCAAAAGAAAAAAAAAGGTTGAGCAAGTGACAATTTGGTGTTTCACATTAAAATCAACTCAACCATCCTGAAGTTTTGACCGGGGCAATCAGTCATAAACAGACTGCTAGAACAGGACTCCAAACTGAAATACCACTGCACTTGTGATAGAGGTGGTTTCAAACTGACATTTCTAACACCACTGGCCTCAAAGTATTTTTACAGTAGTTTCAGCTGTCCGACATGAGTTACAAGCTGCGGTGCCACACTTAAGGCTGCTCTTCTCCTTGTGAAACGCACTGCAGGCTTTCAGACTATTTTTCTCTTGTTCCACAAAGCTTTGGATTGAAGAGCTGACAAGTCTGTCCAATGTCTTTAGTTTTCCTCTAGACTGCATTCCTGGGCGTGCCGTTGTGCGTCACTGCCTTCAGACTGGAGGCGCTGGCTTGATGGTTGCAGATTCTGTGGGAGGCAACACCTACCTCAAAGACCTCGTGAATGGCTTTGCGGAAGCAGTGGAAATTGTAGTCTATCAGACCTGTCAAAAAGGAGGAGAGGGGGAAAGGAAAAGCTGCTCAGCTTGGCACATTTATGTAGTCAACAGAGCTTCAAAATCAACGTACGTTTCATTTTACACACAGCTATTTTGTTGCTTCCTGTAGTATGAATTTGAGATCTAATGGCTATTGGTTTTACTAATGCCAGACTTTGTTTAGATTGTCTCTTTTCATAGAAACAAGGTGCTCGTTTGGAACGCAGGGTTTGTATTCTTAATTAAAGAGCAGATAAGGGGACAACACAAGACTCTAGCCACCCCAAAAATGTTCTAACACACGGAACAGTTAAACATGATAGTACAGCTTGACCATGGCTTTAATGTTAGCTTCCACTTTGCTGGTGTTGTTGATGTATATCCTAAGTGTGCTGAGTGGAACTTTAGACCAAATACAGTGCAGTTAGAATACATCTGCCTTCCACCTTTTGAACAGTCCACCAACACCAAGGTAAACATCACCATCATTTAAGCCCAATACCTTAAAAATCAAGGCTTAGGATTTCATTTCTATCCCATAACATATGCAAGACCATTCATACCAATTGTCTTCTACAGGTCCATGCAACCATATAGTGGGTTAAGCCTGCAACACATTGAATGCTGCCCTACATTCCTACTGTGTATTTTGCCAGCCCACCGCTGTCCATTTCCTCAGCCATATGTTAAAAAGGTTACAGGAGTGTAATAAAGGTAATGGACAACGTGGTTATCACAACACAGCAGCTTGTCAAGCAGAACATAATAAGTGAGAGCACTACAGCAGATGGTAATGACAAGGCCTCATTAGCTACACAAGTAATTTCAACAGGAGGACGTCAATTAAGGCACTGATTCACAAGAACAAAAATAAGATCTCTTCATCTCTAAGAAGGGAGAAAATTCCTCCCAGAAGAAATTACACAGATTTAATTATACGAAAGTAAGGTGAGCTGTAAAGCCTTATTAATACCTTACAGTTGATAGAAATCAGTAGATAAAAGCCATGCAAATGGGGGAAGCTCTTACCTTTGCGCTCAAAACTTTCTTCTCTAAGAATGCAAACTAAGGCCAAAAACTTTGTTACTTCCTTTAAGTACAGGACTGTTGTGTTATTGAGCTTGATAATTGCCATTGACTCTTTATCATAAGCACTTCCAGTGCCATCTTCTTTTAACCTAAGAAAGAATGAGTTCACCCAAGGTGAAGGTTAGTAAGATATGCTTCAGTAACTTCACAGCAAACACTTAATGCCTGTGAAAGGTAGTGAAAAGAATAAAGCTCATATTAAGAACAAAGCAGTTGAAGGACTTTCAGCACAGGACTTAAGAGCTATTATAAGAGCATTACCACTGCTTAAGTTTCCCCAGTGCTACACGAAAGCCAGACATAAACAGAAGAAAAGTCTCCCTGCACACAACCTACATTATCTGAATAGCTGCCTGCAAGCTCCCAGCTCGCATCCCTTTGACACAAGCTTCAACTGTGGCAGTTTAGTGGATACTGTTCTCAGCATTCTATATAGTGGATACAGCACAGCCCATGGGCTGTAACACAGTTTACCCTCAAACCAAACACTCAGTGCTACACACTATCTGGTAGCACCCAATGCCACGCATTATGGCATCCAGTGACTGAAGATTCTAAGGCAAAACTGGTAAAAACTTCAATAAAGTAACATGTCAGCAGAGTCACTTTCAATAAATGAATAGAAAGGCTTTCTCAGTCCGCATCCTTGTGCTGTATGAGACACTGATAACATATACTCTGATCCAAGGACTGGTCTGTTCAGTCACCCGGCCTGTTTAGTCACTTGAAGCAGCTCATAAAAAGGTTAAATATAATGTGCTGTAGTCTACATATTTCTACAGTCATCCTCATAACTACTGAAGGCAAGCCTCATAGGAGCATAAAGAGCAGATGTAAGGACAGAAGCTTCAGGACTCACAGCAGCCACTTTAATGGGAGCAGTCAGCCAGTAAGCTCCCACCACGGACTGTTTAGAACTGAAGCCATGTAACAAATCACAGAGCAGTAAGACAAACTTTACAGTCAGCAAGGCTGGGGTGACCAGGCCAAACGAGACGCAGCGATACTCACACTGTACATGGAACACTTGCCTCTAATGTCAAAAATGGATTCCCACAAACGTGAGCAGAGGGGAAAAACTGATCCCAAAACTGAACCCAGCTGCCAAATCGTTTGGCTTTACTCCAGTTGCTCACAGAACAAATGTGCTCCACAGAGCAACTGACAGCACACTGCAAGATGCTGCAGCAAACAGCACCTGCAGCCTGCAGCCTGCCCTACAGCTTGTGAGGACTTTTTTTCCTAAGAGCATTTGTCACTTACCCATATATACAGGAAACATCTATCACTACATCGATCATGTCACAGCACAACTCATACGACTGCATGTCCACAGGGGAACTGTCTGTTGCAATGTAGATTTTGCTGACTACATCGAAGAGAAAAGCTTTTTCAATGCCTGAATTCTTCGGGAAGAGAAAGAATTTGGATGAATGTTTACATTTCAAGTGCAATTCATATATTTTCATGTTCTTAACAGTGAGAAGTCTTTTAAACAATCAATTCAGAGGCTCAAAACATAATCAATATTCAAGCACACAGTTTACATCTGAGCAGAAGGAACTGCTTTACTGTTCCACATACTTCACCCAGAATTCTGTAAGATCACCACTTACTGATATAAAGATATTTAGTAGATTTTCCAGTGTTGGCAGTTGTGGAATGAGCTTCTGTACCACTTTACTGAAGGCTTCAAATATTGAGTGGTCGTAGATGCTGGTCAAATAAAAGCTGAGACAGGGCAAGGCAGGGGGGAGGAAAAAAGAGAAGAGATCCATGAGTCCATCACAATTGCAGTAGAGATGGTGAAGCTTTGTTTTCTAACACTCAAGCCTGATGAGTCAGCCAAGATATCACAAATATCTGTAACTTCTGAGAGGCTGGAATGAATGTTACACACTCTCCTCATCTGCAGGAGACGTGAGGACAGCGAGAGAAAATCGTGCAAATGTTTTCACAATACACTCAGCCTACCAGAATACTTAAGGCAAAGGAAATAAATGCTTAACTAGGTTTCAGTGAGTCCTCTTCCCAGCCCTCTATTTTGTCACACTAATATCGAGATGCAGGCCACGTTTACAGGCTCCACAAGAATCAAAACAGCAGTAAAAAGAGAAAAAATGACATTTCTTCTGACCCTTGTGCAACGAAGATGCCCTACAAAGCAGGCCAAAAGTCAGGGACGAGCCTCAGCTTTGGCAGCCAGCTGTGCTGTAAAGCCAGCAGCAGGCAGTGCCAGCAGCCATGCTCCCTGCCCACCCCTCCAGGCCACCTGCACAAATTTGGCTTCACACACAGAATGAAAGCTGGGCAAGAGGATCTCGAATTGTGAATGTGAGCTTATGAAGAAGTCTGAGGGGCATCTGATGGCTAGCTACCTGACTGAGGTAAGGCAGATAGGGCCAGATGCAGCAGAGCATTCTGTAGTTTTGAGAAATTAACAAGACCTTATTCCAGTCCACTACTTCGTGTCAAAGCCAGTAGTCTGTACACATACAAGCAACAGCAAAATCACATTTGCAAGAATATAAAACTCACCTAAGGTGAAGTTTTTCAAGCCCAGCGTCTGTGAGGTCATCATTAGCTCTCTGATGAATATCCCTCTGAGTTTCTATTTTATGGTCATCTGATAAACCATCCACTTTATGAATAAAAACTTCAAAGTTCATTTCTGGGTTGACCTTGTAGGCCTTTGAAACTGTGATGTGGAGTCTTGTTAAAGCTTCCATATAGTCATCCTGTGAACAAGTTTTGGCAGGAATAAATGAAAAGGCTTTATCTTCAATATCTATTCCATTCAGTACAAAAAACTTCATTTCACTTCTGTAACGAAACAGAAGTTTGGTAGGAGAGAATACCTTGGAGAATCAGAAATCCACGCAGCTTAGATTCTGTTTCATTAGCTATGTTACACAAAACTAGGCTTCATAGCAAAAGGTGGTTATGCTTCAACTCCAGCACAGCGCAGCAGTGATCTCCAAGGCGGTCCCAACAACCAGGAACTCTCCATCGGTGCAATTCCTAAGTTCACTAGAAGCTACCAGAAACCTAACAGGGCCATTCCCTTGACATCGAGGTCAGAAGCGTGCTGGCACTACATGAACTCCACAGCAAGCAAAAGCAGAGGGAAGAGATAACTGGGTAATTCAGATCATCTAGCAGATCAGATTCTCACTGCTCCAGCTCAGAGTACTTGCCACTTTCCACTGGGGATACACATTCCACATAATCAATTCACGAAACTAAAAGCAATTGCCAACACATCCTTTCATACATAACGAATCTTTCACAAACTTATCTTAAAATACACTCCCGATCATTCTTCTCACAAAGTAAAAGGAAACTTCTTCATAATTCTGAGGGATTTGTATTTACCTGAGCGTCAATAACATATATAAGAGCACCTGTTCCTCTGAAGATCATCTCGTAATCAAAAGTGGGATCAAAAAAGTCCATCTGCCCTGGAAAATCCCATATTTGGAAATTCACAAATGAACTGTTGGAAATATCATCCTTGTAGATCTTGTTGGTGCTTTCCAAGAACAGAGTCTCATTTGGAGACATTTTGTGAAACACCACCTGTTAAAAAGAACACAAATCACAGTCTTGACTTTGTCTCAGTGAAAGAGATTGCAAGATTCAAGTCACAGAACTTCTAACAAATAGGTTTTATCCTATATTCTAAAGTGTACAGCTTTTCCTACAGTTACTTCAGTTCCCTTTTGGTGCACAGACAGCTTTCTACATCAGCCAAGCACATAACAGCCAACCAGAACCAAGCACTAACACACAGCCCATCACTTTTACAAGTGTAAGTAACGATGCAACCTAAAGACAGAGACATTCTGGCTATTTTCTAACAGTTTCTTCAAATTTTGCTCCATTATCCAGATCACATCAGGTATCAAGCCTGTGTTAATTAAGCAAGCCTTTAAGAATGGTCTGTTTGCAATCTTAGAAACTCCTGTGCACACTGCTTTAGCCTGGCACTCAGCATTATGGCCCAACAGAGTCAGAGCGCTCCAAAAGTGCAATACAAGTATAAAAATAACATCTCTCTTTCAGTGTCTGGAATAACTAAGTCGTTGCCTTCCACGAGCAGCTGATGTATCTTGGTTGACCTTCTCCCTTTAGGTATCCTACAGGAATGCTGGCAGCTCCCACACTGGCCGGTAACCCACTTAGCAGGGATGAAAAATATTCTTCTTGCTGTGCTCAGAAAACCCCACTGGGACTTCAGCCCTTTCCTGAGCAAACAGGATATCGAAACATTTCAGTTACAGAATTCAGCCCCCAAAGAAACCACATGCCACAATCTCTGCCTACCTGCACGACACACAGCCGGGCAGCACAGCACTCAGTGAGCTCCAAAGCTCCATCAGACTCAACTTTAAAGGATAAGGGGAAAGAAACACACTTCCTCAAGGCAGAAGCTTGAGAAAGCCAGGACTTTACAGAGGTTTTAAACAGCAGGACATTTGTATGGAAAAGAGAGAACAGTTCTAGATAGGTTCCAGCCTTACTGTAAGGACTAAAAGCTCAGCAAGGTTTGAAGAACTCAGTCGTAAAGCAATTTGGAAATCAGCACTCCTTTGGAGCTCAGCATCTTTCACAAAGAACGGGGCAGAAACTGGGAGCAAAGGTTAAAGCAGACGAGTCTCTGAGAAGCAGTGAGCTCATCCTCCCTCCCTTCAGACTGATCAGGACACAGCCTGGATCAAATCCCATTTCTGCTGCCTAGCGTCTACCCCCATTCTTTCTAGATTTAAACAACTTGGATAAAGCAAAGGAAAAAGTTGTGGTAGAATCCAACTGGAAGCACAGAGTTGGCTCTAATACAGGCAAGTGACACCAGGCAAACACAAGCAGAGCAGACAGGCCTGGAAAGTGCTACAAAGAGCTGATCTTCTTCAGCATGGCTTTGCCTTTCCAAGTGTTCCTTTTGCACTTTCACAATCCAATGGTTTCAGCAACTTCCCACCAGATGCCTGAGGTTGCAGCTTCCCCCCGACTTTTAAGTTTCACAAATTTTGACTGCAAACAACGCAATCAATCTGTCTGCTGGCTGTCATTCACATCGCTTAGAGACTTAGAAAATAAATCAGTCCAAACGCTGCATTTGCACACGGAGCGGGAGCATCAGGCCCAAATAACAACAAATAACTGGAAAGCAACGGCGGAGCGATCCAAAGGCAAAGTTTGCTCGCTAACACCCGGCGCGCGTTTTGCAAAGGGACGGACGGCTCTGCAGCACGGGGCGGATGTCGGACCCCCCGTTCGGAGGACGCAGCCGCCCAACGCCCCTCGATAGCGGCCGTGCCGGGGGGTTCAGCCGCCCCTCACCTTCTGGATGGAGGACTTTCCGCTGCGCCGCAGCCCCATCAGAAGGATCCGCGGTTTCGAGTCCGCCCCGCCCGCGCCGCCCCCGGGCCCTCCCGCACCGCCTCCTGGCCCTCCGGACCCCGGGCCGCCTTCCAGCTCAGCCTCTTCCTCCTCCTCCCCGTAGCCGAAGTCTTTAGGGAACGAGTCGGCCGCCCCGAAGCTGCCCCCCACCAGCGCCGGCTCCTCCGCCGCGCCCGCCGCGCCCGCACCGCCGAACTGCAGCGCCATGTCGGCCCGGCCCGGCCCTCTGCCTGCGCCGCAGAGCCCCGCCCCTCCCGATCCCTATTGGTTGGCAGCGAAAAGAACGACGCCGATTGGCTGAAGGAGTCGGCGCGGTGCGGAGCTCCGGTCAGGCGGTGCTGGTCACGTGACGGCAATGGAGCACGTGAGCGGCGGGGGCGGTGCTGCGGGGCGGGAAGCGGCGGCTGCGGAACAGCGGGGCGGTACGGCGGAACGGACGGACGGACACGGGCGGATCGGCCCGCCCGTCCGCCGGTCACTCGTTTCCCTATCGGCAGCAGTTGGAAATGGTTTGAAGTTGAGGAAAATGGTTTTAAACTGAGGGACGGCAGATTGAGGCTGGATGTCAGGGGGAAGTTCTTTGCTATGAGAGTGGTGAGGTGCTGGAACAGCTGCCCAGAGAGGCTGCGATGCCCCGTCCATCCCTGGAGGTGTGCAAGGCCAGGTTGGATGGGGCCCTGGGCAGATATTGAGTGTGGAGGTTGGTGGCCCTGCATGTGGCAGGGGGTTGGAGCTTCATCGTCCTTGAGATCCCTTCCAACCCTGGCCCTTCCACGATTAATCCATTCCACACAAGACTTAAGGCTCAGCAGACCCAAGGCCTGCCTGCAGCCCTATGCTTCCCTTGGCCCAACGCCACCCCCTGCTGCTTCCCTATCAACAGGGGCTCCAAACTGCACTGTTCCGCCCTCTCTTACAGCACTGATTCATCTGCCTCAAGCATTCTGCACCGTAGCCCCTTCCCAGCCTGCACACACCTACAGTTAATGCTATACATTCTCATTTACCTCCTTTAATAGAAATGAAAGTCCAGTGGGGGTTGTTTTGCTTTTGAAACTCTTACAGGGTTATTTCCTCTTTCAGGTCCCTTTTATTCTCTTTGGCTCAACCACAGACACAGAAGTAAAACGAACAACCGCAAAAGCAGCTGCACACTCACTAGTTTCCCTTTAAGATGAGGCACCACAAAGACACGCAGCGCTCACACAGAAGAGACAGGACTGCAGTTCTCAGGAAGCCCTTTATTAAGTCAAGGTATGAAAGGAGAAACTACTGTTATTCATCACGCTTCTCTTCTTGAGGTGGTTCATATTGAGCCAGCTGTGGATTTAAAGAGAGGAATTCAGTTAGATGTCACATCTTAAGAGACACAGGAGCTCCAGAGTTGTATTGGCTGCAGCACAAGTTAATGTCCCATAGGGGTAAGGGTGACCTCCCCTGGTAAAACCCTGCTACAGACCTGTACCCAAGTTCCCCTCCT
Organism: Tetrao urogallus; assembly: GCF_951394365.1. NCBI lineage: Eukaryota > Metazoa > Chordata > Aves > Galliformes > Phasianidae > Tetrao > Tetrao urogallus. Next base: position 3,386,490 of record NC_136836.1, on the reverse strand, counting down.
GCATTCGGCCTTTGGAAAGCCTTCATAGTAATGCATTAGCTTTCCTCCAGCCCTTCTTTTCATAGCTCTTATGGAACCCACAAGCGATACAGTATCAGATCAAAACAAATGGGAAACTTCATCTCATCATTCAGTTTCCCAAGATGCCTTATTTTACTTATTTTGTAAAAAGAAAAGTCTGTAGTTAGCAAAAACTGCATTCCAGAATACAAGTCCCTCACCAGAAGCTACATGCAGGTAGGCAAGGAATGAAATGCATTCCTCAGCCTTCACAAGGCTGAACAATTTAACATCATCATCATTTATTCCAGTGAAAGTTAGCTGTATTCTAAGTGTCAAAGTTCTCTTCTTGTCACACACGGAAGTACTTAGGAATATTAAATAGACTTTTACTTTGGTTTTCAGTTTTTTATTTTCTTCCAACACAGCTTCATATTTTTCCTTCATCTCTGCTACTTCCAAGCGAAGTGCCTCCACTTCTGGACTCTCGGGAGCTGAAGCTCCCAAGTGATGCTTCAGAAAGCTGATATTTCCATGTTAAGTATTTCCTCAGATAGACAGAAAGACACTTGGTTTTAACGTTTAATCATAAATTAGTGCTGCAATAAACATGACCGGCGCAGCATTTAAATCACTCAAATTACTGCCATGCTTCTCATCCTACAGAAAGAAGCTGGAAAAATAAGAAAGCTTCCCAAATTTATTGCTATGTTCTACAGAAAGACATCAGTACATACAAGACAGCTACTCACATTTTGCTACACCAACATCTTTTTTGGTTAAAGCTTATCAGTTTGTGTTCCAAACAGTGAAAGAATAACCAAACAGAGCAGGCTGCTTATAACAGCAAGAAACAATCCATAGGATAGAGGACAAAAAAGGATACTCCAGTGCACTACTTGGTTTCTCTGGCTCTTCATATAAGGCTACTAACACTGCAAATATAAAATATTCAATTACAAGACATCCATGCGACTCTAGTTTTCAAAGCAACAGTCAGAATGCATAAAAGTTCTGTGCCATGCTTACAGCATGTTCTCCTGTTTAAGAAGATGCTCACCTACATCCTTCATAAGGACAGAGCTGTACAGGAGGAAATAGAGCACCCCACACTTCAACAGTTGAGCAGAAGGGATTTTTTTGACCTAACCACAGGGTTTGAGTACGGATGACAAAATAAGTGATGTAACACACACACACCAGAGGCATGCACTTCCATACGTTTGCTTTCATAAATGCTGCTCAAGCACTACTTGCAGAGAGCTTAAGCGCCTTCCTCCCACTTTCAGCCACATGAATTGCACAGGCAAGCTGGTTTTAAGCTAAGCACTTAAGTTAGAAGCAAAACTCGGTTGCCACAGGGCTTGGAAGATTTATTTCGCTGTCACACTTTACACAGCAACACCTACAGGAAACCAAAGGGCCCCAACACACCAGGAAAAGCTCAGCACAGAGCCGTACAGCTGCTACACCCCACCAACAGTACAATTTATCAAGCAGGAATACCAACATCCTGCTGAAAAGCTCTCGAGAACACATACAGATAATTTAAAGGACCTCAGCCATAAGAAAATAAGCGTGCTGGGCTCGCAGCGTGCTTTTATTCCCTATCCGGATAAACACAGCCGCTTCCACAAAGACCCACGAGCTCCCCAGCGTCAGCAGCCCCGCTCCCAGCAGCGCCGTCCCGTTGTTCTGTCCCAACGCCCAACTCCGGCAGCACCACGGCCCGGCCCTCAGGCCGCCTTACCCTTGGTGAGCGTATCCAGCACCCCCGACTTCTCCAGGTAGCGCCGAAACTGCTCCCGCTTCGAGTCCGCGGCCTGAAGGAGGACGCCCACACGGTCAGAGCGCCGACGCACCCCTGCCTACGGAGGCGGCTCGGCGGGGCGGAGCGGCCCCTCCCCAGCGCCGAGGAGAGCACCGGGATGCCCCGCCGCCCCTCGCGGGCCCGCAGCCCCTACCTTGTGGTGCGCCATCTACCCCGCAGCACCCGCACCGCCCGCGCCCGCCTCCTTTATGGCGCCCCGGCTTCCTACCGTTGCCATGGCGACGCAACCGGAAGTCCCGCCCTCTGCCTCGCTCTCGGCTCGGCCGCTGATTGGCCGAGCTTCTTGGAGCCTTCCGGTCGCTGGAGGTCTGCGCCTGCGCAATGCCTTCAAGTGTCGGCGTGGGCAGCGTAGTTGATGCGGCCATCAAAAGCCGCCCACCTCAGCGCCCCGGGGCTGCCATTCGGGGTCCTTTCTAACCTCGAGCGGGCAGAAGCGCACTGTGTGCCACACGCGAGCCCCTCAGCACCGTCTTTCTGCTCTTTAGCCTGTGCAGCGAACGCGTGTTTTACTATTGAGGTATCGAGTGGCAAAATGTGGCTCGCACACCCTGCAGGGAGCGCAGGGGTTAAACGGCAGAATGAGCAAAATGGCACTGGTGTGTGTCCGTGGTGTCAAACCCCACAGCGCCCACGGTTACCCAGAGCTGTAACTGAATACACACAGACTGAGAACAGAGATAAAAACAACAGCTGCTGGAGAAACACCTACAGAGAATGATTTTAATGACTCCAACACTTGATGTGGACGCGGTCAAATGGCTGCAAGCGAAAGCACCGTGCTGGTTTCCTGGTTCCTGTGCTGGTTTCCCGGTTCTAAGAATGTTATTTATTGTTAATTATTTTCTCTCAGGTGTCCCAGTGCCTTTTTTCACCTAATTTCATTTACTAGTTTTCATAAAATACATTTATAGACTGGAATTTTGTCTTCTACTTTTAGCCGGCTTACATATCACCAGCTATAATTTTAATCCTGACTTCTCATGTGTGGATTTGTATGTGGATTTATATGATGTACATTTTCCTTTGCAGCTGGAAGGTTAATGCAGAAGCTTGGCACGGAGGTTTAAGCCATCCCTCCATCGCCAGCGAAGCAAGCAGATGGTTCAGATGTCATTTAGCTAAAAGCAAAAGGGCTGCACAACTTCTACCTTAACCTCTGCGGAAGGCTAAAGCTGAACGAGAAAGCTGCTCGTGGCTGCTCTTGCTTCTATCACAAAGCCCGGCAGCTAGCCAAGCACAGTGCTTGGGCAGCCATGCTATATCTGCAGGTCGGTGGGGGCCCGCCGGCTGCTCGCGCTGCTCGACAGCGATGGACGCCCAGATAAGGGCAGTGGCTGGGGGCTGCCGCAGCCCTGGCTCTGCTTGGAGCCCGTGCTGGCCTCCCCTGCCGAGTCGGGGGTGTCGGGGCGGCTGGGGTGCCGGGTGTCGGCTTTGGGGGGCAGTTGGCCTTGGCTCACGCTGAGGCTGCTCCGTCTCCTGCTGCTGCTCTTTGTGAGGGAATTGGTGGAGGATCCGACGCTTTCGGCCGCTGCGGAGCAGTTCCAGGAGGAGATGATTCCGTGCTGTCTTCTCAGGCTGGCAATGGGAAAAGGCTGCAGAGGGGGCTGCGACAGCATCTCAGCAAAGCTTCTTGAAGCGGTATCTGCATTCTGAGTACCAGCAAGGAAGTGTTTCTGATCAGCTTCTTTCTGGGAATTCCTCCTTTCAGTCCCAGGCCTGCCCAGCAAGCCTTCAGTGCAGTTTGTGCTAGCATTCTGAGTCTGACCAGCTAAAGCATCTGTAGCTGGCTTTTTCTTCGGCAGTTTGTTGTCCTGATTGTGGTGGGTGTAATTGCCTCTATTTTCTGTGTGGTTATTTTGAATAGACTGGAACATGGGAGCAGAATTTAAGACCGGGTAGATGGCAGTGTCAGTTTGCTTTTCCATTAAAAAGGCATAACCGCTAAGTACAGAAGGGAGAGTTTTTTGAGGAGTTGCAGATATACCCAGAGAAGAGCGGGGTATCACAGAGTATTTCTTGGATTTGTTTGTGTAGAAATTGCCACGGTAATCCTTGTTTTCCTCCTGCCCACAAAGACCTATTTTAATTTTTCGGAATCCGAGGTGGATAATTTCTAAGACATTTAAAAGCAATGATACGGTCGCTATTGACTGCATGAATAGGATGAACACTGTTTTTTCTGTTGGCCGTGATACAAAGCAGTCGACTACGTTTGGACATGGATCTCTTTGACATTTGTAAAGAGGATCCAGGCGAAACCCGTAAAGCAGATATTGCCCAATCATGAAACCAACTTCCACTGCAGACCTAGTGAAAATGTGTATCACGTAAGTGCAGAGCAACGAACCTCGCAGGGGTGCTTTGTTCAGCTTTCTTTGGTCCAGCTGCCGGAGTTCCCTCTCCAGCCTTTTCCGATATTCTGTCATTTCTAGTTCAGTGCTTTCAAGTTCCACTCTCACCTGAGCTTTCTTCTTCTGTCTCTCTTTCTCTAAGGCTCTTAGTCTGTATAAGGCGTGACCCATATACACCAAAGAAGGGGAAGACACAAAGATAACTTGCAAGACCCAGTATCTTATGAGAGAGATGGGAAAGGCCTCATCATAGCACACGTTCCTACAGCCAGGTTGCTCAGTGTTGCAAATAAATTCTGACTGTTCATCATTCCAGACGTCCTCGGTGGCCACTCCAAGGACAAGCATTCGGAACACGAAGAGGATGGTTAGCCAAATCTTGCCAATTATAGTGGAGTGAATGTGGACCTCCTCCAGAATGCCTCCAAGGAAATTCCAGTCTCCCATGGTTATTGTGCCATTTTAAGACTAGAACATATGAGAGAGCAAGCATCAGATATTGTAAAAGCTGAAGCCCTTCTTAAATTCATTACAAAAAAATGACACCATCACATGGTGTCAATTGCAGCATGACTCGTTGGCAGTGTAGGCATTGTTATTTCTCAGCTAAAAGACAAAGAAGTGCATCCACCTGTCTCTAATTTATCATTAAAAGACACCCAGACAAGGATGTAACTATGAGGTATGCAGCATCCCCTGTGCATCTGAATCAGTGGAAAATACAGTGCCTGCCTCACAGCAGCACTGGGCATCCAGGGATCTGCTTCTCCATCATCCAATAGATCTCACTGTGAGAGTGCGGTGTTTATCTGTAGGATACCTGAGAAGGCAATGAGTTTTTATGATTTGCAGACAAACAGAGAAATACTTCCTGGCCCTCATTTTCAGTGTTGTGAGCAATGTGTTGCAGCTGAAGTGATGGTTCTGTCCTGTTAACTTTTTGCCATGAGATCTGGTTACACTTAGGATCTCATGAGGATCCTAAAACACAACAAAAAGGCAGTGATCGATTATTTTTAAAGATTTTTAAGCATAAAACTGAGAGCAAATAACTGCTTTCTCTTTGTGGATGACAGTGCTAAGCAAATAAATAAACCCCCATCGCCAGTCCAATTCCCTCTGCTTGATGACACCCCTGTTTGAAGTACAGAACAGTGTCCAAGCACCAAGAGCTGCTACCTTTGCCCACGAGCCTATGAAAAAAAGAATGACTTATGCAAAAAATTATCTGCTGGTTTCATAAACAGTTCTGTTTGTAGATATAACATTACTTTGTTTGGAATTCGGTCACATTAAAAACAGCATGATCTGATTTTTTAGTACATAGGTCATTTAACACAAAGCTTTCGGTTCCGATGTAATTAATCTTGGCACTGTAAAACAAGAATATTAAGGAAGTAAATGGATGTTAAATCCTTGTGGCTACAATATTGCTGACTGCAGAGGAAATGTTACGTTAAGACAGCTATTAAATACGAAAATACACTTTCAAACTGGCAGACAAATAGGTGTCAGATATCATAAAAGAGAAACAAGTGAAAATAAACAGAACATTAGAAATAAAACGTACCTTTCTTTACAGCAAATGTGTAAAATTAAGCTCTATGGTATCCAGTGACAACCCCTGACATCTTCCATCCGTGTGCGTTGGATTTCACATTACGAACAGTTCATGTCACCACCCGAGCAATTGGTGGAATGCAGGCTCTGCACACTTGGATTTATATTTGCTGGGGATGGAGGGAGGAGAAAATCAATGTGTTGGTCTGTCTGCTGCAGCTCCGAGCACAACTCAACGGTGACCAAATTAATATTTATGGGGAGGGGGAAACCACATTCAAAGAAAGGCTAGAAATGAAAAATCCACAGCTTGAGCCTCCTACCAACCATGTTCCCTTTCATCCTCCAAAGGAAAGAGGTACATCTGCTGAGTCGGAGCTTCCCAGCACAGGCAGAGATAAGGCAGGGATGGCCGGGTCATAGCAGCCCAACACGAGGCCGAGACGTGGCACTAGGCACTCCTTTAGGTTTCTCTGATCAGTGCCCTGCTAAAGTGCATCGCCACTACAAGTGTCCTGCATAGGATGAATGCACTTCCTCTACAACAGCCCCGAAGAGCCCATCGATACCTTTTAATTTCGGTCTGAGGATCAGTCAATAGGTCACGTCCGATTTCACAGCTCGGTGGCAGTGAGGGAAGCACTCGATTGCTCCGGCTGTGCCACCAGTGCTCTCTGGTAAGCACTTGCAGCAGCTCTGAGGCATCATCCTGCTGCTGCTGCAGAGGGATCTCCATCCATCCAGGCGGTCTACAGATGCCTCCCAAGCTTTGCAAAGATGCTGAAGCTCTGTTTGATAACCTCAGGTATTAGAGGAAATGTTGGAAGTATCCAGTGACAACTTCATGCTAGTGATGCACTGCTCTGTGCTTTAGTGCAGGTATTTTGCAGCTATAACTGTTTACATGGACTGGCACACCAATACTCAGCATTTAGCAGTGCCAGGACAGAGCACTGCTTTCTTTCAGGTCAAAAGGAGCACGATGCTCATCCAGTTCCAACCCCCTGCTGTGTGCAGGTCGCCAACCATCAGACCAGGCTGCCCAGAGCCACATCCAGCCTGGCCTTGAATGCCTCCAGGGATGGGGCATCCACAGCCTCCCTGGGCAACCTGTTCCACTCACTTTTACTGTAGTTGGTTTTGCTATAGAATAACTCTATGTTTCACCTAACTACTAAATGGCGTTTTCTAAGCTCAGGGTCAAACTCCCTAAAATTCCTTTGATCAGGGAAACGTTCTCCCAAGACCTTTTCATTCCTACTCATCAGTAATGTGCGCTTCATGTGCAGAATTGATTTTTATTTCCTATTCAATTTGTCTGACCCACAACGACCAACTGGATAACCAGAGCACAGACATCAGCAATGTCCCATGGGCTGTCAGCATAGCGCAGACTCACTCGGATGCTTCTGTTTCCATGGTTACGTCAGGGTCACAAAGGATGAACTGCAATAGCAATAAATGCAGACAATCGTACTATTTCACATTGTCCATGACTGCAAAATGCAGCAGTATTGTGTTAGAAAGCAGATTGCAGAGTGCCGTATAGAGACACACTGCTGACATTCCACCATTCTCAGTGCTGGTGTATGGGATCAATTGGTATTGATGTCCATGCAGACCAGTAGATGCAGGCTGGTGGGTCTGCTTTCCCAAGCACTATTTCTGAGGATGGCCTGGCATTACTTAACCTGAGGGTTAAGGTGGGTTTTGGTCATTGGTTATTTTTAAGCTTAGGCAGTGTGCAGCATTTCTACTGGGGATGTTCTTTATTCCTGCACAAGTTCCTCACTCCCTTGCAAAGAGCTCCTTGCAAGGCAGCAGGGCACCCAATGTTCCACACTAAGCTGAGAGACAGCTCAGTAATGTTCACGACTTCCCAGCTTGGGAATTTTGTAGATTAAAGGTGGTAACATTTAGATGCCATTCCTACAGCCAAGAAATACCAACCTGACATGTCTCAGCATCTTCAAACAAAGACCGGTTGGCACAGCACCAGTTGGCACAGAGCAGCAGCTGTGCTGGAGCCGGAGGGCAGCAGTTGTGGCTCTGCAGCTGCCCTGCACTGCTCTGGGGTTCTGTGCTTTGCCCCATCGGGGCTGTGCACTGCTGCTGTGTAGGGGTGCAGAGCTCCTCCGGATCCCCCAGGTCTCAGTCCCCACCAGATCACCCTTCAGACCCCAGGAAAGCAACAGAGTGAGTCTGGAAACTACTATCACACAAACAAAGCAAGGGATTGGGAAAAGCAGCACAGATTTACCAAAGGCAGCTCATATCTGAGCAAGTGGACAGTGTCCTGCAAGATAACATCTTCAGCCAAGGTGGGGGAGCAGTGCTTATCGTTCACCTGCATTGCAACACACTGCTCCCCACAGCTTTCCTGGTGACACACAGAGATGCAAGCAGAGCAGGGCTGGGAGAGGCCATGCAGACGTCCCATCTGCAGCTGCCCCTTGTGAGAGGTATGCAGCCCCACTGCTGCTGAGATGGAGTGGAGGGGACAGCTGTGGGGACCCCCAGGACAAAGCACACAGGGCTCAGCAGCGACCAGGCTGCACCACACTGCCACGTGGTTCTATCTGTTTATTCAGATATAGGAATTAAATCAGTGCACTATTTCATGAATAAGATGGGATTAATTCTGAATTAAAAAGCACAAAGAGCAGCTCTTATTCTCCCTCCCTGGGGAGAGCAGTGCCAAGTGACAGTTTGCAAAGCATTTCCTTCCTCTCGGAGCATGCAGCTTTGGCCATGGCATCCCCCACTATGCCCTGGATCTCAGTCTTCTTTGAAGCTCAGCTTGTCCTTCACTTTCCGTGCCATGTATGCAGCCGTGAGCACGGAGCAGGTCACAGTGAGGACACACAGGGCAGAGAAGTGGTGTGCCAGGTCACCCTGCAGCGAGGAGTAGATGTGCCGCCTGGACTCATAGTCCAGCACCACGGCCTCAATCTGTGCCAGCGTGCAAAGCACCAGGAAGACGTGAAAAATCTGATGGCTCTGCCCAAAAAAATAGCATTTCCCAGGGAGCAACTTCTCTGGGTAAGGATGGGAGAAAAAAAAGGCACCGATGAGGAAGAACAGCACCTGGCACTTGTGGTACAGCAGGGCCGGGTCCGTGTGCTCCGCAGGTGATGCGGTGCAGATGCGGTGCACAACAGGGCTGATGTCCAGCAGGTAGGCCAGGCCCGAGGGCACCTCCTGGCACAGCCGGCTCAGCAGCCATGCTGACTGATGGAAGTGAAACTTGGCGTAGCATGAACCTGCACATGACAGCCAGGCCAGCAGTGCAGCCGTGGGCATGAAAAAGCCCTGGATCCTCTCGTGCCAGCTGGGTTCGATGGCATAGTAGTAGTGCACCAACGCACTGCCGTACTGGTAGATGGCCACCCCTACATAGTCCATGAAGAAGAAGCTGTAGTGCCAGAACTCAGACTTGGCCTGCAGGAGGTGAGCGAGCGTGCTGAACGTCAGGTAGGTGATGGATGCCGTGATGATGATGAGGAGCGGCTGGGCGTGCGGGTCCTGCCCAAAATCCACCCTCTGGGAGAGCTGCTGGAAGCGCAGCAGCAGGATCAGCGTGGCCACCAGGTGAGTCCACACGTTGATGGCTTCGTTGTGTTGCTGGAAGAGCGTGGAGAAGTAATAGCTCCAGGTTTGGTGCACCGGGCGATAGCCGGTGTGGATGTAAGGCTTCCAGAAAACCCTCGGCACCTCAGAGCTGCTGACAGTGGTGGGCAGCGGGGGAGCCAGCAGCTGGGGGACCTGGCGCACGTTGATGAAGAGGCGGCTGAGTTTCTCTGCCACCACCGCTGCCATGGCGCAGCCACACTGCAGCTCTCGTTGCTCAAAAGCACCTTGGGACAAAAAGACAGTTCTGCTGTGGGGTTTAAAGTAATTACTTTATCAAAGAGGCTGCCTGAATGCCTTTTTTTCCCCTCTCATATGTAAAATCCTTCATGACTAAAGAGTGGCCTGGTTACAGCTGACGTAACAGATTCACTAAAAACAGCAATATGAAGGAATGGGAAAGGATGCTTCAGCAGTGCCACCGCTGTGCCCCATTCCATACAGGTGACACCATCTGGAAGAGCAGAGAGGTAATTAACCCCATTCCAGTGCTCTGTAACACTGTAATTAACTCTCCAAGGCACAACGGCTCCTAGTGAAGTTCAGCTCACTCCCTTCCTGTAGTTTCGTTTCTAACAACTTCCCCCTCCAGCAACAGCCTCAACTTTCCCTTGCTGGTTGCCTGCAGCATCCGTGTTCCCAAGCTGCAAGGAGCAGCATCCTGCAAGCAGGCTGGCAGCTGCCCTGCAACACCGCTGAGACCACAAATAACTGCAACATCAGAAACAGGACACGTGAGTGAGAAGGTCTGAGTTCTCAGCATCGTTTTCCAGGCTCCACATTTTCCATGTGGCTTCACACAAAGACAGTGCAGCCTGAGTAAGTTTGTCCGGTTGCATCACTGATGTCCAGCAGCGTAATCTCAGTGAGCAAGCTTTCCATATTTACATTTTTGCAGCTGCTGTCCCTACCGAGATAAAGGCAGCCTCCCCAGCTTGTTTTGCCTTTTCACAGCAGCCTTAAGAACTGAACAGAATTTGCTCGAGGTGATCCCCCACCCCACTCTTTACCTGCTCTTGCTCAGACAAGTTGGGAAGAAACCAGCCCAGCTCTGGTGCTGCTTTAAGCCTCGGCTCCTGCCAAGTTCAGTCACTTCAAATACGGCTCAGCCAGGAAAAGCTCTTCAAAGTTTGGAAATAGGAGGGGGAGGGAATGGGACTGGATTTAAAAACAAGCAACAACAGAATCAACAAACCCACCTCTAGAATTTCCTCATCAGAATGGAGCAGATAGGTCCAGAACTCACGCCTGCCTGAAGCTGAGGAGCAGAAACGCAGATAAAATCAGCTGTTTACTGCTTGGCTTCCCTCTTAAATGCTCTTTCCCCACCTTGCCTGGTGTCTGAGGCACAGCACCAACAGCAGCCACTGGCACAGGGTGACCCTTGTCCTTGCTCGACCTCCTGTGACACGGGCAGGGCGCCCAGGGAAAGCCAACTTAGTGAACCTTCCATATTCATAGACCTGCTGATCTCAAACAGTCGCAGTGCCGCAGCAGCTTGCGCTGCTGACAAAAACAGAACTGCCTGGGTGAGGCTGATTTGACCAAATCTTTCCAAAACAAAGCCCTGGTGTCGCACGCAGAGCTCGCCCTGTGCCTGCACATGGGAGGGTGGCTCAGCTCCGGCTTCAGCCCCTGACGGTTCTGCTGCAAAAAGTCCCTGGGAGGAACGCTGGGGTGAGGCCAAGGGAAACGCGTGCCCAGAGCAGCCCAGCACGGGGCAGGAAAGGCACCGCAGCATGGCATAGGCTCTCCGCAACTTGTCGGAGCAGGACTTAATCTGCAAAGCTCTTCCTAGCTGCAAAACCTGAAGCAACGTTCGGTATGAGCAGATCAAGCTCTGCACGGTACCAGCAATCATTAACCCGGCTTGAGCACGGAATAACAGCCTCCACACAACCGTGAGATGTCAGCAACTCTGCCTTTAACGCCCGTTATTCCCTGCGGAGCTTTCTTCTCCCCAGCAGCACCCGCCCACCCTCTGGATGGGATTCAGCCTCAGCCCTTCTCCGCCGCACGGACGGCGCTCAACATCCCGCAGCACAACGCTCCGCTGCCGGTCCCGCCCAGCTCAGCTCCTCACGACCCCCCTCGGATCTCCATCCCAACCCCGGAACGTCCCTTCCCCATCCCAGACCCCCGCCCTCACCTGCGGACCTCTTCTCGGAGCACCGATTCCGACGGAGCCTCCGCAGCGGCCGCCCCGGCGCCGGATCCGCTCCGCCCCGTCGGGAAACGCCGCCGCCCCGCGTGGTGCGGAGGGGGCAGCGGGAGAGCAGCGCTCGGCCTCCGCCTATCGGAAAGCCTCGTTTGTATTATTCCCTCTTTTATGTCATTATTCCTCTTCCTTACTTCTATCACCCTTGCAGCCCAAATAAGGCTTCATCGTTTTTGTAACTCGCTACTGAATCGAGTTAGGCAGCTATGAGCTCGTGTAGTCATTTTTAAGCAGCTTTTTCATTTTCCTGCCTGAGCACAATGGCTGTTCTCCTCCTCCTTCCTCACTACTCACCTCCCCGAGCTTCACTCCCACCTCACAACTCCTCTCTAAGGAGTTCAGCTCCGTTTATGCTCACAGCAGAAGCCACGGAAAGAACTAAGATGAAGGAACAGAAGGGTCCAAGTTTGCATCTGACAGCTTTTGGCAAGTCAGAAACTCGTGTTTTAAAAGCCTTTGTGTTCTTAGTGCCGGTTGGGTTCTGGCAGCGCTGTCATCCTTCTCTCCTCCCCCAAAAAGAAGGGGGGGTTTCCAGCATTAGGGATACTTGGGTTTTGCTCAGGCAGCAGATGAACCCATTCAACTGAAGAGCTGATTTATTATTTTTCCATTGCTACTGAAGTATGATCTTAAATAAAGGAAGTGATTCAGTGATGACTTAAGCCTCTTCAAGGCAGTAGAAAGACACTCACAGCTTCGAGCCCATCTCCACAATGAGCACATTGCTCACTCCTCTTCACCTCTGCAGGTGGATTCTCACACCAATTTCCATACTCTCTGCTTACATGGCAGTAACACGCACCTCTAACCCCATAAATCACACTGTACCCCACTGCAGCTGGCTGGGTGCTTACAGGCAGACACAGCCCATTTTAAATAGTCATCTATGTGACACCAGCACTGAAGAATCCTTCACATGGGATCTCAGCCATCCCAGCTACCACCGTTGGCTTTATGTCACTGTATTGGCCAACTTTTCCTTCCGTTTCAACAGAAGCCTTACCCCACATCCTCCTCCCCTTTCCATTTTTGCTATTTAAATACAAGTTCAATACAATCAAAAGCACTAAGCGTGAAATATGAAAGCTCCCTAAACATTTCCTCATTATAAGCCCCAGAGGTAAACGATCCAGAACTCAGTAATACCCACTGAATAAAAGAAATCCTCACCTCGTTTTCCATCCTCCAAATATCAAACTGTCACCAGGTTGGTGCCAGATGATCCAGGCATGAATTAAACCCAAGCAAACACAGCAGCAAACCCCAAAAATCAAGGACACAGGTGAGGGAAGGCAGGATGGAACAGGCCTCAGAGCAGAGCCACTCTGTGCCTGACAGAAGCTGCAGAACACTGAGCTTCCCAGCTCTGAGGGAAGGAACCACGAAAGCCAACTACTTCAGATCAGGGCACTGTTCATAATGACAAGGGGGGTGGCTATTAACTCACCCTAATTGCAATCTTGTCTTTACTGAGAGCAGCATGAGTTCTTGTGGGTGTGCCAGACAGTAATCGTAAAGCAGTTTTTTGTTTTTTTAAAAAAAGCACCTGCACAATGCAGGTCTCCTCCTGAAAAGCATCTTTACTCACAGCACAAGTACAGTTGCATCTGCTTCACTGCCCAGAGAAACAAACACGACACGTGTTCCCGTGGGCAGGAGCTATCTTCAGACTCACCCTGCAGCAGTTTACTCCAACACATCTGCAGCAGGCATCAAATAGAAAACAATCTCTAACAGCACTCTGCTGGGGGAGGCACACGATGCCAACACAGAACGGGTTTGGCTTTCATCAAAGCTCTGTGATGCTGCAGGAAGTGGTACACAAGTCCCAATTCAACAGCACAAGTTACCATCCAGAAACCCTTCCCAAAAAAACAGAAGGGTCAGATCAGAGTCATGTGGCCACAAAGACGTGTTTGTTGAAGCATCAGCATCTGAAGGGAGGTGGTTCTGAAGCATTTCAACAAAAACACAACAGCTGACAACTGCTGAGGTGTCAAAACAAAGCTCTTATTGTATAACTGAGACAATGAAAGCGCTCTAGGGAAGAGCCAGTTATGCAGCATGCCCATGGATGTAAGGAAAAGTGCTGTTACAGAGCTTTCTATGCAGTGCTGGGTAAGGATGCCTGCTGGAGGCCTCAGCCAACTGTTTATGTCATTTACAGAAATCATTCTCATGATAACAGCACTGTGCAGCTTTATTTAGTCACTCAGTTACAGCAGTATTTTAAAAGACTGGGACAGTCAGATTTTTGAAGTGTAACAGGTATTCAGCATGGAACAGTATACTACATATTCCTTTCACAAATGTCTTACAGAGCTGATACAGTACTAGCCATCAATCCAGCAGCAAGCGCTCTGGAGTAGAAAAGGATGCAACAAGATAGCTACACTGGAAAGACAACTTTAGAAAAAGTGAAACATGTAAGGTCTCCCCTCTAGTCCCCAAAGAAAGCATACAGTTTGGATCTAACTTTACAGTTCTACATCAGTTTCTAGAAACTTAAAAGAACAAAACCAAAAAGCAAAACCACTGGCCAGTACAGTCTTTGGATATTTAGAGGAGGGGGAGAATGTCAGTTTCCAGAATGAAGTCAGTTGGTTTCGGCCTCACCAGGGTCTTTGCCTTCTTTGTTCTTTCGAACCTCTTCAATATGCTTGTCCTGAAAGACACGAGCAGGGATATATCAGCCCCCCAGGCCCAGAGGCAGGGCACACAGCAGAGCAAACCCCAGCTTGCTTCCCACTCCTCAGCTCACAGCAGGTTCCCAATGGGGGTTACTTAAGAAGGCTACAGAATGAAGCTTCCTGAGAGCAAGCAGCCCAGTCTCACCCCATCACCCCCAAAAGGAGCATTTCTACAAACCCTTTTGTGGATTTAATAATCTTATTTTAAAATTAGAAGCTCCACAGAGCACTGAAGGACATCTGTCTGCTCCCTCACTTGGCTCTTCCTATCTTTATTGATACATTCCCTCCCAGACAGAACCAGGACTCTACACTCACCTTCTCCCTCAAGCGTTCCAGTTTGGCAGCCATTTGTGCCTCACGGTTCTCTTTGTTAGCTTCCATTTTGTGGGTCAGCTTCTCCTCTGCCATTTTGCTGAAGTTGTTGTTCTCTTCAATTGCTTTCTGAAGCACTTCTTTTTCATGCTCCCGTTTCTCAGCTAGCTGCTTCAAGACTTCTGCTTCATGAGACTACAAACAGACCACGCACGTTTTCAACACAGAAACGGATGAATGAGGACAACTACAATCCTGTTGCCTGCAATTCTTAAGAGATTTCTCTGCTATTTTCCCCACAACAAAATAACTTCCTGATGCAATACAAAGCTCCCTAGTACTTTCTCCACCCCCATAGCCTACATTTCACCATTACAAACCACACAGGAAAGCAAATTTCTATCATAACTGAAGCCTTGACAAGTGGGATACTTCCCAGAACAAACAGTACGGGTAGGTCTTCATTTCAGCAGACACAGTTGTTCTTCTCAGTAGTGTTTGGTATGATGTTATGCTTTGATTTCAGGCAAAAAGCAGCGCCAATAACATACCAATGCTTCCAGGTGTTGCTAAGCAGGGCTACAGAGAACCAAGGACATTTCAGTTTTCTCAGCTTCTCCTACTGCCTTGCCAGCAAGGGGGCTGGGGGAGGCACAAGGAGCTGGGAGGGGACAAAACCAGGCCAGTCGACCTAAACTGGCCAAAGAATGGCTACTCCACACCGCGTGACATCAAGCAGAAAGTAAATTTAAAGAAGGGGAAGTTCATCAGTCAGTGGGTGGTGAGCAACTGCTTGTATCTGACTTGTCCTATTTCTACATACACACGTATAAATAATGGTCATAACTATAAGCCTTTTTCCCTCTTCCTTTTCTCATATCTTAAATTATTATTTTTTTTTTTAGCCTCAACTCAAGCTCTATTTCTTTCTTTTTTTTTTTTTAATCCAATTCTCTCTCCTATCCCACTGGGAAGGGAGGGAAAGAGCAAATGACTGCATGGTGCTCAGCTGCCTGCCAGGCTAAACCACAGCAGGATATTTGATGCTAACACCTATAGAACTCTCCTACAACACTCCTGCTTCTCAATATGGTGGGTTACTGTGATTCTGGCTGCACAGGAGACTGCAACCTACTCAGTAAGCCTCTGCACTGCTAAGGGCTCCAAACCACATCTGAACAGCAGGAACTTACCTCAAGTACTTTACTCACAAGGATTCTAGTTGCAGGTTCATCACTAGATATTGTAGAAGAAAATGAATCCTTCAGTTAAGTCTGTACTATTAAGAAAAGCTTCTTTCTTGAAACAGCCTCCCCTCCCAGCTAAATAGCTCCCTGCTTTTCAAGTGATCATTCAAAACCATTTTGGGAATAAAGCTTTGTAAGAACAAACCTGAGTTCCTAACAAAGCCGAATTAACATTTACAATGTAATGCCAGAAATAAGCTGCTCACCACTCATCTTAAGAAAGAAATTGTATTTAAGAAAATCCCACTGCTTGCAGATCTCGCTCCAATCTGTCCTTTCAAACGTACCTTGCGTCTCTCTTCTGCTGCTTCCAGTTTCTTCTGAATTTCTTCCAATGACAGATCCTTCTTTTTTGGAGGAGAAAGAGGAAATTCTGGGGCTGCCTCTTTTGAGCGGGGACCAAGGATCAGCTCAAACGCCTGCCCAGAGGCACGCTTTTCCAGTTCTTTCACTTGGATATCTAGGAACACACAACAACAACAACAACAACCCTCAGTGGTGTTTTAAGCCAGGAAACTGACTTGGCTAACATGAGCAAGCCTTCAGTAATTCAATGCCACCAAGCTGGCTTAAAGGAGACAGCTGCATCTGAGCCAATAGCTGTGCTTTAAGCAACAGCACCACTATTATGAAAAAAGAAAAAAGGCAGTGGACAATTTTGTCTGCTGTTCTTCCTGGATACTGCATCCTAAAGCACCTGATGCTACTGCAGCCTGAGGTATCCAGAGTCACAAAAACTAGCATGGCAGGAATACAAATTGGGGAGAAAAAAAAAAAGAAAGTGCCTTCCTTTCAGTGAGAAGTCTGAGGCACTGTTTTTATTCATTAAAAGCCAGGAGAGCCAAGAACTGACAACAGCTCCCATGGAAACACACGAGGCAGCATTCTGCTCTTTGAAGACCTCTGAGCAGACACCTCAGCCCCGCACAGTTTCCTTTTTGATCACCAAGCTGCCTGCATGACAGCTCTGCTGGCTGAGCAGATGGCACACAGATGAACTGCATCCTATCTGCTAACAGCATGTGATGGCTCGGGGTGCTGCTTTAGCAGCTTCTCCACAGCAAGCCTAGCGATGAGAGAGAAGCATGGCAAAAAACAGTTAATTATAAATTTGGTGCAGCTCAATTATAGAGTAGTAAAGCGAGTAGGAAGCAAGTAGACAAGAACAATGCAAAAGAGCATCGAGCATATCGTGCTCCGTACCAGAAGTAGCCATGACCGAGGCAATCCGCCTGCAGGAGCCAACAGGAGACCTTCAAGCAGATAAAGTCCTGGAAAACAAAGAAACACGCGTCTGAATCGCTCGCGGTTTCTGGACGCGTTTGGGATCTGACTGCATTCGCCAAGCAGCAGACAGACGGCCGCGTCGCAACACGGTGTTTTTTTTCCCCTTTGTTTGAATCCACGTCCATTAAAACGCGCAAAGCCAAAATGTCAGCGCTCCCCTTCCCCTCCCCTCCACCCCGCAGCACCGAACGGGCGGACCCGACCCCAACCCCGACCCCCCCCACGTTGCATTGCCCCGCTCCGCCTTCCGCCAGCCAATCAGCGCCGCGCGTCGACGCGGAAGCCCCGCCCCTCCCAACCGCACCGAATTCAAACGGCCGAGCGAGACGGCGCGCGCGCAGGCGGGCGGGCGCGCGGGGGGCTCCGAGGGGGCGGAGCCAACGGCAACATCCGGGCTCCGTCCGACGCCCCCCCCCCCAACCCAACCCAACCGCCGCAGGTGCGGCCCCCGCCTTCCGTCTGCCCCCCCCCCCCTCCCCCCGTCCCCCAACCCGCAGGGAAAAGACCCCCAACGCGAGAGGGGCTTCGCAGGCGCTGGGGTGCGGCCGGGCGCCGCCCCTTCCCCAGCTGACAATGGCGGGGTGCTGTCAGCCGAGGGCGCGGCCGCCCCTTTTCTCCTCTCCCCAGCCGCCATCGGGGCGGTTCCCTCGGAGCGATCCCCCCCACCCCCAAGCCCATTGTCTCCCGCAGCGCTCTCTTCGTCGCCGCGACGCCCGCGGATCGAACGGACAACAGCCGGGGTTGAGGGGACAAAAGCAGCGCCCGCAGACCCCCCCCCCCTACGGCTGCGGAGCCGCCCCGTCGCGCTGTCAATCCCCCCACAGTCCCCCCCCGCAACCCCGCGCTGCGGCACCGCGACCCCCGCAAGGACAGCCGCCCCCCACCCCGAGCCCTTCTCCTCAGAGCCCTTCACAACGGCAGAAGGGCGGCGGCGGCGGCCACCGCTCCGTTCATCCGCGGCTGATCCCGACGCCGCTCACCCACCTGCCCGCTCCGCTGCTCCGGTCCCACTCCGCTCCCGCCCGCCCCGCCGCGCACAAAAGCGCCAAACAAAGACACGTGACCCGCCCCGCCCCGCCCCTATTGGCCGAGCCGAGCGGCACGTGCCGGCCGGCGGGGAGGGCGAAGCTGGGGGCTCTGCGCCCCCTCCTCCGCCGCCCGTTGCATGCCGGGAGCCGTAGTCCACGGCGGGCGGGCGGAGGCGATGCGGGGCGGCGACCCCCGCGGCCCGGCGGTGGCCCGGTGGAGGATGCGGGGCCGCGGCGCGCCGTGCCTCGCCTCCGCGGGCCGTCCCGGGGGCTGCGCGGCTCCGCGCCGCGCTCTTGTCGCGTTCCCGGAAAGCTGCGGGACTCCCTTTGTCTGCCGCCCCGGTGGCGGGGAGGAGTGGGAGCCCCGGGTGGCTGCGGTGACAGGGCGGACAACTCCGGGATGGCTTCTGGGCTGCGGGCCGTGACCGCGCCGTCCTTCATCCCCTATTGATGTGCAGGGGCCCCTTGGAGCCGTCGGTCACCTCGGGGCGGCGGTCGCTCGGGGCCGTTGTCTCTTAGCTCAGTCCCTTGGTTGGCCGGCGCAGACCTCCACCATCTCAGCATCACTGCAGTGCCCACCTTTGGTCCCTCAGGGCCACAGCCACCCCATAGCTCCACTTTTGCTTTTAGAGCCCTATGGGAGCAGGCAGCTGTTCTGGGGTCAGCCACCAGCACAGCACCTCTGCTGGGAGGCGACACCAGCAGAAAAGCCATCCTGCTCTTTGGGAGACACGACACGTGTACTGCCTGCACGCGTTCCTCCATCCTTGGCTGCATAACGAGCATCCATTCCCTGGATAACACCATCAGATAAGTGCTTTGCTCACCAGTGTGTGTTTTTGTACACGCTGTACAATGACCAGTGTGCGATTCCTATGGCCTGGCCATGCTGCAGTCACTTCAGCCAACACCAGCAGCCACTAAGAGGCAGATGGCCGGAGAAAAACACCAATCTGCTACAATGCAACCCAGCACAGCAGTCTTTGTAGCCAAAACATCAAAAGAAAGAGTTTTCTGAGGGATCCGCCCTTCTCGTGCATAGTCTTGAGGATTTTGCACCAAAAAAACAACCACCCTACCTTCAGGAAGGTTAATATTGTGACAGAAATGTACAAAGCTTTCAAAACAGAGATTATTTTAAACACTTGCCCTGCTTTTTTTTACTGATCTGATGTCTATTTCCATGGAAACCACATCCAGCCGCCTGGCTGCTGGAACTGGGAGAGGTTTCTGCTGGAGTGAATGGAAGAGCCATTTTCCAGCAGCACTGTTGGGCCTTTTGTAGGGTGGAGGGATCCCAGGTCCCACATGGTTTGTCTGCCTGGCCATTTGGGATCATGCCTGGTACACACAGGGTTCCTGGCTCAATAGCAGCTGTACATCCATCAGTGTCACACACAACACGCTTGTTTTGCGTGAAATATCTCGAATGCTTGGATTAAATTGCACCAAATGCTGCTAGAAGACAAAGAAGCCAAGTAATCATGACATCAGCTTGTGTTTTGCTTTATCATTTGCTATTATTCACACAGATCAGTGTTGGATGCTTTAATATTAATGCTTTTCAGTACAATTAACGAGCTTATCCTGGGATGATCTCAGGATTTCCCAAAGGAAGTAAAGCTTCCTGGGTGTTGGGCTTCTCCTTCAGTACCTGCCTTACTGCCATTAGTCACTGCTCCTCCCTGGAGAGACGATGATGAAGTACTGCTCTGTTGCTTTTGAAGAAGGGCTGCAGGCTGGGATACAACCACATGTCATGCAAGAGCTGTTTTCTGAGCTTTCCATCTTATCTTGTGGGCTCCTCGCAGGGACAAAAAAAACCAAAAGAGAAAGAAAAAAAGACCTGATTGTAACTCACCTTCCTTTGTAGATCATCTTTGCAGCCAAAAACATTTAATTCAGCTAAGAACTTGCATACATAAGAGACAACACAGGGGGAGTCAGAATTGGGATCCGCTCTCAGCCCTGACATTTTGCAGCCCAGGTCAGTTAGGCAGACTTTAGCAACCTCTTTGTGACACCTGCCGCCCACCACCGGTTCCAATTGAAGCCAAAATCTCCAAGCACTGCTGCAATACAAAGAGGAGTAACAGCTCTTAGCAGCTGGAGGAGCACGGAGACAATCTCATTTTTGGCCTCATTGCAAGACTGCTTTTATTTTTGGAACCCGCTTGTTTATGTGGAATTTATTTTTGTCAAATCTCTGCGAGAACGAAGGATGTCAAAAGCTTTTATTACATTTGATTTGTGTTTATCAACACTTTGACTGGGATTCTAAGCAGATTCTTCTCCCGTCAAGCCTCAGCGTTCTGTGGCTGCAGTCCTGTTCATCTCCCAGGCTCCTCACCACCACCAAGAGCTGTTTGTTAGAATTCCATTTTAAAAAGAGCATGGAGACTCAGACTCCTTCCACCACTGCATTCTGCTCTCAGAGCAACAGCAAAGCCAAGGGCTCATCCAGAGAGCTCCCTGTACGTGTAAATGTGGGACGTGACGCGATTAGATGTAGCACAAAGATTAAAGAGCCCCCTCTGATGTGATTATCAAAATACTCCACAAAGAGACTGACATAATTAGGTGACAACTCAGCCCACGGCAGCTCTTTTAACTTGCAAAAATATTTAATCTCCAGTGAGAAAATGTGCTTTGTGAGCATTGAAGTGCCACGCTTAAGCACACGTGGTGGACAGGCTGACATCCTATATGTTAGATGGAGAATGTTTCAAAGCACCTTTGTAAGTGCTACCAGCAGCAAGTACTTTCTGAGACTAGCAATGGTCATTGCATAAGTAAAGCACGTCCTAAAGCTAGAAAGCCAATGCTCTGCTTGATCCAAGTCAATCAGAACCTGTGAGAGGAGACAGCAATAAAAGAAACTTGTGCTCAGGGGTAGAGAAAGGCTGCAAGGTTTCCCCTTTCCCTGTTTCCCAGCCTTTGCACTAATCTCCAGCAAGCCCCTTTGCACTTCCCCATGTGCTGCTGGAAATTATTGGACTTTTTTCCAATCAGACAAGGCACCTGAATTCTGTCGCAGGTTTGCTTTTTGGGAAACTCACTGGAACTTGCTTCATTCAATTCCCTCCCTTCTCCCACTGGGAAGGGCGCAGCGAGCGATGGGGCTGGGCAAGAAAAAAAGCACAACAGCTGAGTTCCTCGAGATTCTGGCAATCAGGTGAGGTGGCTGGGGAGAGGCAAGAGTGAGGGAAAGGACCCAGCTGTTAATAGAAAGCAGAGACTTCACACTGGGTAACATTCCAGGGTTGGTGGATTCCTCCATGACACCAGCAGTGCTGAGAACTGCCTGACAGAAGGGGTCTGTGTGCAGTGAAAGCTGTCCCAGGGGTCTCCTCGCCTTGCTCCGCTCTCCTTACTCTCAGCATCCTTTCATCCTTACATCTCAGCTTTCCTCCTTCTGCTCCCAGCACACATATCTGTGTTTCCCATATGGAGCACTGAGAACTTTGCTATTTGAGGACGCCTGCGCACAGCCCAGTGCTGAGGGAGGGAGAGCCATGGAGAGGGGCTGCTGAGAAGCCCTCTGGCAGGCTTTATGCTGGTTTTTGTGCGTGTGAGCCAACGTGAGAGGCACTAATTACATTTCAGAAGTGACAGTCAGTCACTGCAGGTGGGATAGAGCAAAGGAGACAACGTGTTTTCAACAACCAGGTGGAAGAGAGGTACGTAAGAAGTCATTAAAAAAAATCCAGTAGAGATGGAAGATTCCAGTAAAGACATTTGCTTTCGCTCTTCCCAAATGAAGTGAGGGAAAGAAAAGCTGGGGATAGCACTAATTATTCCCTGCTTCCTAATTAGTTCCTTGCATTTAAACGATGGTTTCAGCTCTCTCAGCATCTCAGCAAGCCCATTGTGCTATTAATACTTCCCTGGTGAGATATGGTTAAAAATACTCCCACCCTTTCACGACAGAATGTAGCTTGGAAGTGTTGTGATGGGAGGAGTTCAGGGATGGAAATCCTCTTAAAGGAGCACGACTTCCCCTGTGCCAAACAGAGGAGGTGGGTGAGCTGGTAGCAACCCCAGAGTGAGCCTGCTTTCACTAGGAACAAACTCTGCAATAACACTCAATGCAGAGCTTCGGGCTGCTTGCTGTCAAAGCAGATTCAATTACAGAATCAATGCAGAGCCCTATAGGGATGGATTTCTTGCAGAAATCTGCTGCCTGGGAAAATGCTACAGTGCCTTCCTCTGAATGGGCACTGTAAGGAAATATCACCCCACACAGAACCACAGTGCTGTATGTGGATGAGATCTGTGTCAGACACCATGGACACAAACCATTCCTGTCTGTTTTGTGAGCCAAATACATATATATACATACACATACACGTGTGTATTTGAATATATATACACACACACACTTTAAAGCATCTTTCCACGTTGCAGTCCAGCCATGAGCTGCTTTCAGCCCCCAAATCCCTTCAGGACAATCAGTAATTCTCTCCCATCTCCATCAACAATTTGGCTTCAAAACGGGTTAATTCCCACTCCATCCCCCTGGCTCTGTGGGCTGCCTGGAATCACTCAGTATGAAAACAATACCTGCACTTAACATTTGCTCAGTGCTGTCTGATTCCTTTTCCCCCCGTCCCCCCCCACTAATTTGAACTCCTAATCAATCAATACATATATTAAAAGAGAAAAAAAAAAAGACCAGGCACATCCACTACAGCTGTGAGAGCAGGCAAACAAAGGCAGCCTTGCTGGCTGAAAACCTATCGCTGTCTTTTATGCAATAAACCCAATTGCTGCTGTACTCTAAAATCAATACCCAGAGAGACATGCCTACGTTGTGACTGCTAACCTAAGTGCTTCATTTAATTCAAAATAAAAACAACCAGAAACCCAACCCAGGCCTTGGGTGCTGGATGTTGTTGGAGAGCTGCTATGGACTTGAGGAGACAAAGGCATCCTGAGGCCCCTGTCAGCCAGGATGGGGCTGATGGAGCACCTGTGGTTCACATCCCACAGGGTCTGAGCTCAGCCTGTGCTTCCTACACTCAGGGGAAATGACCCCAAATGATCCCTCCACCATGTTTTGTACAGCCTGAAACTAGAGAGACCTCACGCAGCCCTTTTCCTCCTCCAGTGCCTCGGTTTCTCTGCATCCTCTTTTTCTTTTTTTCTGTTATTCAGGGAGCATCTCTTGTCCCATCCAGGGCCAGCAGAGCATCGCTGCAGCTGCAATGGGGCTTCAGAGTGAAAACTGACAAAAAAAAAAATACCTGTTTTTCCCTCCAGATAGCCTGGAAGCGATGACAACAACTCGCTTCTGTCATAAGGGAAGTTGATTTTTCCTTTGAACTTCACCTGGAGTAAAGATTTGATTTGCCAAGGGAAAGAACAGAGCAAGGTGAAGAGTTGCGTGTACTCACCGATCAAAGGGCTGCGAGGAGAGAGGAGCTGGCTGGGAAGTGGGCTGGGTGCTGCACATCCAGGCTTTGCTATTCCTTTAACAAACACAAGCAAAAGGGAAGAAAAAAGAATCACGCTCCACTAGATGTTACGGTAATTAAAAGAAGGCTTTAACACAAGTCTCAATTTGCATTAATTAATTAAATCAAGCAGCAAGCTTCGATGGAACAAAGCTGGCTTTTGAGCAGCAGTGCTTATTGCTGGGCTGGGGTGTGTGTGTGTGTGTGTGGGTAGGGAGGGATGCATGGAGAGTCCTGAGCCTGCTGTGTTTGTGCTGCCCGATCTCAGCCCCAACCCTGGGAACAGCAGCTTTCAGAAAGCAGAGCTTGCACTGCGATAGAGGAATGCACCCATTCACACCCTGGCCACACTGCAAGCACAGCTGTGAGAGGAATATAAACGGGCAGCTGTTGGGCTATTTATTTATTTATAAACCACCAGTCGGAATATGGAAGCAGAGCAGGCACAGTGCAGAGCTCAGCTTGAAGCAAGTCCCTCCCAACGAGGGTTGATCTCCCGTTGAGCAGCAAAGCCCCCCAGTGGGACCCAATAGACACAAACCCCCACATGTAAGGACAGGGTGACCGAGAGCTGATAAGCAGTTGAGTGCTGGAGCAGCTCCCAGATCATGGTAACCCTTAACTGCTGCTTCCTGTCCCCCCCCCTCAAAAAAAAACCTTCCATCCAGGTCCAGCAACACAGTGCATCAATCCAGCAGCAGGGTGAGCAGCACTGCCCTGTGCTACACCTGGGGATTTGTGTCACTGCTTGTGCACACACTGCTCCTGGCATCCTCCCTTCATTCCTGTCCCCATGCCACATTCCAGCCTGGAGGATGCCCAGTGGGGGGAATCTGGGCTGGGTTTGGAAGAAGCAGCACTGAGCCTAAGGCTGGCACTGGAGGTGGAAACGAGCAGCTTTCAACACACCGAAGGGTTAACATATTGAAGTTGCCCTCCAACCACAGTCATCTCCCCCCCCCTCCCTGAGCCTTTACATAAGGCTTGTGCAGAATTTATAGCCTCCCTCAGCCACGTGGAGCTGAGCCACTCCCTGCAATGTCAGAGCACATCAGAGCAGTGCTAATTCTGGGAGGAAGATGGGACTTGATTTCTGCACCAGTCACTGTCTCTCACTGTTAGGTAGGACACAGAGGTGTGTTCCCCCAATGGGCTCTGCAGGCAGTGACATCAAGTGTCTCCTCCTCACCCTCAATACCTTAGTCCCAACGCTGCATGATGCTCCAGTATGGTCCCAGCACGGAGAGGGTATAAATCAGTTAACAAGTATGTATCCAGAACCTCTAAAAGAATTGAGGTCTTGCAGCTTTGTCCACACCAGTCCTTGCTTTGCATGAAGATGAGCCCTTCTGCTGTTGCATCTCCCCCCCAGAGCATCCTTACCTCCTCAATTAAAAGGAGACAAGGAGGAAAGGATTTGGCTATCGCAGTGGCACAGATGGAGAACAGAGGAAGGATGCTGCTCCCTCCCCATTCTTTTCCCTTTCCCCTCCCTTTCCCCCAGGTTTGCTGTCACCAGATGAGGAATAGCTCCCAACACCCTAAGCCAGGGCATCCTAGCTGCATGCAATGCTATGAACCATGCCCATGGCTTCTCCCTGCAATGCAGGAGCTGTGGCACTGGGCTGACACTGCCCTCACCATGTGCATGCCCAGCGGGGACAAAGGAGGAGCAGATGGACACCACTCAGCAATGCAGCAGCTGCTGAACAGCATGCCCTGCTGCATTCCAGCCCCACCGCCCAGGGGAGCCTGGGGACATCTGTAGGACCACCACCAGTGCAGCTCCAGAAGCACCAGGCTTCTGCTTGGGGACAGCTGAGGGTGGGAGCCACCTTACACAGCACTCCTTGTCCCAGCATCTCTGGTATTACACATAGGATTGTGCCCTAGTTGCTTCTCAACTCCCCCCAGCTTTGCACTTGCAAAGTGCCCTGATCAGACTTTACCATCTCCATACTCAGAGCCCTTATTGCATCTTTCCTTGTGCTGGATCATTGCTTGAACCCCCCAACCTGCAGCAACCCCACTGCTGCAGTGCACACAGGGCCCATTCACACAAGCAGGGCACTATCACCAAGGCAAGCTCAAGTCTGTGACCCCAGGGGTTTTATTCCCTGAGCTCTGCAGTCTCCAGCAGCCACCACAGGCTCTCAGGCAGAGAGGGCTTCGTGGAAGCATGGCAGGCATCGTGGCCATATCTTGCAAGCACAGTTTGCAGGCCTCACTCTCCCAGGTGTCCTCCTCCCCTTTGGAGGCAGACCCCAAACATTTTAGACAAGGAGCAGCTGAATTCTCAGCAGCTGGATCCCAACAGCAAGCTACAGGTTGGAGAGGCGGAAAGGTGCTTCTGGAATGACAGAGTCCCCAATGCCTTCGAGGAGGTGGTCCCATCGAGCAAACTCCTCTCTCACATCTGCATGGGGCAGAGATAGTTTTAGGGTTACTACAACAATAATCACCCCAGTTTCATGCATAAGAGGAGCAGGAAAGAGACCAAACCAGCAGCTTTCCCAAGGACTTCCCAACCAACACTTCCCCATGTCCTCTGGACATTGCCACTCGTGCCCAGAAGATGGCAGCCAGGCAGCTCATGGCCGCATAGAAGAGGGGATCATCAAACCAACCTCTTGCCTTCGCAAGCCCCGTTTAATTCCACCTGTGCCATACCAAGGTGCCTCTGCAGGAAGGCCAGAGCCGCCTGGGTGGTGATGTCCAGGCACTTGTGGGGGTCGAGGGTGCCCCTCGCATTGAAGACACGGGGGATGAGCTTCCCGGTGAGGAAGGCAAAATCAGTCTGGCTCTGGTGCACAGATCCCCTGAGAAAGGGAAGGGAGCGTGGGTAAGAGCCTCCCACTCCTGACCAGGCACCTGCCTCAACCCCAGACTCACAGGATGGTTATGATTTTTGTCTGGCTGTTCCTGGAGCTCAGCCTCTTCATTTTGGCCACGCTTTCGGGGGTCTGGAACTTCTCGGTGTTGATGAAGAACACGGGCTTGGGCACCTCAGGGTACAGCACGTTCTCCAGGGGGAACATCCATGCATCCAGGGCCACCGCGCACCTGGTGGGATGGGCACATGTGCCCATAGCCCCTTTGTGGCCTTCCCAGCCCTGGGAAGCATCCCAGAGCCACCCACCTGAACCCAGATTCCTTCACCAAGGCCAGCACAGCTGTCACCCCACCAAATGAATGGCCCATGACGGCTGCTTTAGCCAAGTCAATGCTGTCCTGCAAGAAAGACGTGCACCACAATGAAGGCATTTTCCTGTTTGTCACACAACGTGACCTGACCCTTCCAGCCGGGAGCACCCAAGCCAGCCCTGCAGCCCCATGTACCTTCAACACAGAGAGGTCGAAGCCCTGAGGAAGGATGTTGGGGATGGATTTACCACTGCTGACGGCCCGGAAGAGCTGAAGTGCTCGTGCACACTCATTTGCTCTGTGATGAACCTGCAGTGCAAGCTGCCCCCATCAGCTGAGCAAACCCTGTGGGGGTCTTCACAGGTGCTTCTTTTCCCCACATCTCCCATCAAGAGCTCTCCTCTGAACCCCCAGCACTCAGACACAGCTCAGTTCCCTGAATTACCGCAAGCATAAAAGCTAACAGGAGGCTGCACCACAGCAGCTCCCACAAGGGATGCGGTAAATTTCTTTGTTATTATTATTAATTCACTTAATCTGATACCACAGACCACTGGAGATAACCCAAAGCCCTCACTCTCCATTCTGAGCCACAGCAGTGCTGCCAGAAGATGCTGCACTTCAGACCAAGGCTCTGCCCTCAGCTCACATCCCAGTCCTAAGCACACATAAAAATAACAGGCTGGGATTTAGGACTGCCAAAAGCACCTCCAGGCTCTGCATGTTCTGAAGTGGCTTCCAGCCACAGATCTCAGCTCCGTGCTTCCCTTTTAAACAAGACAGAAAGGAGCAGCGGGGAACCTCGCTCAGCAGGAAGCCCTCCTGCTATCAGCTGTGCAGGGTAATCCCAGAGAGACAGCAATGGGAGAGCATCAGCAGGCCCCCAGACCCGAGAAAAGGAGACAAATGGGGTGGAGTGGGTTTTTCTCAGTTTACAAGGAGAAAGCTCAGGTTCAGCCCCAGTATTAACACAGTACAGGTTTGGGAAGGGTAGATTCCCCTAGGGTGGGGGATGTGATCCATCCTGGTTTGCCCATCCCAGCTCCTCCCATCCCCCCCCCCCTTTACCTGATTGTTCCGAAAATAAAACTCCTTCTGTCCCTGTGGCACCTGCTGGTGGGGGATCCACTGCTCCCGGACAGCCTCTGCCGTGCAGAAATAGGTCATGGCAGCAGAACTGTCCCTGCAGCAGCAAGTAGGAAAGGGGAACATGGTGAGGCAGCCCTTTGCCTGGCCCCCATCCTGCCATGTATTTGGGGAGGGGTTTCCTCTCGAGGCTGCAAGGACTGTGACACCAACCTGTGCTCCAGCGCAGCCACCACAAAGCCCCAGGATGCCATCTGCATGCAGATGGATGAGTACACAGTGCTGTGAAGGGATGAGGTCAGGCCTCTGTCTTGAGCACCGGTGGGTTGGTGAGGGACTGCGAGGACCTCGCAGCACTCCAGTTCCCATCCCAGCCCCAGCCCCCCCTACCGAAAGGCTCCCAAGCCATGTGAGAAGATGATCAACGGGTACCCTCTGCTGCAGGTTTTGAAAGGTGCCTTCCAGCTGAGCGGCACTCTGCAGGAGCCTGTGAGGGACAAAAAAAAAAAAAAACACCCCAAGAAAAATCGAGGAGATGGGCAGCAAGGCACTGCTTGGACCCACTGCACCGACCCCAGCTCCTCTTCACTCCAGGGCCCGGTGGATTGGCCTTAAGCCCATGAAAGCAGCAGGTGTGGAAGACACGGGAATGCCTGTGTGGGGATGGGGGTAGGGCCGCCCCTCACCGACGGCGATGCTGAGCAGCGGAGCGCACCACCGCCGGCTGTGGCCACTGAAATCAGCCAGTCCGCTGCAGTACTCGTAGCGAGGGATCCAGAGCGGCCGTTCGGCTCCATCCCGGGGTACGCAGGGGTAGAAGAGGCGGAAGAAGAGCCCCTGCTGGACAGAGGGGACGGGGAACGTGGTGCGTCCTGGCAGCGGCCGCAAGATGTCCTCAGGAACTCAGCCCTGCCGATACCCAGCAGCCGCCCCGCCCGCCCCCATCCCATACCTGCTGCGTATGGCCCACCATGACGTCCGCGCAACCCACGCGGTGAGGTCCCTTCTCCGGAGGCAGTGCCAGCGACTGTTCCCCCCCCATGGCACCGCAGCCGAGCCTAGGCAGAGCGATGCGGTCAGCAGCCGTCCCCCCAAACCTCCTCTTTCTCCTATCACCAAATCTCCACACCGCGGACACTCCTCACACCTGCCAGAAAAAAGGCTCCTGCTCCCCTCCGCACCTACGGAACCCCGCACGCACCGCGGATCGCAGCGTATCCCCTCCACCGCCCCGGCTCTGCGCTGTCCTGTACCCGGCCACGTGGCTGTCCCGAGCGAGCAAAGTCCTGCAGCCGATCAGAGGTTACGGCTGTTCTTTCTCGCCCCGTGTCCCGACTCGCCTCATTGACACACGCGGCTGTTAAACGCATCCCGCGCCCATTTCGCCCCACGTTCACACCACGGCCGGACAGCTGACCCCATCCCACGATAGGGGACGTGGAAGACGGGAAGGGGCGGCTTGGCCGAGCCGGAGGTGGCACATAAAGCTGTGAGTGAAGGAACGGCGCAGGGCTGACACGGGGACAGCCCCGAACACCGCGGGAGACACGGAAGGATGCGGTTCTGTCTCGCACCTACGGAGAACTACAGCTCCCAACGTCTCCTTGACCTAAGACTACAACTCCCAGCATCCCCCGCAGCACCACAGCTCTCCCCGCCCCTCCCTCACGCAACCCCCCACCAACCCCCCCCGCCTCAGCCCCCAGCGCTCCCCGCCCCGTCTACTCTGCTGCTCCCAGCGTCCCCGCAACACGCAGCTCCTCGAACTCCCAATTACCCGCTGTGCCTCCCCCAGCTTCACCCCTCGCACTCAGCACCCCCCCCTTCGAGCACCGACAGCGCACCTCCCCGTGTCACTGCTGCAACCGCACCTCCCAGTGCGGAAGACGGTCCCCAGCTCAAATCACGGTTCCCCAAAGCCCCGTGGCGCTGCTGGGCTCCGCCTGCCCCCACGCCCTCCCCCCGTCCCCACGTTCCCCGTCTTTAATTTAAACCGCTTTCGCAACCCCGCGCCCCCGATAATCCACGGCGGCGGGGGATTAAATCCCAGCGGGGCCGAGCTGTCCCCTGAGCCGGGCAAATCGCCAAAGATTTGGTTTAAAAATAATAATAATAATAATCCCTGACAATTTCCTATGCACGCAACCCACGCGCTGCTCCACCCCGGGGAAACTGAGGCAGGTGTGGGCCCGGTAGGGCTGTGGCGGTGCCACTCCCGCTGCATGCCAACCGCTCCTCTCCCCGCCCCGCGTCCCCGCGGGCTGAGGCCGGCCGCGTTGTTACACCCACGGCTCGGTTTCAACGCCTGGGCTGCCGGGAGAGGTGGGGTCTGCGAGCTCCGGCCTGCCTGCCGTGCCCCGGGGCTCACCTCCGGTAGGCGGGACGAGGGTGCCCCACTCCCACGTGGGACGCGGGAGGCCGAGTGACAGATGCGGCTGGGGGGGGACAACGGGGGAAGTGACAGCTCGGGAGGGGGGAGCAAGAGCAAGTGAAGGGACACGGGGACGGCACCGGGGAGAGAGAGGGACGGAGCTTGCCGGGGGGACAGACAGCGTGGGGGGGGAGGAAACAGCGTGAAGGGGGACACGCAGCTTGTCTCGGGGTGTCAGCAGCCCGGAGGGGCACAAACAGCGCGGCGGTGGCTGTTTGTTGGGAGGAAGACGGACGGGCAGCCCAACTGATGAAGTGACAGCAAGGGGACACTGCCGAGGACAGTGACACCCCCAGGAGGCACAACAAGGCGCTGGGAAGGGGGGGGTGCCCCCGGCGCAATGAGCGGCGGAACGCGGCGGGACCCCCTCCGGGGAGCGGGGCCGATGGAGTGCGGGGACCGCCCCACAGCCGTCCCGCGGCGGCGTTAAGGCAGCGCGGGGCCCCCGTCGTGCGGCCGCGTCAGGGATGTGGAGCCGGGGCTGCGGCACGGCCGGATCCCGCGGGCAGCATCGACCGAGAGCGGGCACCGGCGCCGGGACGGCGGAGGAGCAGCTGAGGTACGGGAGCGGCGGTGAGCCGGGGTTGTCTCCCGGAGGCTGCGGGGGGAGTCTCGCCGGGATTGACCCGCTTGGAAGGGAAGCGATCATGCGACCTCGCTCCCTCCCTAGGGATTTGAAGCTGGGCCAGACGGCAGAGGGAAATGTGACCGTCGCTGCACCGAGCCCGGGAGTGAAGGGAACGCTGCGCTGGAGGGGAGGCAGTGGGAAACCCACCGAGGGAGGATCGCGGGGTCCCCCATCCCCACACTGCGGGGCAGTGAGCGCCAGGAGCCGCTCCGCCTGGGGTCGGGGACACCGTTCTTTCCACCGGACCGCACTACCCGTCCGAGCCTGATGAGAAGCTCGTGAACCTATGCAGACCAGGAAGAAATACATTTTCCTGACTTTCCTCGCCTCTTGGCTTCTGCTTTTCTTCTTTGGAAGAGAGCAGCTGCGTCGTTTTGCTTTCTTTCCCAGGAGGAACGTCGCAGCCCGCAGGAGTTGGCCCCGCTGGGCGGATCGTGCCCTCCTGCACAGCTTTGCGGAGCCCAGGGAGCTGCAGGGCAGCGGTGACACGGCGCAGCCCTCGCCCCGAGCCCTGCGGGCGGCACAGCTGAGCACATCCCAGGGCAGCCGGTGCCGCATGGAGAGCTGCTTCGACGCCTCCCGCTGCCAGAATGGCTTCAAGGTGTTCACGTACCCGCGGGAGCACGGTGAGCCCATGTCGGAGAGCTACAGCAAGATCCTCACCTCCATCGAGAGCTCGCGTTACTACACCCCGCGTCCCGAGGAAGCCTGTCTCTTCGTGCTGAGCATTGACACGTTGGACCGCGACCCCCTCTCTGCTCACTACATCCGCAGCGTGGAGCAGAGGATCCGCTCCTTCCCCTTGTGGAACAGCGGCCGCAACCACCTCATCTTCAACCTGTATGCGGGCACTTGGCCCAATTACACTGAGGAGCTGGGTTTTGACATTGGCCACGCCATGCTGGCCAAGGCCAGCTTCCACAGCAAGAACTTCAGGCCCGGTTTTGATGTCTCCATCCCCCTTTTCCCCAGGGAGCATCCGCAGCGTGGCGGGCAGAGCGGGTGGCTGCACCACAACTTGGTGCCCCCAAAAAAGAAATATTTGCTGGTGTTCAAGGGGAAACGTTACCTGACCGGGATCGGCTCCGGCACCAGGAATGCTCTGCACCACATCCACAATGGGAGGGACATCGTGTCACTCACCACCTGCAGGCATGGCAAGGATTGGGAGAGGCACAAGGACACGCGCTGCGACCAGGACAACGTGGACTATGAAAAGTGAGTGGGATGGGGCTGGGGCCAGGCGGGGGGAGAGGCTCTGTAGGTGTGCACAGGGAGTGGGGACAGTCTGGGGCTCTCCTGGTTTCATTTCCGTCTTGTAAGGTGGTGGTGGTTTGAGGCTGATCCATTCTGTATTAAAGTTGGAGCAATCTGGTGAGAGCAGTTCTGATCTGCAGTCACCACTGCTGCTCCTAATACGATTTCTCTTTTTCCTAACACCGATGAATGATGCTTTTCTACTCCCCTCTGCTGTCTTCCCCTAACATAAATGTTTATTTTGGAGATGAGCCTGAAACTTCCCCCCAGCCCAGCTCAGCTCCAAGTCCCATAAAACCAACGGGTGCTTGGGCATCCTGGTGTGGACATCACAGTGTGGGCTCCTTGCCTGCAGCTTTGGAACAGCTCATGGCCACACGAGAACTGATGGGAAATATCCTCAAAGTATCTTAGGAGGTGCTGGGAGGTAAAAGTGGAGCCAGGGCTGCAGGCACTTGGATTAGCCAGGGCTTCAGGGAGGCTCAGGAGGATCAGCCCTCATGGTGGGGCCTTCTTGGGGACGGGGCAGTGGGACTTGTGGTGGGCCAGTGGGATGGGACCCAAGGTCAGTCCTGCACTATGGGGTGGGAAATCCCCCTTCCACCCAGCCCAGGTAATCCTCTAATGCTGTTTGTGATACACGGGGATTTACACCTCGCCCAGGACAGCTTTAGAGAGCAGACTGATGGTGAGCACGTGGCACATGGCTGTGTCCTCCTTGTGACTATGTGTCTTGTCCCACTTGTCCCTGTGGGATACCTGGGCAGAAAGGCATCAGCATCTCCATCACACCCAGCCAAGGATGTGTGCAGATGTCCCCAGGTGGGACAGTGGCAAAGGGGCAGTGGGGACAGCACACCAGGGACAGGGCGCTCTGAGGTTTGGAGATGTCCCTGTTTGCTTGGGGACACAGGGAAGCAGCCCTGCCACTGAACCACAGGAGAAGAAGCCAGCCTTGTTCAGGGCTGCATCGCCCCCCTCACTCCAGAACAAACCCGTTCTGTACTGGATAAAGGGCAGTTGTGGCCATGCCACGGTCCTGCCCTGCTACCGCCGCCTCGGGGAGGGCTCCCTGCAGCCGCGGGTCCCCCGTGGCACCGAGCCCAGCCGGAGCTGCACAGGGGCCGTGCAGAGGGAGCACGGTGGGCACCCGGCCCGGCCCTAACAAAACAAGGAAGCCCTGCCGGCTCGATTGCCCGGAAACCACAGTGCGTCAGGAGCGGAGTGTTTCTATCGGGAGGTGCCGGCTCCGCAGCCCGGCCGGCGCCAGGCTCCCCACCACGGCCGCCTGCGAGGGAAGGATGCCCGGCCATTGGGGACACATCGCGTTCCCGTGGGGCAGGTGGCGGTGGGGTATCCCTGGGATGTGGCAGAGGCAGAGCGTGTTCATGGAGTTTTTGGTCAGATGGGTTCTCTGGAGGTGCATTTTGTTCCTAAAGGTTGGTGTTGCTGACGCCTCAGCGCTGGGCTGGCTCCCTGCAGGGATGCTGCAGCACACACAGGGGGGTTCATCCTTACCTCACAGCCACCCCACCAGTTCCCCCAGCCTGGAGGTGGCCGGTGCTGACCCCACATCCTCACCACAGCTGGGTCCAGGGGACCTTCCCCTTGGGGTCAGCAATATCCCACATCGCTTTGGCCTCGCAATCCCCCCCATCCCACCCAGGACCCATCCTCTTTATGTGCAGGAACAGACAGGGTCTGTCCCACCCAAACGTCAATATTGGCTTTTCCGATGCGGTCGCAGGGCTCTGTGAATACCTCTCCCTGCAGCTGCACAGAAGGGGCTTTCACAGCCAGGGGGATGCACTGCCTGCAGCCCCCCCTGAGCAGTGCCTGGACTCAGCGCAGTTTGGGGGCTTGAGGATTTGGGTGCTGACTGTGCACTGTGCTTCACTGCTGGGGGAGTGGATGGTGCTGAGCCCACGCCTGACTCCCCTTCCCCTGCCAGGTTCGACTACCAGGAGCTGCTGCACAACTCCACCTTCTGCATCGTGCCCCGAGGGCGGCGTCTGGGCTCCTTCCGCTTCCTGGAGGCACTGCAGGTACCAGGGGGCTGCGAGGGCATGAGGGATCATCCCCGGTGTCCCTGTGCTCATGGGGTCCTGCGCAGGCCGCCTGCATCCCAGTGCTGCTGAGCGACGGCTGGGAGCTGCCCTTCTCTGAGGCCATCGACTGGGGCAAAGCAGCCGTGGTGGGCAGCGAGCGACTGCTCCTGCAGGTACTGTGGTGCTGCCCCATGTCCAGCACCAGGGGTTGACCTGATCTGGGGTCTGAGATGAGAACCCCATCCTTCCCATCCTGCAGATCCCCTCTGCCGTCCGCTGCATCCGTCCGGAGCGCGTGCTGGCATTCCAACAGCAGACTCAGTTCCTGTGGGACGCATACTTTTCCTCTGTCGACAAGATCGTGCACACCACACTGGAGGTGAGCCTGGCCCCAAAAAGCCCCCCCGGCTACCAGGACCACCTCGGTGTGCTGATGTCCTCACACAGATCATTCGGGATCGGCTGCTCCTGCACCGCTCGCGATCCCGCATCCTCTGGAACTCACTGCCTGGGGGGCTGCTGGCACTGCCTGACTTCTCCACGCACCTTGGGGACTTTCCCTTCTACTACCTGCAGCACGGTAGGACCCTGTGCCACAGCATGCTCTGTGTGCCCGATGCCTGCTGCCACACCTCTCCTTTTCCCCCACATTGCAGGCTCTGGCCCTTCTGACAAGTTCACAGCACTGCTCCGGGCTGATCCCCCGCTGGGTTCCCTCTCCCAGCCCACCCTCAAGCTCATCCAGGCCGTCTCCAGGTCCCAGTACTGTGCGCAGGTGGGGAGGGATGGGGCTGGGAAGGGCCAGGGTGGGATTGGGTGGGGAGGGGGGTTGGCAGTGATCGTGTCACCCTCAATGTCCCCTGCTTGCAGCAACAACTGGACCACTTACGGTTTATTCTGAGGCTGGTCCAAATCCTGGTGTAATGTTTTTGGGATGAAAGAGGTGCAGCCCTATGTGGAGAGTGGGCTGGAGATGGTCCCACAGCAGGACCAGGAGGGTTCAGCCTCAGCTGCCTTGCAAACACTGATAACAGACTCCAGGGAATGCCCCTCCACTGTGCCTTTCCCCCCTCCCAAAGATCCTGGTGCTGTGGAGCTGCGAGAAGCCACCACCTCCAAGTGGGACGTGGCCACAGACTGCTGTGCCTCTCACCATCATCCAGGGCAGGACGAAGGTACATAGAGCAGGATGCAGGGAGCTGGGGTACACACCCCACAGTACATCCCATATTGAACTCCCACCTCTGCTGCAGCTCAGCGACCGCTTCTTCCCATACGCAGCCATTGGGACGGACGCAGTGCTCAGCCTGGATGAGCACACCAGCCTCTCCACCAGCGAGGTGAGCACTTCCCAGCCCCATGGATCTGGGCAGGATGCGTGGTGGTCACTGCAGAGCTGGCAGGGAGTGCCGTCCCCATATCCCAAAGCTCAGGGACAGGCAATGGGGGCAGCCATCAGCCTCCTCTCACGAGTCCCTGTGGGTTGAGAGTATGCCCATCCCCTGCCCTTTGCAGGTGGATTTTGCCTTTGTGGTGTGGCGCAGCTTCCCTGAGCGCATCGTGGGCTTCTCTGCATGGAGCCACTTCTGGGACCCAGAGCAGAAGCGCTGGGGCTACACCTCCAGGTGGACCAACAAGCTCTCCATCGTCCTCACCACCGCCGCCTTCTACCACAGGTACCTGGGTGGATGGGGAGGGCCCCGTGGGGCTGTGAGGCTGAAGCCTGCCCTCCTCATTCTCCACAGGTATTACCACAGCCTCTTCACGGAGTACCTCCCCGCGGGGCTGCGGGAGCTGGTGGACAGACTGACCGCCTGCGAGGACATCCTTATGAACCTGCTGGTGGCTGCTGTCACCAAGCTGCCTCCCATCAAGGTCACGCAGTGGAAACAGCACAAAGAAGCTGCAACTCAGCCGGTAGGATGGCATCCTGGGCTTCAGAGACACCCCAGCTGGGGGCACAACCCTTCACCCTGCATTCTCCTCCTGCCCAGGTGAAGGACACGGCGGCAGGCAGCACCCGGCGTTTCTCCCAGCAGCAGGATTGCCTCAACCAGCTGGTGGACTGGTTTGGCTCCATGCCCCTCGTGTCCTCCCAGCTGCGCCTCGACCCAGTGCTCTTCAAGGACCAGGTCTCCGTCCTGCGCAAGAAATATCGCTACTTGGAGAAGCCCTGAGCTCAGCTGTGCAGCCCAAACCCCTGCACAGACCTCGCAGGGCATGGCACAGCCCTCCTGGACCAAG
Organism: Tetrao urogallus; assembly: GCF_951394365.1. NCBI lineage: Eukaryota > Metazoa > Chordata > Aves > Galliformes > Phasianidae > Tetrao > Tetrao urogallus. The sequence goes on along the minus strand of NC_136836.1, from coordinate 3,350,039 downwards.
CACAGCCACGGGGCTTTATTCCTGATTGGGTTTTACCAGTACAATAAAGATCAGTGGAGGTGCAAAGTCTGACATACTGTACCCAGCAATGGCACAGCACTGTGCCACCTCTCACAGCACCTCTGGGCTTAGCAATCACTGCTGTGCTCCCTTGTTTGAGCCCCGAGCAGCAGCACAGCATCGGGAGCTGCGTTGTGGCCGCGGGTGCCCCATAGCCATCCCTGCCCCACACACTGCAGGGCCACCTCCCCGTCCCTGTGTTCCCGTGATGCTTTCCTGCCACCATCCCCACTCCGCCAGCAGCTGGCCGGGAGGGCTGAGCTTCCCAAAAATAAACAGAGCAGCGATAAGGGGTGAGAGCAGGGCGAGCCGGTCCTCCCTCCCCCAAACAGGACAGCGGGACCGGGGGCTCCTCCCTCTGCACCCCCGCATCCCGCTCTCCCCCCAGCGCTCCCCAAAGCTGGAGGGAAAAAAAAAAACGTTGTTTCAGATGCTTTTCTCAGCTAAAATAGTGATAAGCGAAGCAAGCTTTGCCTCCCTCCCTCCCCCCCCCCCTCACCCCCCCGCCTCCTCCTGCAGCCCTGGCACTGCTTTCACTGCCGTCACTCCCGATAAAGCCCCGCTGCCTCCAGACTCAACATCGCCCATCCCGAGGCCGTCCCCCGCGGGCACCCGGCGCTGTTGTTTGCTGGCGTTTATTTTCCTCGTATTAAAAAAAAAAAATTGGTGGGGAGAGGGACGGGGAGGAACGGCGGGGCTCAGCGTCGCTCAGTCGCTGGGAGGCTGACACTCACGGCAGTCCCGCATGTCCTCGGAGTAGCTCTCGATCTGGATGGTGGTGGTGTGGAAACGGAAGGCGCGCTGCAGCCGGGAGCTGGCCTCCTCCAACACCTCCTGCGAGTCGGCACCCGCATCTGCAAGGAGCCCGGAGGGGTGTTGGGGACCGGGGAAACCCCCCGCTTCCCAATCCCCTCCCCTGGCCCAGCAGCACTCACTGATGGCGATGTGCACAGAGAGCAGCGGCTGCGAGGCTGTCAGCGCCCAGATGTGCAGGCTGTGCACCGCCTCCACGCCGCCCACCGCCAGCAGCGTGTCCCGCACCGCGTTGAAGTCCATCCCCCTGGGGGTGCCTGGAGGGACGCGGGGTGGGATGGAGACAAGGCATCCACGGGAGGGGGGGCACATATCATCAGCCCCCGGGGGGCTCCCTACCCTCCATGAGGACGAGAAGGACGTCGCGGAGGATGGTCAGCGTTGTCCCCAGCACCAGCACGGAGAAGAGGAAGGTGCAGATGGGGTCCACGTACTTGTATTCGGGCTGGGGGGGGTGGGAGCAGGTGAAACCCCCCCAAGTGCAGCCAAATCCGCACTGGCACTCAGCCCCATCTGACCTCACGGCTGGACAAGCCCACGTCCCCCATGTCTCCCTCCCCTCCAGACCTTAAAGAAGATGATGTAGGATGCAATGAGGACGCCGACGCTCTGCAGCAGATCCCCCACCACGTGGACGAAGGCTGCACGGACGCTGGGATTGGGCTGTTCATGGGTGTGGGGCTGCTCATGAGCCCCTCCATGGCTGTGCCCGTGCCCCGTTTGGTGCAGAGCTGCCCCCATCCTGCAGGCAGGGCAGCGGTGACATCCCCCGGCCACCGACCTCCTGCCCAGGGGGTGACAGCACATCATACGTACACGATGTTGACGGCCACAGCGCAGGCAGAGGTGATGAGCATGACGCTGCCCTCGATGTCATAGTCACCCAAGAGCAGGCGTTGGGCCGCCAGGTACACCAGGACACCCGTCACTACCCAGATGGACAGCACGGAGAGCAGGGCCCCCAGGATCTCTGCAGACAGCCCTCAGATGTCACTGTGCCCTGGGGACGGCTCGCAGTGGGGCTGCAGCAGGATCCTGAGGTTACCTGCACGGTGCCAACCAAAGTTCATGGTTTTGGTGGCGGGACGTGAGGACACCCAGAGGGCAAAGAGGCTGATCATGATGCTGGCAAAGTCCGTCAGGAGGTGGGCAGCGTCCGTCAGGATGGCCAGGCTGTGGGCCAGGTACCCGCCTGCAGTATGGATGGGAGATCCCCATCCAGAGCCAAACACAGACTGGGTCACCTCACTGCAAAGCACGGAACCCTGCCCCATTGCACAGATCAGAACAAGAGGGGCCATGCAGGGCAATACGTTCACCCAGCACTCGCTCACCCACAGCTTCCCCCACCATGAAGATGAGGCAGATGCCAGCAGCCACATAGAGCTTCCTGCGCGCCCGCTGCTGCTGGCGGGGGTCACTGCCAGCCCCCCCCGCATGGCAGTGCCGGCGGTGCCGTGCTCTCAGCTCCAGGGTGGGCGCCTGGCCCTGCGCCGAGCCTGCCGTGTGCTTCTGTGCCATGCCCAGGTAGGACCTGCGGGGACGGGTGACATCGGGACACCCGGCTGGGGGACGGGAGGGGGGGAGGGAGGAGGGGACCTGCAGCCCGCTCTTTGCATTCAGCCCTGCTCCTACTCGTCCCCTTCCCCAGGTCCTCTCCCTGAACAGACGGCTTTGGCCACGGGGACCCCATCCAGGAGCCCTGTGAGGGTACACGCAGCCCCTCCGCGCACCCCCTTACCTGCCCGTGCCCTCGCCCAGCAGCTGCTGCTTCTCCCCTCCGCCCGCTGCCATCCCTCGGAAGCCGGCGCTGGTGACCCCGGTGCGGGTCCTGCGCTGGTGGCAGCTGCGGTCGCGGCCGTGTGGAGCGGCGGGACCCGTGTGCAAAGCCAGGCCGGGGGAGGAGGGCCAGGCCGGCTGCAAAGCGCCTGCTGAGCCTCGCCCCGGGCTGGCCGTGCCGCAGCCCGCAGCCGGGGGGCTCTCGGTGTAACGGGAGGCTGCTCCCCACGTGCATCCCAGGGGCACATCGTATGCTGCATGCAGGATGTAGCTGCACCCCTCAAGGACAGGGCTGCATTGACCCCCCCCCCCCCCGTGCACTTCCTTCCCACCACGGGAACCTTGCTTTCCCCCAGTTTAAATCCAGCTGGGCAGGTGGATCTCGCCTGGGATCTGTGGTTGGACACCCCCATAGCAGTGACTGCCCCCCCACTGCCTCCAGGGACAGCACTCATTGCTGTGGGGCTGACTGCAGTCACAGCACAGCACTGAGCACTGCCTTCAGCACTGCCTCAGTTTACTCTTGACCCCAAGCTGGGTTTATGTTGGCACGGGAGAACCCGACTGTGCTGTGATTTTGGACCCATGTGAGTTCAGCTCCATACTGGCCCCTTTTGGGGCTGGCAGAGTCTGGAGTGCTGTCACCCAACATCCCTGAGGCAGGGTAAGCACTGGGATAAATCTTTCTGGGTGCTGACCTGTCACATCCCGGGAGTGTGGCCAGCATGGGGTGCCAGTGCCACCGGAGGTGTTAATTAGGCTGAGAATCAGGCACTGGTCCCAAACCAGGGAACCCTCCCACATCCCCAAACCCATCACAGGGACGAGTGAGAAAATGAGAGGTGAGGGGGGAAAAAAAAAAAAGCCAGAGCACCGGTTTTCTGTACAAAATACACAACTCCATTACAATTATATACAAAACAAGGAACATATAAAATGTGCGGAATAGTCCTCTTGGCACCCGTATAGAAAAGTGTCCTGTACTGGAGCTGGATGGCTGGCCCCGTCAGCGTGTCCCCAGGTTCTGTCCTGGACATCCTGCGTCCTACTGGGGGGCTGCAGAGGGAGAGGGCAGTGAGTGGGACTTCATCAACCCTCCATCATCCCCTCTGTCTGTGGGGGTTCCACCGTGATGCTGGCGATGCTGGCACAGAGAGGCCCTACCTGCCGCTACCCTTTCGGGTTCTGTGTCTCCTGTATCTTCTTCCACCTCCTCATAGAACTCATCCTCCTCATCTGCAAACGGGCACCAGATGTCAGTGAGGGGCAGCTGCTGAAAGACCCTCGTTTCCAGGTCCCAGAGGGGTTTTTGGGGTGGGATTACCTGACTCAAAGTCCAAGGCGTGGACGGCATCGGTGAGGTGCTCAAGATTGACTGTGAAGGCATCCATGTTCTCATAGCCTTGCTCAATCTTCTCCAGCCTGCCGCCCTTGGAGGCCTCCACAATCCTGGGGGAGGGAGCACAGCACTGGTTCCACAGCCCCGAGCGTAGAGCAGAGCCATATGGTCCACACCTGGCAGAGGATGGGGATCCCCCAGCTTCCCCCAATTTGGGCACTTACGTTTTAATGAGCTGCTTGGCATTCTGTGGGATTAAGAGGAAAGGTGAGGGTGGCAGAGCAGCAGCAGCCAGCATGACCCTGTGCCACCAGGACGTGGCACAAGGGGTTCCCTATAGGAAGCGAGGGCTTTAGGGGTTGAAGGTCTCACCATGAGGAAGGCGGCCCCGTCGGTCTCCTCCATGGCCTGGACGGCCGTCTCTACCAGCCGGCTGGACTTCTCCAGCTGCTCCTTATACTTGTGGATGAGGCCTTGCACAAAGCCTGTCTTGTCCTCCTGCTCACGGGTGATGCGTCCCAGCAGCTCCATCTTCTTCTCCTCCAGCAGCGCTGCAAATGCATCAAAACGTGCACAGAGCTCCTGCTTGGCTGCCTCGCTGTTCTCCTGTGGGGACAAAGCCGTGTCCTTCCAGCTCCTATGTCCTCTGCTCAGGGGCTGGCTCCCCCAGCACTGGGTTTCGGGGTCTATATTTCCCTGTCCCTCACCTCAGTGCTGCGGCAGGAATCCTCCAGCTGGGAAATGATGGTCTGGATGCGGTCGTTCCCTGCCACTAGCATGGAAATGCAGTTGTTCAGCTCGCTCTGGTCAGGGACAGATGGACAGAAGCAGCTTTAACTCCTGCAGGGCAGGGATGGGTGCTGCCAGGATATCACCGTCCATCCCCCATCCCACAGGCTGAGAGGGGGGGCATCACACTAAATATAGGGCTGTCTCCTGGTCAAAGTCAGCCCGCTGCCTATTAATACCCCATGAGGCATCCCAATGCTATTTGCAGCCACCCTAGCTCAGCACATCGCCCAGTTCTGGCCATGCCCCACCGTGGCCCCATGTCCCCCCCATGGCACCTTCTGGCCCTGGAAGATGCTCTGCAGAGGGGCCACTTCGCAGTCCTTGTGAGCACCGAAGACCTTGCACATGGAGCAGGTGGGGACCTCGCAGGTGACACAGTAGATGTTGATCCTCTCATCCTCGTGCTCCTTGCACATGGGGTGCTCCCCCTTCTTGAGTGGCCTGCTGGAAAGAGCAGCCCGGCCACGATGACATCCCCAGCATGATGACATCCCCGCCATATTGATGTCCCCATCGCGGTGATGTTCCCACCACGGTGACATCCCCACAGCAGTGACTTCCCCACCAATGCAGAACTACTGCCCATAACCAGATCCTGGCCCCCGTCCCCCTGCACGCCCAGTAAGCCCAGTTTGCAGCAGTATGTCATCAGCTATGGCAGCAGTTGGGGCCACGCTCCAGGGATGCTGCACAAGCTCCTAATTTTAGCTGAGTGCTGCTGGCATTTATTATTATCATCCAACGCATGACCCAGGCAGGGGCTCCAGGGAGCTCAGGGGGGTGACAGCAATTGAGTCACCACTGGGGGGTTCGCCAGCTCCCCCCCGGGGGCTGCAGCCACCTGCCACGTGCCTTCCATCCCTGTTTCCATGGCGCTGGAACAATATTTACAGTGGGGCAGGAGAATGGGGAGACGAACCCACATGTCTGGGTTGTTCAAAAAACATCACCCCCCTGTCTTTCCCCCTCCTGCTGCGCCTCTGCCACTGAGCAATGCCATCAAACCCCTCAGGCTGTCCCCCTGTCCCTTATCACTCCTTGCTGTCACAGGCAGAGCCTGGATTTGTCCCTCACACCCCTTATCTTCAACCTAAAGCCAAAGCTGCAGGGTGCCAGGCTGGGGGCAGGATTCGTTCTTCTGCCACCCCCTGCAGGGTCCCCCTGTCCTGAGGGAGCAACTGCAGACCAGAATGGCACAGGCTAGAAGATGAAGATTTGGGTTGAGGGTAAAGATTTGAGTTGAGAATGGAGATCTCAATTGTGAGGTGGAGATTTGGGTTAGGGACAGGTGGGGGGGGAGCACCAAGCCAGCCCCCCAGTTTCTCGCCCAAAACAAAATGACGTGGCAGTCCCCGTGTCCCCGTGGGACCAACCTGGAGAACTCCTGCTTGTAGATGTCGATGATGTTCTCCACCAGCAGGTTCCTCTGCAGCCCGTAGACACCGTGGCGGTCCAGCAGGACCTCGTGGCGGCACGTAGGGCAGCGGAACCGGCCCCCCGAAATGACGCTGCTGCCTCGGCTCTGCCAGTACGGATTGGCAGCCTGGAGGGGGACAGGGGCATCAGAGTGTCCCCAGGTGCCTGCACAGAGCATCCCGGAGCAGGGCAACATCCAGGGGGGTCCTCATCTCACCTGGAAGATGTCATTGGCACACTTGCGGCAGAGGTTGTGCTGGCAGGGCAGGATCACCACAGGCTTGCTGAACATCTCCAGGCAGATGGGGCACAGCAGCTGCTTCTCCAGGCTCTCCATGGGGCTGCCATCGCGCAGGATGCTAGGCTGGAAATCCATCGGTACGGCACTACTGCTCCTCCTCAGAGCAACCCCAGTTCTGCTGCCGGAGCCCCCTCAAGCAGCTTTTATCCATTGCCCAGCAGTCACGTGGAGCTGGCTCGGCTGTCTGAAGGCATCACCTGTCACATGGTGGTGACAATCGAGGCGCACGGCCGCAGTAAACAAGCTGGGGACATGCTGTCCGTATGGTCCTGCTGGAGGACCCGGGGGGGGTCGGTGCTGCGTGGAGTCGGGATGAGGAAGCACCAGGCTGAGGGTTTGCATGGAGCATTGCCCTTTGAACCCCCCAGAATGCGACCATTGTGGGGTGCAAAGCACCTGCAGGGCGGCCGATGGCTTTTTACAGAACCGCAGCGCCTGGGGGATGCAGCACGTGCAGTTGGTGCATGCAGCCTCTCCTCCTCATGCTTCTCTCCACCACAAAAATCCATGTAGCAGGCTGCAAGGAGGTCACCAAGGTCAGCACGCTGTACAGCCCGCCTGCCTGGCCGTGCCCCGCACTTGTTTGCAAAACCTGACCCAGAAACATCAGCAGGAAAACAGGAGCGTGGCCCCTCCAGACTGCCCCAGGGAGACTGCTGGGAGCGGCCCCGATCACATTGCCCGGCTGTCAGCTAGCACACCAGTAAACAGGGTGTTCTTCCAAATCACAGCACCAGTGCACAGGGAGACCTGTAAATATTGGCAGCTGCAGGGGAAAGAGGATAATTATAACACCTCTGCTCTGAGTCACGGGATGGGTGGGGTGAGGTGGTTGCTCTGTTCCCCACAGAGCCTACGGGCAGGAGGTGCTGCAGGTGTCCAAAGGAACAGGTGGTGAGATGCTGGGGTATGTGGGTGGTGGGTGCACAGAGTTATGGGCACACAGAGGCACAGATGCATAGGTACATGGGAACAGGGATGCACAGGTGTCTGTCTAGAGGGGTGTAGGAGTGTACAGGTGCATGGGTGCACAGATACACGAATGCATGAGTGCACAGGTACATGGATGCATGAACATGCGGGTACAGAGGTACATGAGTATGAGGTTACATTTGCAACTTAGGTGCATGGGCACACAGGTTGCAAAGGTACACAGATGCATGGGCACATGGGGTATGCGACTACATGGACACATGGGCACACAGCTGTATGATTACACTTGTGCACAGGGACACAGGCCCATGGCTGCATGTTGCAGGGACTCTGATTTAAGGGACCACCTCCCCTACAAAGACAGGCTGAGGGAGCTGAGCATGTTCAGCCTGGAGAAAAGAAGGCTGCGGGGTGACCTCACTGCAGCCTTTCAGTACCTAAAGGGAGCCTACAAACAGGAGGGGAATCAACTCTTGGAAAGGGGAGATAACAGCAGGACAAGGGGAAATGGTTTGAAGTTGAGGGAGGGAAAATTGAGGTTGGATGTCAGGGGGAAGTTCTTTGCTATGAGAGTGGTGAGGTGCTGGAACAGCTGCCCAGAGAGGCTGTGATGCCCCGTCCATCCCTGGAGGTGTTCAAGGCCAGGTTGGATGGGGCCCTGAGCAGCCTGGGCTGGTATTAAATGTGGAGGCTGGTGGCCCTGCCTGTGACAGGGAGTTGTAGATTCATCATCCTTGAGGTCCTTTCCAACCCTGTCCATTCTGTGTTTCTGTGACTTTGCCACAGATGCACCCCCCAGGGAGGGGCAGCCTGTGGCTGTTCCAGAAGCTGCTTCCAGGAAGGCTCTCACATGTCAACCAAGTGACCTCGCTGAGGCTGGCCAAGCACATCTTGCAAAATTGTCCCCGTTTTGGCACTGGGAGCCCTTCCAGGGAGCTTTGTACACTGAGAGCACACGGGGGAGAATGAGGGGGGGGTGACCACCGGATGCACACCTGTCCCAGTGCTGGCCCCTCCCGCTGAACTCATCAATGCTGGACTCCGTGAAGGGGATTCCCAAGAGAGGATGGGCTGTATGTAACATCCCAATCGGTTTCCCAGCCCTCCTCAGCCCCCGGTTGGCTCCGAGCACCGCAGGCACGGCTGCCAAACCAAGCTAGGGCACTGAGCTCAGCGTTGCACACACAGCAACCGTCTGCTCCCTGCTGCCATTGAGGACAGCGGAGCAACCCCGAGCTGCCACCGAACGGGCAGGTGAATAAATGGATAAAGAAACAGATGGGTAAATAGAGGGATAGGTAAACAAACGGCTAAGTGAATAAATAGGTGAGAGAGGGTAATTAAACACAGAGGTAAATGAATAGAAAGGCTGTAGTTGCAAAGCTGCGGTGCAGACACACAGCCGAAGTGCAGCAGAGGAGTGCTGGGTGTTGTCCCACCCCAAGCAACGAAGAAACAGATAAATACAGAAACAGACAAATACGGGCATGCACACGCGGGGAAACGAGGAGAGTCCTTGCGAAGCTACAAGGGCCAACGCACACAGCGCTGTTAGAGGGCGAACAGAAGCAAACAAACAAACAGAAGCAAACAAACAAACAGAAGCACACAAACAAACAGAAGCAAACAAACAAACAGAAGCAAACAAACAAACAGAAGCAAACAAACAAACAGAAGCAAACAAACAAACAGAAGCAAACAAACAGAAGCAAACAAACGCACACAACAACAAATGCGGTGCAAGCAGCCGCAGCGCCCACCGCTGCCGCCGCCGACCACGAGCGCTGCGCGCATGCGCGTGCGCACGCTCATCACTCCCACTTCCCCCCGCCCCCCCACCTCGCAGCCAATCAGGAGGCTGCGTGGCGGAAGGGGGCGTGGCGCCGGGGTCGGTCCCTATGATGGCGGCCGGGCGGCGGCGGCGCGGCGTTGGTGCTGAGGTAACGCGGGGCCGCGGCGGGCGCTGCGCGGTTCTGCCGCGCGTCACAGAGCGGCCGGGCGCTGAGGGGGCGGGCGGGAACAGAGCGCCGCTGTGTGAGCGCCGCGACGGGTCCAGGTGCCGCCTCAGGGGCTGAGCGAGGCCTCGAGGTTCGCCGGAGCTTGGAGTGCGCGCGGTGCCGTCGCACTGACGATGCCTGTCTTTCTCTTTCTCTCTCTCTCTCTTTTTCTCTTTTTTTTTTTTTTTTTTTTTTTTCTCCGAACAAATAGTTCCTACCGCGCTGGAATCATTTACGAGCTCCCCGCTAATAACTCTGATGCGATCCTCTGTGTGTGACGGAGCCGGGCGCTGTGCGGGGCTGCCCTTCCTCCTCACCCCCAGCCTCGTGCGTTGTTTTCCTCACAGAGCATCGCCCCGGCTTTTATCCTATCGAGTAACTTGGAAGTCTGTTGGGTGCTGCTGCCGCTGCTGCCAGTTTTTCTTTTTGATTCTTTTTTATTTATTTTTTTTTTTTTGTGACTGTGGGAGTTTAGTTGGGAAGTCATAGTGGTGTTAAAAGATCGGTGAAACTTTCCTCTCTCGTCTCTGAAGGAAAAACAAAAAAAAAAAATCATTGCGAAATTAGAACGCAAATCTTTACCTATGCAGTCGTCTTAAAAGTCAGCTCTGTTTCATTCTGTTGCTCCTCAACCGCAGGTTTCAGCTAGAACCTCTCTGATAGCCCGGGTGTGGATGGAGAGCATGAAACAGTCCTGTTATTCGCATAGAAATTCCCAAAAGACACTGAGAGAAAGGAGCAGCAGGATATGGGATAGCCCTGCCTCAGCGCAGTGCAATTCTAGGTTTGAATTGTTGCCTTCTTGAACGCTGAGCTGTGTTTGAAATCGTGCAGTCCCACCCAAATGTGGTATTAGGCAGCCTTTAGCGTGGCTGCAAGCTTACAGAGTGACTTCTGAAGTATTCCAGCACAGCATTGCGTTCAGTGCGATGCTCAGGGACAGCCCTGCTCACCACAGGGTGTTGGTGCAGCTGGCATTGCCACGCCTGGCCATATGGGGGAAAACACAGCTCAGTTCTCGTTCATAAGTTATAGTTCTGTGGGTTTTTCCCCCTTCCCCAGAACCTTTGATCTTGAAGATGGTGAGTAGCCAGCCTAAGTACGATCTAATACGGGAGGTTGGTCGTGGCAGTTATGGTGTGGTGTACGAAGCAGTCGTCAGGAAGACCTCTGCACGGGTGGCAGTGAAAAAGATTCGGTGCCATGCTCCAGAGAACGTGGAACTAGCTCTGCGTGAGTTCTGGGCACTTAGCAGTATCAAGAGCCAGCATCCCAACGTCATTCACCTGGAGGAGTGCATCTTGCAGAAAGATGGCATGGTGCAGAAGATGTCACATGGCTCCAGTTCCTCCCTTTATTTACAGGTACATGAAGCTGAGGTAATGGGGTGGAAGTGCTTATGTGGATGTGCAGCTGGGAGGGAAGGAGGTGGGTAGCTAAGATGGTTTTCTTGAGGTATGCTTAGGAAGGAAAGGGTGTCGTTTGCTTTATTTTATGTCTTTAAAAGAGCTTATCTATTGAACAATCACCTGGTCTTTTTAATTTGAAGCCATGCCATTCTAAAGGCTCCAGGACTTGCTTTGCTAAGTTGGGGAAACACCACAGATAAGGCATGAGGGAGGTGCAGGCTCTTGGTAGAGTTGTGCTGCAGGTTAGTGAGCAGTACTGATGTCTTGAGGCAGAGCTCTGAAGAATTTCATAATGTCAGATGCCTCTGGAAGGGGAAGGAGCTGTCTTGATATAGCAAGCCAACGTTTAATGCTCCCAGAAGTAGTAATCAATTAAGGAAGCTCAGTGAGCTGGTTTAATTTCTTTTTTGGGTAGATAACTTCAAAGAGAAGTAAATGTGTGGTATGTAGAGGAATAGAAGAGTAAATACTGCTATCCCTTATGTGGGGCTGTTGAAAATTGAGTTGCCTAGAAGTTGAAAGGCAAATATTTCTGAAATATACGTAGCTCTGGAAGGACCTGAAAGCTCATGTGAGCTTGCTAGGAGTCTGCCCCAGCTATTAATCATCCCCTGGCAGACATTTGTCTCTCTGATGTTAAAAAGTCAGTGGCCTGCTAAACATTTGCTGTGTTATCCCTGATCAGCTTCTATCATTTCAGTTTTTATTGTTGTCATTCTTGCATGGCTGACATTGAACCTTTTGTGAGTGAGCACTCATTTGCCAGCACTTCACAGCTGTTCTGATCCTGTTGTGCTGGGTGCTCTGTGAGCCTGAGAAAAGCTTCTTGCCTTTGTCAACTTGCTGTAGCTCAGTCATCGTTACTGGCGCATTGCCCCGAAGGGATTAGGGTGAAATAATACTGGTCAGCTCACATGGGGAAAAAGTAGCACCTTATCTTGTTGGTGGAGCTGTAAGATACTGCATGCAGGCAGCTGTACAGGGAGAAGTCTGGAGGGGGAAAAAGAGGGGTGTGAGGGAGGCTGCAGGGTGGGACCGCGAGTGAAGAAGAGCTTCCAGGTCGCTGCAGCGCCAGGTTTTTCAAGCAGTGCAGCGTGCAGACCTTGCCCGTGTTTGTGGCACAAGTGCTGCGAGTTGTTTTCCTGCTTCAAAGAGCAGAGAAGAGCAAAGGGCAGAGCTGAGCACAGAGATCACTTGATGATAGCATGCGCTGAAAGAGAGAAACCCACGTCTCCCTTGGCTTGCCCTCTCTTCTGCCCACTCCAGGTGATATTACTTCACTGAGCTGAACTGGTGCGGTGTGAGGAGGCCTGGGAAGGGCTGTTGGTGTCTCCTGCAGTGCTTCAGGGCAGGTGCTGTAACTGCTGCCAGCTGAGCTGGGCTCTTGTAGAGAGCTCTGAGCTGGTGTGGCTTCCTTGTGCTGCAGTCCCAGATCTGGAGGTGAATTCTGTCATCCTGGTGCTCTGAACTGAGACCCGAGCACAGCTCCAGTGAGGCTGAGTGGAGGGAAGAGCTGCGTGCTGGGGTCGCTCCCTCCTGTGCTGCGGTTCCCATTTTGCTGTTATTGGCTGTAAACCTGAATATGCAGTTTAAGTTCTAACACAGAATTGCTCTTAAGTTGGTTTGAGTACTAACTGTGCTCACAATTAAATGTAGTTATAATTTGTTACTAATTTTGCTCTCGGATGGGGGAAAAAAAACCCACTTCTTACAATTTTAATATGTTTCTCTATGTATTAATAGCTGTATTAACTTTTGAAGGCTTGTAGAGGCTGCATCTGCTTTAGTAAGCACTGGTTTACTGCTAACAGAAATAATAGCAAGTCTTATGTTCTGGAGTATGCGAAGAGCCACCTCAGAGGAGCTGGAAAGACAGTTTTGTAGCTGTGTGAACAGAGAGAGCGAGCATAATTGCTGGTGTATGTTGCACATTGTGCAAAGAGGCCATTGGAACTAGCTGCTGGAGTTATTCTCTGCTTATGTCCTAGAAAATAGCTAGTGTGTTGTGGTGAGAAAGGTGTTGCTTGCAGCAGCTGTTGAGCTGTGCCTGTGGATTAGCATTCTCCTGAGCTGAGATCCTGTGCTAACGCTTGTTAGAATGCATTCACGTGTGAGGGATGGAGGGCAGGCTCCAAAAGCATGTGGTGAGGCTGCCTCATGAGCAGAGGACAGGCAGCCTCGTGGTGCTGTGCAGGGGTTCCTGGTTGAGGCTGTGTTTGTACTTGGAGTTAGCGAAATGGGTGGGACACTGTCCAGCTGAAACAGATGGGAGTGCAACGACTACTTGATAGCCTTCAAAAAGCTGTTATCTGGGGCTGGCTCTGGCTTCTGGGTAGGAGCGTGAGGTCGATATGCTTCACACACACACCAAAATAACGAGGCTGGCAAATACATTGTGATTTTTTTTTTTTTCCTTTAAATCGGAAGTTTGACATGAACTTTTATTTTTACCAGTTGCAATTCCTTACTCTCTGGGTTGTTGAGAGGAAGATCCAAAATTCATGCTTTTTATTTTTTTTTCCCCCCATCATATCTTGATATTTTTGTGGTCATCAGGTAGTTGTGACACTTCTTTTCCTTATTGCAGCTTGTAGAGACCTCATTAAAAGGAGAAATAGTCTTTGATCCCAGAAGCGCTTATTACCTTTGGTTTGTAATGGATTTCTGTGATGGAGGAGATATGAATGAGTATCTGTTGTCTCGAAAACCTAACCGCAAGACCAACACCAGTTTCATGCTTCAGCTCAGCAGTGCGCTGGCTTTCCTGCACAAAAATCAGATTATTCATCGTGATCTCAAACCTGACAATATTCTGATATCGCAGAGCAGGATGGATGCCAGTGACTTGGAGCCCACGCTGAAAGTAGCTGACTTTGGGCTGAGTAAGGTATGTTCAGCTTCAGGACAGAATCCCGAGGAACCAGTCAACGTAAATAAGTGTTTCCTATCGACTGCGTGTGGGACTGACTTCTATATGGCCCCCGAAGTCTGGGAAGGACACTACACTGCCAAAGCAGACATTTTTGCACTGGGGATCATAATCTGGGCAATGCTAGAAAGAATCACATTCGTAGACACAGAGACAAAGAAGGAACTCCTGGGTAGTTACGTCAAGCAGGGCTCAGCAATCGTGCCCGTTGGAGAGGCACTGCTAGAAAACCCTAAGATGGAACTGCTCATCCCTGTAAAGAAAAAGTCCATGAATGCACAGATGAAACAGTTGATTAAGGAAATGCTGGCTGCCAACCCGCAGGACCGTCCTGATGCTTTTGAACTAGAGCTGCGATTAGTCAACATAGCTTTTAAAGACAGCAGCTGGGACACGTGAGCTGCCGAGCGGTCGTCTCTTGGAAGAGCTGCTCCTTGCCCAGCAGATGGTGCAACTTAATGGCAGTAAAGAAACGAGCCCGATCTCAGACCTGCAGGGTGTAGTTTCTATTGATGGAATTTTGTTTGAGTTCCATACGTTATAAGAATGTTGGCAGTTGTGTTAGAGATGCTTTGTGCTTGTTTCCAGGATGTTACGTGTTAAGTCTTAAGATGTGACAATGTTCGTTTGTGTGCGTTGGCAGTGGGACATCCTAAGAGCTGAGACTTGATTTCCAGCCAGATCTCAGAGTATTTAACACATTCCAGTTTTCTATATCAGTATTAGGATCTCTCCTGGAAGAAGAGATTTGCATGCTGGTAGTGCAAATCTTCAGGTTTGTAAAGTTAATTGTGTATATATTTATGCATATGAGTGACCGAGAGCGTATGCCTGCAAGTGTGTTGCATTCCATGAGGAAATGACACTTTTCCTAAATTATTTGCTGTGGGTCTGAATGTTTGGGTTCTGCTAGAAAACTGGGTGAATAAGATGGATGAGAATCATTCCTTCTTTGGTCCGGGATAACTTTATTATTTATTTTTATCTAATGTTGAAGGTAGGGTCTAAGACTTGACTTTGTGAGCAAAAAATACGATGCAAGTGTGTCGGCAGCTCTCAGAGTGCTGAGGTGGCTGAGCTTTGCACTCACAGCTCAAGGAGCTCAGCACTGAGGGATTCCAGTGCCAAGTGTGTGCAGCTGGGTGCTAGCATGTTGGTGAGGTCATTAATCATTCAATTTTGCTTTCTCCTACTAATCAAATACTTTATTAATCCACTAATCTACAGTTCCACAACGTGCTCACTGCTCTCCTACCTGTAGTCCAGCAGCAAACGGAGTACTTAGAATAGGAGAGTACTGAGAGCTTCCATCACGAGAATGTGAACGCCTGGTGAGGGAATCCAGCAGCATTGAAGCTCTGGATTTAAGAGCACTCAGTTATGGTTCCAGCACAGCTGGATTGGGTGTCACTGGGCACGGGCTTTTCCTTTTTGATGCTGACTGTCACCTGGGAGCGATGGGGAGGAAGAGGTGACTGTCACCTCTTGGACATGGAACACATGCATTCTCTTGTGTGAATAAGCAGTGCAGGCAGAATAACTGCTTGTTCCTTCAGAAGCAAAGGATTCTAACTCTATCAGAAGTCTGTGGCTGTACAGACGGACTGTTCAGACTGTACAGGCTGTACAGCAGTTTTGAGCTGTAGCTCTGACCTGGTGCAGCACTGGTGGCAGCAGACCTGGGGTCATTAGCCTTTAATCCTTGTCACTTTGCATCACTTTGTGTAAGGCAGCTCACCTGAACAGGGATGCTCAGATGAGCATTGCTGCCTTGAAACAAAGCAATGTTTAACGTTCAGAAGATGTCATGGAGGAACTCTCAGGTGATCCATCAGCTGAGTGCAGCAGAGCACCTCTGGGAGCATCAGTTGGTGGGGAAGGAGGTGAGTGACAACGGGGTTGTGCTGCTGACCCTGCAGGGAGCTCAGGCTATAAGGCAGGGCTTGGAACCTGTCTGTGGGTAGTGGGTGACAGGCAGAGATGCACCTCTCGTGCTCTGGAAGTGGAGATCTGCTCATTCTCATGTTTTAACTGGGCTCATTGCAAGTGAGGGCTCAGCTTGTTATCGACAGGAGGAGAGCAATCCTCTTGCTGTCTGCACCAGCACTTTTACAGTACTTCCATCCCAGCACCAGTCATCCAGTGAGGATTTTGTGAAGTTTTAAGAGGATGCACCATCTTCCATGTTAAACCTGAGAGGTTTTGGAAATACATTAGCTCCTTCCTCTCACCTGCCCACCCAAAAGACAGAATCAACTATGTTAATCTTAAACTACAGAACAACAGCACTTACCTTTAAGTCCTCTGCAAGTCCTCTGGTTCTCCTCAAGCACTTCAAAGGTTGAACACTGAGCGTGCTGCCGAGCTGCACCAGAGTTGCTGATGAATGGCACAGAAAAAATGTTTTTGGACTCCCACAGCACTTGTTTGCACTGATTGCCACTTTAAAGGGTGAAATCCCTCTCATGGTGCTTAGCTGGTGGGTGGCACTGGGCATGTCCTTGGTTCATGAGGAGTGGTAGTTCTTGAGGTGTGTGTTCTGTTTGGTGGTGAGGTCTTTGTTTTAAAGCCTTATGATAAATCAAACTTGTAGCAGCTACAGAGAATTGTTCACCAGCACGACACAAAGTCAAGATACTCTTCAGCACTCGTCAAAGGTTTTTCAAAATCTTCCTTTAAAAATTGTAAAATATATTTTATGCAGGATTTATAATTGAGAGATTGTGTAACTTATTAAGTTCATGCTTTTTTTTTTTTTTTTTTTTTTTTTTTTTAATAAAAATCTGAATTTCAATGAAGCTTTTGAACTCTACTGAGAAGTGCTTTCCTTTCCCTTCAGTTGGCACAGCCGTCTCGCTCTCAGCCAAGCTTCAGGATGGTTTATTTGCTTTGCTAGAATAGCAGTAAGCTGTAGCAGTTCATCACGGTCACACACTGTAAGTGATTTTAGCTCGTAAAAGGTGCTGGGTTGGCTGGCAGAGGCAGTGCAGAGCTTTCACTGGTATGTAATGCAGTGCTCTGACAGAGCAGGGCCGTGCTGGGTTTGAAAGTAGCTGGCTTTTGGAGCTGTGGCCTCGTGGATCCCTCTGCTCCTGCTGAGCCTCTTAAGAATCAAAGCACTGCTCCTCTGGGCATGCTGCTTGGTTTTCAAAGAGGGATTAAAGGCACAGCAGTATTCTTACATCCTGCATGGGCTGGGAGCTGTTGCTACAAGTGGAGCAAGTACCATCCTGGACTGTATGGAAATCTCTGGCAGGCTCTGTCTGCTGTTACTGGTCTTACTGGATTTTTGGGGCTGTGAACCAGATGCTGCTGCTTTCCAGGGCTCTGATGCTCCTCCCTCTGCAGCCAGCCTTGCAGGGAGTCTCTGAGTGCTGCAATGGGAAGATTTCATCCAGAAGCCTCTGGTTGTTGCTGGTGGGTGAGCCCTGCTGCCCCCTCCTCTAACAAATTGGGATCCCCCATGCAGAGGACTGAGCACAGCCTGTTAAGCATCCTCATGCATGTTTCCCTCCAGTGTCTGAATGCTGACACTGCTGATCTAGCTGGCTTCTTAGGAGTTGCTGGACTGCTAGTGTGCTCCTGAGGCTGAACCAGATGTAAATGGTGCCCTGAAGGCTGGGGAGGTGATGATGACCTGCTGGTTTCACATGCCCTGGGAAACCTTAGAAATTAAGGTGAGGAAACACTATTACTTATACATGGCACAAGAGTCTAAAGTCACTTGCATGTTTTAATTAAGAGTGCTCCAAAGCAAAGGATTGTTGTGCAGGCTGGGAATGGGAATAGCCCAAACTGGGAACACTATACATCACCTTGTGGCTTTATTTGTTGTCCCACCAGCAAGCACAGACCCAGCTGTTTGTTGGTGTCAGTGCCCTTGCATGGTTTGTTGCTTCCTGCACATCCTGGTGCTGCAGATAAGCAGATCCCCACCTGGCTGACAGCTGTGTGCTTAGATCTGTATGTCAGTGCAGTCACTGCAAAAGAGAAAGGGGTTGAAACTGTGACTCTTTTCAGTCAAAGGATAATTAAGCACCTGAATTAAAGGAGAAAGTTGCCTTTCTGCTTTAAGTCTAAGAGCAGTGATTTTGAACGCAGATGAAAGCTGAATTCTTCTTCCATAAAATGAAGAAAACAAAACCTACACACTTGAAATGTGCCCAGCACATGGAAAAACAATGTGCAGAAATGGCCCATGACAGGTAGGATGTGTAAGGCTGCATCCCAGCTCCAATAACTCGAGCTCTGCTTTATCTTCCTGGTTCTGCAGAGCACAGAGCCAGCAGGTTGTCTGTCCTGTTTCCTCAGGCAAGGCTTGGCTGGGAGATCCCTGCTCGGCCGTGCTGAGGTTGTGAATTCCTCTTGTTCGTATTTCTTGCTTTGTGCTCTTTTAAACAGAGCTTTCTTCAGAGCCACCCAATCGCAGCTGCTGCTCGAGCTGCGTTGTGATGGCAGGTGTTGCTCTGTGCTTGTGTTTAGGTCCTGCCCCTTGGAAGGATGCCTGCATTTCAAAAGTACTGTTTTTTTTTCTCCCTCTCTTGTGCAATGTCTCTCTGAGCAGACGTGCTCAGGTGCACTTTGGACTGTGGATAGCACAAACATGACTTTTACTCTCTGCCTTGCTGTACCCACATCCCGCGAATCCTTTATGGTGTTGCTGTGCTTCCAGTCCTTACTGGGGCCTGTGCTGTAAATCCAAGCAGCAGTGTCCCGAGAAGAGGTTGTTAAAGGGTTGCAGTGTAGTTAGCAGGGCAGCTTGGGCAGCGCTGTGTTTCGTTTCCTTTTTGGTCAGGGTCTGAGGAGCAGTCTATGCAAAGTGCTGGCTATTCTTACACACTGTTAGGGAAGAGGGACTCATATCAAATGTCACAAACTGTCCGGAGTGCCTGCCTTACATATGGGGAGGGGCAGGAGGTGGAAGTACTGGAACAAACTGCTGCTTTTCTCTGATCACTGGGTCTCAAAGTATTTGAGGCAGTCTGAGATGCTTTGCCTCTATAAGCAGAGCAGGGGAAGAGTGGAGAAGCTGAGTGACCCAAAAGATCGGCCAGCAATCCGCTGCATCACTGCAAGAGGAGCCATGGCCCGGGTGATTCTCTCCTTTAAGTCACTCTGTTCCCAGATGAGTTTCCAGGTTCATCTGGGTGCCTGAAGCACAAAGCAGTTGCAGAAGGGCTGTGGTTGGTGAGGAGCAGATGGTGCTGCCCGGGGATGTGCAGTGCCTGACCTGCAGGCTGAGCTGGCAGGTGGCAAACAGGAGCTGCAGGTGGTGAGTTGGACCTGCATCTGCTGTGAGACTGGGCGAGGAAGAGGAGGAGGAAGGCTGCCTCCCTGCAGTGCCTCCCACACACAGCTTGCACCTCTGGAGCATTTTAGCCAGGTAAAGTATGCTGGGGTGGGGTGCTGGAGATATGGTTGACTTGCTTTGCATTTTTTAAAGTGGGCAGACGGAGGACCAGTGTTAGAATTGCACTGTGGTGCACTGAGGCCTCTGTAGCCTCTGGGATTTGAAACGAAACCATGCAACATAACAATGGGTCCCTTGTAGGAAGGGGCAGGTTCATCACAACACACCCTGGGGAGGCCCTCCATCACAGCAGCACCTCCCACCTCTCCCAATAGCTTTTTTTACTTCCCAGACACAGGCTCCAGAATTCATCCAGGCCGACTGTTCCGAAGGTTCATCCGTAGGGCACCAAGGTCTGTGTGAATCTCAGTCTTTCTTCTGTGCCCAACTGCTCTCTAGTTTCTGCTTGCAAAAGCTTGTGGATGGCTGCCTTAGGTTAGGTGTTGGTTTCAGATTTATTGATGCCCATTTGAGCCCTTGATATTTTTAAGCTAGTGCAGCAGATCTTCCACTCCTGCTCGCTCCCCAGTAAAAGTCCACGCATCTCGGGCCCCTGGCGTGCAGCTGTACTGCCCTGAGCTGCCAGCTCACTTCAGCTGCTCTCCTGTCCGTGGCATTTATGTGGCTTTGGACCAGGAAGGGCTTTTGTGGGTTGTGAAAGTAAGCCGACAAGTAGCAACAGATGGTAACATTGTCAGTTTTACAGTCTGCACCTGGTCACCCAATGTTGGTGATTTTCAAAGGAGAAATGCATCTGGAAAGGTGACTGAGGGGCACGTTCACTCCTGAGCACTCTCCCACGGGCAGACTGAACTCCTGAGAAGTGTGAAAATTATTCAGCTCCACTTATTTACCACTTAATGCAATAGTCCACAGATTGGGCTGTTACCCCTTCTGCTTTTCCTAATATCCTGGTGCATGTTGGGCTGTTGGGGCCTTTTCTGGGGATCAGACCCTGCCCCCAGGAGTCTCTCTAGCCCACAGCTTTGCTTGGGGCATGCAGGGGCGATAGGTCAATGTCCTATGACTACACAAACAGCTTCTTCCCCCTCGCAGGAGTGGGCTGTGAGCTCTGCTAGCCATGCCAAATTCCCCCTCTGGAAGTCCTCCCTGCGGCATCAATTGGCCACAGCCTCAGCCTCCTCCTGGGCTGCTCCTGCTGCTCCTCTGGGGTGGATCAGAACCGTGCAGGAAGGCATGTGATCTCCTTGACAAGGTGGGGCATGCAATTATCTGTTGCCAGGAGAGAGGAGGTCATGCTGGGAGTGAAGCTGTTTAATCAGAGCTGGATGTGATCTGAAAAATCACTTTGGAGGAGAGCAGTGCTCCCGGCTGTTTGACCTTTGAGGACTTCCTCAAATTCTTCTCTCCCACCACGAGGGCTGGAAGCACCCCACGAACAGATCCAAACCTGACGCCCCCATGTAACCACAGTCAGCGTTGGGGCTGTAAGAAAAACAGCCTTAATTAAATAACGGGAGTTTGAGCATCTGTATGGCTCTGGTGCATTTGTTAGAGGCTGATGGATGGAGTAAACAGCTTAAGCTGAAGTGACAAAGCTTCATTGCCTCACCCAGGGAAGCAGGAGCTGCCCAGCATCCCAGTGCCAGGACAGGCCCCTCAAACCATCCCCTTTTGTATCCCCAAAGGAGTTGGGATTTTAACAGTTCAGCAGTCGGTATGAGCTACAAGTGCCCCCCCCCCCCCCCCAGTGCAGCCTGTCTGTGTGTGTGTGTCTGTCTGTCCATCCCTTTCCCAGGGCAGGGGAAGTTGCAGGCGCCTGCTGGAAGCGCCTCACAGGAATCGTCCACATCCGCCACGCAAAGGTGAACTGAAGGCTGCTCTTCTCATGGCTGTCCTTACCGGAACGGCAGGCTGGGTTCCAGCTTACAAAATAAAACATGTTTTGAGAAACAGTGATTGCTGTTGCCTGGCATTAACAATAGGGTCCGCTCCTCCCCCAGGTGGCAATCTGTGCTCTGTGTGGGAGGGCAGCAGATCCCAGCCTTGCCATGGGTTTCTCAGCCTCTTCCCCCTGTCCTTTTCCTCATCTTCCTCTGGAGCGTTGTTTGCTTTGCTTTGGCTGCATCCTGCGTGGGGAATGAGCGCTGCACGGTGGGGTCCTCCTCCTAAGATTGGTCCTGCCTCACTTTCAGTGGGGTTTGGCCTGTGCCAGCAGAGCTTGGACAGGACCTGGTACATGGGATGTTGCTATGGCCTCAGCTCCAGCACTGGGGTACAGCCCTGGCTGCAGTGCCTGCACACAGGGGCATGCTGGATGCCGTGGAGCTTCCACGGGGATAGGCAGGGCTCACTACTCTTTTCCCTTCTCCTCTTTTCCTCTTTTCCCTTTCAGACACAGAACCTACAAGTGTCACATCTTTGTTCCCACTAGAGCCTGCTGGTTCCCTGCAGGTAGCGGTCATGTGGCTGCAGCCTGGGCTGTACCCCACTCCCATTCAGCACGGGAGGGATGTGGGGAGCTGAGGCCTCTCTGGGGCTCTGCATTGCCAACTCCAGGGAGCTGAGATCTGCCCACGTTTTGGGGTGCTGGGAGTGGAGGTGGGCTGGGACCGGAAAGGACACTCAGCCCTCCGGGAAGGGAAGAGGGCAGAGGTAAAAATAACCCCTGGGCTGGCTCTGGTCCCTGCGGCTTCCTGCAATTTACAGCCCTTCCCGGGGAAGGGGAGGCAGGAACCTGCCTGGATCTGAGCTCACTTTGACCCTTTCACCGCTGACAGAAGGTACTGGAAGGACCTCGCTTTGCCCCGTTCCTGTGGGCTTAGGCAGGACCCTGAGGAAGGGGATCGCAGTGCCAGGTAATCACTGCCCTGTTCCCGATGCACCTGGTGTGTGTGGGGTCAGACACAGCGGGCTCCTCTGGGGGAAGGCAGACAATGCTGCTATGGCTTCAGGGGTCAGAGGGATGGAGGGGAGCCTGTCCCAGAGCCAGGATCCTGGCTGCGATCCCGTAAGAAGAGCTGGGAGATGGAGCCCGTGGCTGAGGGGAAGCCTGGGGTGTAAAGGTTGCAGGAACTGAGGGCTCAGTGCTGGCAGGGTGCTGGCACAGAGCAGGATGTGCTGATGGGGCTGGGCTGGCAGGGGTTAATGGGGTGGCTCTTCCTCCCTCTCTATATGAGGCTCCTGCGGCTCTGGGCTCAGTTTGCTGCTGGCTGCTGGAGGAAACAGGAGCAGAGGAGACCAACCAGCACCCTGCACAGGCCCAGGTGAGCACGAGCAGCCCCAGCACGGGCACACAGCTGGGACATACAGGTCCTGGGGCTGGGCTGGGGGCACGGAGACACTGCAGCCCAGGGGGGGGTGACAGGATCATGTACTGGGGGCAGCATCCATGGAAGCACTGCAGAGCTCTTGAAACCCATGGAGATGTGGGAGTTTGCCCCTCAGGAGCACAGGATCTGAAAAAACTCAGTGCCTCAGTTTACCGTCTGTAAAATGGGGGTGGATGCACTGCTGAAGCCCTTGGGCTGCGTGTGGAGGCAGAAGGCTCCTGGGCTGCCTGCTCTCTGGATAGCTGTGGTCTCTCTGTCCCCATCATCACCCCAGAGGTGGTTTTTCAGGGCCATTTGGGCCTCTTTTGCTCAGGGGCACCATCTGCTTTGGGCATTTACAGCCACCTCTGCTATTCAATTTATGGCCCCATTGCTGTGCGCCTGCTTGGTCCCAACATTGTCCCCCACTGTCCCTGCATGGGTGCTTGGTTAAAGCTGAGCAAGGGCTGTTTTTTGCTCCTTGACACTCCCAAATAAGTGGTGATAGGAGAGGAATCGATTATCCCAGAGCCTGCCTTAGGGACCCCTTGCTGCAGAGGGACAGGACAGGAGAGGATGAGCCCCCAGCAGAGTTGTGGTGCCGACCAAACAGCCTCTGCTTAAAATAAACCTTCCCGGAGCTCCTTTGTTTTCTTTTCCTGAAAGGGAAACAGAGCCGGGAGCCCGGCCCAGCCCAGCACCGTGGGGAGCCACGATGCCCCGAACAGCACGGAAACCCCAGCAGCCAAAAGGGCCCCCACTGCTGGCACAAGGGGAGGGAGGGCTGGGGAAGCACACCGGCTTCCCCATACTGTCTTTGTTCTGCTGTCCCCGGGCTCGTAAAGATAAAGCAATGGCTCCAGTAAGTTTCCTGTACGAAGCTGCTCTTGGGATCTTGATGAAGCCGGCGGATGCCTGGTGCTTCTCTCTTCCTGCCCGTGATTGTTCCTGCCCCGGTTTGCAGGGCGCCTCCTCTGCAGGCAGGGGCCAGTCCTCTCCCCCTGCACGGCTCTGTGTCGCTCCCGGTCCTTTTGCTGGTGGTGCCACATCCCTTGGTGCCAACCTCACCCTCGGTTCCAAACTCATCTCTGGTTCCAACCCCATCCCCATCGCTAACCCCACCGCTCCTCTCTCCTCCCAGGACAGCGGCTGAGCGCAGAAGCTGAGCGCGGTTTTGGGGTCCCCATCCCGCACGGGGTTGGCTGGCAGGCGATGGTCCCACTCGGCAGCACCCCCCGAGCCGTCTGCGCTTCTGGCCGCGGCGTCTCCCCTCTGCGTTTGCTGAACCGGGGTCCCGAGTATCTGCGGGAGCAGCTGGGGGGAGGCGGCGGTGGCCGCACACCCAGCGCCGTGGAGCGGCTGGAAGCAGACAAAGTGAAATACGTCAAATCGCAGCAGGTCATCAACAGCCGACAGGAGCCGGCACTGCGAGGCTGCTCGCCCTGCTGTTCGCCCCGCGGCCGGCGACTTCTCGCGCTGCAGCAGCGCCACGAGTTCTGCCACGGCTCGGATCTGAGCTGTGAAGGCAGCCGCAAGGTGCTGCCCTGTCCTTCGTCCCCTGTGCCGCGGAGGGGAGGTGGCAGCAGGCGTCTGCTGAGACCCGACTCGCTCGTCATTTACCGGCAGAAGCGGGACTGCCCAGCGATCAACAAGGAGAACACCAAGGGCTACGGGCTGGTGCGACGCCTCTTCCAGGGGCCGCTCAGGGACAAACCCCCCAGCTCTCCCCAGGCCCAAGGGTCGGATAAAGCCTCCGAGAGCCCCATGCTGTGGGCGTCCATGGAACAAGCAGAAGATGTGCAGACGCCGGGTGCCGGCAGCAGCAGCAGCATCGTCCCGGTGCCTGGCAGCCCCGTGCCGCAGCTCCCCCAAGCCTCCAGCCTGGCCCAGCCCCCCGCCTCCCCCGGCCCCAGCAAACCGGCACTCGGGCTGCGCCTGTCCCTGCCGCTTTCGGAGAAGGAGCGGTTCTTCAATTACTGTGGGCTGGACCGGGCCATGGTGGAAGGGCTGGGGAAGGAACGGTTTGTGCCAGCGGGATGGGATGCTGCCTCAGCACGGCTCCACAGCTCCTGTGAGTGGGAGCCCAGCCAGACGTCAGGATGCAGCGGGGAGGACGTGGGGCCAGGTGAGGAGGAGCCGGACGCACGGCTCTGCTCCGCCATTTCGGTGGTGGAGCGCAATGCCCGTGTCATTAAATGGCTCTATGGCTGCCAGCGAGCTTGGGCGGCCGCCAAGGAATCCACAGTCTGAAAGGAAGCACCCCAGCCAGCCGTGTGTGGGTCTAGGTGGATGCTACGGCCCCCTGCTCTTGCGGGATGTGGTTTGGGGAGTGGCAGCACCCTGACACTATGGTGCTGCTTGCAGGCCAGCAGGGACACCAAGTCTACCCTGAGCAGAGACAAGGTCTGCCCAAAGAAGGGACAACTGCTTCACTCCTTGGATATGCTGCCCACCAATAGCTGCTTTTTGAGGTGGGGGTGGGGTGCCCAGGGACCTTCTTTGGGTGAGTCCGGCCTCAGCCGTGGTGGCTGGAAGGCTGCTGTTCCTTGCTGGTCCCTACCTCTTGGTCTTCCCTATTTCTGGTTGTGGTTTAGAATGGCAGCTTTCTCCCCATCAGCCTCAGTGGGCTGCTAGGATGGGAGCAGGACTCTAATAAACAAACCTGTGGTTTTCTTCTAGCCTGGCTGCATCTGTGGTTTCTTCCAACAGTGCCTGAGTGGATGGGGGATGCTTTGAGGACTGAGGTGGCAAGCCCCCTCCCATCCCTCTGGAGGGTCTCAACCCGCTGGGGCAGCTCTGCAGTCTTGGGGATGGAATGGGGCTCCACATGTGGCAGGGCTGTTGTAGGAGACAAAGGCAAAGAAAGCACCACACACGCTCAGGGAGAAGGGCGCCGTGGGGTCTTTAGTGCCAAAATCTCCACATTGCCAGGGCCCATCACAGCATCACTGGCTGGCGCTGCCGCAGGGCCACGTTGGCATCGCCTCTTCTAGTTGCCCTTGGAAGCATTTTTATTTCGGATTTCAGCCAGTTTGCTGGCCAGGAAGCCCCATTTGAAGGCCCCTTCCTCCGGCTCTCGCAGGTCGCTGGGGCCCTCATCACCTGGTGGCTCTGTGGGACTCTCACCCAGCTCTGGAGGGGCCACCTCCTTGTCCGGTGTCGATGCTTGCTGCCATTTGGTAGCGAAGAGATCCCAAAAGCCGGCTGCTTTCTGGGCGGGAGGCAGCTCAGCTGGCACGGCAGCAAGGGGGCTAAAGGGAGAGCAGGGGAGGGGATGTGAACACAGGGACTCCTGAACCAGCTTCAGTGCTGGGGCATATCTGGGATCATAGGTGATGGGGGAACAGATGGGGATGCAGAGCCCAGGGCAAAATCTAGGCTATGGGAGCCCCCCTCCCTCCTTAAGACATAACTTACTGGTCGGCGCAGGGCTCTGGGTTGAGCAGCTGGTGCTCATCCTCACGGGTGAAGAGAGATGAGAGCGTCCTCCAGCCCCCCTGGACCTGGAGAGGAAGCACAGTGCCGACTCAATGGGGCTCACTGGGAATTATTGGGACTCCCGGTCCCAGCAGCACCCACAGCCGCAATCCTCACCTTCCGTGCCAGCTGGGACACAGGGCCGGATCCCTCCTCCATCAGCGCGGGAGGCTCCGCTGCCTCCATCAGCTCGGAAGGGTCTCCCTGCAACGAACCCAACCGAGTGAGAGCAGGAGGAGGGCAGGGGGCTGCAATCAGCCGTAACCCCCCACCTCCCATTACCTCCTCCTGCAGCGCACCGTCAGCCCGTGCCCCCCCCAGGGTCTGCAGCACCCTGGCTTTGTAGAGCCCCCAGATGCCCTGGGTCATGGTGCGGACAGAGGCGATGCGCAGCGGCAGGCGGGGAGGTGGGGCGGCTCTCGTCGGCCATCCGATGCCCTCATGAAAGTTTCAGGGACTTCGCTCCGTGCACAAAGGGGAACCTGAGCCCGGGTCGTGCTGGGGGAAAAGCAGCGGGCGGGGGAGGGCTTGGTTCACCCCAAACCCCCTCCCTGTGCCCAGTGCGCATATCGGGGCGGCCCTGGGGAACGGCCGAACACAATCAGGCAGCGCTCTGTAGAACCACCGCCTGCGGTGGGTGCGTTTTAATGCCCGTTTCGTGTCCATGAAGGAACCGCAGGAGCCACGCAGCGCTCAGCTCCGCAGGCAGGGCGCAGAGAAGCAGACGCAACTTCCGCTCTTCCAGCGCATGCGCAGTACAGCCGGGCGGACCTGCTAACGTAACGGCAGAGGAGCGACGCCGGACGAACGTGTGTCCGCCCCAGCGCCGCGCTGCTGCCCCCTGCTGGCCGGAACGCGGCACTGCAGGCGCTGCTCCGCACCCCGCGCCGCTGCGTTAAGAGCCGCTGTCCCATCACGTTCCCGAGCAGCAACAAAACTAATTAACAGTTCCTTTTCCTCCCTTCTCACGTCTGCTGGCTTAAAACAACACAAGAACTCTCGCATCTCCAAAGTCAATTAAACACTGGGGTAGAACTTTTGACATCGTAATTAGACTTCATTAATGGATTGCCGGAGGCTGCAAGATGGAAATGCGGTAGATGAGCCTCCCTTTGCATCATCCTTCAGTTAATTACATGCTTATCTTGGAAACAAAAGATGCTGCACACTATGAAAAACCTTCTTTGTATGTCCGAAAATATGCATTGGTGGATGCACAGCAAATATTTGTTGGAACGTTGGAATGGAAAATGTGAAGTTACCTTCCCTCCACACAACCCGCCCTTTTCACCACATTACCAACAAGCCCTGAGATCCTTTAGATCTTTTGGTGAAGGAATTTGCAAAATGCTGTCTTCTAGGACTAGGAAAAATGCTTGGCTGATCCTCCTGACCTCCCCTTGGTGCTGTGCATCAGAGACCTCTGCTCCTCCCAGGGGATGAAGCTCCATCTGCACACAGATCTGCCTGCACCACCCCTCTGGGGAAGGGATTTTCTCATGCAGGTCACTGATATCATAACACAGAGCCATAAGTAATCAAATTTAAAACGTGCTTTCAATTAAACCGAGGGCTTTCGGTTCGGTAACATCTTTCAGCAGCAATTTGGAACACCAACACCACATAATTGCTGCTAATAAACATGCAGGTAGCAGATAATCTTAACCACTTGCTAAGATTGTTTCTCCCAGCGACATCAGGCACTGCAGCCTGTCTCAGCTGTGTGAATTTACTGTTTCCCTGCAGAAAGCACTGCTCTCCCTGCCTCCAAATCCTCCTTTGAGGCAATTCAGTCAACAGACAGCTTAAGGTGCTGCTAAAATGAGGTTGTGAAAATTATTCCTCACTTTATGTCCCACTTGGGAAGAAGCTCCACCAAGCCCGCACACAGCGCCCTGCGTAATGCCTTTAATGATGGACTCAGAGGCTCAGAGCTCTGGAGATAAATTTTAGGTGGCTTTATACTTCAGATAGTCATTTGGATTTATTTATTTTTTAATCACCGACCACAGCAGGAACTGTTTGCGAGTTTTATGGTTGTTGTGGTATTTTATCATTCCGTGGCCTGCTTCCCACTATTAGGATCAGGATTAGACCTGAGATAATGCTACATGCTGGACAGTTATCTGTCCTTGGGCAGTACCATGGTGGAGATTGTTACCCCACTTCTCTCTAATGGCAGCACAGGGGCAGCGTGGAGCACTCCAGGCTCAATATGAGGTGCTATGCAGGTGGGCAAGGGGAGTCACTGCTCTCCCACACTGTCCTATGGCAGACGAAGGGCAAAGCAGATGGGTAGGTTTCCAGCTGAACAAGGAGGTGAGTTATCATCCAGCCCACTGAGCACATCACACACAGCTGAACCCCATCGTGGATGATGGACCAGTCTGCAGTTGGAGAACAGCCCCCTCTGGAAAGCTCCTGGTGACATTTCTGGGTTCACAACACACTGCTGCCCACAGCTCTCATGCTGTGCATCTCTCTCTCCCAACCCAGTGTGATTCCTGCTGCAAAAAAAAACCCCAAATTTCAAACAGGGAAGGGTAAAATGTCCATTCCTACACCTGGAGCTGAATGTTGCAGCCCAGTCCGCTTCAGGTCCATCCTTCAACCAGCTCTATTTTATACATGGAGACAGCAATGGAAGAAGCACTGCTCCAGATAAGCTGGCATCAGAGTGGCAAAGGGACAACTTGACCACAGCCACCTGGAAACAGGCTTTGGTACCACAGCACGACCTGATGTGGGTCAGCAGGCAGCCAGGTGTGTGGTGTGGGCATGTCCTGTGTTGAGAGCTCTGGATAATTGGATTGTGCAGAGATCTGCACACCACAACAAATGGCAGAAAATGAGTCAACTGCCCCCATGGAGGAAATCACTGCCTGACCTTTCATACGGTTCACTTTCGATGCGATCGCCTGACGTTTATGGGTTTTATCAGTATATCCACAAATCAGCCACAGTGTCCAACCAGCTACTAGGAAGTAAGTAATTATGGCCACCACTGCTAGAGCTGATAGCGAGGGCTACTTGGGGAAATAAAGGATTACTTTCAAATATATTTATGTAGGAGATCTTCATTGCAGCAGGTGTAAGGGAAAAGAAAATTTAAGGTTGAAATAACTGCGGGAAGAGAGAAGTGAAAGCATCCAGAATTGAGATCTAATCTCCTTAGCACTTCGGGCAGCAATGGAAACTCTTGAAACCCAGAAGCTGTTTCCTGAGAAAACTCACAAGGAGAAGGCAGTGGTAGATGGAGGTTTCTTTCCACATTTCAGGGCACGTCCCCATAATCAGAATTTGGGAAGCAGAGACATCAAGCCAGCACTCAACCCCGAGGCACCCCTTGTCATCACACTCATCCCCGTGCACCCAAAGGAACCACAGCTCGTGCTGGACCCTGCTCAAGGGGACTGTCCCCGCCACATGTGACACTGGATGGAGCCCTGCAGCACAGCAGGACACAGAAGGGGCTGAGAAAAGACCCCACGGTCCTGCCGAGGACAGCAGGGTCAGTCCTAAAGGGCTCACCGCTCTGGGACATCTTCTGAAGGATGCTGCAGACGCAAGGAGCGCTTCCAGCAACACTCGAGCTGCTTCTCAAACCAGGCTTTTCATCCCTGTTGTACCGCTGGGGTGCTCAATCCTCGCAATATGTCAGGCTGGTCACTAGATGTCCCCATCTGAATACAAATGGCAATCCTGCCAACTCGCCCCCCCCTTCAACCAAGGTACGAACCAGTCTCACAGCCCCCCACTGCTCCCCGCTTGCTCTCCTTGACACCGACAGTAATTAAAGATAACACCACTTAGCCTCCTGTCATTTGCACTGAATCGCTAATGTTTGATTTGTTTAACCCTTGCGGCAGAAAAGTTAAACAAACAAGCAAGCAGCTCAGCAGGGCGTGCAGCATCAAAGGGAATGGAGGGTGGCAGGAAGGCTGCACCCAGCTTGGTGCGCCCTGTTTGCACCTTGCATCCTCTGTGCACCACCAGGCTCTGCCCTGCCCCTCTCTGATGCATTCTCATCCTTGTGGCTTGGAGGGTGGCAGGATCCTGGAAGGAAAAAAGCAGTACATGAGATTTTACAGTGCATGGAGATTCAGTACTGGGATAAGGGTGAGGGCACCTGCCATGATCAGAGCTCAGCTGTGCAATGCCCTAAGCAAGCCACTGCATGTTTGCCCTCCCAGGAGCAAAACGCAGGACCAGAGACCTCCAAAGGTCTCTGCAACTCACACAACCATGGATCTCAGCATCCCTCTTCTCCACAGAACTACAGAATCACAGAATGGCCAGGGTTGGAAGGGACCTCAAGGATGATGAAGCTCCAACCCCCCGCCACACGCAGGGCCACCAACCTCCACATTTAATACCAGCCCAGGCTGCCCAGGGCCCCATCCAACCTGGCCTTGAACACCTCCAGGGATGGACGGGGCATCACAGCCTCTCTGGGCAGCTGTTCCAGCACCTCACCACTCTCATAGCAAAGAACTTCCCCCTCACATCCAACCTCAATTTTCCCTCCCTCAACTTCAAACCATTTCCCCTTGTCCTGCAGTTATCTCCCCTTTCCAAGAGTTGATTCCCCTCCTGTCTGTAGGCTCCCTTTAGGTACTGCAGGCTGCAATGAGGTCACCCCGCAGCCTTCTCTTCTCCAGGCTGAACAAGCCCAGCACCCTCAGCCTGTCCTAATAGGGGAGGTGCTCCAGTCCCCTGATCATCTTCGTGTCCTCTTCTGGACCCTCTCCAACAGCTCCCTGTCTTTTTTGTACCCACACACCCATCCCTGACCTCATGCTATGGGGACAGTCAGAACATTTTTCCTTTAGATCTGGGTTGCTGCTCCTCTGGCAGCACTAAGCTGTCCCCACGCTCCTTTCCAGCTCCTCTGTCTTTTTTCACCTGGCTGCTTACCTCAGTATTTTCAGGTCATTTAAGCTGCTTTATTTCGTTAAGGAAAAGCAAGTGGAGACTGTAACTGGAGTTGATAAATCCTTAGACCTTGACCTCAACGTTTAACTGCTTAGGCTGATGCTTTCCATTTCTCCCAGCTGTGCAAAGGAGAACGAGGAGCTGCATTTCCCCTGGAGACAGCAGGTGAGAGTGCACCGTGTGCAGGGATGCAGAGCTTTGGGTTCAGGGTTTGCTCTGCTCCCCATCAGCCGTCCACGAGTTTGTCGTGGTATCACACAGCATCCGGGGGCTCTAAAGAGATCACAGAACTGATGGTGCTTTGTGACAAGGAGACAGAAGGCTGAGTCCATAATATGTCCAAGAACTGCAAGACATCATTTCTCACATCACAGGAAAATGGCCCACGGCCATCAAAAGGAAAAGGAAAGAAAAAAGATGCTCTAATAGCAGGCCATTATCTCATGACAATGGCTCTGTTAACACGTGCTAACCCCTCTGATGTGCTTAGAAATCTGAGCAGGGAAATGAAAGGTGCTGCCGGTAAGGAGAGCTTGTATTTAACGTTTCTGACCAAGTGGGAAGCGGAATTTGAGAGAGCAGTCCTGTAGGCTTAAGGAAATAGATTGCAAAATGCGTTTGGAGTGCGGAAACAGCATAAAACACGTTGCAGTTTGGCTCATTTGGGATTCCAGTCATAGAGACAGCAACACTGTGGAGGATTTAGCTTGCCAATCAACATCTTATTTATTTCCTCTGAAGAGAATATCTTTATTCTGTGCCCGTCACTGCAGCCAATATCTACGGGGATTACAAAATCAAGCAGCATCTCCCATTTTTGTTTTGTCCATAGCACCACAAGATATGAGAAAATATCGACACTTCAGAAAGAGCTCCAAAAAAAAAAACCCAAAACAAACCCAAACCAACCACCTCTCGGGGGGGAGAAAGCATTCAACTCCCTATTTTCATCCTGTTCAAGAAAGAAACCTTTTCCTGCAGGAAAAGAAGAAGCCTCTGGTTCCTCCACTGCCCCCCAGCCAAATAAAGAATGAAAAGAACATGCAAATGAGAGCCAATAGTGAGAAGGTTTAATGTATGCAATTAGATGTAGTGAAATGAAAAGCATACCAGACCCATCTCTTCTTTGACATACTTGATTAAGAAAGCTCGTCCTGTTCAAAATGAAGTCTTCCCATCATTTTTGCCCTTGAAACAATTTTAACTCTGTTTTAAAGAGAAGTTCAAGTCCAACTTTCCAAAAAGAGCCATCAGAAAGAAATCTGGATTCAAATAAATGTAGCATTATGTTCTGTTTTGGGGTTTGGAACTGGAAAAAATGGGACTTTCTGCAGAAAAAAATACAGTAAACACAAGGCAGCGGGGAGGAAAACCACACGACAAAATTTTAGGGTGGAAAATGTGTTTGCTTCCAAAATAAAGAAGCACAGCTTTGGTTGAACAGAACAAAACAATATTATTATTTCAAGTGACTGCATGAAGGCTCAGCCAACTGCTCTCGTTTGGGCTGCTCCTCCACGCTCCCAAGTTTCATTAAAAAATTCCCATTAAAAGCAATCCTAATAACGATCTGGAGCAACACAACAACCCTCCTCTCTTGAAATACACGCAACCAAAGGCTTCCCCACTGCAGCTCCTCTGACAAAGTTCTTCCTTTCCACTTTCTCCAAGGTCAGTGGGCAGCACCTTTCACACTTGGTAACGCAGCTCACAAATCACCCTGCACACAAGTTTCACCCGGGTTCTAAGCTCTTGAACAAAGACCAGCAAGCTGAATTTCTGCCATATTAAGGCCTCTCAAGCTGCAGGACCTCTGAAGCACTGATTATCTTCCAATCTCCATATTCCTACACAGCTTCATTTCATCACACTGCAGCTGTCACCAACTCTCCTCCTGTACATCTCAGCAGTAGGTCCCAAAGCACTTCATGTGCCATGGCACTGCAGGGGCCCTTTCTCATTTCCTGGAGATCTGAGAGGCACAGGCAAAGCTCAGCAGCATCACTAATAGCTAAGGCTGTGTGGGGCTGAGGGGATCAGGACCCATTGAATTCAGGTGCTGCAGAACTGGGTGCTATCTTCTGACACGCTCATAGCCATACTGATAAAACACAGCTGTGGTTAAAAACAACACAAAAAAACGTTAGTAGAAAGATGACAGACCTTGTGCTGTCTTGCCTGGAAAGGAGCAGACCACCAGGCTGCTATAACCTTCAGGGAGCACTGAAGCTTATCACAGAACAGTTTCAGAAGGAAAAAAATGCTCTGTGCACTGGGCACGTCACAGCTAAAGCCCACAGCCCACAGTAATCTGTATGTGCTATCCTGCAAAGCCAGCATCCAGGCTTCAGTGGATCTAGTGTCACCCAGGTGCCTGATTCATCTTTGCTGCATGGCAGCCAGCCCCATCCAAACTGATACTTTTTCTTTCTCTCATTTGTTTCATCCTTCTGGAAAAACAAGATAAAATACCAGTCACTTCCCAGAATGGGGCAGGAGGGGAAGGAATGCTGTTGATAATAAGTGCTGATGAGGACAGAGAGTGGGAAGCACATCTGCAGAGGATACTTTCTGATAGATTATTGTCTGCTGGGTGTCGCAGGCCCATTTCCTCCCATCAGAATTCTGCTGGTGGAAGCACTCCCGGGAGACACAGCTTCACATCTGTACACAGCACCAGAGCTTACAAGAAATGAAAATCCTGGCTTTTAAATGCTGGTAATGAGAGAAGAGTGGAGGAGTAAGAATTGCTTCTATTAATCAAACTCCCCCCTTTCATCTGCACTGCCTGCCACCATCCATTCTAGAGAGCATCACCCCAGTGTGAGGGCATGGCAGCCCTGTGCTCTTGAAGCCTACGGGCAGAGCAGCCTCTGTGTGATGCTGGTACCACTGCCAGGCCTTGGGCAGTGAATGGAGGACTTTGTTTAGCAGCCTGGAGGGGTGATTCCATCACACAGAGCTCAGACTGCAAATGCAGGATGCTCACCAGAGTGATACCAATCAGGACAGATAGTGTGAGGACAAGGAAAGAGAACACTCACACTGATCTGCCTAATACCCAACTTGTCATCTCTCGAGATGCCCAAAGGAAGAACACAGCCTAGGGCAAATGTTGGCTGCAGAGAGGAAGCTGTCAGGAAATACAAGGGAAGAACAAATCATCCAGATGTGGACGAGGTCAGAGTTCAAAGATCTCCTAATTTTCTGTGGCAGAGGAGGAAAACCAGCTTCAGTTTACACCAAGGAACGTGGATAACATAGGGATAAGCTGAGGATGTGCTTGTAGGGGAAAATGACAGGAGCTGCATCTCAGCTGGCTTGCCAGTGAACCTTTCCTTGGTGGTTGGTGGCTGACCTCAGGAATCAGGAATCATTCCTGGGAGCTCAGACAGTGGATAGTTGCTAATCTCTCACTGGATGGACCTGCCCAGCTGGTGCCAGTAAGAACCACTTGCAGGTTTTCAAATTCCTGTCATAACCAATCTAACAGAGAGGGCACTATGCTGAATGCCCAGTGTCAGCAACTTTGCCCCAGGCTTTCATATGCTGCTGTCTGTGAGCCTTGAGCACAAGGGAACAGCAGGCTCCACTGCTGACAAGCATAAGCTGAGGTCTTGTCCTCCCCAAGCAGAGGTGGGTTTCCTCCAGACTGCAGCTCAGGCCCAATACAGCCATTTCACTGCTGAGGCTGCAGACAGTGCTGCTTCCCCAGTGACAGGGAGATGTGACATCTGGGACATGAGGCAGCGTCCACCTGAAATGCTTTTGTTGACTTCAGCCTTCAGCTTGCTTCCCAAGTGTCAGGGCTGACCAGCACCAGCTGCTGCTTGCTCCCAGGCCAGCAAGCTTTGTGTTTCCTGCTCTTTTTTTTTCCCCCTTTGTTATTTTTTGGAGATTTCTTTGACAAGCCAGTGGGTTCAGCTGCAAAGCATCAGCAGAATACCTGTGGTCCAGGGATGTGAAAACCAGCAAAGAGTGCACTGCCCTTCCACTGCATCTTCTTCTGCTCCCTCCAATGCACCTCCTTGGGGCAAACCAACCCCTGTGAAAGCAAGGACAGGATTCATTTACATCACAGCATTTTGCAGCCGCTTGGAACAGGCATGTGGAA
This sequence comes from Tetrao urogallus, assembly GCF_951394365.1. Classification (NCBI taxonomy): domain Eukaryota; kingdom Metazoa; phylum Chordata; class Aves; order Galliformes; family Phasianidae; genus Tetrao; species Tetrao urogallus. The sequence goes on along the minus strand of NC_136836.1, from coordinate 3,315,123 downwards.
ATTCCTGTTGCTCACTACGTCTGTTGTAAAGTTGGTGTAGGCATCAGAATAACTGCAATGTTTCCATTTGGGGCACTGAGCAGTAGTGGTGTCAGGCTCTGATGTGGGATCAGAGCACTATTCTGTGTTGTAAAGCCCTAAAGAATGCAGGTTGTGCTTGCTCTTAGGAGGTGGAGACTATGGGAAAATCCAGGCCTGCACTAGGTGTGCTTCAAATCAGTTGTGAGAGGTGCACAAATGAAGATGATTCTTGTGCAAATGAGTACAAGTGGCTATGAGGAAAATAGGGCCAGGAGAACAAGATTTTATCCCTCTTTTACAGGTAAAAACAAAACAAACCAAAGCAATGCAAGTGTTAAGAGCTTTACCCAAAATCACAACAGGCTTTGTCAGCACAGCATTCTCTCCTACTTGCTGCACGACCCTCCGTTGACTGGAGCTCTTTCTGATCCACGTCATCCATTTTTCTAAATGGAGCCACTTCCAGCTTGGCTTGAGGGTAAGGGGATTTGTGTAACTCTGTGGCCTTATTGCCAGCAGGAACATGTGACATCCATTAGCATCAGCAGATGTGATGAACTTCCACCTACAAGGAAAAAAAACTTGCATACCTCTAAATAAAATGACCCCACGGAAAGGAAAATACATTGGAAGCTTTTATTCAATCCCATTAAGGAGAAGTGCCATCTACCCTGCTGTAAGCAAAATGCTGCCAGCCTGGCTTAGACAACCATGTTGCTCCTTGTAGCCTTTTTCAGAGGTAGAGATTGCTGAGTGCAGAGGTGATATTGAATTGATTCAAAACAAATTTTTGGCTGTTTCAGGCATTAAAGTTCTTCAGGAAGGTCACTGGTTATGTGGTACAAGCTGCTGCTTTTCAATCTACCCTTTAGTTTCAATTTACGGTTCTGCGGAGAAACATAAGAGCGTTCTGATTCCTGGTTTTAAAAGAAAATAAAACAACCTCACGTGGTGAGCGTGGGGAGATGGCTTTGAATTAGACTGTAGCAACTTCCCTGCTTGTGTCAGTAGCTGCTCCTTGGATCTTGTGGCTAAAAGCAGGCTCTTTTTTGATGTGAGATTAAAGAACATTACGAAACCAAAGGAACGCAGCCACACCTGGGGCTTCCTGGTTCGGAGAGCAGCCTGCTTGCTCACCTCTGGGCAGGAGAACAGGAGGGCTGGGAGAGCAGGGGGAGCCAGGGGGGCTGCAGAGGGGAAGTCAGAGACTTGAGGTATGGGAATGGACTCCTGAGTGCAGAATTACATAAAGGTCATACACCTAAGTGTTGATGTGGGCTATTGAAGAGAGAAATGTGATAGAGAATGATCTGGATTATGAGCCAGCAGAAAGTGAGGGCAGGAGGGTCTGTGGTAAGGGCTGCTGAAAGTCTGGAGGACAGTGTGGTAAGGCAGCTGAATGATGGAAGAGTGGTAATGAGATGGATGTGCAAGAGTGGAAAATGGTAGCTGTGCTTTGACCATCATGGTCAAAGGATTCCATGGAGACAAGGTTTGCAGGGAGAGGTAATAGCTTCTATTAGAACAATTGGGTGTCATTGAAGGGGAAAATAACTGGCTTTTGAGCAACCAGCCACTGCAGAGCCACAAAAAGGAAATTGGGGTGAAGTATTTCAAAAAGAACATGGGGAGAAGACCTGACACACCTCTTCCTATAGCCGGTGGGCAAATGCTAGACATTTGGTTGTCTGATGCTCCTTCAGAGCTTTTACATTCATGGAGGCAGGGTGCAAAATGCTTCTGAATCAGAGTGGGATGTTCACATTTCCCTGGTTCTCATGTTTGCTTATGTAAAAGACAAGAGAAAATCCAGGACAGAAGTGATGTCTCCTTGTTATTCCCACAACACACACTCCTTTTTTCCACTGGCCAGGACCACTACGCACTGCAGATACATCAGTTCAGTGGGACATGCAGAGAAGGAGAGACAGCATGAATCAAACCACACATCTGGGGGTGAAAGCCTCAGCTCTCTCTTGACAGTGAGATGGAAAAATTCACTAATTTGAAGGCAGGGAGGTGGAGGCAATTTTCATTGCTAGAGGCAGCTACTAGGGGGAGACATGCTCACACTCTCCCTAAGCCGAGGCCACAGAATTCGTAGCAATGTGGCCACATTGTACTTCTCAAATAATGAGCAAAATGAATGCATTCATATCAAGCTGAGGTGAAAGGAGATCACTGACCCAGCTGAGCCTCCAGCACTCCCTGCTACTCACACATCTGCTTCCTGCTAAGCTGTGCAGCAAGATAACGCAGTGGTCCCACGCTTCCTCCACCGCTCTGGCAGTCACAGATTCCTCCGGGACGTCTGAAGATCCTGTCTGTTTTACAGCGTTGAAAAAGCAACTTTTCTCTTCTGCTGTCATCTTTGCCCCGTTATTCTCCAGAGACTCAACTAAAGGAAGCTTTAATTCGCAGTCCTTCTCCATGATCCTTCCAGCAGAAGGGACACAGCCACTGTTGGTTAGCTTCCCTGCTGATTTCCTCGGTTTTTGCTTTCCCTCTTTTCTAACTTGCTTACAGACTGAATTGCTCCTTTTATTTCTTAAAAGGGGTAGTGACCTTTCTTTGAAGCCCATCTTGGAAGTGCTGCTTGTTTGCAGGTTATTTAGCATTTCAATGCCAGCACAAGGTGTTGAACTGCACCAGTACTCTTTTGTTTGCCACTACCAGCAGTTATGTCAGCTCGATTTGTTTTGGTGATATTTCCCCTCCCCCCCCCCCCGCTCTATCTATCTATCTATCTATCTATCTATCTATCTATCTATCTATCTATCTATCTATCATATCTAAGCACACACAGGGAAGTTTTAATTTATTAGGAGATGAAGAAATGGCCTCAAGTTGCTCCAGGGGAGGTTTAGATAAGGTATCAGGAAGAATTTCTTCATGGGAAGTGGGGTCAGGGGTTGGAAACAGGCTGCTCAGGGAGGTGGTGGAGTCCTCATCTCTGCAGGTACTGAAGAGATGTCTACATATGGTGCTCAGGGACATGATTTGATGGTGGACTCGCAACGGTTGGACTTGATGACCTTTTGCATCTTTTCCAACACAAATGATTCAATGATTATTTATTGTTTGTTGATAAGTGGATCAACTAAGACAAAATGCTGTTGTATCTTATCAGAAGAGCAATCCCACAAAGGACGAGTGGACTTCTTCCTTTCCTGACCAGTGATGGAGGTAGCATTTGTCCTCTCTTCATTAGGACAGAACACCAGTGCAAATCCTACAGAACTCCTGAGACTTGAAAGCAGAGATAATTCACACTCACTTGTCTTTAGAGAAAGCAAGAGCCACGAAAATTGCTTTAATCTTGCTATGGATTAATAATACTCTGTTTCATTTGTTGTGGCGAGAGGAATGCAGACCTCCCTTGTCTCCCTGCTACATTCATAATTTATCCCCAGCCAATTAACTTCTCCTGCTGCAGAATTAATAAACTGTTATATTATTGATGCCACAAAGGGGGTATGGCATTCTCTGTCTTTCCAACAGTGTTGTGAGAAGTGATGTATATGACTGCAGCAGCAAAGAGAGTTTTCTGAATTCCTTTTTGCAGCAAACTGTGGGAGGCGACACCCTGTGGGAATTACATCTTAATTGTTAGCCCATTACTAACTGTGGTCGCCCTGATCTGATAACTCTGATCTACCCAAAATTGCAGAAAGCCCCCCCTTGCAGCCAAATCCTCTGCGAGGTCACCCATGCACCTTCGCTGGAGGTGGGGTGGAGGTCTCACCTGTGTCATGGAAGTGTGTGCATGGAAGAGTCAACGTGGACAGGCGGTGCTTGGCTGTGGCCATGAGGTGCTGGTGATCCCAAAATGCCTTCTGTGAAGTTCCACAGCTGGTCCCCAGCAGCTCCTGCCCTTCTCTTCCCATCTCCTCCATGGACCTGCACAACGAACCTAACCTTCCAAGAGACAGCTGATGGGAGCTGCCTCTCTTTTAATTGCTCACTGTTCGTGTCTTCTGTGTAATACAAAGGGATTGCAGTGCAATAAATGTAGGTTATTTCCACCAAAATAGCCACTCTGCAGTGTTGTGATTCTAAGTGTTTTCAGCACTGCCTCACATCCATACATCCCTCATAGGAAGCTCCAAAGCAGGGGACAGTGTCAGACACAACCCTGGTTCTGTCAAGCAGGTTCTTGTTTGCAAACTTGGGTTTGTTCTCATCGGAGCTTTTTGAGGGAATGCATCTTTTCTGCAAGCAAAAATCTCCTGGACCCACAGTACCTCATCGGTTTCACTGGGACCTGCCCACCCCATGATCAAAGGCCACACTGTTTCCATAGAACAAACAACTCACCAGCAAGCCAGCAGAGCAAGCCCCCCTGCCCAGTCTTGCTTTCAGGGTTTCAGTGCAATGTAAACAGCAACAATTGTTTAAACATTTGTTTAGTTTCTGCAGTGATAAAACCCTCCCTGCTCCGCAGTGGACTGAGGGCTCAATTTCTGGCTCATGTAAAGTTTTATTTAAAAACTGAAATGTCCGTGTAAACAAAGTAGAAGTGCTATTGTTTCTAAAGTCAGCTCTGGGCTTTTCTCTATGGTAACCTCGCAGAAGGTAATTAGGGAGCCATGGCAACAGCTATACCTCCTAGCAGGCTGCCTGCTCTCACAAACACTGGACAAGCTCCAAAGCATACAAGCAAGCAACCTGGAGATGCCAAGCTGGTTTACATTATGGAAGAGGCGATTGATGTTTCCCAGCATCACTTTGGGCTCTGTTTCTGACAATGTTCTGTTTATTTCTGCTCCTAGGGCCCAAAGCTGTGCTCCCACATCCTTGCTTTACGTGGCACGCCAGGAGTGCTGTGTGCCTGCCCACGCCACAAAGCCTTGCTGGCTGAGTTATTGCACGCCGTGCTGGGACCTGCATCCCACAGCCAGCTCTGCACAGGGCTGATGTGCTGTACAGGGGGGGCAGTGACAGCCTTAGCATTTAGCCCTCCCCAGATTTGAGCTCCATTGCTGGTATTGGTTTTATCAATCTAGGAGTCATCCAGTGTGCGTACTGGGTTCAGTTGCTCCCCAGTGAGCATCTACAGCTCTGATGCCCGCTCCTTCCCAGCATAAAACAGGCTCTCTGAGAAGCCCAAAAACACAGCTTGGCAAAATTCCCCAAGCAGCAGCAATGGAAAAGCGGTGAGGCTTTGTGCTAAACATGACATCCAAATATTGCAACCAGTGATTATCTCCATCACTTTGTAAGTATCTTCCTCTTTGCAAAATGGGCCAACCACATTATTCTGCTTGTGAAATTCTTACAGGAAACATCCAAAACACTCAGGTGGGTTTCTCATTAAGGCCTCTCTGCGTGAATCTTTCTTTTGCAAATACTCAAATTTTCATTACAAGAGGACAAAAAACCTGCCTACAAGGTGACAGCTTTCGTCCTTCTCTTGCAGAGCAGCAATCTGTAAACTGCAGTGAAGGGTAGATCAGTCCAAGCCAGTCAATTGGACATCACCCTAAAAGACACGTATCCTAAATAACACTTCATGAGCTGTGTACCTGTGTCAGCATTCATGGAAGGCACCACCTTGGCCTGACAGCGTGTAACCTTCACAGACTCTTGGAGGGTGGGCCTGGAGAGGTTTAATGTCTTTAGATGGGTAATTCTTCTGATACAGCAATGTCTTGCAGGAGCCCAATGCGATGGTAACGAATGAAAGAAGCAGGGATGGAAAAGCCATTTTAGTAACTGGACACACAGTGGAACTCCAGGGCTAGGTTTTGCCTCCCATTTTTCCCTTTCTCCACTGTTCTCTGGGGCAGCAGAGAGTGGAGGAGAGAACATTTTCCTTCCCCATGCCTCTGGCATCTGTCCCCAGGCACCAAGGAGCAGCAATTTCTGCTAACAGCGCAACGATCCACCCACTTAAGCAAAGTAGATGCAACAGGTCTGCTGGTTTGGAGCTGACAGGCGTTTACTTTATGAAGACATGAAAGCTGTAATTTCCCATAATGAAAAGCAACTGCTTATTAGCTGATCACTCCTTTCCTAATTTTGTTTTATATGCGATCTTCACAGAAATGCAGGCGTTCAGCTGCAGGTGGGAGTTAGGAAGTAAACTTCAATATGCAGGAAGACAGAAAGAGTGCACTAGAAAAATGTAGCAAGAGAAATTAAAACACTTTGCAGAAACGGGTCAGGGCTGGCGGGCTCAGGAAACATTTTTCTCTCTGGACCAGCATTTCAGTCACACTCACTTGCAGGAAGGAGCACTGAGGTTTCCAGTCTCCACTCTATGGCTGTATCTGATATTGCTGAATACAGCTGTTGAAGATCAGGACAGGACACGCTGTTCTCATTGCTCCTCAGGTTCTGTCTGTTAGAGAAATGCAGAGTTTCTTCAATTCAAGGATGCAGTTGGTGGCCTCCAATTATTTGTTATTTCATCCGAGAAGAGCGTTTTGCAAATGATTCTCCTTCGGCCTGGTTTTGCCATTTGATTTCTATTTGTGATACCTCTGAGCCACACTTGCAGCTCCTGTAAACGCACATGATTTATGTGTTTTGAGTCATCTTACTTGTTGGAAGGAATGGATCCTTTTCTTGTCTCTCCCCCAAGAGTCCCAGTACGGTAGATATCATTGTATGATCCAGATGGGAACGAGACAGGTGGGTCTGAAGATAAAGAAAAAGCAGCTACACTATAATCATCACAACCACTGAGCCTAATGAGAACTTTGGGGCTGTTCCCACAGGAAGGATGGCTCTAAATGGACCACGGAGAGACACTCACACTCTCGAGGCCTCCTGATAGTCCCATTAATGTTGTTAAGAGACTGGCAGAGCAATGCAAGGGTTTGAACTGTCATTGTTTACCTTGCAATCATTCTGCAAAGGGAATATCATCATCTTCCAGGCTGTCCACTAGGGAATAATTCTCCACTTCCAAGAAGAGTGGAGGCGTGAGTTGATGAGAACTGTCAGCATACACATGCAGTCACTCTGACTTGTTTAACCCTTTTCCAATCCCAAGAAACTTATCTTTATTTTAAACTCTTGATTTCACTGTTTGCAAGGAGAATTGAGAGTATGTGGACTTCTGATTCCTGCTATAGATGGCTTACTGAAAGAGGCAGAGTAGTGTGTTAGTAACTGGACCCAGTGCTTTTCATTACCAACAGCAGTTGGTTGCATTACCAACAGTCCAGTGGATGCATCAAAGAGTTAAATGCAAAGAGAAGTGATCAGCTTTAGGAGGTGCAACTACTTACAGAAAGTTGACTTTCCAACTGACTGCCAGGCATTGCAACCTTGATCATTACCTTATAGCACCATCTATATGGGCAAAACCAGCAGCCCAAGAAATGTTCCCAATGTGTGAATAGCAGGAACAAAGAGGTTAATGGAGTGGTAGCAGCCAGCTCCCCCCTGCCCTGCGTGTTCTGACAGCAGCGAAGCCCAGCACATGCTTTGTGGCAGCATCTCATGGGCAAAGCAGTCACAGAGTGAGGGATTTTCACTTAATTTAATATCTTGCCAATTAACAGCAAGTCCTGATGCCTGGTTTAAGTAAAAAAAGAATACAATCAAAAAAACACTTAAGGAAACGCATTACCTCCCACTCCCTGAGGCTCGGTTACAGATGAACACCTCTCCAAGTCCCAGCTCCCCGTTTTCACCACGTGCTCCTCCAGACCCTTTGGTGGGGTTACAGAATGTGTGCTGGAAGGAATTCTGCTGTTCTGTGCTTTGTACTGTTTTTTTTCCCCACCCACAGTCCTTCATGGGCGTTCCTGGGTTGCTGTGGACCAGGCTACAGTCCCTTGCAGGCGTCCCTGTGCCATTATGGGTCACGCATAGCTGCAGCCCCTCTGGGGTGTCCATACCCAGCATTGTGTCCTGGTGTTCTTAGGGATGCTTGGGGGGCTCTTCTGCCTTCTATGCTTCACTCTGCCTGGCTTTGGAGAGAGTGTTAATTAAACAGCATTTCAAGGATTCATCTGCCAAGGCTTCTTTCTTAATTAGCACACCCTGTTAGCAGTAAAGCTCTGTAACGCAAGCGAGGTTTAACATATCTTCCCATTTTCTTCTCTCGTGTTTGCTCTGGAGATAATGGAAGGTGGATGATGCAGGGGTTGTTCAGGACTAGGAGCCAAAGTTTCATTTTCTCCTTCCCTTTCTCATTTAGGAATGTTCCGTGTGTGAACAATTCCAGAAGGTGAGGTGAGCACTTGGAGGACTGCCCGATGGATGCACACCCCGAGTGTGTCAGCATGGTGGGGACAGGCTTCCAGAGGTGCCCCAAAAGACCAAAACAACAGCACAGTGTGAACACAGTCAGAAAAATAGTTCTGTCAACAGTGTCTGTTTCATTTATGGGACACAGCATTCACCTTTCTGGATATCACCCATCCCAGTGCATCGGCGCAGCCCTTGGAAAACACCCAGCTTGGCCAGGCTGTGGTTGGGATGCGGAGTGGCATGGGCATGGCTGAGCCACCTTTCCTGCTCATGATCGAGCCCTGTTTCCTGCTCACTGCTTCCAAAAGAAGTGACCCAGAAGCAGAAGCGCAGCCCCAAATGCTGGGCAGCCTCGATTCATCCCAGTGCTGCTGAGAGCCTCATGACTGGGGTCTGAAATGGTGAAGGGTAATCATTCCTGAATTCCACAGAGGAATACAAAGCCCAAATATTACATTCAAGTGTAGAGTCTCCAAAAACCTTATTAACAGGCTTCTCTTCATTATTCCTTTGATTTGCATAGTGCTGTCTTAATGCAGACTAAGTGTAATTATTTCTCATTGCTGTTTTGCCTGTATTAGTAAAAGCTAATGCCACGGGGCCTTGTTCAAAAACTGCCTGTATAAATATTGTTAAAAATAAATGCATAACATTAATTCTCCATCGTTCATGTCACTGTTTATTTAATGCTCTAAAAAGCTAATTACGGCTAATTTTATTCTACATCTTTTTCAGGTCTTACAGTTTTGGCACTATAAGATAAAAGAATTAATTGTTAATTAGCATACCTTTCTCGGAGTACACTTTTTTCTTTATCAAAGATTACAAGAGGAGGAAGAGAGGGGGAAGGGAAAGAAATGAAGCTCTCAATTTTTCTGTCAGCTGTAGTGCCAAAATGGGCTTTTTCTTAAACAACAACACAAAACTTTCATCTGGCCCTAGGGAGGAGATGTACGAGCTATGGTGTGTGAAGCCAATAAAAAGCACCAGTATTATTATTAGTTTTTCTTGCACTGGATGTCTGAACACATTGTACCTGACTGTGTCTGCAGCATGATGGATTTGTAAAATGGGAGATGATGTCGCTGGAATTCCAGAAATCCACCACCAAAAGTCAGGGCGCCCTGTGCTATGGAACGACCTGGGAGGCAGTGCAAACATGACCACGAATATTAACATTTGCAGGAGCAATGCAGGGGGATGCCAAGCACTGCAGTGCCTACGCCTGGGTATCCTGATGCCCAGGGGAAGCCTGAGAGACCCCTAAGCTCGGCAACCAGACATGAGATGTTTCACACGACCGCCTTAAGAAGTCTGAGGGCCGTCAAAATCATCATTGCAGAATGATTTACAACAGGAGCCACGCGTACTCAGTCCCTCAGCTAAAGCTGTGCCTCTCAGGGTGAGATGATGTGTAGATCTGGTGCAGAAAACATGAAGACATTCAGGCCAACAGGCAGAGGGAGAGCTGCAGTGCATCCACAGTTTGGTTGGCACAGCCTACGCTGCCCTTTGGACTCAGCCCTCTACAGTGCTTTCCCTTCATGCCAAGGACAGGCTCCTGTAAAGCAAACATCACACAGCAAAGGAGTGTTGTCCATATAGAAAAGGAGCCTTTTCTTTCTACCTTTTTCTGGTGCCCCACAAGGTCCCTCGAGTCCAAGATGTGGAATTTCAAGGAAGGGACAAATCAGGGCTGGTGGTCTCCTGTGGGAAGCCCGTGTCCTGCCCTCACTGGGGGATGCTACCCACCTGCCTTCATTTTTTCACTACAACGCTGTTACCTGTCTCAGTCATTTTGGGCAGAGATGCTTACAGTGAGCCTGACTCTGACAGCAGCAGCTTTGCAGGTCACAGGAATGGGCACTTCACTGACTTTGTCTCGCAGAAGCCAAGACCCTGTCAAGCACCAGCAGGCAGATGAATTAAACAAACTCCTCTCCCCCAGCTTACGCCTCAGATCAGCCAAAAGGTGCCACGATGAGCCAGGTTTAAGCGCTCTCAGTGGTTTCTCTTCCTCTTGTGCCCGAATTTTCAGCCACAAATTCTGCCTTTGCTTCCCAGAGCAATAGACCACCTTGCCACCAGGCCGTTAATCTCAGCTGTAAGGAGCAGAGCCCAGAGCCTGGCCAAGCAGCATCGCGATGGGAGCGTGCTGCCTGTGCCCTGCCTTTGTGATGTATTTATGGTTGCTTTGCTTTTCTCTCCAGCTAATTGGAAATGTCGTGGAACTTTTAATTTGTAACAGTGAAGTGAAACTCTTCTGCCTCCGTATTTACATAAATTAGGGAGAGTTTGCACACATACATTTCCTGGAAGAAAAGACAAAAACAAAACAAATGCAAGATGAGTTTCCTCCTTTTTTCATCAAGTCAAGCATAAAAAAACAGTGACTAGGCAAACTTTAAAAAAACAATGTGCTGAATAGAGCTACAGGAACAGAATGAAAGCCCATCCTGGTTGGCTTCTTGGGCTCCCCACTCCCTTGGTCATGGACTGTGAATTTGTCACAGTTCCTTTGTACTGTTCCCAATGCCACTGAGTTGATAAGCAGCACCTTGGAGCTGGGCTATGTCTCTCCAGATGCTCAGCCTCAGAAAATGGATGGAAGGGAGAGGCATGGCTGGTCTGAGCAGAAATTAAATCAGCCTGGCATGTCAGTCATGCACAGGGCCTGCAGACCTTCATTAGTGTGGTTGTGGCCGAGCATGTTGAGTCAATGAGAGCTCTGCTCTGGCTGGCATTCCAGGGCTGTGCTGGGCTTTAGCAGGTAATTGCTTCGGGCCATTTCTGGAGGGGGTTGTGGGTTGTTCTTTTTTTACTAAAAATATTGCATTTTCATTTGGTTGCTGCTCTGCAGAGGCTCATGCAGCCTTTAATGAGATGCCTTTGTGAGGAACTACAAACCGAGGTCCTCTGCTCTGGCTGGGGCTGAAGGAGACAGAATTTTGTGAAGGAAAATGAGCACTTGCTCAGAAGATTCTGTTACATCTCAACAGGAAAGTAGAACCTGAAAAAGTCAGTGCTTAGGGCTTGGCCGTGCTTCATCTGAGCATCTATCCACATCCATGACCTATTTGATACTCCCAATAAATATTTAAATCTTAGATAGCTTCTTTTTTTATTCCTCCTATTCTTACTGTGCCTGCAGTCAGAGCACGGGGAGGGTCAGTGGTTCAGCTGCTGGCATAATTCATGCACAGTATCCTGCAGCATTATCCCATAAATCTTCTATTAACCTCCATTATTCCATTAATTCAATATTTATCTCTGGTGCTGTTAATGGAGTGTTTGATTGAACAGTACACGAACACTGCATCCTGCAGCAGTAAGAAAGGGGGTGAAAATGGAATTTAAAACCAGAACAGGATAATTGCTAATCTAATGTACTTGCAAAGTTGTTAAACACAAATTCTTACCCCAACTGTGGGTCTGATGTTTCAATCCACTTAGCACAGATGGAGTGCTTTGTAATTTGTGCAGGTAAGAGTATGCCTTGGAGAAGCAACAGCAGCTGGATTTAGTCTTGGTGCTTTGCTGTTTTCAGTCATGAAGGCACTGGGTCACAGCCTGTAGAGGTCTGAGCCTCATGTAAACAACCGACATGGAGGAATTGAACCTGGAGAACTGGGAGTCGATTCATATGCTCTTGTGCCTTTAAAACTGCTCAGAAATTCTTCCTGATGACTCTTGTAAGCTCCCAGGCAGGTTTAAGTCAAGTAGTGACGATAATACCTGATACTGGTCAGATCCCTTGTGTAGCTCTATTTTGGGCCAGAGAACAGACATTTGACAGATGCTGGACTAGCGTCATAGTGATGATTGCTTCCTTTTAATTTGAAACTGCCAAAGGCAGAGAATCTTTCACTATTTGCCTTAGTGGCTGATCCTTCACTCCACTGATGTGTTATGGACTCTTTCCCACCTCTATTGCTATAGTTTCCAAATTCTGCTTCCTACTGTTCTCTTCTGCAGACCACTTTTTAAAGAGTCATGACCTCAGATCACCTCTGGATTTTTGCTCTTCAAAATCTGTTTACATCTCAGCACTGGTATGAAATGTTTGCAAGAAAAAAAAAAAGAAAAGAAAAAAAAAGAAAAGAAAGCAAGCTGGCCAAAGCTTTCTGCTAGTGTTTCTGTACTGAAACCCTCTTTTCCATGGCTTGGACACAAAACCTGCACAGCAGCTTTGTGCCACCATCCAGGCTGCTGTGTATCAGCTGAGTTTCCAGCCCTGCACTTGAAGACAAGGACTTTGCACAAAGGTTGACAGCCTGTTCCTACACCTCTTACTCCATTCTTAATGCACAGCTCATGGGAGGGTTTGAACATCTCTGTTTCCTTTCATTTGAAATACTCTTGCAGATTCCTGATCAAGGCTTTAAATAAAGAAGGTACTGTCTGCAGACAATCCCTTTTGAATTTTATCTTGATTCCACTGCATGCTGGGAGAGCGGATTTGAAGCTTTTACCAGGGCTTTGTGTGGTTACCCAGGCAGTACAGATCGATAAAGCTTGTTGATACACACCTCATTATCCTGTCTCTGAGTCAAGAAGCTCCTATTTACCCAGGTCATCAGAGAATACCTGTAAGTACATCAGTCCAGGGATAGGAGGGGGCACCAACCCTCCTTGCTTAGCATTCAAAATTTGCACTGAATTTCTCATCTATCATGGGGTGGTGAGTGTTAATTACATGGGTGATGAGAAGCCAGAGAGGGTGAAGGCAGCGTCAGTTTTGCCCTTCTGATACTTGCCAGAATATTCATGAAGGTTTTTTTCTTGTTCTTGAAGCTGTTCAAGCATGTAATGATGAGAGCTTTTTTTTCTTGTGGAAGTTCAGACTTCTCACACCATGAGAGCCTCCTGCTCTGATGTGATGCTTCCAGAACTGCCAGCATTTGCAAGTTGTCAGTGTTTCTCCCAGCCTCCTTTCAGCACTTGAGGATGTTAGCAGGCAGAGCTTTTATGGGGAGTGCAAGAGACTGATGCTGAAAAGGTAGCTGCTATCTTACAGCTGCTATAAGCACAGGCAGAGATGAAAGGAAGTCGGGGTCAAGGATCAGAGATTTTGTATAGGGCAGATGGATCAAACATGCAGTGTGTCCAACTGATGAGATAGCCCTTATCAAGGTATTTAGCAGTATCAAGGGCCTTGCTGAAAGGGCAGTACAAAGGAAGATCTTTCCAAATGCGCTTGCAGTGTGATCAACCGTGTCAATACACCACAATTACTAACACAGGTAGAGGACCAAACCCCTTTCTTTCACCACAGAATCTGACTAGGGAGAGATTTGGAACGACTGCTGAATAATGGCTTTCTGACTGATGCTGCACGATTAAAGCTGGAGCTAGTTCAAAATACCACCTTAGTAAATGTCCAAGGGCTTGTGATTGGCTGTGATAGGAAAGTGTTGCTCTGCTGGCCCTCTATGTCCAGCTCCCAGCTCCCATGGAGGACTGCATGGGTTTTCTGCATGCTCATCTATCTGTGGATTCTGCAGTGCCGAGGCCTTTCAGCTGAGGTTTTCTATCTAGTCTAGAGTCAGGGCTGCTTTTCCTTATAGGAGTAACATTAAACCCCCATTTTTTCATCTTCATACAATTGTTTTTTTATATACACAGGAAATGTATGTTCTCAACATTATAATTCCCAACATTGCGTTGCACAACATCAAAACGCTCTCCAATGTAGACAGCCACCCCACTGCCTTTCCTTCCTTGCTATCCCTTCTGGAGGGCTTGTAGTCATTCATTGCAGCACTCCAGTCATGAGAATGATCCCACCATGTTTTGGTAATGGCAACTGTCAAAGTTTTCCTGATGCACAACAGCTGCTAGTTTCTCCTGTTTGCTGCCCATGCTGTGTGCATTGGTGTAGATTCGTTTCAATTGGTCTCCCTGCCAACCCTGGTATGCTGTCCGTAGAATCGTCTCTAGCAAGTTTTATCTCTAGTTTTATTCCTTTCCTCCTTTAAGCCTGTTCTAAAGCCCTCTCAATGAGCCTTGCCAACTGCCAGGCTATAAACTTCCCTCTGACACAGATGGACCCCATCTCATGCCAGCAGGCCTGGTACTGAATAAACCACTCCATGATAATTAAAGATAAATAAATCCTTCAGTGGCACCAGCATGTTAAGCATGTGTTGATCTGGTGGGTTTCCCCTGCTGCTGAAGGGAATAGCACCTGGCAAGGTGAGATAGGCTGGGAGGGGGTTCACCTGCCACCCTACAGAGGGACCTGTTTCCATTTCTCCCTATTTCTTATGTCCATTCCTTCTGCATGATGGCAAGAAGGTAGGGGTTCCACCACTACTTTCAGTGTGTTCCATCCCCTTCCCCACGCCTCCTGCCGCCCGGTACTTTTATAGCAGAGATAGCAGGGTGTGGACTCACCAGTCTCCTTTTCACACTCACTGACAGTCCTTAATCTTTCTACATCCTGCTTTAGCAGTCCACCTATTCACACTGCATAGAGCTGATACCTCTGCTACCTTCTGGTAGCAGTGAGAGGCTCAGACACTCCCTGCAGCCAGGGACCTGGACAGCTGCACGTTTGTACAGGCGCTCAGTCTGGGTCACCATGTTCCTTTTGGCAATGGCTTTTGGCCCAGTGGAGACTATGGTTGAGCTTCCAGCTCCCTCCTGAGCCACGATGGCTCTGCATGGTGCTGTGTTCAATCCGATTCCACACTCCTTCTTTTGTTACCTACTGTGCACCCATAACCCTGCAAATAAAAGACTACACTGAAAGCAGGCTTGGGTGGCCAGAAGCTCTGAGTGAAGCTGTGTATAGTGGGAGCGCTTAATTTCTCACATGTTCACTTGAAACTCCAGAGGTTGAATCTTTTAACAGATAGTTGGACTTTTCTGGTGTAAAGTACAAGCTAGAAGTGCCCATAAGAAATGACTTATTGCATATATATGGTAGATAGTGATATGTGATAGATCTGGGCAGAGAAGATAGGATCCTTGAATGAAGCTGGAAAGGCTGAGGCAGTTGGTAGGTAGGTGATTATTTTCCAAGACACTAATGTGAGCTCGGGTCACGTGATATAGCAGCAGCATGATGGTTGATTTTCCTACGCTGAGAGTTGTTGGGGTTACCTCACAAAAGGTTGCATTTCATTCCTGACGTATTTGTCAACAACTGTCTCAGAAATTTCAATTAACAAAGTTTAATCTACTGTTTTGCTATAGAAACAGCTCTACTGGCATGTGAAAAGCGTAAGCTTGCAGGAGCCTGTTCTGGAAATTCTCTGCAACCTTTCCTTAGCTGGAGGGAGAAAATCAGTAGATGCAGCTGCTAATTCCTACGTATTATAATGGGAAACTTTATTTAAACTCAACATAATTGGCCTTCTGCTTGTGGTTAATATCTAAGTCATTAAGGAAGAATGAACAGGGAACTAATTTCAGAGACCTGACACCAGTTTCTACCTGGAGGGACAAAAAAAAATTCCAGTTCTGGAAATCTACATGTTGAGTGTTATAAGCAGAACTACCAAATATGCTTGTATGTCATTTCATGAGTGTCTTGTAACACAAGATATTATTCTCACTAGAGTGTCTTAGGGATATTGTTGCTTGCCCTGACTCAGTCTTCTGCTTCATGCATGGTCTATCCCACACAACCCTTTAGTGAAGGAGCTACTTGAAGGATGCAAGCAATCCATGCAAAAACACTCAGTGTCTGCAAATGTTGTACAAGCTTATCCTAATTTCAGGAGCAGGATAGTTGGGACCTAATTGTCACTATAGCTATGTACTTTAGAGTTCTCCATTTCTTCACAAAATTGGAGTGCCATTAATACTATCTATGTCTTCGTCTACCTTTGCAGTCTGTCACCTGGGAAGAAAGATGTGTGCCATCTGAGTAATGTCACAGGCAATGCTAGAAGAATGGGGTACAGAGAGGTAATAGGATCCCACAGGAGATAGAGGACAGAGCTGGGAACACAGTCCTGGTCCTGTTTACCAAACCACATTGACTCTTGTACTCCTTGTGTTGGTTTCAGCTTTGTATAATAAACAGGAATTCAGTATTTTATCTTCACCTAAGGAATACTGGTTTGTGGTATAGTTCAGGCTAAGTTAATGAAAATAATGGAAGAGCATTTGAATTTTTCTGAGTGAAGATCTCTAGCTAGAATTGATTGTGATGATAAGGTGAAATGCTAAGAATGAGATTTTTCTCAAAGCTTTCTAATTGGAACTCAGTGTTTTAAATAGTGGATGGCTAGATCAGCCACCAGGAGCAGATGTAAACAAAGGGTTTTTTTAGTGATGGAGTCTGCTATTTATGAAAACAAAAATTCTATTGAAAAATATGCAGCAGAGGTGAACCAAGTCACAGACCAGGATTGCTGCTTACTGTTTTAGTTCGTGAGAAGTTCTCACAAGTAAGGAGCCATCATCTTAGCTTTAAGATGAGTATTTTGAGGCAAGGATCAGAAGATAACTGAAGACAAGCACTGATGTAGAGCTCATTTGTACTTGCCTTGGAGCTGTAAGATGCAAGTGTTCTAGGGATGGTAAACAAAGGGAAGTAGAAGAAAAGAGTGGAAGGAAAAATAGGAGGTTGTTAAGGAAAATTAAGTAATCATAGGAAAACACCTAACCAAAACTTGTGGTTCTGGTATAATACTGCAGAGACTCTGAGCATTTGGAAGGCTCCTTTGTGGTAATTCTGCACCATATGCTGAATATTTGTTTCTGTGGTTGAGAGCCCTGGGAGTCATCATAGCAATATGACGTATTGTTTTTTGGATCTCTGCTTTTATCTTCCTGTGATGGTAAAGATAACATTGGCAGAATGCATATAAGTTGCACAGGGTATGCTCTCAGTCACTATGGAAATTCCAATTATTTTCTGCTTTTGCTGAAAACTAGTGGTGGAATCTCCAAAATCATTACACAGAGCTGAATGTCTTTAAAATACCTTCACCTTCTGTTGAACGAATAAGCAAAAATGTAAGTGTTCTTTCAGTTTTTCTTATTTCTGTTAATTCTAGGACAATGTTATGTTGCATATAAATTAAGTAAAATTTATTTTCAGAGGAAGAACATAAAGGAAATAGTCTAAAACATTAAAAGATTATAACTCAAATTTGCTTTGAAAATTTATATCATTAAGAAAGAAAACCTAGTGTAACATCAGAATTCTAAGAGATTTGTGCCAGGTTCTCTGTGAACATACGCTGTCTTCATGCTACTGAAATCAGTGAAGCCAGAACAGTTTTGTAGTAGCAGAGCCTCAGATTTTCTTTTGCAGTTTTAAGTATTCTCCTGTAATTACCAAGGGGAAAAAATGGTGCTGAAGTTGTTATTACATGATAACTTTGGGAAGTGCATCCCGAAAGAAAGTAACAAGGTAACGTGTAATGGGATAGTGTCAGTGCCTTCAAAATGAATAGTGCTTTTTGCTTGTGTTAGTGAACTGTAATGCAGGAGTCAGCTGCTTGACCTTTTCTAGCTACAGTAATTACATAAAGACTAAGTTAGAAATGAAGAAGGGATGTGAGCAGCCTTGTTTATTCAATTAACCAAAAGCTTAAGATCATGCAAAAAGGGGTAAATGCCAAGGGGGGGGGAGGTCTGGCCTGCAGTTATTTATAAACCACCTGACTTTGTTTCCATCACCCGCAAGAAGTGCATTCTGTGTAACCTGTGCTTTGCATGAAACAAAGCCCGTGTGTGGATGTGTTCCCTAAAGCAGGAACGAAATCGCAAGTAATAACAGACTTAAACTAGAGCCTGTGTGCATTTAATGAAGCAGAAGAATTTTGTAAAACCGGCCCCGAAAAAGAGAATCCATCCAACTAGAATTCAGCTTTCTTATCTAAAGGAAAGACATTTTCGTATGTAACAGTGTATTTTATTTGCAGAAACAAATGCATTGTACCTAACGAAGTAACTCTAGAACAAACATTAACAATAAGGAAACAACATAAAACTACTAACATTACTATCTAAAAGTCTTAAACAGAATATAACAGTTCCTGGAAAGAACCAGTTCCTGGTTCTGCTCTTAGAATTTCGTGGGCAAGGAGCCATGGTGCAGAGCAGGCTCTGCTTCCTTCATCACTTTTTTTGGTGGTGCGGCCATATCTTGAGAGTCTTCAATATCAAATGGGTCATCCATAGCAAAGAATGATCTTTTTCTTCCCTGCACACAGAGATGCTTTGTTTTACATTTACGTTTGCCGGATGGTTTCTGGCCCTCAACCGGATCAGGTTGGAAATTCCGTTGGTTTGAGCCGTCTGTCTTGTAGCTTTCTTGAATTTTGTGCTGCTGGGCAGCCAGACTTGGGGGTTGAGGACAGCTCGGCTGAGCTTGTTTTTTCTGATTCCCATTCAGATTGCTGGAAAAAAGGCTTTTTGCGTGTAGAGGGGCTGGTAATTTTGGTGAGTCTGTGCGCCTCTTCTTGGCCGATGGTGTGAATTCATCCTGCTCTTTGCCTATGGAATTATCCATTTGGTTGCCACCATTCAGCAGTGTCACACTGCAATGCTTACGCTTCTTGCCCAGACGTGGACAGTGATGTTGGATGTGTCCTTGTGCTACTGGTTGCACATAGAAGGGCATCGCTGCACGCGGCATTGCCCGCTGCTCCTAGAATCATAGCATCATAGAATTGCTCAGGTTGGAAAAGACCTTAAAGATGATTGAGTCCAACCACAACCTAACCATACTACCCTAAGTCTAACAACCCTCCTCTCAATCATGTCCCTGAGCACCACATCCAAATGGTTTTTAAACACATGCATGGATGGTGACTCAACCTCCTACCTGCCTGGGGAGCCTATTCCAGTGCTTAACCACCCTTTCTGTAAATAAGTTTTTCCTGATGTTCAACCAAAACTTCCCCCTGGGACAACTTGAGGCCATTTCCCCTCTTCCTGTCAGCAGTGAGACCAGCCCCGCTCTTGCTGCAATCACCTTTGAGGTATTGGAAGAGAGCAGTAAGGTCTCCCCTAAGCCTCCTCTTCCCCAGGCTGAAGGAGCCCAGTTCATTCAGTCATACCCCGTAGGGCATATTCTCCAAGCCCTTCACAAGGCTTGTCGCCCTTCTGTCAGGCAGCTTTCCAGCCACTGCTCCCCCAGCCTGTAGGGCTGCCTGGGTTGGTTGTGACCAAAATGCAGGACCTGATGCTTGCCCCTATTGAAACTCATGGAGTTTACCCTGGCCCAACGATCTGGTCTCTCTAGGTCCCTCTATTGTGCCTTTCTCCCACCTGGCAGATCAACACTGCCTCCCAACTATAGGTCATGACTGAAGATGTGAAATAGAAGCGTCCCCAGCACTGAGCCCGGGGGGATGGCACTCGTGACTGGCCGTCACATTTGCCAATCTCCAGTCCACTGGGACATTCCCGGTTAGCCAGGACTGTGGAAGGATGATGGAGAGTGGCTTGGCAAGCACACCCGCAAACCCCCTGAGCACTCTTGGGTGCAGTCCATCTGGACCTGTGGACGTGGGAGTGTCCAGCTTTTGGAGCAGGTCCAAAACCACATCATCGTGCATGATACGGGGCCTACTCTGTTCCCCATCCCTATCTACCAGCCCCTGGCCAAGCTGACTCTGATCCACGTGTGCCTCAGCTGTCACACGCTTGAATGGATCACATCCATGACCAGCAGATCACAGTTTGTCTCACCGGTTCACACGGCTTGGGTTTCTGCCCTTTGCCGTTAGCAGTACTGAGTATTTACCTTCTTGGTGTTAAGGCAGAGCTGCATGAACCTCACGCAGAGCTCACTGATTTCATCGAGCTGGCTGCTGGACGTCGGAGCCGGGCCACCAGCGACGTGAGCGTTGTCTCCCATCGCAAAGGATGGCACGGGCTGGGGTCCGCTCCCTGCACTTTCCTGGGCAGGTGAGTGCTGGCCTGAAGCCAAATATTGTCAAATTTGGGGCCAAGTGGCACCTCTGGCCCACCCTCTTCGCCTGCAGTGCCTTGCCAGAGCAAGCAGGGAAGAGGTGTGCGTTGGTTGGGCCGGGACCCCGGCGTGACATCACAGTGCTGTCGCCAGGGGCAACCAGGTGCGTCGTCCCACCCGTCTCTAACTGCCCTAACTGCCCCATCTTGTCTAGCCCCATAAAGTGTCACAGGCTTATCCCTAGATCAAAGTCCGTGACAGGGGGGCAGAGGCCCCGGGGAAAGGAGAAAACAACGAAGCTGTACTAACGGCTTGCCGCGCGACCCGGCCGGCCCCGGGCCGCGTGCGCTCCGGGAGAGGGGGAAGGGCAGAGAGCTAGCAGATAGTTTGAACGAAGAGAAAACACAGCGGCAGCGATCTGAGGAGGAACGATAATTTACTGAATATAAGCAAATCGAACAAAATGAGAGAGACGAAAGTACGCAAAGTGCGAGTCAAACCACGGCAGTGCGAGGGAAAGCACGTGCTTTGCTCCGCGGCGAGCTGAGACGGCCGAGCCGGGGCAGGAAGGAGAGGCGGAGCTTGGCATCCTCCGGAGCTTCAGCTCGCTTCCTCTTCCCGCCAGGTCCTCCGGGGATGCCGCCCCTGCCCTCTCCTCAGGATACTCAAAATGCCCATACGAGGCAGTAAATGGGACCAGAACTTTAACTCTTTAACTCCCCCTGGTCCAAGTGTTGTGATGTGGATGTTCTGATGAGGAATACTGACAACAAAAAATCACCAAACCACAACAGTAAGAGTTTTGTGTCAGGGTTTACAGTGTCAAAAGAAACTGTTCCAATAGGTTGTGCCCCCTTGCTGAGTCAGTGAGGAGCTCTCTCTCTGGTTTGGATTTGTTGATCTTTTGCTCTTGTAATTTAGCCACAGTTCAGTGCGATATCTCATAGCCTACCTCTGCCTAACAGGAGGCTTCAGGGGGTGATCCTCCCCCTCTACTCTGCCCTGGTAAGGCCTCATCTGGAGCACTGCGTCCAGTTCTGGACTCCCAGTACAAAACAGACAGGGATCTCTTGGAAAGAGTCCAGCGCAGGGCCACCAAGATGGTGAGGGGCCTGGAGCATCTCTCCTATGAAGAAAGGCTGAGTGAACTGGGTCTGTTTGGCCTTGAGAAGACTGAGAGGGGACCTGATCCAGGTCTATAAATATCTAAGGTACGGGGGGCAGAATGGTGAGGCCGGACTCTTTTCGATGGTGAGTGGAGACAGGACAAGGGGAAACGGCCGGAAACTGCAGCATAGGAAGTTCTGCACCAATGTGCATAAGAACTTCTTTACAGTGAGGTGACGGAGCACTGGAACAGGCTGCCCAGGGAGGTGGTGGAGTCTCCTTCTTTGGAGATGTTCAAGACCTGCCTGGATGCCTTCCTGTGCGACCTGCTGTAGGGAACCTGCTTTGGCAGGGGGCTTGGACTCGATGATCTATGGAGGTCCCTTCCAACCCCTACAATTCTGTGATTTCTGTGATTCTGTGTGTGTGATTCTTGTGGCAAGGTGCCCTTCTGGGGCTGAGGCACAAATCATGGCCACACATCCAAGGAAGTGCTCTCATATGGGGCTTCTCAGGGCCGCCACTGCAGCCAGTTCTCTGCCTTCTGAGCACATCTTCAGCACTATGGCTTTGTCTGTGCCCAGGGATCAGGCAGGATTTCCAAACCTGTTATCAGAAAATACTGTTGCTCCAAATAAGCCTCTCCGGACTTTCGGTTTGCTCTAGAGATCTGCAGAGATGCTGGCAAGTACTGTTTGGAACTGTTTGGAATCACATAAAATGTGATTTTATTGTTCCAAAGAGCCGTAAGTTTTAGTCAGAGCACATTTCCAAGTAAACATACAGCTGGCTCTAGTAATTACCCTTAAGGGATTTGTCAGTCTGATTACCTGTAGCTAAAGAGAAACCTACACCAGATCACATTCATGCCTTTTCTCTATTCTTGTTTCACTTTTATCACTCAGTAGAAAGTCACTACTAATGTCAAATTCAGAGCTAAGAAGACTTCTGTGATTTTTATCATTGTAACATTCTTCTGATCCAAGGGATTGAGATAACTGAGAGCTACACTCAGCCCTTCCCCCCTTAGCACACATATATCTGGAAAATTCCACCCTGACCAAATGTTGCTGTGGAAGGTTCATGCAAGCCTTTAGCCATCTCCTGCTCCTGTCCTAAGGAAAAACTTGTGAAAGAAATTAATGATTAAATTGCAACCTAAGGTGCCAGGTGTGATCAGCCACCCTCTGGAAATGCCTTCTTTCTATCCATCATTGATAAACCTTAACTACTGCCTGACTTCTAAAGGCTGATGTTAGGCACAGCCTCACCTTCCAGATTCGTGGTTCTTTGCCCAAAGGAACCTCTCACTGTTGTCATCTTCAGCACATCCCAAATTTCAGTTTTACTGCTGACTTTCCCCATGGAATGAGATGGGCAACAAGAGCGATCTGACAGATCAGAGGATTTGCTGGGTTTAATCTGAAAGGCAGCAGTTCAGGTTGGAGGATTCTGCCTCCCTTTAAACCTTTTGAAAAGTTAAATTTAAGTCAATATCAAAGTAAAACATCATTTCAGCATGCCAAGGCAAAGTATTCATTTTGCCAGAGTAGAAACGGTCTTAAAATTTTTATGTATTATTTTCTCTTTTTTACCTCCCTCTCTCCCTCATGCTTGAAAGCATTTGTCAAAATTTGTTCTGATTCATAAATAATAATTTTAACCTGGCCAGAAAATGGAAAGAGCCTTCCAACCTGCTTACAGCAAGGAATTTCACAGGCACGGATGTCTGTGCTTTGAAACAAAAGCAGTACAGATAAAGGATGATTGATGATATTTTCCCCAGTTTTCCCTTCTGCAGGGATTATAGGTCCAGGCACATCCCTAAATGATCCAGTTGGTGTCAACCCTGCCTATGGCAGGCTGGTTGGAGCTAGATGGTCCTTGAGGTCCTTTCCACACCAAGCCATTCTCTGGCGATATGTGATGAAGTTCCCTTCCAACCCAAGCCTTTCTATGATTGATTCTGTGATTCTCAGTGAAAGGTGATGATCAGATCACAGCAGAAGATTCCTACTTGTCTGCTTATCCTATTTTAAAAAAGCAGTGGGCAGTGATAAATGAAACAGAACATTGCCTACTTTCTATTAGAAATTAATTCTGATGTATGAATGTGCCAATGTTTATAATTAGCACAGTAATGTGTAGGCCCTGCTTCTCTTGACTAATTTTTCATCTCTATTATTATTCACTTGCTGGTGACAGTGACTGTTTTCCACCCCATAAAGTGACAAGACTCACATGTCAACGCCGTTCAATTCATTAAAGGCGGCTCGCATTGAAAAGAACCACCAAAAGCAGGTGCACTGTAAACAAGATAGGAGAGAGCACAGTGGGGCATCTGCGTACAAAGTTTTTCCTGTGTCAAATTTATTGTCAGCGCGGCCCCCAGACAAACCTGCAGGAGCCCATGAAGGAATGATAAATCCACCTGTCAGGCCCAGGCACCAGGGACATCCTTCTTCGCCAGGCGTCGGCATTTCAGAACAACACAGTTGTCATTTCTGCATCAAGAATGAATGGCTGGAGTTTTCAGAGGGCTCGATGAAGATATGATGGCTGCTCAGCAGAGACAGCTAGCAAAACTTAATGCGACCAAATTCGGTCCAGACAGGCAGTACCATCAGGATGTACCCGTACAGGCTGGGAGGAGTGGTCCTTGAGAGCAGCTCGGCAGAGAAGGACCTGGGGCTCCTGATGGACGAGAGACTTAACATGAGCCAGCAGTGCGCTCTGGCAGCTCGAAAGGCAAATGGGATCCTGGGCTCCATCAGGAGAGGGGTGGTCAGCAGGGACAGGGAGGTGATCGTCCCTCTCTACTCGGCTCTTGTGAGGCCCCATCTGGAGTACTGTGTCCAGGTGTGGAGCCCTCAGTACAAGAAAGACATGGAGATTTTGGAAAGGGTCCAGAGGAGGGCGACTAAGATGATCAGGGGGCTGGAGCACCTCCCCTATGAGGACAGGCTGAGAGAGCTGGGCTTGTTCAGCCTGGAGAAGAGAAGGCTGCGGGGTGACCTCATTGCAGCCTATCAATACCTGAAGGGAACCTACACCCAGGAGGGGAGTCAACTCTTCAAAAGGGCTGACAATAGCAGGACTAGGGGAAATGGATCCAAGTTGAAGGAGGGAAGATTGAGGTTGGATGTTAGGGGGAAGTTCTTTACAAGGAGAGTGGTTGGGCCCTGGAACGGGCTGCCCAGGGAGGTTGTGGATGCCCCGTCCTTGGACGTGTTCAAGGCCAGGTTGGACGGGGTCCTGGGCAACCTGATCTAAATGTGTATGTTTGGTGGCCCTGCTAAGCAGGGGGGTTGGAACTACATGATCCTTGAGGTCCCTTCCAACCTGGGTGATTCTGTGATTCTGTGATGGAAGGTGATGCAGAATTGTGTTGATATCACCGCTGTGTTATCTTAGCAGAAAGTTCTGAAAATGTTAACGTGTTCCTTTTGAAGGCTGCCTTTATATTAATATAACGTTTTGGTGCTGCAGTTTGAAATGAGTTTTCATTCTGTAGCTTTATTTTTAATCTCCAGGTTGATGTGTATTTGCTCACAGGTCTTTGTTTTCAGCATCAAAAATCCCTTCTCAGCCCAAGCTTCACCAGAAAACAAGTTCTTTCATTCAGGCTGGGCCGAAGATTTAACTTAGATTAGGCATAACAAGTAGAGAATCAGTCTTTGTGGGAAATGATCCCTTAGGATCACAGTTTCAGCCCCATACCTCTCTTTCCTCAGAGGAAAAACAAATTGTTTGTAGCCTCCATGATTAGGAGGATTTCATGGATTGAAGAGCAACCTTCAAACCCTTTTTAGAGCACAACTTTCAGCTTTTTGATTGTTTGGCTTCCCAAAGAATATTGCCCTGTTGCTCCCACCTTCCCTGCACAGCTGCAGTCCTCAGCTCATTCCTGATTGCAAACCAGTTCCAGCAGCACGGTGCTTTCCCTTCAGCCTCCCCTAATGATGGGATGTCCCAGAGCACCCCACTTTTTTGCCCCTTGTGTGGATTACAAATCACTGTTGCAAATGTTGCTTGATCTCCCTGAACCTGCTGCCACTGCACTTGCAAAGAAACCACCATTGGCCACATTGGGTTGAGTGTAGACTGCAACCTCCTGTTTCCAGCATCGGTGTTGGCACATTCCTTGTCAGCCAAACAGCTGCAATACCATGAATCTCACTCGACTCTTATTGCTTTCTCGGGGCTGAATTCAAAATTCCCATGTCTTATTAAAAGAGCTTTAAAGAGCAGCCCTCTCCCAGGCATTGTCCCATCTTCTGGGATTCACTCTGGGCTGTGCAGTGAAGTCGTAGCCCTATCGTGGTAAATGCAGCAATATGCATTCTGCATGACCCAGGGGGCTAGGCAATGATATTACACAGCCTGGTAATATTTCATTCAATCGGATAGAGGCACCAGAGAGGGCTGTGTTTTAAAATGAAGGGAAAAATTTTATTAGTTAGAAATTGGTTTTGAAAACAGAGCCCCTACTCAATTGCGTTTCTTTCTCTCCTGGCCAAACTCTAAAATGTTGAGAGTCAACCCCTTGACTGGTGTAAATTGTGAAAGTTAATGTGGCCATGATGCTTTATGATGAAGTTCTGGCTCGTATTAGTTGTATGCCAGTGTAAGTCCTCTGAGTGCCAGAAAATTATTCCTGCTTATAATTGAGATCTGTATCTGGCCCCTGAAGAGTCACTGCAGTCCATAACATACAGCCAATGGTTTTATTAACAACTTTTCTGTGTTCCTGCTACTTTATGGGAACATTTTTTGCAATCGATGGGTAAGTATTTTATCACCACAAGATGGAAAAAATACTCCCTAAACTCTTCCAGATGCTAGAAAACCTTGGTACAACAAAGCAAGAAATGGTCTCTGTGCTGAGAGGCAGCAGGAGGAGCTGATGGGCATACTCTAAAGACCACTGTGTGAAGATACAGCCTAGAGATGACCTGCACACATGCCTAAAGTACCAGCGTTCTTTCAACATAATTGACATATTTCCTACTTATCCACAAATATTTTTATCAATAATATTGATATTCTCCATGGGACTTAAAGATTTACAGGATTCGCTCTTTTGTTTTAAATCCTGTCTTCTTTTTGTTCTGAATAACCACAAAGATTCTTCCAGCTAGCTTGAGGTTCCAGCTGTGGCACAACGAACCGGCCTCATTCATTAATGGATTTCAGCAACAGCAAGATGTTTCTTACAAAACCACTGAGGTCATCTTATTTGTGACTGTGGGGGTGATGAGCCCCAGCTGGTTTTCAGGAAGGGCTGAGAAGTGAAGGTGGCAACCTGGGAAGTTCAATCTCAGAGGCTCTGCGAATGGAGGATGAGTGCAGCCGTCAGCCTGGTCTTTGTTCCCCTCTCACTGCTGCCTGCTCACCCTGGCTGAGTTGCAGCAGACTGGCACAATCAAATGTGCTCACAGCAACTATTTGTGTGTCATCGTCCACAACCATCAGGAGGTCCATCTCTGCAGACAGGGAGCTTGGGCCGCTGAGAACGAGTGACAAAATATCAGACGTCTTGTCTGGATTATCTCTGCTCCTGTGTCGAGCTGAAAAACATGCAAGTGCAATGTGGCACAGCATAGGCAGCAGGAAGCAACATGCCTACGCTCATCTAGAAGGCCTCTAGAATTGCTCTGGAGCACAGAGCAATGAAGCAAGCTGCTTTACCTCCCGAAACAGCAGGGCTGCAACCCATGCAGCAGGCACCAGCAAACATACAGTGAAATCCTTGGTGTGGCTGCAGCCAGCAGGAAGGGATTTTTGCTTACACCCCAGCAGCGGGCCACACGGGGCTAATTGGGATGATATGAACCTGGATTGCCTCCATCAGAGGTGTTGGAACAGCCTTTGGACTGTGCTGCCCTGTGCTGCCAGTCTGAAAGCGGAGTAATTGGGACTGTTGGGTTTGACAAGGGCTTGGAACAAGGCCATCGTTAGAGTTCATTAGTGGATGTATTTATTTATTCTTTTACTACCTCTAAAGTAAACAGTAGTTCCCAAAGACCAATTTAAAATCTATTTTTACTTCCATCCCTGAGAGTCTGGAAAAGCGTTTTGAAGAAAGCTTCTTTCAAAGTCTCTGGTGACTCGACTAATTAAATCAGGGGCCTCATGTGGAAAGAAACAGAGAGAGATACACTTTTGTAGCCTCATTTTTTTTCTGTCTGCAGTGAAAAAAAACCCCTCAAACCTATTTTAGAGCTTTTGTTTTGTTTTCTGCTCTACTAATTCATGACATTCTAGGAAAGCTGCTAAAGCAAATTATTGTCAAGATAGCTTCTTTCTTTATGAGAAGGTGCTCACTGGCCTTGAAACACCACATAATTTGGGATGCAGCACATGAAACTGTGATGCTTTTTATCATTTGTGTGCTCCTAGCAGCCAGCTTATTACCACTGTTCTGCAACTTATTACA
This sequence comes from Tetrao urogallus, assembly GCF_951394365.1. Classification (NCBI taxonomy): domain Eukaryota; kingdom Metazoa; phylum Chordata; class Aves; order Galliformes; family Phasianidae; genus Tetrao; species Tetrao urogallus. The sequence continues at coordinate 3,287,464 of NC_136836.1, read as the reverse complement.
AAGGACTGGGCAGTGTGGTGCTCTCCCTTGGATGCTTTTCTTTCATTGTTTATTTATTTATTGTTTGAAACTTATGCACATTTAGATTGCAGCCTCGTACGTCTGCTTTCCCCCTTTTAAAATGTAAGTGGTTTTTTAGTAACAGCACGTTACAGTTTCCTAATGGCTCCTCTCGGAATCATTTGCAGGCATTGATGACCGCGCTCTAACGGCGCTCCTGAGAGCAAGCCCTGCCACAACACTGCCCTCCCTCTCATCAGACTGAAAGGCTGAAGCTGCGATGTGGTGTCTGCGATAAGGGCGAATGCACTGTCATGGTTTTGGTTGTGATAAGGTTAATTTTCATAGTAGAGACTTGTGATGCCATGGTTTGGATTGCTGTTGAAGATAGTGGTGGCAGCGCACCATTATTATATATTTTTAGCTGTTGCTGAGCAGTGTTTGCATGGAGCCAAGGGCATTTCAGTCCTTGAAACAAGGACCTGGGGGTGCAGCATGAACTGGGGGACACAGCACAACCGACCCAGCCTGCCCGAAGGACATCACATTCCATATAGCATCGTGCTCAGTAATAAAAGCCCTCACTTAAACCACAGTGATCCAGCAGCAAACCCTATTAACCACTGGACCAACACACGCAGGTTAATGGGAGATTCTTCATCGCTGAAAAGAACTTTAGATGAACAGTGTTTTAAAAAGGACTTAGTTCAGGGAATATCTCTGGTTATCCCGTCCAGAAGGTTGGATTAGCCTGTAATTGTGGCTGTTCTGGATTTATTACCTGGAAATCTTTATAAGATAGATTTAGCATGTTTGTCTTGGTCTCCATTCAGTCTTACAAAATCGACTTCACCATTATTCTCATTATAAAATTGGCTTCCAGACTGAAATCTATCAGATTTCGCTAAATAGTTTCCAGATATTGATTATACAATGATATCATCTGCACAGATGTATTTGGTTGTATAGATCTATTGTGACCACTATACTTCTCATCACAGGAAAAAAAATACAAAAGCAATATTTTTCTCTCTCACAAATCACACTGTGACTAAAGGCCCTGCTATAAAATTACCATACACACACTAATTTCACTTCAGTACATGCTCCCACTTGGTGCTCACAGAACTCCCAGAGCTGAACATGTACAAACCCTGAAGTGGTCATTAACACCTGGCTAATTACTTAGAGAGAGACGCATTGGGAAGGCATTACTTCCAACTGCTGTGCATGTGGAATATCTTCTCTTTCCATTGCTCCATCGAAGCCTGCGCTGCCAGCTTTCCTTCAGCAGCCACTGTGTAAAATTGTCAGGAACAAGAAAATAAATAAGAAACAATTTCAGATATTAACATAACCTGCTTCCTCAGTTCCTCAGATCTGAAGTAAGTGCACTTCATCTAGTCACTGTATTAACAGCATCACCCGGGGAAGATCACAATCTCTTTTACGTTTGCTGTGGGAGAAAAAAAGAAGAAAAAAAAAGACAAAATATTCCCTTGTTCATGTGCTTTCTCAGTTATTTGAAGAGATTCAGTGGAATTACAAATATATACTTGCTTTTTATCTCTCACCTTCTCCCAGCCTCCGCCTCGATGCATCGTGTTACAAACGTAAGCGGTTCAGCACAGCCAGTTGTCTCCTGCTGAGCAAACGGGAAAGTGACAAGAGACAAGGTCAGGTTGCTCTTTGCTCCTGTGGTACACAGGTTATTTCGTGTGTCTAAAGCTCTGGCTGTAGCAGGACTGGAGAAATATCAAAAGGTATTAAACTTAAGAAAACAAGGCACCGGGAGAACGTAACCTTCATCAAGCAGGAAAGCAAAAAGATGCTTATTTTTGGCTTTCCTGGTTGCTGTGCACTTGTCTGAACCCACAAGGCTGTTTTAATGTTCTGTTTTATTTTCCCCACTCTTGTTTGAAATGCTCTGGTTTCAGAAATGAAAGCAATTTTCACGAATTGATAGTGGAGAGATGCTGAGAAGTGCACATATACGCACGTAGAGCTGAGAAGGCCCTCTGCTGCCCCACCAGAGGGAGGATAAATACGGCCATAAATGCCAGTAAGAACAAAATACTGAGTTTTTTGCTGAAGACTGATTACAGGGAGGATCTGTGCGAAGACGGTGATTACTGGCTGCTCTTGGATATCCTATGCAATGGTACAAACACACTGGGGCAACGCTTTGGTTTTTCCTTTTGGTGCATTAGAAAGATAGCAGCAATAAGTAAATAAATAAATGCAGCTTTGCAGGATTTGTTTTGTCCACAGTAAATGAGGACCTGGGAAGAAAATCTACGGCTTCTCTCTTTTACTGCTGCCTTTTCAAAAATCCAGTAGGTTTGAATGGGGAAACGTGTATATTTATATACATATATTTATTTGTAGTGATATGCTTTACTCTGCCAAATGTTTCAAAGGTAAATAAACATGTTTTATTGTTTGCTTTTACATCTAGATGTAGCATTTAATAGATATATTAAACAGTGCAAGATATTCTAAGGAAATATTGTGCATCTCACAGCTGAGACTTGCAGTGTCACAACAAATCTATATTTCACTAATGGAAACAAGGCTTTCTCACATAAAGCGCTCAGAGCTTTTGGAGCACATTTTCTACCAGCCTCATTTCTCCCACACTCTCCCAGATGTTCTACAATCACACCCCATTGCTGCTGCAAACAAGACCGTGCTATTGAAATGACCTTCATTTCCTAACAGTTGTATTGACACGTTGAAGCAGGAAATGAGACATAAACGTGGGGTGGAGGAAGGCCTTGGATGAAAAGACACAAAGCAGAAGGACACCTTAATGGACCATGGTAGCTCTTCAAGCAATAAGGATGCACGATAAGTACCACATCCAAAACGAGGCTTAAGCAACTAAAACGGGATGATATATATAGATGATGTCTTGATGCTTAAATGCAGAAATAAAATGAGAGAGCACCCCTCACCCACCACATCTCTATGGCAGCCAGGCTACTTTCTTAAGAGATGGAGAGTTTTCATCTTTTCAGAAAGCAGAGAGAATCAAACATGGGTCTCCTACCTCTGTGGGCTATTATTGCTATTTCTGGCCTCTAGTATAAAGGGCTCTGTGTGTTGGAGGTGGATTTGAAATAATCTCTTTCAAAAGAAGAATAAATCTTAGATTTTCTCTTTCTCTTCTGGCAATGGCAGGGGCACCTGCCCTATGGGGAAAGTTGCAGGTCATAAGTCCTGAGTGCTGCAAGTTTTGGAGCTGGCCTTGTTATGCCCATCTAAATTAATCACTGAGGATGTACGTACAGCAATGATCTGACCTCTGTTATCACAGCCTGATGCTGGACCTATTTCCTTCTCCCCACACAGCTGCAGTGGCAGCTCTAATCACACCAATGCAGTAAGAAAGGTATTCAGGCCCCATATGTCCCTCAGTGGCTCAGCAGGGCCAATGCATGGAAGCCAGTTACATGTTGAGCAGGGCGCCCCGCTCTTGCAGCCACGTGGCTTTCTGCAGAGAGAAGCCAGTGGGGCTGTATAAAGGTCATCAGACTCTATAACAGTGTCATTTCAAGTCCAAACTGCACGACCATTCACTCACCTACTGCTTGTGTTAGAATTCCACAGACAGAGCCACACCAGCAGCCACCAACGGGGAGAGAAACCACAATGCTCACAAAGTTAGACAAAATTAGAGGCAGATTCAAGCCCACTTTTAATCTTAGGGAAGGCTCATGCCATGCTAGCTTTCCTTCTGCACTCGAAAAGGCACATTTTCATGCAGCTGTTGTCTTCTCTTTTCTTGTTGTTGCCAAGATGTAATAGCAGGGTTACATTACTGGCCTCTGGAACAAAACAGAGTGCAGATATCAGAGGAGAGAGAATGTAATAAAAGAATGATCATACTCAGCTTTAACTCCCTGTGTATCAATGGGCCAAATGTCACTTCAAGCTGCAATTTAGAGACATGATTTCTTGACGTGAACAGTAGTTTCTAGGAAGAGTAGTTCTCTGGTCCATTGCTGGAGAGAATGGTCTTAGAATTAAACTTTACTGCATATTTCCATTCAGAGAAAATTTTACTGGGCTGCAAAGACTTCATAGAGTGTTTCTCACAGATTCTTGGGTGATCTAGATATAATTTTGATTGCCTCAAGTAGTATTTCTTTATCCTGAATTGTGAGCTATTTGTAATAGCTCAATGCCTTTGACCACAGGAGATGGAAAATAAAGCTCTCCAGGGTGTTCAGTTATCAATGGATTGTTGACACATATTGACCAGACTGATCATTAGTTTGAGATGTCTCTTTCAAACCGAGTGTTCAGAAGGCTTCTGAAGTCTCTGGATAGAACATGCTTAGAAAAGTAGAGGTGGCTGAAAGCTGGAAGTCATCATTTCTGTGAGCTTCCTAATAGGAGCCCACTGGAGGCTAAGCTCACTGACTCTTACAGTTGACTCTAATGAGACACCAATCGCGAAAGCCAAAATCTTTTATCTTCTTCTCTGACAGTCTTGAGAAATGGCTTGAATTCATCTGAAACCAACCTGAACAGTCCCACACTGTGTGTCTTCCTTATGGCTGTCATCTTGTTCTCATGCAACAAGATTCTGAAGCTTCCACGAGGCTTCAGGAAGGATGGATGTGGTCCCTCACTGAGGTCTGTTGCGCTGTCACAGCCCCACGGAACCCAAACATTTGCTGTGTGTGCTTTTCATTGAGGCCGAGTAAGAAATTAGGGCATCCTTGCATCAGAAGCTTTGTGAGAACCTCAATTTCTTGAGATCATGCCCACATAGGAAATTTTTGAAAAAGGCAAAGTCCAGTGAAGACAGAGAATGCAAAATACATCAAACGTCAAGTGCAGTGGAACAAAAGAGCAAATGAGGAGCAAAGGAAGAACCTGAAGGAAATTCTTTCTGATATAGCACTCAATAATAAATACAATATGTAGTACCACAGTATGCTACTGCAAACTCGCTTTGGGCTGTTCCTTCTATATCTGATATAAACAAAGTTCCTGCAGCTTATTAAATTCATCATAGTCATGCCTCTGCTGCCTGGAGCTACCTGGTCTCCTCAAATACTTGCATTACAATACTGCTTCAGGGATTTCATTTCTAGTTATTATCAAGGTCTGCTTTCATCAGGATTTCAGACGAAATCTAATCATGCTAATGAAATGCTATCTTGACTGTACACTGTATGCTTTGCTCATGGCCACTATTTATTTTCTCCCAACCAAAGTCCATGAGGACAGTTTTCCAGATGTAGAGAAGAATTTGCCAGGACCAAGAGATCTTTCCATCATTGCCAGACAGCTGTATGTATTCCTGTGCTCCCTGGAACACTGTTAGTCTCACTGTAACCTCTGCAGTCCGTGCCAAGATATCAGTAAAGCAGGCTCCTGCAAGTCTGATTCCTGAGTATAGCCTCAACCTAACTCACCTGTGAGTTAGAGTCACATCACGTGTAAGCTGTGACCAGCAGAATGGACAAGTCAAGGGGTTCAGTGTGCTCATTTCTCAATTTTCACTCCACTGACCTATTTCCAGTAGCAGCAGGTGGCGTTAGCAAAGAGACCTAGAGAAAACATGGAGTGTCCACATGTCCTTGATAATGTCTCCTCTTTCTTTGATTGCAATTAAGCCTTTTTTTCTATGCTGTGAGAGACACGATCAGTCTCTGCTTTGTAGTACTGTAACTGCGTATTTACAGGGCAAGTCTTACCAGAGCTGCAGCTTCCTGGTAACACCATGAGTGCGTTACATGATGGAACCCACACCAGGAGTTGTCTTTTCATCATAAAACTATCCAGAATTAAGTTCATCCAGGCAGAGGGCGTACTCTTCCAGAGATCTGGCTTCCTATTTAACAGATAGAACAGGAGTTGCTGCTCCCTTTCTCCTGGGTCTTGGAGTGGCCCCTCAAGTTAATAGCCAGGTGTTGATCCAACATGTTATCATCCTCCTCAAGACCACTTTGTCTTGGGCAACTTGTCGCTCAGCTTCTGTCTGCATACGCAGAAGAACTCAGTGCTCTGCAGTTCTGAGGACAGCATCTCCTGCAGCTACAGTTGGATTCATTTTTTTCTGTCTCAGAAATCGGTCTCTCTGGGTAACAGATACAGACTTTGAGTGACACTGGATGGACTAAATATTGGCAGGGCTAGGAAACTGTACCCCAAAGGAATAGAAAGGACTTGAAGGCATCAGCAGTGCAGATAAGTGACACTTCCTTATGGTTACACAGTACCCAAAGGAGGCCAGCTGCACAGTTGTCTTAGCATAGACAGCTGCAAAACCAGATGCTGAGTGCTCTCAGTCCAGTATAAAAGAAGACTGACCCTAAATAAAATGGAAGGCAGACTCTGCATAAAAACTATGGTTTCCACAGGGGAGAAAAGTCTAACGAGGAGAATGAGACACTCAGATGACTAAGGCAGAGAAATGGAATAAACATATATTGATTCTCAGTGACATATGGCACCATTAGACTGAGATGAAAGCCACAGCGTCCAGACCTGGTTTGGGCTTCCTGGTCGTTGGTGTTTCTAAGCATTCAGAGCAGTGTAGCCAGTAGGAAATAGCAGGTATAGATGCTGAAGAACGTGATAGCAAATAGAAAACTCAAAGGGTAGATGCAGGCTGTCAACATTTCATAGCCTGGATCAGGGGCAAATGCATTCTATTGAATCTCCGTTTTTCATTCTCTATTGAATCTCTCTGTTTCGGTATGAATTGCATTTTCAATCATAACAGACATCTTCTTGAAGCCTTTTCAGTCAGAAAAGAAAAAAAAAAAGGATAATTATTCTTTTCTTTCACTACTCCAAGCTTTCTTTTCTTTCCTCGTAGAAAAACTGGAATGAAAAACAGTAACATTCTTTTCCAATCATAGTTTCCAGTTTCAGAAAGCAGAGACAGAGCTGGGGCTGAAAAAAAAAGACAGAGAAAACCAACCAACCAATCAAACAAAAAGCAACAAGACTAAAGGCTCTGGCTTTCATTTTTCAGACACTCTGGGGCTTAATTTTCCTCTCATGTGCAAATGTAAATCAGACGAAATTCCACTGACTGTAGTGGAGTTGCTCTGATGAAAAAAAGGATATAAGAATGGAGCAGAGTCGTGTCTTTCCTAGTTAAAGCAAACCAGTTAGGCTTAGGGTGATTTTTACCGAATTCAAACATTCTTCTCCCTCCATATCCACCCAAACTCTGTTTAGCCTTGGATATACAGCAGAATCTGAACGAAGACCTTGAAAGCTAAAAGCAGAAGGAAACTTGAGCGTAAATTAAGTTTCACCTTCAGAAAACAACTGCATGAGAAAAACTCAGAAACAGACAAAAAATGGTGTGTTGTCCTGGTGCAGTTTGCATACGGTGTCAGTCAGAGGGCTGACAGGCAGCAGGGACAGCTGGGTGGAACAAAAATGCACCAAGACTGCATTCTGCAATAGGGATGCAAGGGGAAGCTCCAGTTAACCTACAGAGGATTTTTATCTGCTGCATACGGTACCAGAGAACACCATGCCTTTCACCCTCTCCCTCCTTGTACTCATGTATGCAACATTTATTCTAACTTGATGCGTTTTTCTTTTCATTTACGGTTGAAAGCTGAAATCAGTTTTGTACTCCCATGGAACTCTTCAAATTCCCACCCAAATTATTTAGAGCTGATCTTCCAACCCAGAGGGGCTCTGCTGGCAGTACTTCCATTGAATATCATTTATATTCCCACTGAGTTCTGCAATAAAGCTCCCCCATCTGAATGACTGAGGGCAGCATATAACACTATCTGGCTGAGAGAGTCCATTCCCAATCAGCTTTGTGAGTAGTTACCAAGCAAGCCATCGTGCTGTTACAAAGCTACTCTCATTTGGATCCTCTCGTTTGCCTGCTGAAGTGTAACAAATTATTTCCCTCTTCCTTTTTCTTCTTTTACAAATTATACACAACTGCTGAGACCTAACCAATGACTTTTGTGTGAATGCAATTGAAGTGGGATCCCTGGTAATAGTCATTATTCCATTTCACTAATGGTCACACCTTGAAAAGCCAAAGCAAAGCAACAGAGCATAAAAGAGAAGTTCAATGAAGCAGAAATGGTTTGATATGGTATTCAAAGCTCATGTTCTTTTCAGCAGTTGAGGTGGGAAACTACCCTAATCAATGCTAATGTACCCTCCTTAGGCTGATCTGCAAAGCCAACTGTTAGGCATTATTTTCTATTTCCTGAGCCATGAGAACCCAGATTGTGTGTTCTTTTATCAGAAACTATCCACAAGGATTGCACAGGGTTGTCTGATGGAGGAAAGAGAAAAGGATGCCATGGTTCACTGGTCCTGACTTTGCTGTATCACAATCCACATGGTCACAGGATACTGAGCTCCTGTAGCATAAGATGGACACTGAAAGCCAACTCAGCCTCTCCTAAGGACCAAACAAAGAAGAGGTTTCTTCTCAAAGGGATTTAAAGCAATTAAAATGAAGTTCCTGATCAGATTTAGCTTCTAGGAGTGACCATGGTTCTCCCTGCTCACTACAGATATAGGTTTGCATTTGACCTTTTTGCTGAAAACTTATAATGAAAGAATCCAAGTGTGTTTCTGGCAACATCTGTCAGTGATGTTTTTCTCCCTTTAAAAGGCAGATCAGCTCTTTTTTCTCATCCCTTTTAGGGAGGCTGCTTCTGCCTACTGCTGCCCCATGGTGGTTGTATCTCATGGACAGAGCTGGCATCTTGCATCTCCATGTTTGTTGTTCTAGGGCCATCTTTATCAGTCCTTTATCCTTCGAGGACACTGAGCAGTTTCTCATTCAGCCAGGCTAATGTCCTTTGACATCCTTCTTTCACTGTGGAACAATTTGCATTTTACCTGCAACATAATGCCTTAAGGAACAGCCAGCTTTCTGGTTTATTCCTTTTTCCCTCAGACTTGTGCCCCAGGAGCCCCCACCTCCCCATTATCAGCACATATTGATATCTGAGGCTTTGAAGTCCATTCTGTGCATTCGCTGTCATCCTGCCAGAGTCATGAACTTTCACAGCCTTGGATGCTTTCACCCAAATTGCCTTCCCCCTGCCTATTCCCAATGAATTGAACCATCTCAGAGTCAAGACTGGGAAAACCATTCATGTAACTCCTATATACTGACCCTGTTGCTGCACACTGTGAGAAGCTGATGCACACAGCTTGCATCTGGCTCTATTTTTCTAATCCTTCCCAACCTGTGTCCTGCCATTGATGCCACTCCTTTTCCATCATGCAGAAACTTGCATTAAGTCAGCCCCATGCATCACAAGAAAGTCCTCCTCCTCCTGGCCAGAGCAATCTGTGCTTTTTGTATTAATGTGCCAGACAGTGGAATTGTTCCACCCTGTGCTTTTTATGCCAAATTCATCATACTTTAAAGCACGGAGACTTCCCTTGGCCAGTCTGTCTGGTCAAATCTCTGGGTAATTTTTATGAATTGCTATGAAACAGATAAAGAAAACTTTTGGCAAATTTTAAGCGCCCAAGCTTAATGCTGCCCAATATCACCCACAGATATTACAATTACGAGATCAAGATGGAAATGAACACGGAACGAAACGACAGGGCATTTATCCACGTAATGAAGCTATTCAGAATTGCCACTGATTGGATTTTAAACACTTTTTTAAAGAGCAGAACGGCCGTAGACCCCTCACTCCTCAGGAATACAGAATGACACTCTCAGGATTCAGGAGGTTGGTTGCAGAAGCAAGGCTGCTCGCTGCTGCCTCCTGCACTACTGCATTCATCCTCTCCTGAAACATCCCCACCAGCCAGCAGACAACCTTGTGCTGACAAGTTCAAGGTCCAGGCGTGGCTTAGGTGCAGCAGCATGCATGCAAATTGGAGTCACAGAACAACTGAATGCTAAATGAATGCTTGTTCCCTGTTCTGCAGAGGGAAATTTAAAATCCGTTATTCGCTGGCTGAGATATTGATAAATGTGTGTATTAATTTACTATTTCAGTTGTGTATTTCTTTAGTTAATTACGTCGCAACTTAATTTATCTTCTGTCAATTTGTTTTCCCTCAATAAATGATCCGCCAACACTACGTTATTTTTAATTAGCCTGCAGCAAGTGTCTCTACGAATGTAAATCAAATGCTTATTTGAGCCATTAATTGAAAAGGAAAGAACATTGAAATTCATATTGCATTATTCTTTTTGTTTATATAGGTTTCTTTTTTTAAATTCTTGGAAGGATTATGACAAAACAGTGCCTGCAGCAAGGAATTGACAACACGCTGATAGCCATAAAGGAACAGAAATGTACAAAAACAGTCTACTTTTTTCTAGCAGATAATAAATGCCAGGTACTTAAAACAAAAACTGTAACTGAAAAAGTCAGTTATCGATGATGGAGAAAACAGGAACCCATCTCTCTCCAGCCATTCTCTTTTTTGTTTTTTTTGGTATTTAATTTAGGGAACAACCATTTCGGATATATCTGCATGAAGAGGTACAGAAAACCAAGGCTCTTTTCTTGAGGAGTATTCAACCCAGTGGAGAAACTACAAAATAAACTAAATATAGGGACTGCTATCACTCTGTTGCTTGGAAGGTTTTGCAGCTGCTGGGGCAGACTGGAGCACTGCCCCTCATTGCACAACGCTGCTGCCTGTCCCTGCCTCCCTGGGTTTTGCTCCAAGGCACGGATTGATCCCTAGGGATGTGCTACCATCTTCTTTCATCACTATGGCAGAATTCCTCTGGTGTTCTGACTGCTTTCTTTCCCTACTTTAGTGGAAGAACTCTGTTCCATCTGGTTTTTATTCCACTTTTCTCTTATTTTTATTTTATTTTATTTTTTTTTTCAGGTTGTGAAATCATTGAGTCCTGAAAAAACAAAACACTCGGTGTCATTCTGTTTTATTTTCTGCATGCTTAATTACAGCAAGGTTTTCAAGCTTTAGGTGTCACTTTAAACAGAACTACTGCTGATACCACTTTAGTCAGAGAGGTGTTTGGGATTTTTATTGCATTTTGTAATCACACAATTCCCCCTATTTCAAGCCAAACATCAATGGCCCATCTGGCACATCAACAATAGTTCAAAAGAAAACCATTGTCTTACAATAATGAAGCAGGCAGCATTTTTAACCTTGATGTTCTGGGATGTCTGAGTGCTTCTCTGTGAAAAGACTGGTTATGAGAAAACCTCTTAATAGCTCAGATTTTCTGTAGCATTCTGTACAATGGTTTCCCAGAGGGACCTTATCTTCATAATTATCTTCGTTATTGTTTCTCTGTGCCATGTGTCACCCTATTGCACTACTCCACCTGAAGAGTCCTTGATTGCTGTGTGACTTGTATGACAAAAAGTGCCAGGCACACATTATTTAGTGCAAGGTGCTCTTAAGGGGTTTTCTAATGAAATGGGGGGGAACTGCTGTTTTTGAAGGAATACATCTTGCTGTGCTGAGGTGAGGGAATACTACAGCAGCATTTTGTCATCCATTGCTTTCTGCACTGTCGCAGTGACTTTTGCAAGTGGAAAGCTGCTGTGATTATCAGTAATTTGATTTCAGATTTACAGTCACTGAATGGATGCAGCTTCTTAATTTCGAAGGGCAGCAGAGTAAGGGCCTGGGAAGTAAATGATGAAAAATACAAGAAGAAATACTCCATTCAAAATTCATGAAAGTGAAAGACTTGGGGAATAGATGATCTTGAAAGTTTTACTCCCCAGAACAGGACCGAGTGCTCTTTGCCACTTCTATGTCATGCATTCCTATGAGATCAGCATCCCCTGAGTCCTCACTGCGTCATCTGTCAAGACTGCAGTTCCCATCCAGTTCCTAATGGCTCACTGTGCAACCCCTTCTAAGCCCCCTGAGTGCTTTAACACATGCTTAGTCCTACTGAAGTCAAGAGCTCACCAACAAGATAAGACATTTTCAGTCCCGGCATCTGACTCAGACGCCCAGAGATGCAGATTAAACACTTGAGAAAAGCCGTCTGCTGCTTTTATCATCTAAATTCTGCAGCTGAGCTCTAGTAAAGTCCTTAAACCCACCATTCAGATGCTGTCTAATCCAGTTGCCTCTGGCCCCTGCATGGGGCACAGCAAAGGACACTGGGCTTCTGTTGCTGCAGTGCTGCTCTGCTCATCTGAAGGTATTTGCTGCGATTTTGCACTGCTTATGAGGCTCTCAAACTATTGCACTGCCCAGAATTAGCCTGGAAATCTTTTCAAACTTGTCATAAAGTGATCAGGGCTCTGATTTCCACAGGACTCGCAAGGGTTTAACACCCAGCTGCCTGAAATTTGCCTTTCCTCTGCCAGTCCCACTTCTCTGCAGAGGCTCTTGGATGCAGTGATCAGTTGGTGCTGGTGGCAATAACCAGGGAAAAACTCAGCCAAATCTTTGGGTTTTGTACAAGATGTCTTTTCAGAGCACCTGGATAGAACCAGCCTCAACAAGAACTTGAAGCACGGGAACAGTTTCTTGCTAGGGATACAAGAAACAACTGCCCCTCGAAGCCTGAGGTGAAGGACAGTTTGGATATGGTTCTTCTTTTTCCCCTGCAAGTACAATTTTTAAAAATAAATAAATCTTATTAAAGTTTAATTTTAAGAATGTCCTCTGTTTTCAAATTCTTGATTGAATTACCCTTTAAAAATTAAATTGTAATCCTTTAGGAGTTATTGATTCAGAAGAAAGAAAATGCCAATAGTCCCATTCTGGGCTGAAACGTTTCCCATCAAATTGACATAATGCTTTCAATTTGCCTAAATAACTCATTGAATCTGACTTAACTCTCATGGCTGGCTTTTCTAGCCTTCAGTATCCGTTTAGTAAGGCAGAAAGAAAGATGTCACAAGCTCAGCCTCAATTGTGCATGGTGACAAACGTTCCACCTGGGCACAGAACGACTCCCTGCCATCCCTGGCTATGGTGACACTGGCTTTTAGTGACTGGCAGTGGGCAGAAAGGATTTCCTATGGCACTGCTCTGAGCGCCTGTGGTCAGCATTGGCCCAGAAATCCTTTGGGTGAGTGCTGAGCATCCTTTGTTGCAAGGTGGCTGCAGAGGACCTATGAAGAATTTGTCTCAGATGTGTGAAAAGGTGTTGAGGGGAGCAGGTTTGTGCTGGGCTGTGTATCACAGCAGTGCAGGGAAGGCTTCTGGCTCCTTTTGTCTGCCTACCCATCCACCCAGCTCCCACACATGAAACCTGAACGACTAAGAATCAGCCTCCAAACACTCCTTTCCCTTTTCCCCTTGTTAAATTACACCTCCAGCTACAGCCAAGGCGCCACAAAAGAAGAAATAAACTTTCCATTATGTTTTGCAGGAGTCTCAGCTCATTTTTGAGTTAAAACACCAACATGACAAAAAAAAAGTCAGAATGAATAGAGCCACCAAGATACAAACATGGTCTGTATAATTCAGAATCCCCATGAGAACAAAAGGTTGCAGTTCCTGAATAGAGGCACTGTTGGGAAAGCACTTGAAAAAGGGGATGAATCAATTAATGCTTTTGATAGTTTGAATGTCCCACTATCTAAAAAACAAGCACTGCTTTAATAGTGAGATAATTCAGTTTACTGAATCCAATTACATGTAATTGGCTTTTTCTCTTTTTCTCCCCCCCTCCCACCCCCCACTCCCCCCCTTTTTAATTGCTGTTGGAACCAAGACTTTAATGCACTTGCTCTGGCTCTGCCAGATGTTTCAGTTATTGGTGTTGCAAGGGCATGCTAGGGATCACAGGATTCAATTAACATCAGAGGTGCAGCCCTCAGCCCGAATGGCTGCAACACATCAGCGCCTCCCAACTCTGTAACCCCAGATTAAAAAGTGCTCGTGAAATCCTGCCAAAAAACCACTTATGAAAGTTCCCAATGAGGCAAAGTGTCAGTTACTCTTTCCATTTCTTGGGGAGAGCGAGCCTTTTTGCTTTGATATGATGCTCGTGTTCTGAGACATGAGGTTTTTTATCCATCTCATAGAGTAATGCACTGAAGGAGCCAATGGTGCTGGAGGTCAGGTGAGCATAACAAGCTTCGTGGGACCTTTCTGGCAACGTTTACTTGTTTGCCTGGGACCTCTGCTCAGCAGGACCGTGCCTTCCTTCCTGGCTGCTTTCCAGCCCAACCCTTCCTCTCCTTACTATAACAGAATTAGTAGTTTGCTTCAGCCATCACCGACAAAGGCACAACTCATATTTACAGCTCTCTGGCAATGTTCCACCCTCTACCACGGGCTGGCAATAGAAATGTAAGGATTTCACTGGCTTTCGCCCCCAAAAAGGGGCAAACATTTTGGAGCGTTGGGTGCATGACCTGCTCACAGCTCCAGGTACCCTACAAAGGCTCTGCTGCTGGCTCTGCTTTCCTGGCTGGCACTGTGCACTCGTTGCTGACTCCTTCTGGGGGATGTTGAGATGGGGTCTCCTGGCCACGTTAAGAGAAATGAGTCATTGTGAATGTGCATGAACTGCAGTTCTTTGGTCACTGTGGGAGCATTCAAGAAGATTTGCTGCCTTTTTTTCCTGAAAAATTGCTTCCTTTCCTCTTTCCTTCTCCTTTATTTCCTTTTCCATTTTTTTTTTCATTTTTGTTCTTCCTTCATTTCTTTCTTAGCGAAACAAAAAAGAAGAAATACTTGAAGCCTGTTTTCTTAACAAGATGACCATGCTGATGAAAAAATTTCCCCGTCTTATTCAGACATGACTCTCCCCTTTGAACCCATTCTTCACTGCAGGACACTTCAACAAACTCCTGTTTTGTGAACTGTTGCCAGATGGGAAGAAAGCAGCATGCTGGCTGTGCTGGGTGCTGTTATGAGTGTATCAGTGATTGACAAGGCGATTCACACATGTGGATGTAGCTGGCAAAGTACTGTCAGATGCCCAGGATCAAAGGTCCTCCAAGCATGCAGAGTGCTGCTCTGAATTAGCATCAGCATCCAGCAGCCAGGGCACAGCACTGTGGGCTGAGTCACAAACTACAAACTTCCCAGCCAGACAAACAGCCTGCCAGAGGAAAGCACATGCTGGAGGATGGGAAGGGTGCTGCACTGCTGTTAAAGCAAATTAAGCCCCTCCCTGCTTAAATCCTCTTTACCCCACTCACAGTTTTCCCCTCGTCGCCTTGCAAATCCTGAATGCTGCATGCTACTGTCACCCCACGCTCATTACCACCTCACGTATGCAATGGGAAATCTGATTTAATTAGCCACTAATAGAAAGTTAAAGAATCTAGCTCTGAAACTGATGCATCCAGGCAGTTGTGAGGGCAGCTAATCTGTATTCATCGATCTGTCTTTGCGCCTGAACTTTTCAGCAATCTGAGCTCAGGGGATTTGGAGGGATGGGAAGGACAACAATTGCCAGCTCAGTCTCTCCCAAGAGACGGCATCTTTTGCACCGTGCCCAGCAGAATCATCGCCACATCATTGGGCTGATTTTCTACAACTTGCTGTTGGATGCGCAAAGAAAGGGAGAGGAGGGAGTTCCTCCTTACAGAAATACCCTTAATCCATTGCCCTGTGCACGGAGGAGTTTCCTAACACAGACCACTGCATCTCATGCCCGGGGCTTGACCTCCCTATCTGTTCACAGATGGAGCGTGTGTATAAGAGGAGCTACTTTCAGTCTTTAGAGACATTTCTCCATCTGTGAAAAAGAGTCTCTGCTGGGCAGCCCCAAGGGAAGACAGCTCTTCCTCCCTTTGCCTGCAGACAGCCAGGTGGCTGCAGAGTGGGCCTTTGCTAGCATCTGAAACACAAATGCAGGCATCTTGTTTTCCAGGTTTGTGCTTCAGTGCTGCTCTTCAGAAAAAATATGAAGGGGGAAAAATGACCTGAACCTCTTTGATCTTCTGAAAGAATTGAGTTTAATCCTGTTTGAGTGTGGGGGAAACAGTTTGGGTCGTTTCCTCTTTAGGTCTACTGGGGTCATCCACTTCTGATCTGATTCTGATTTGAGAAGAAATGTACCATATGGTGAACTCGATGGGAACCCAACTCAAAGCTCCTTCCAAACTCCTCCAATGGTTTTTAAGACAGATGCTTTGCAGGATAAGTGCTAGCCGTGGGGTTAGAAGCTATAAATACAGTGTGCAAGACCTCCAGGCTGCTTTGCAGTCGAAGGCAGAGTTGCTTTTGTACTGGCAGCAAAGAATTCCTCCAAAGTTCTATTCAAAGAAAAAAAGTTCCTTTCTTACTTTGGCTGTTAAGAATATTCTTTTCACTGAACATTTCTTTGACATTCTCTGGGTCAGGTGATTCATCCCATGCCCTGTGTTCTGCTTTTTGCTCTACCTCTTTTTTTTTTTCCCCCCAGCCACATCCGCTTCTAATAGGATTTTGTATGTGATTAGCAGGAAGCTGCTAAGATAAATGACAGCAGCGTCCCACGTTTATTCCTCTGAAGTGTTAATTCAGTATGGAGACCCTCAGGTCTCTGGAAAGAGGACAAATGCAACTCCTCCCCAGTATACAGTATTCTGTAAATTTAATTCATTATCATTTGATGATTTCATCTGTAACTTTTTTTCAAAGCAGTGGATCTTAATGACTCAGGAATGCCCACGCAGACAGTAACAAATCTCTGTGCCTTTTCCATGTCGCCGTGCTTCCCAGAGTCTCACAGAAAGTCACTGTGACTGCAGATGCACAAAGAAGTGTCTCCTGTTTGAAAATATTACTCAGGCTCCAGGAAATTCTCATTTCGTCAGGCTCTTGCTGGAGTTATCTGGAAGCAATTGTCTTTTTCAGCAGAGTCTGATGTTACCCAGTCCTGACCAGCCTAAAACACCACAATCTCTTGGCTGAGTGATTCTTGAATACCATGGAGATAATGAACTTGCTTGGGGCTGTATCTTTTGCAGGAACCATGCCCTTTGTCTTATGCTCCGTTTCTTATCTTTAAGCCAATTACTTATCCATGTAGTCACGCTGTGCTTTATTACACAGCCTCTGAGTTTCCCCAGAAGCATTCTGAAGGGAAACCTTGCCAGGAGCTTTCGAGTGGTCCAAGCAGCCTGCAGTAAGTAGGTGCTTTTTCCCTACATACCCACTGATCTCTTGAACTGTGGCTATGCTGCAGACTGCACTGATTTCCCAGGTCCCCCCTCACCCCATTCTTTGGCCCATCTGTCCTCAGTGCAGATGCCAGACCATTGGACAGGCAATGAGACAACAAGAACTGCAAGTGGCAACTTTCAAGACTCACTGGCCTTTCAGCTACTGCTCCCCAGGCTCCACAGGCAGCCCTAAAAGGCTTTACAGGAACGTAGCCAGTAAAACATAGCCAGTAACATCATCCTATGGCAGCAACCTATACGTGAGAATGGCTAGAGATCTACAACGTAAAGGACTTTGTACATCGCTGAAGAGGATTATTTGTCTTTTCCTTTAAGGTTCCTTCCTTTACAAATATTTTTTCTTCTGCCAAGTCATGTTTCCCAAAGGTGCTTTTCATGCAGTAACACCCTTCTCAAGATAGGACACTAGATCCAATCAGACCTTATTTACCACTTTTTCTTTTTTTTAGCAAGCTGAGAAACAAGTCATTTATAAAATAAAATCCCAAGGAAAAATACCAGACCAAAGCAATGATTCTTGTTACAGATTAGCCAGGTGTTTGGTTTTTTTCTTCTTCTGTTTGCTTGCGAGCTAGAAACCACAATATTGCATGGCCTCTGACAAACCTTAGAGAAGACATGGCCCTTTTTACCTGCCTCATTTGCACACTTCACTCTTCAATTCTATCACCTTTACAGACTGTGGTCCTCAAGCTGGAGATCACTGTGTCACAGTGCACAAATGCAGATAGCACTCACCACAGAAGGGCTTTGATCAGGGCTGGCTCTTCATATGCTGTTATCTAATAATAATATAACAGCACCAGAGAACAGAATCTGTTTGTCCTGATCTACTATCTGGATTTGGCAGCTCACCCACATCTCCTCAGGCTGGGACAGAGTTGGCCAGAGCCACATGTGTGTGTGCAACCTGACCAAAAGCAAGAAAGCTGCACATACCTGTGTTTGTATTGCAACACCCGCAGCAGAAAGCAGCTGGTAGTCACTGTGGACCTCCTGCTCAAGGCACAGCACACCTCCATTGGCTCATTACTCCTTACGAGAACATTTGTAATGCAGGCTGGCACAGAGCTGGGGAGATGAATTGCTGTAAGTCACCTCAGCCAAAAGAAAACAAATAAAAAGAGACCGAAACGGGCAGCAATTTGTTCTTTTTGCTGTGCTACGAGTGCTGCAGGGCCCTGGGTGGCAGCAGAGCCTGCAGCTTCCCAGGACAGCTTCAGCATTGAGATGCCTGCAAGCCACGTGGGCAGGCATTGGGCACTGCTGGCAATAAGAATACAACCAACAAAAGTATTGCACTGGGTGAGTCGGCACGAAGCCCCCAAGAACATTTTGCTGGTGTTTGTTCCGTGTGACAACAGGCTTCCTCCATGCTGCAATTGGACAGAAAATTGATTTTCTGGCCCATGAAAATTTCTTTTTTTCTCCCCTCTCCAAAATAGAGAGGGCTAAAATTTCCAGGTAGCGTTATGTGGAAAGAGAGAAGTAAAATCTGTTGGTTTCCCAGAGGTTAATTCCAACTGTTAATGATGCTGTGTGAGCACATGCTGCTGGAAGGAGCAGGCAGGGCCACCAACCTCCCATTCAATACCAGCCCAGGCTGCCCAGGACCCCATCAACCTGGCCTTGCACACCTCCAGGGATGGACGGGGCATCACAGCCTCTCTGGGCAGCTGTTCCAGCACCTCACCACTCTCACAGCAAAGAACTTCTCCCTGACATCCAATCTCAATCTTCCCTCCCTCAACTTCAAACCATTTCCCCTTGTCCTGCTGTTATCTCCCCTTTCCAAGAGTTGATTCCCCTCCTGTTTGTAGGCTCCTTTTAGGTACTGAAGGCTGCCATGAGGTCACCCTGCAGCCTTCTTTTCTATAGGCTGAACAAGCCCAGCTCCCTCAGCCTGTCCTCATAGGAGAGGTGCTCCAGCCCCCTGATCATCTTTGTGGCCTTCCTCCAGACCCTCTCCAACAGCTCCCTGTCTTTCTTGTACTGGAGGCTCCAGATCTGGACGCAGTGCTGCAGATGGGGCCTCACAAGAGCAGAGTAGAGAGGGACAATCACCTCCCTGTCCCTGCTGGCCACCCCTCTTCTGATGGAGCCCAGGATCCCATTTCTGAGCTGCAGTAGCACGCTGCTGGCTCACGTTCAGCTTTTCATCCATCAGGACCCCCAGGTCCTTCTCTGCAGGGCTGCTCTCAAGCACCGCTCCTTCCAGTCTGTATGGATGCCTGGGATTCCTCCAGCCCAAGTGCAAAACCTTGCACTTTGCTGTGTTGAACATCATCAGGTTCACCCAGCTCCACCTTTCCAGCCTGTTGAGGTCCCTCTGAATGGCACCCCTTCCTTCCACCGTGGCACCCGCACCGCTCAGCTTGGTGTCATCAGCAAACTTGCTGAGAGTGAGCACGCAGCTGTGTGCTAAATGGGAAGGGCAGGGGCTGGGATGATCCCTGCAGTGAAAGCAGCAGAAATCTCGGCTCGAGCGAGAAGGGACACCGCAGGCTGTCCTTTCATACCGATCTAATAGGAAAACACGTCAGCCGGTGGAGCCGCGGTTGTTTCCCTCTGTTGGAGGGCCGTGCTGCAGTGCTGCCCGCGGCCGCTAGGGGGCGCCCGACCGCCGCGCAGCTCGCGTGGCGCTCAGGTGGGAGCGGGCGGCTGCGCCGAGGGGAGCTGGGCGTCTTTTGCTGCTCTATGGCGGCTTCCATTTGTAGGATTTTGTGGGTATTTTTTTTGTGTTTTGTTTTGTTTTCCTTTAATTTCTATGAAATTGCTGTGGTTGTGCAGCTGTTTGCAAGCGAAATCTGGGAGACGCATTCCAGAGGCATCGTTAAATAAATGGCCAGCACACAACTAGGTCTCCCCCCTGCACGTGTATCTCTGGTTTCTCGAATGGAGAAAAGGATGACAGGATAGCAAACCTGGCCTTCCCTTCACACCTGTGGCATCTTATTGCTGGCACAAAAGGAACTTGCTTCTTTCTCACTGGGAGGTGATTTTGGGGTTCACTGCCCATGCTAATTGTGGAGCTACCTGCAGGTGTCTGCGTGCATTTCCAAGAGCAACGTGTTATAACTGACCCTCCTTTGGGCAGGGAGGTTGTGCTGAGCCATCTGCAAAGCTGCCTTCCAGCCTCAACTCTTTATGGTGCTGGGGTTTGTCCTTGTTGGTGCTGCTCAGTGCTGGGAAGGCTTTGGTGAGCAGATGCACGGCAGGGGCTGTTCCCTTTGGTAGAGGCCGTCTAAGGAAGTGCTATGGGCTTTTCCTGGCATCCAGACGGGGGCTTTTTGTTATAAATCATGATCTTGGTGTTCAGCGCATCCCACATCATCCATCTCGCTTTATTTACACTGAGGAAGCAATCTGAGTTTGCTCCCTGAGTCACCTTCTGTGGGCAGAGGAAATGTGAGCGCTGAAACATCACTTCAGGGCTCTGAAGTAACACCTGACCTTAAGTAAAAGGTGTAAATAGCCTTTCTTCCCACTCCTTGTGTCAACAGGGTGCAGACCAAGGCTCCCACTCACTGGGAGAATTAAACACCTCTCAAAAATATTAGCTCTGTGACTCTCTCTCTGTTTTTCTGTGTGTTTCTATGCAGTGTCAGTGATCTGGCACCTCTCCCACAGCCTTTGCCGTTACGGGGGCAAGATGCTGCCTGTGGATCCCTCTGATACGCAGCAGCATTTGGATTAATATTGCTTGCTGTTACTCAGGGTGTGAACAGCCCCATGGCATGGCAGCCTGTCTGAGCTGCCTGATGGGATGAACTGGGGTCAGCAGCAATGGGAAACCTGTGATGAAGCTACTCCCTTGCTGCTGGCTTATGAATTAAAGGTAAAGGATACCTAAAAGTGGATTAAAGATAGTTTGCATCTGTCTGCTTGTGCTGCAGATCAAGGCTATTTGTGGCCAAGGAGGAAGTATATTCCTTGCATGGTAATTTACTCCATCTCTTTATCAATCTTCCTCTCCCCTTGGTCTGTACTCCTTGTTTTTCTATTTTGGGAGATAATTCTCTGATGCTGGACTGACCTCCAAGCCTTTTTCCAGGAGAATGAGGTCAGCAGAGAAAAGCAGTCCATAAACTTTTCCCCACCACTCGATTCTGCTTTTCCTTTCACACTGCAGCTTCCTCGCATCTCTGAGCTGAGGTCAGCATGCAGTCTGATACTGATTCATAATGGGAAGAACCCCATCTGCTTTTGCTGTTAAGTCTGAATGGAAAAGAGCTGTGTCCATTGCATGTTTAATTATGCCTGAATAAGAAATCTCCTTGGGACCATTTCATGAAGGACACTTTACAAATGTTTTGTATTATTATTGTAATAATGTAGCAGGAGCTACGCATGCGTGGAGAAGAAACCAGTCGTGAGCAGAGCAGGCATGCAGTCTTTGGAGAAATGCCAGTTTGCTGCCGTGGAAAATGAAGAGGGCACGTTACCCTCCAGAGCTGAGCATCCACTGTGCTCATGCCTTGTTTTGGGATGCTCCTCGCTGCAATTCACAGCCCAGTGGCCCAGGGCAGTGCCAGTGCAATCTGTTTCATCTGGGGAGAGGTGGAAGCATCTTGCTGTGTGCTCACCAGTAGGGGAAGTCGTGATGCTGTGTTCAGATGGGTGTTGATGTTCTCATGCATCAGGCACTCTGGAGATAAAGGAGAGCAAACCGTCGCTCAGGTCTCTCAGCTCGTGGCAGCAGCGTACAGCAGTTGGTTTTTAGCACTTTGATTGTTTTCTGTGCTGGTGAGGTTAGCTGGAGAGCCCCACTGAGAGCTAATAAAAGCAAAATACCATAGCACGTATTAGGAATTGCAAAAATGATAAGATTCAGGAAAAAAAAAAAAGTAAAAGCATGGAGGCAGGGGATGAGCATGAAAGGCTTTGTATCTGCTTGCCCCAATCTTGCTCTTTTTAAGGCTAGAGGAGCTGAGTGAAGTAACCATCTTCCTGGCTCATCCTTGGTCGTCCACTGTTACCATTTCTCTGGTCTTCTTCTGTTTTATAGAGTCATAGCATGGCCTGGATTGAAAAGGACCACAGTGACCATTTAGTTCCACCCCCTGCTGTGTGCAGGTCACCAACCAGCAGCCCAGGCTGCCCAGAGCCACATCCAGCCTGGCCTTGAATGCCTGCAGGGCTGGGGCATCCACAGCCTCCTTGGGCAACCTGTTCCAGTGCGTTTCCTGCCCCCACTGGACATGGTGTGAAACAAAGCCAGTTGAGAAACTGATGGTAGAACAAGTTCTCATAGGAAAATAGAGATAGTTTTATCTAGATGACGCTTGCTGGTTGGAGCAGGAGGGACTTTTTACAGGTGTCACATGAGGGGTGCTTGGCCAAACCCCCTAAACTTGTAGTTTTCAAAGAATGGTTTCTGCAGTCTGCAAAGCAGTGCATTGCAGACCATGCCAGGTGTTACATCCACCCCCTGATGTGGGTCTGAGGTGCTTCCCTGGCCCTTGGCACACGAGGAGCTTCCTGTCCCTGGGGATGGAGCTGGACTCACAACCTTCCAAGCACAATGATCCCAGGGCAGTCATTTGTGGCGTGAAAATGAGACGTTTGGGGCTTAAGGTTGGTTCTGGTGGAAGGAAAGAAGACAATTCCACTCCCTCAAAACTTTTGGTTAATGCAGAACAAAACATTTCTTCCAGTACTGTGTGTTCTTCTTTCTCAAAATCTTCTGAGCTAAATGGAAGGCAATGTCCTAATAAATGAAATCAAAACAAGTTAAACATGGGAAATGCCTATTTTTGGGTCTTCCTTGAATATTTTTTGTAGTTTTTCTTGATTAAAAAACCAAAACAGAGAGCATTTGTAAAATACAGCAGGGTGGCCAGGTGCTTCCTCTGATTCACAGCAAGGCTGCAGCTATAAATAATGTTAACAGTAGTAGTAACTTGTTCAGCACAGCTCAGAAGCAATGTTAGGCTATCAAATAAAAGAATGAGCAGAACTGAGTGTGTGCATGAGAGTCCATGAAAGAGCCGTGTCAGCATTCTGTCCTCTGGCTGTGGAGGAGAGGAAAATCTTAAGTGTTGTGATGTGGTTTTATTTCCTTATTTATTTATTTTACTGCCAGCGAACAGAGAGCTGCACTGGGACAGAGACAAGAGCATTCTCTTTGAAGCATTCTGCTGCCTTTCTGCACAGCATTTCTAAGAGCATCCCCTGAACTGCCTGGATTCCTGCTGCAGATTAAAAGTACGTGGAGATGGAGGATAAAAGGGGCGTTAGCAATTAGCTCTGGTGATAACTTCAGCTGCTGAGAAAGTTGCACAAGCGAAGAACTATTAATTGAAATCCCCAGTTAATACAGAAGTGTCAATAATGAATGCATAATGGAGAAAGTCCATTTAATTTTTAATTATCACCATCCCCCTCCAAACAAATACAATGTGTTAAATCTTCCTGTCACCTTCAGCCACGCAAAGGATGTTTGATGGAAGTCTTCATTAACCCCGGGTCTGCTCACGGCATCCTGCCAGGCCATTAGCTAGTTAGTTACAATAGAAATGACTGGCACTTGGCATGAGAAAACCCGGGTGGCCCTTGCCAGGTCCAGAACGTGGCAGGAATTAACTCTGTGTGATCATTGCAGGAGGAAGCTGAAATTCCTTGGCTGAGCTTTCTGAGCTGGCAGGGTCTGGAGCACATCATGCATCTGACTGGGAGCTTTGGGAGCTCATGGAGTCCCAGTTAAGTCTCAGTTCCCAGCTGAAATCCTTGTTGGTTTGGGGGCCGCTTCCGAGCGTGACCAGGGGGACTCCTGGCAGGTCTGCCAAAGCAGCAGCGCAGCCTGACTTCCATAGATTGAGGAGTATGGATGTGCTTATGTTCCAGTTTGAGCAGTGGGATGTGCACTGAATGAAGTACTTCAATCCTGAAGGAGAGTGTTGACACCTGAACGCATTTGGGTTTGGACATGGAGCATATTTAATGACCAAATTTAGGATTTGATCAAGGAAGCCAACTTGAGAAGAAACTGCCATGGGCTTTTGGTGAATCATAGCTGGCCTGGGATTCTCATTTCAGCTAAAAGCATGAGCAAGTTCTTGGTCAGGTTAATCCAGATGGAATAATCTTGGAATAATCTTGCTAATGACCAGGGCTGTAGTAGGCTGAATTCTGTGCATCAGGTGATTTAAATCACAACTGATTCTCCCAAATCTGGATGAAGTTAACAATGTGAAGCTGATGGAAGCTGGGTGAAAATCAGGCCACAATTATCTGCTGAAAGCATGAATAGATGCAAGCAAGCAGCTCTCACTTCCCAGGGGCATTGGCTCATGGGGAACTGCCAGAACATCGTGCTTGGGATGGGCTTGAGGCAAGGGTTTACAGCTCCAGAAAGTCACCTTCTAACGCCTGTCCCAGATGTGTCCTTGTCCCAGATGTGTCCTTACATTTACTATTCTTAGCATCTCACTCTCAAATGAGTTTGCCTACAGACAGCCTTCTGGGGATTCAATTAAACTCTAAAATAAAATAAACACTATCCCTTAGTAAGGGCTTGAATGCTAAGTAGAGCCATTATTTGAACAAAATAGGGCCGTAAGTTTCAGTGTTTGTGTCCTCTATTTTCATCAGCTAGGGGTCAGAAACAAGTGAAGATGGGAAAGCCCTGTTCATTAACTCAGTTCATCCACCCTCAGAGCTTTTCCACTGCTGCTTTGAAGTGAGCAAAACACCTGAGAAGCATTTTGTTTGACAGCATGTCTGCAAGTCAGAGACTCAAGGCAAAGTTGCTGTAACAGCTCCTGTTCTTTCTCAGATGATAAACCTCCTGGAGTTGTCTTGCATGGGCAGTGCAGTGATGCTGAGCCCTGGGCTCTGGTGTCATTTATCTGTTGAGTGACCTCAGGCAAGTTCACATCTTTGTTGTTGTGTAATTTCAGTACTTGCTTGGTTCAAAGTGATCTACAAGTTGTTCCATGGATTAAATCTCAGTTCTTGGAATCTTTAGTCCAGATTTTTTTGTTTTGGTCATGGAGAAGTGCTTGCCTGAGTGTGTATAGAAACTGGGTGAGCTGCTGCCACAGAGAATTGTGCCCAGTCTGCAATGGAGGAATGTGGCCGGTGAAAGAATCCCAAAATCGAGATCTCCCACCTGAAATGTTGTGTTTGGGGCACCAGATTTAGATCTGGGGCAACAGGATGTTCCCCGAGACGTGTCTGACAGTGTGCAGTGCAGTGCAGCTTGTGTGAAGTTTCTTCTGAACCTTATCATAAATTCCAATCTACTGCAATTTCTGGTTGATTCCGTTTCACCTGAAGCTTGCTTTGCAGCTGATCAATAGGCACCAAAACAGGCCAGAAGCAGCGGTCACTCTTTGAAGGCTGCTGGCAGTGTAAGCTGGAGTGCAGCTTGCAAGATGTGTGCAGTCATCCTGCTCTGCAGAGCACTGGGAGACTTCAGCTTGTTTGGGCCACTGAACTCTGAGAGTGATGGAAACCAATTAACAGAGAAAACTGCAGAGAAGACTGATGAAATGAACAAGAGGTCTGGAAAACTGTGGGCAACAGAGTAGAGGGAAATAATTGGATTGTGTAGCTTAAAGAGAAAACTAAGTGATAATAATCTTAATGGATAAAAGGTGGCTGCAGGAAGGGAGTGGTGCCTTCATCACATCTGCTGCAGCTAAGAAGTCGCAGGCACAGTTTGCAGCAAGGAAGATCCAAATTAAATATAAGGCAAACCTTTTCAATGGCTTTTATTGCCTCTTCCACCAAAGGCAAGGCAGTGAAGACTTCAAGTTAAACAAGTGTGTAGCAGGAATGATGTCCAGAGCTCGTGCTCTCATGAAACAGAGGCTTAACTTTATAAATAACACAGATCATTTCTGTTTTTCAGTGACCCTAAGTCCCCAAAGCTGGCTGTCCACATGCATGCACTTTGTTCTCTTCCCAAATACTTGCATACAGATGACGTTAGAAGATAGCAGACCTTCATTAGGTCTTCCTGTCAGGTTCCCCAAGGTGATCTGACCTCCTTAATTTTAGCACTTATTGTAATAGCACAGCTGTGCTATTCTCAGGGAGGTTTTGGCACCGTGCAGTCAATCGCAGTCTTAGCAGCTCTCTTATTGTTAAGATGCTATTTTTTATATTCACATCTCTCAGTCTAAAAGAAGCTCCAATAAAAAACTGCAGAGACTTTTAATCCAGCTTTGCTGCTTACTGCTGCTGCAGCTGCACGCAACCTGGGGTGCACCCCCTCCTCTGCATGACAGCAAATTGCTTCCTCTTCTCTATTGATACAAAGTCAATTCAGGAAGGTTTGGAGTTGAAGCATCGGTGTTAAAAGGAGGTGTTTCCAGAAGGGAATGCTAAAGAACGACTATGGACTTTGCTGTCTGCTTGGGTTTGTGAGAAAACCACACTGATTTGCACTTTGATCAATGAAAATCAGCATTTTCTGAAACTCACAGATCCTCATGGAAAAAGCTGCATTGGAAAGATTCCTTGGGGTCAGGTCCATTCTATAGAAGAGAACTTTTGAGCCTAGAGCATCAAATAAAATGCTTTCTCAGCTTACTGAAGTACTGCATTGTTAGAGCCTGGTGAGGCAGGGCTCTAAATATCCCTTACTTATTGGAAATGAGAGACAGGGTGGATCGGAGTGTGATTTTAGCACTTGGGGAGGGACAAGGCTAAACAGGCAGTGAGTCTGTCCATGTGGATTTTCTACATGTCAATCTTGCTGATCTCTTCCATTCCCATCTCTCTGCCATTCACTCATCTTACTTCATAGAGACAAGTATACTCCTTTTTGACATAAACATACATAAGGTCACATTTCATCCCACTTCTAGCATGGTTCTGTTTACAAAATTGCAGCATTTCTGCTGGATTTAAATGTGCTTTTCTGTCCTTCCACTGTTGGTTTTTCTTTAGCTACTGTACTCCCAAGCTGCTGTGTTGCTGAGCAGATGTGAAGTGGTGGGAAAGGTGATGCCCCTGGTGCTGGCAGCTTGCAGTGTTTCATTGAGGATATCTGCAGGGATCTTGCTTCATGAAGACCATTCTGGGATAGCCTTTGCACTTGGTAATTAAATCCAGCACACACACAGCAATCAGAGCTGCTCATGCAGAGTTACAGATCAGATGGATCTGAGGGTTACTCCATGGCCAGGTGTAGTACTGACGCAATTAAAAGCAAGATTCACAGTGGGCTGGAGAGTGAACCAAGTAGGAGGGCAGAGAAGAGCTGAGAGCCCAGCAACCTGTCACACCTTCAGTGAGATTCTGTACTTCTGAAGGTGGATGCTGGTGCTTAAGAAGAAGTGTGGAAGGAGCATCTGCTCTGAAAACATAACCTCACTTCTCTTCTTTCACATTACAACTGCTCTTACTATCCATGTGAAAGAGCAAGCTCAATTCCTAGCTCAATTCCAGTCTGGTGCCTCCATACAACCTCAGTATATAGCTCATGAGAGCCACTGTACTGAACTCCATGTCCTGCATCATTCACAGTTGTGTGGTTTGGTCGGTGCTGCTCTAGATCTCAGGCACTGAACATCTGCTTGGTGTAGAAGGCTGGAGCCCTGGGGCAGAACTCCAAAGGAACTGGTTTGATAGCACTTGTGTATCTCCTGTTTCAGTTTAAGTCTCCTAGCCTAGAAGAGAGTGGTCAGCTGTAAGGTGAAATACATATTACTGTGCTTTGGTGTCTGAAAGACCAAAAACATGCATGACTCTCTTCATCCCTTTTTATATTCAGTGGAGAGAAATGAGGATCTCCAGCGTGATTCACTGGACTTGTCTTAGCAGCTTGTTTTGGGAAGAAATGATTTGCTTTTCTCTCCCCTTCCTGCAAAAGGGACGTACAGCGAACAGGTTGGTCTTAGGAATCCAACTTTTGCCACCTGGAGTCAGAGCCCATGCCTGCCTTTTTAAAGAGCATGAAGACTTTTCTTCCAGGCTGAGATCCACCCTGAAGCTGAAGATGTCAGCCTCCACTGGCAGTTTACTGCCAGATCCGTCACACTCCATGTGGCATGCAACATGCTTCCCGACTTCACCGAGAATTTAAATGCAATGGGAGGCTTCATCTCTTTGTATCTGCCTGTTTCATCACATTCCTCCTCTTTGCCAGAAGCGGGCTGATAGCTGAGACCTCTGCAGGGCTCTGCTGGGTTTGTTCAATAAGGAGTTAACGCTTACAGTCACTGTTTGACTCTATAACAAACGTGCCCAAGTGAATTCCCCAGTTTGGGCTATTAATTTTTTCCGAGCCCGCTCAAGGAATTACAGTTTGATAGATGATTCTTTTCCTTGTCCCAGAAGTGCAGGGATTTCTGCATTTCTGTACACAGCTTTTGTTGTCGCTCCCTTGTGCAGCAGCGGCTTGCAGGAGAGCACAAAGAAGAGGGCAGGTGACAGCGTGTGGAGGCAGAAAGGCTGCAGGGTGACTGGGCGGCAGGAGCTGGAGATGTGATGTCAGAGTACAGATGAACTCAGGACATGCAAGGGAGATGTTCCCTGCAGGCAGGTGGGTGGCCTGGAATGATGTTGCCCTGCTGCTGTTGATGCCACACAGCTGTTTTCTTGTCCTTCCACAATGTTTTTGTTTTTCAAGTGTCTGAGTATGATTGCACTGCAAAAAATCGAGAGAGAGGAGAACTCTTTGCCCTTCCAAAACCAATGTAGGCTTTCACAACAAAAGCCCAATACTGGAGATTAGAAATGGAAAAATCTGAGCACATATTGATGGTGTTCATGCAGATCAGCCAGAGGGAGAACAAATAAAAGAAATGTACTTAAAGATTGTACTTAAAGACTAGGATGGGAGTTGACATGAATACAGTAGGTGCAGCGTTTAATTCCCTGTCACAAAGGTGCTGTTTGAACCCCCTGCCTTGACTGCTGCCCACATTAATCAAGAAAGCCAAGATGGTGTGATTTGCTGAAGCTTACAGTGGGGCTAGACTTCACAAGTATGATATGCTGTTTGGTATCTCTTCTATCTGAAGAAGCAGGTATGGTTCACTGGACCAGACAGCAAACAAAGATTAGAATGAGGCTTGAATGTCTGCTCTGCAGCATATCCTCTGTTTACGTTTCTCTCAAGTGTAGATAATTAGCTTTTCTGCTTCCATAAAGCACATAGAAATAACATAAAAGCAAAATGCCATTTTCAAATTAAATGCTATTATTAACATCTTGTGTTTGATGGATGATTATGGTGTTACAGCAACATAAATACTTCTCTGGGGGCACTTGGCCAGTGATGTCGTAGGATGCTTTGCAGTTCTAACCTGATTAAAAATGAAATTACACATCTCTGAAGAGATTCAAACCATTGAATAGCAATCAGAAGGAGGTTCTGCCAACTGTGAGGCATAAATACTGATAGCCCTGGCTACAAATGTTTCCTTTTTTTTTTTTTTTAATTCATTTAGTTAGTTTTGGTAAGACAAACTTCAAAATTAGAAAGGAAGTGACTCAGAAACAGCCCAAGAACATAAAAGGGAAGTAAATGGTAAAGAAGTTCCAAAGCTGCACTATTCTAGCACTGTGGTTTAGGCAAGCAGAAGTATTTTAAAAATCAGGAAGAAAAATCTCTAGCAGCCAATGTGGGTTATGGCACCAGAGCAGGCAGATGAAAAATGGCTGAGAAAAGCATTTTCTCATAGTTGGAAGAAGTTTGAAGGAAATGCGGATGTGCAGAAGTAACATCTGTGAACAGTGTTTGCTTCTTGGTTGGAACAGCGAGGTGCAAGGCATTCGTTGCGATAGCAGCACTGCAACGGACGCTGGGGAGACTGAGGCTCATTCACACCTTTCTCACTCCTAAGCGTTGAGGATCGTCTCAAAAAAGCCTGAGGATCTCAGGTGACAGCATCCATTTGGCTTTAGCTGCTCGGCTATAAAAAAGCCAGACTCCCTAAAATTCTACGCTGCACGATTCACATGCAGCAGTTCTCCAGTCATGGGGCTGGTAGTGGTAGAGCAGATCAGAAACTGACAGCTTAAACTCAGCCAGCTCTCATGTTCTTAAAACTACATTTCTTGCAAATTGGTCCATGGACAATCCATAGCCATCAATGATCCTGGCAAAAATCAGAGAAAGTTACAGCGACTGGGAAAGAAAGAACTGGTTAGGAAGGATCAGGACAAGAAGGCAGAGGAATAGGAATCAGGGGAGGGAATCTTAGGGAGACTACAGGTGCAAAAAGTGATTTAGAGACAAATGCTATCTGTAGTGGAAATGCAGAGTTACAGCAGTGATGGAACACCTGGTGGGAAGGCAGGGCCAGCCCAGGGCTCAGGTGTGAGCAATGCAGCTGAGTGACCAGAAGGGGTGGAGCCAGGATGCAGCCCTCATTTAAGGGTTGGCAGTGGAGGTGAGGGTTTCTCATTTGGCGATCTCTTCCTCCTTGAGGACCTGATGCATCTTCTCAAGGTAAGCAGCTTTTTTTTTTTTTCCCCTCTTTTTGCTTGCTGTTATTGTTCTGAGTGGATTCTTGTTTTCTTGCTGCTTTGTTGTCTTGTTGTGCTTTCTGTTATGTTATGCTATCTTCACATACCCAGTACACACCGTGCTTTTGTGTGTATATATATGTATTTTTTATTTGTAGACCTATGTATTACAGGAAATTCCTGGCTTTTGGGTGTGTAAGTAAGACAAGTGTTGGTACTGTTTCAGCCATTACAAGGTGCACCTGTGCAGCACAGCAGCCTGATCCAGCCCTGACAGGGCTGTTAGTGTGGCCATCTCCTGGCATCAGGCTGTGCTGACTGACAGCATGGGGATGGCTTGCTGTGTTTTGGGGTATGGCTGTGTGCTAAACCCAGCAGCAGCCATCTTCTCATTTGTCTATTTCCCTAATTGAGCTCAGGAGTCTTAATGAAGAGGAGAAGAATTGTCAGCTAAGGCTAGATAAGAGGAGATATTTCATATTCTTAGAGCTAGGATGAGACTAAAACTCTTGATGAGATCTTGGTGCTTTGTGTTCAATTCCAAGAAGGCCCCCTAGATGCTGTAAGTAAGGTTCTGGTTGTTTTTATTACACGTGGTAGGAAAGTTAAACATAGAATGAGATAATTAAAATGGCTCAGGTTTCTGGGAAGTTTGGAATTTTGATCTGGGTACGGATTTAAGTGGAACTTCAGCACCATTGGGAGATGTTCAGACTTCTTTCCCCTGTCACTTTTGATCTTTATGCATCTCAGTTCTTGTATTGAGCAAGGCTTGGAAATAGAAATGTCAATAAGCAATCATCTTCTCTTGAGATTTCTGCTCCACTTTCACAGATCTGCAAAATCTTCGTGGGTTGTTTTAAGCAGCCAAACACTGGTTTGCAGAGCGTTGTTACAGACTTGAGGAGATTCAGCAAATGCATAAAGGCTTTTTTTTTTCCCCCAGTATCTTTTGTAATTACCTGTTTCCTGTTTGTTTGGTGAGATTCAAGTCATTCTTTTTAGAGAGATGTTTTCATTTTTTAGATGAAAATGCTGTTGAAACAGAACCTGTGCCTTTAGAGTACGTATCCAACCCTGAACTGCGTATCTTCAGAAGGAGATGTAAGGAAAGGAAACAAAAGAAATCTCTGAAGCTGTAAGATAAAGCCTTTGAAGATTCCAGGACAAAAGCAACCAGCAAAAAACAACCAAAAAACCTTGAACAGTAAACAATCAGTGCGGTGTGTTTTGATAGGTTTTGTTGTAAATTCAGTCTCTTCACTAAAAGTCCAAGTTTTGTCCTTAAAATATGGATTATTTTTGTCATTACAGCTCTTCATCATATATTTGCCTGCTGTTATTGGAAGACCATCGCCTTGAGCAGACAGTGCCCTTTAAATTCCAGGTGCAACTTTTTGTTACCTTTGCAGAGGTGGTAATTATAAAGGCAGCCATGCCAAATGACTTGGATGAATGACACGCTCTGGTCTGTGTCAGTGCCTTATTTTGTGAGATGGGAAAGAAAAGTTGCTCGTAGCAGGGTCACAGACAATGCTCCTCAGTTTCCTCATCTGCAGAATGGTGATAAGGGTAATGACTTTATTTCTGAGCTAAGCAATAACATGTAGGTATTAAGAGTGTGCTTTTGTTTCTGTGCTGATATAAGTAGACCAGCTTACAGGTGAACAAGCTCATCCCCCAGTAGAACAGCCTGCTAGTAGTATAGATTGTGCTCCTTTTTCCATAGCAATAGCTATAGTCTGAAGTGTGTGCACAAAATAGGACTGTAACCATACTGCAGAGGCTGTGCTGCCTATCTTCATCAGCACAAGTGATGTGCTAAAGCATTTTGCATTACAAAAATGTCCTGAAAAATGCTCTGAAGTGAAAACCTGGCTCCTGGAAGTCAGTGTGAGGTTTGCTCTTGACTCCAGTGCAGCCAGGAATTCCCTTGAAGCCCTCAGGAAGTATGATTTGTTACTATGAAAACAGCCTAGCTTCACTTAGTGAAATTCGCTCTCTTGTGGAAGGTAAAAGTCTCCTGATTCTAGGAATGAAGAAGGATCATCCCTTACAGTTTCAAGTTTGTGCGCTGAACCTTTGACAGCCCAAGCCAAAACCTGGTGGGGATGTTTTGTTCTTACAGGCTTGTTATGGATGCGGGTCACACAAGCAAGTCTTTGGCTTCAGGAAATAAGCAGCCTCAGTGTGCACAAGCAGCACAGAATTGGGACTCTGGCAGTCGCCTCAGCCTTCGCCCTTTCCATCAATGCCTCGTTCCTTGACTGCAAGTTGGCATGCCTGTTTATTTGGGTTGGTTATTTTTGTAGGCATTTGATTTATAAGTAGCTGCACAGGGAAAAAAGCAAACAGCCCCTGGCCTGGCTCTGTTGTATTGCAGCACAGATTGGAAGCTCTAGACAAACAGTAGATAGTGCATTCTGCATGAGTAATTCTTGATTAAACTTAACGGGAACAAAGCCTTGCAACCAGGACAGGAGGTGCATATGCACCTCTCAGCACATGGCTTGGATGCAGGGAGTGCATGCTCCTGCAGCATGTTCTACACACAGGCTGTCATGCATAGGTTCCCTGTGTGGATGCACAACATGCTTGTGTGTACACAAAGGGTTTGTGTGACTCTAAGGACACCTATGGCATAGGATGCTCCCATGTGCAAATGCACAGAGTGCTTTCACTGCAGACATTATTTCCTCCTTTAGGAAGAGAGGAGCCACATATACATGTGCATGTTTGCTTGTACATGTCTACAGATTGACATGGAAAGATAAATGAACGTGTGCCTGCAGGTACCCAATTCTTTATGGTATTTCTTTATAGTGGGGGCTTACGTTCCCAAAGGTATGTGAGGTGTTGGCATGGTAAAGATCAAGTTCTCTCCTCAGGGCTTAGCTCTGAAAATATATTTTCAGATTGCATATTTCTCTCATGGTAGTTTTGCTGTTTTTCTGCCAGATGCTAATTGCGTTGGAGCCATTTGTCATTACTTGCGTTTTGCCATTGTTGAGGGAAAAACTAATGGGGAATGGTGTTTTATGATGTTAGATGCTGCCTGGAAGAGAGGCAGTTTCCTCTGAATGACTCACAGCCTAATAACTCCAAAGGGGAAAGTAAAGCACAGGGCAGCCTGGTGCCCCCTCACCCAGCCCATAGAGGCTCTCTCTCCTTGTGGAACCTTTTTCTGTCTTGGTTCAGCACCAAGTCTCTGCTTCTTGAAATGGATGTGTTGTCTTTGGGATTAACAGTTTTGTTTTTTTTTTTTTTTCTCAGGGACTTACATTATGGATGCAGTAAAGTTTTTCATTTAGTTTCTCTCCAGTATGCTTAAATGTTATCTCGAAAGACAAGATATCCAGGAGATATGAGGTTAAATCAGGAATCAACAATTATCCTGGGGAAAGTAGGACACAAGCTCTTTATTTTAGGGAAGATTTTGATTAAGCAAGTAGTGTGCAGTCCCATTTCTGTTTCTTACCTTATTCTGAGGGCCATGAAGCACATTTGCAATTAAATTGAGTCTAGTTACCCTCCAAAGTAAAAGGAATCTGTTCTGAAAATTACTAGTATGAGTCTCTCTACCTTTTGACAAATTATTTTCTAATGAAAAACATCTGCTCAGGCTAAGAAGGTTCACTCGTCTTTACTTCTGCCTCATGTGAATGGTTTTTATTTTGCATATTGCAATATTGCATATTGGTCATATAACTGAAAGGGACAGGAAGGTATTGATAAAACGTAGCAAAGCTGTGAGCAGAACATAATTTCTCCCTCCCCTCCATGTAATTATCCTTTTTCTTTATAACAGGTGTAATGAGCAGAGCACCTGATGGCTAATGATAATCCAGATGGCTTGGAATTGTAACTCCATATGCTGCACCATTTAATGCGGAACAGTGCTGAAGTTAACT
Source organism: Tetrao urogallus (assembly GCF_951394365.1). NCBI lineage: Eukaryota > Metazoa > Chordata > Aves > Galliformes > Phasianidae > Tetrao > Tetrao urogallus. The sequence continues at coordinate 3,253,047 of NC_136836.1, read as the reverse complement.
CTGTGTGGGTTGATGAAACAAACTTCCTTGTTCATTTTGGAAGTTTATGTTTGCAAACAAGAAACTGGAAGAGAAACCCGTGGATATGGTGACCAGTAGGTTAATGGGAAGGCGTGCATGCTGGTATTTTCTCTAAATCATGGGCAGAGAAGGGCTTGCTTTCCCAGAGACTTGCCCTTCTGTGTTGTCTGATGGCACTTTCTCAGGAGCTGGGTGTACTGCTTTGTGTTGTGACTGCTTGAAGCCTGAATCCTGGATTTGGCTCTGCGTAAGGGGTACAGTCAGGTGTTCCAGCAGCTCAGTGGTGCTCCTTGACTCTCAGAAATAATAACTTTATAATGCTCCTTCCTATGAGAAGAGGTGGCTGTTGTGCTTCTGCTCTACTGGGATCAGTCCTAGATCATGAGATGGCTTTTAGGATGCGATACCTTGCTGTCAGTCTTGCAGGTGTCTCTTCTGAGCTATTTCACTCAGTTGGGCCCAGTAATCTGGCCATGCTGACATACAGAATTATTTCTGGAGCTGTGTGTTCTCCTTAGAAATAGTCACAGCTGGAGCCAGACTAGCATGAATGTTTTCTCCTTAGGGAAAAATGAATCTGTAAGTTCTAAGGATTCCTTATAGAATCCTTACAGAGGATCCTTACAGAGAGGTGGCATCATTCCCCTCGTGTTATGAGAGGGGAAACTGGAGCAGGTTGCCTCTAATTCAGCGAAGCACTGAAACACCATGGGATGTAAGCACATGCTTTCACGTTTGGCTAAACTGGTGCTGTACAGAGACATCATGATTTGCCCAAAGTCTCACAGCGAGCTGAAAATAGAAGTCAGGAGTTCTTTGCACAGCTACTGCAGCTATTTGGTTTTGACAGGTTTTCTTCCTGTGCTGCCCAGAGGACGAGCGGCATTTTTCTTTACGAAACAAAAACAAATGTGCCTTAGTAAACACTGTGATTTCTGCAAAACAGCTTTTGTGGTCTGCACTGAGAGGTGAGGAACTGTTTCCGTAGGTCAGTAGCAGCCTTTTTCTGTGCCAGGTTTTGGAAAAGTTTTTGAGGTGGTGGTGTGAAAACAGATCAGTCCAGGGCCTGGCACAGACAGCCTGGCATCAGTTGACATGGGAGGGATTTCTGGTGCGTTTCAAGCAGAGATTCCTTTGTCTGCATCAGAAGATGAATGGTTTTCTAGTCAAGGAAGAGAAATAAATCCTTTTGTTACAGTCCACTCAGAGCTGATCCTAACATCTGGTTTGCAGTAGTGATTTGATTAGCAGGAAACGGTGATGCTGCCTCTCCAGCTCTGGGAACAACGTGCAGCCCACGTATCCAGAGGAAAATGTCAGCTTTGTTTGTGCATTTATGCCATTCACTTGCAGTAAGAACTTGGTAGAATCCATGAGTTTCATACTCACAGCCCATTTCTCTCCTATTTGAGTCAATTTCTGACAGCATGTATATATGAAAAAAAAAATTGCATGGCCTTTGCATTGAATCCTTCTGGTGCCTGAGCAAGGAACTGTTTCAGTGGGTGTATGCCTACAGCTACCTGCAGAAAGAGGCAGCTTGATGCTTTAGTAGGGTGGCATCAGTTTTCTTCGGTAAGTAGTCAACAAAATGAGTAAACACAGATGCAGTCTCCTCTGCTCCTCGTGTGGCATGCTGTGCTTTAACCAGCTCTTGGCCTTGGATGTAAAAGAATTTAATCTTAATTCAGGACAATGCATGTTGTGAAGGAAGTAGAAGTGGAATTTCTCGATTTCTGGGACTAAATGAGAGGGTCTGTTGTAGTTCTTTGTGTTATTTGTATATAAGATTGAGGTAATACGCCTCAGAAAAGAGACTCTATGCACATTCTCATTTTATACCTGACAGAAAGCTGGAGCAAGATGAATACATGCTCCTAATGCTAAAAAATAACAAGTAGGTGAAGAGGCTTTTGCTCTTCTTCTAAGTAGCTGATGATGCTGTTAGAGGACAAATGTTTTTACAGTAGAGGCTTTAATACAGATCATGGATTTTAACCTTCCTGTTGGCTCGAGGGACCACTTGAGTGGCTGAGCTCTGAAGAGTGCTGCTGAGGCATGGATAGGTGCTAAACAGTGCTGCTTTGGCTTTCAGCTTTGCAAATTCTGAGGAGGATTCCCCAGCCAATGCTGATCTCTGGAGATTTGTTGAGAGTTACCCAACCCCATCAGCATGCATCTGCAAAGGGTCTTGGCTGCTTTCTGCAGTCTAGCAAAGGAATGGGATCAGGAGGCTGAAGAGGCATCCATCAAGAGGACAGCTGAGTTACCAAGATGTGATGCCTTCATAATGGTTCCTAGTGCTATAAAGCTTTGGTAAAGAACAAAATGAGGGAAAGGAGTGGTGTTTTTATAAGGGGAAAGAGAAGAAAACCCAAGATATCTGAGAATTGTTAATGCAGGAAGTGAAGAGCTAGATTTTCCAGAGCATGTAAGTGTGTTAAGTGCTCGATTCCCTCCTCAGGCCTGGTGCTTGGCTGCCATGTGAAGAAGGGAAGGCAAAAACAAAACAAAACCAAAACCACAACAGTAGTAGCAAAGGAATAATTTCCTCAAACATAAACTCTGATGGAGACAGCATGCTGAGGTCTGTGTGAGCTCTTCAGACCCACAGCAGGGAGGCACAGCCCTCTTGCCTTCAAGCTGCAGGCTGGAACTGCATCTACCCTGTCCTCCTGGCTTGGAAGTGAAGGTTTGGGAAGTTGTATCAACAGGATGAGAGCTGTGACAGACTCTTCTATTCCCTCACTTGTTTTCCTGGCTGTTAGAAGACAGTCCCCAAAAGACTGTTGTCTTCCACCTTGGGGTGGCACTGTTCATCTTCCCCTGTTCTTAGGGGAAGCCATGTGCTTGTTCTGTTCCTGGGTGCCTGAAGAGCTCTGGAAATCCAGCTTGAATAGCCTGAAGAGGCCTGGACTTACCTGATGGGAGTTTTCAGCAGTGATACTCACTACAAATCACGAAGAAAATGAAATATTAAGGACTGCCTTACAGCAGGCAATCCAGAGATTTTCTGAAACTAAATTGTGAAGACCAAGAGGGGATGCTGAGTGAGTGACTGCAGACAAAGCATAAGACACCCAGGCAATGAAAGAAAGAAATGAAGCTAAACAGAGATGGAGCACAATAAAAATTGTACTCAGACACTGCCTGTGGTTAATTCAAGCTGAGCTGTGGGGGATCTCACTGAATTCCTTTCTCTTCTTCTTCAAGTGCTTATTTACCCAGGTGGAACATGGATGACGTCCTCTTTATGAGAGCTACCTGTAATTTTAGATCTGTTTAAACAAGTATTAGGAAGGTATTGAGATGATAGCAGGGAGATTAGATGGTCACTGAGTACCATGAGAAGATCTGAACCTACATGAATGCCTCATATTGACAACAGAACGCTTCAGAACAATTTGAAGTAAATGTATTTTCAAACTATGTCTTCTCCTTTCTTAGAATTGAATGTCCACAGAATCTGTTTAAGCATTATTAAGAGCAGGCTTATCCCTGTGTAATGAAGTTCACTGCTGAGCAAAATGCATGTGCAGATGTGATGCTGGTGGTCCAAGAAGGGCAGAGCTGCTTCCCACTCTTCCTTTCCCCGTGGAGTGAGCTGTGTTCCTTCCCCAGAGCTCACAACAGAAGGAGGCTGTTTGCATCGTCCATGTGGGAAACTGGGAGGCTGAAAGAGTCAGCAGGTGTCTTAGAGATGGTAGCAGAAGCTGATCTGCTGACTCCTAGGATGTCATCACACACGGTATGAACTGCCTGCCCTTTGCAAAGGGTGTGTTATGTTCCTACAGAGCTAAGGGGACTCAGAGGCTGGGGAAGTTCTGTCTCACTTTGTCCAACTGAGTGGAATTTGTCTGTGCAAAATAGGGCTGAAAGAAATGGGCTGAGGGGGAATAGCCAAGTTCTTCCTATGCCTCTGCAGTGTGAGAGCTGTGCACCACTGAGGAGGCACCTCATTTTCACCTTAGATCAGATACCCACTGTGATTGCAGGGTTAAGGCAACTTGGTTGTTTAGCAAGTAACTGCAAAGGAATGCACAGGAGTTATGTCAAACCTCATCCCTTTTAGCTTTTCAACACTGCAGAATAAATTCAGAAGGGGTCATCTTTTAGCAGACGCTTGGAGCATGATTCAGTCTTCTGGGGGCATTAAGAAGAGTTCCTTAACTGCTCTGCACCCAGTGCTGTCCTGCTGCATCTCACAGCCTTCTGCTTTTACTGTTGCCATATTGACAACCCAGGCACTTTCAGATTATTTATCCTGCCTGTGCTTTTTCATTTAACTTCTCCCAAAGTCCATTACCCTCAATGGCACTTGAAATTGGCATTTGAATTTAAGGTGAAATCTAGACCTTGTAAGAAATAGGTTATTTTGTTCTTCTTCATGTGGTTCTGTCTCCTACACGGTGTCACTTTGGCTGATTCATTTATACAACCTGACAAAAATCTCCCAGTCTTTCATGAACGACTTCTCTGTGAATGTCACACTGAATTTGCTTAGTTGAATGCTGTATATCTACCAATGAGCTGGAGAACAGAGTGCTGAAACTGGATGGTGAAACCATCCTAAGATGTTTCCTTTCTTGCATTCTTCATACATTTTCCTGTATCTGTGTGTTGTTGTGTTCTGTATATGTGCCTACATTCCATTGCGTTCTCCCTAAACATCTGTCTGAGCCCTGGTGTCCCAATGACACCAGGTTGCTGTGTGAGCCAGGCCTTTCAGGCTGTTGTTTGTGTCCCCAGTATGCTAGATTTTAATTGTTGAGTGCTGCCTCATTTAAAAAAAAAATTGGCATGAAAGGATTAACTGTTCTGGCTATCAGTATGAACACGTTTACACGTGCAGCCTGCCTCTAACTGCAACCCTCCATCTTAAGAGAGCAAAGGATAAAGTTAGTAATATGGTATTAATCATAGAAGATAAAATATCCTAACTTGGAAGGGACCTGCAGGAGTTGCTGAGTCCAGCCCTTGGTCTCGCACATCACTCAGATCCAAGTCCTGCGTCTGTAAGCAGTGTCCAAATGCTCCTTGAGCTTCAGCAGCTTGGGGTCCCCTGGGGAGTCTGTCCTATGCCTGATCACTGTGGCCCAGAAAAGGCTTTTGTCAGGTGTGTTGTGAGCTGTATCTGGGGTGTGCTGGGTGAGCACCAGTCGCATCCACATCTGGAGGGGTTTCCCTGCTGCATCTTTGCCCATCTTGGCCACCTGGGGAAGGAAGCAAGGTTGTGGGAGGGTGGTGTCATGCTGCTTTGTAACCAGCCACCTCACTTTGTGTGTGAGATTATTTGTTTTGATACATAATTACGTGGGTTGAGACTCTAGTCGGTGACTAATTAATCCTAATTGGATGTAAATTAATTAAGAACAGGGTTTGTCAAATTCAGTTTGTGCTTATCCAACTCTGCTCTCCCTTGGAGCAGAATTGAAGATTGTGGCCCGAATCCAGCACTGTTTAGCGTGAGTATAGCAGGCTCAAACCCAGCATGGGTACAAGGTCTAGCAGAGGCCCTGGGGTGGATATTGCATCTTCTTGCTGTTAGAAAGCTGCTGCAATTTGGAGGTGGTTAGGGGATGCTTTCCTGTGACGTGATTCCTGTTTTAGGAGAAACAGATTGAGACAGCTGACCTACTATTGAGTGAAGGGAGTTAAAATAGTTGAAAAGAAGAAGTGAAACAATCCCCTTCCATATCTGATTGCTGCACAAGAAGGACTCATAGATAAGATCTGCCTGGCCAGGAGATGCTGGAACCATACAATGCTTTATTCTCCCATGTATCATTTTTCTCATGGCAATCCTTGTGTATGCTACTGTTTGCTACAACTCAGATGATCATACGTGCTAGATATGGTTCATATGCAGCCAGAATAAATGCTAAGCCACCTCATCTCCAGCAACCCTGAGATAACATTGACAAGGTGTGAAAAAAGAGTGGAAGAGTAATTATTTTTTCTCTATTAGTAGTGGGGAAATGGTGCAGCCTGTTGTTGGATGCAAATGTTGATAAAATGTTTGCTGTAATACTGCTGTTATAGAATAGCTGTGTGCTCTTGTCCCTGTTAGTTTGCCTTTGTGCTCATATGCTAAATGATCAAAGCGAAGCTCCTGGTTTCAGATGCAAACTGATGAAGGCAATCGGCACGTGCTCAGTGCACCAGGCACCCTGCATGCAACCCTGCATGCAAACTGGGTCTGAACAGCTCTGCTTTGTGCAGGCTTTGTGTTCTAGCAGCCTGGATGGGGCTTCTATTCCAGCTCAGGAAAGAGGTCAACTCAGGCAGAGGTCACGTTTCCTTTATTTATTTTCCCCTCAAACGGTTTTGTAAAAGGCATTTAAATGCAGGACAAGATTTGGTAAAATAACGTCATGTCCTCGTATTCCAAGGGGCCTTTAATAATTTGAACTTCGAGGGATCAGTTTTAGTGATTGCAGAGCCTGTCATTAACCTGGCCTTTTCTTAATTGCTGTATCTCATCTACGCAGGGTGTTCCTGTAGCATTTCATACGTATATGCTTAAGGTGTCTTCCAGATCAAAGCTCTCCAGGAGAAATTCTCCACATTAGTTGAGAGATACTACATAATAAAAAATAAATGTAGATTTTTTTCCAGTCAAGCCTGAAAATCTGCTCCAGTTGTGAGAATTTCCAAAATCCATCACTACAGCGCCAATCATCTGATGCAAAAGTGGGAAAGATGTCAGCAAAATTCACCAGATGCACGGAAATGTTGAATAGATTCACGGGCAGTCCACCGTGATGGCAAGTTTTCAGGGGCTATCAGAACTCTTTATACATCAAGTTAAAAAATGACAAGCTGAAAGGAGTGATCTGTGCTCTGAACCAAAGGATGGTTGAGACCAATCCACCAAAAGAAAGATGTGATATTGTAAAAATATGTAGTTAACCCCACAGTCTTTGTCAGACAGCATATCTATAGAAGAGCCACAGCTCACCGTGGAGAAGGGCTGATTGATCTGTAGGACTTTGATCATGTAAATGTGTTTCATTTAAATCTGCATTGGACCGTTGAACCTGAGGACTCTTAGAAGAGAAGCAGAACTGCTGGGCAGACCTGACAAAAACCCAGATGACCAAACTCAATTATGAATTGTCAGACAGAGCCAGCTCAGTCCAAATGCGTTGTAACACATCCCGGCTGTGATCTCAGTGTCCATAGCAGAGCATGGAGCCCAGCACTGGGCCAGGGCTGCAGTGCAAGCTGCACTCCAGGCAGTGGTACTCTGAGAGCAGTAAGTCGATGTGCAGCAGACAGCAGGCATGTATTGCTATAAATCACATAAATATCAAAAAGTGAGACTGGGCCTCTTGTCCTTTAGCTGCAGAGATGGCACGCTCATGTGGAGCAGAGCACTTGCTGTGCTGGATGTTTGTTATTGGGCAGCAGTAGTCCTTTTTTCCCATTCATCTTAAGCTGAGAAGTGGTCTTTGTTATGCATTGTCTAGGTCTCTCTTTTTGTGTGTGTGTGTGTGTGGAAACTTGTGGTTTTCTTTTTCATGGTACCTGGGGCTGACCGCCAGTGTGTTACCAAAATTATCTGAATCAGTTCTATCTGCAGTTGCCCCCACCAGAAGTTTCTGTTTGCAAAGTTGACCTAAAATTTTACCTACATCTTTTGAACAGAAAACATAAGAGCTTCCATTATAAGTTTCTGGGACTGTGCCCCTCAGTGCTGCTGTCCTGACCTTCGGGCCGTAATGGAGCTGCATGCTCTGTGTTCTCTCAGAAAGCTGTGTTGAGTCACTTCTCACACATACCTCATGAGCTGGCACCCTGAGCCCCTCTGTGCTCCCTTCCCATGCATCTCCACTGGCTGTGCTCTCCTCCCCATCACATTTGGATATCTCATTCTGCATTTTTACAACAGCCTTCAGCAAATCATGATGGCTGTCAGGTTCTCCAGGCTGGTTAGTCAGCTAAGAACAGCATTTTAAGATCTCATTTTTGACCCGGTGGTTGTAAATACAAGCACAGCTAAACAGAGAGGAGATAGAAAGCCTGGGTAAGTTATGACCTGAGTCACTGAAGTGCACTAAAGAGGTTAAAGCAAATAAACTGATAAGAAGAGAAAAATGGTCTTAAGTTTTAAATGACTAAATGGATATAAAAAAAAAAAGTAAAAAGTATTACTAAAGAAAGCAGGAAATAACACACTGATGCTTATGGCATCTTGTTCAGCAAACCTTCTCTGCCCTTTAGATTGGCAGAACGAGTAGTTTGGAGGGACCTGAAAGCTCAGATTTACTGCTGACACAAATCACAAGCCTTGGGAAGGGGTTTATCAATGACAGCATTGCTGAAGGTAAGATGGAGACGAGACAAAGATCATGACAAATGCAGGACTTTTCATAAATGATTATTCCTTCCTGTGAACTACTCACTTAACACCATTTATTGTTAACTCCATGTCCTCATCTAATTGCTTTTATTGCTGCCAGGACAGCTGAGCACTTACTGATAACTTCATTTGTTCCTTCTACATCTTCATGTCTGTATCTGCACGTGTGCAAGAAGTGATGAGCCTTTGGTGGAGTTCAGATCTCATTCTCAGTATGCTTGGCTAGTTATGGCAGATGGATGACAGTTCTGTGGTCTCCAGATGTGTGGGTTGTTCATTGTTTTTTTTTTAACCATATAGGACCAAAATCAAATGAGTTCAGAACAATCATGAAAATAGGTGTAACAGGTAAATAAAACACATCTATGGATGCGAATAGGAGAAGTTGATTATTTTGAATGACAGAATACACATTTTCTTTTGGAAATGCTGTTGAGCTACCTTGGGAGAGCTGCTGTTTGGTTACCTTGCGTCCTCGTTTGGCTCTTCTAAAAGCTGCAGAACATATCAAGGCGTTGCAAAGACAAGACCTCCTACCTTGTTAATCCAAAGGCATTGCAGCAGATGGTGATGATAAGAGAGGATGTATTAAGGGAAAACACGCTAAAAGGGGATGTCTTTGAGCTGCACTGCTTGCAAGACAGAAGGGAGGGTGGTACAAAAGAGGAAAAGAGCATGAGACCGGATCACAGCTTGCCCCAGGCTGCGAAGTACCCAGGTTTCATGAACACGAGGCTCTGCATTGCAGATTTTGAGAGCAGCTTCTGTTCTCCCTCACCTTGGTCCTTCCACGTGCTCCTGTCCTTGGTTTCTCAGAGTCATGAAATGGCCCAGCTCATGGGGAAAAAAAAAAAGCTAATGAACAACAAATGTCTCTAGGCAGGGTTTTTCTATTTTGTGTTTTTCTATTTTGGTGTTGGATTGGTCTTTTGATTGTCAGACTGCCTCTCAAAACTGCCACCCCTTGATCAAATCATGCATTGCTTGTGATTTCACATCTGAGGACATTACTCCTTGATGTAGCACTCCCAGAGCTATGAACTTGCCCTGTAAGGGTCTTCAGCTCTGCGTTCATCAGTTCAGAGCTGGCAGGATGAAAAGAAAACAGAGATACGTCTGCGCTTGGGATCTCCCGTAGACTGACTTAAATGGCTGCAGGTTTTGACTGTCAGATTTTGTGCTTGCCAACTGCGTGGTGACCTGAAATAATCAGGTGGAATGAACTGAGAGGAGCCTGTCTCACTTTGCCAATCAATGCCACTCAGGCAGGAAGGAGGGCTGGGAGGCTGGGGTTCGGTTTGCGAGGTGCTGCAGTGTCTGTGTGCCTACGCCAGGAGTTGGACAGCTTTCTTGAGTCCTTTCCTGCCACACAGGGGCTCATTACCACGGTAGTGTCACTCCTGAAATTGTCTCGTAGATGAACAAAGGTTTTTGCTGATTGATGCCTGATTTGCTCTGTGTTTATCAGAACTGAAACAGTAATAAAATTGCTTTCATTTGCACCGGGAGGGACTTGAGATGTAAATTGTTTCATGGTTTCAAGGAACCTTTTTTCATTCTTCCCAGTAATTATGCCCAGGAGGGTGAAAAGCATTTGAATTGCATAAGACACATGCCATTGTACATGACAATTCATATTTTATAAAGCATTTCATAACTCCTACAGGAAAATAACGCTCAGTCTATATTTGTTTAAGTAGAGAAGCAAGCTAAAAGCCAGCTAAAAGGAAGAAAAATATGGAGTTTTGTGGTGAAATGTGGCAATGTAGAGAGAAAAGAGCTAGAATTTATATTTCTTCCTACTTCAAGATCTGGAGAGTTTTGGATTCAGAACACGATACAAAAAGTGGGAGGTAATGAATGAAGTGCACAGGAGGAGAAGTCATTCCATGAGGCAACAGAGGCACTGAAGCCAGCTCCAGTCCTGCATTTGTGAGCAGTTTCTAATGTTCTTGTGTTCCCTCAGGACAGCTTTCATTGTACTTGGAGATCTGGTGCTGGAGATGCAAGGTCTCAAACTTCCCATGGAGTTTTCAGCAGGACAGTTTCCTTACGTGGCTTTGCTTTGGGATTTGTTTTGTGAAGACCAGAATGTCTGGATAGGTTAGGAACGTCAGGTTTACTTTTGGCAGATGATCCTGCTGTTGGGGCTGGTTGGGTCAAAAAAGTGAGTTCAGGTGAGAAGTCAGATCTGTAACTTTGCTTTCTTCAGGGCTGAGTCCCTCTGAGGCCCCTGCAGCTGTGGGAAGGTATCTTCAGCCTGTCCTCCAGCAGTCAGACAGCAGCACAGCACATCTTTCAGGCCTGATGCCTTTTCAAGTACTTTGCTACAAAGGCAGGAAGAATGAACAGCAAAAAGGCACTTGAGGCAGGCATGTTTGTGCCAGGCTGAGGAACTGAATGGATTAGATCATAAGATGCTCTTCTGTGCTGCCCCTTGTGCCTGGGACAGCCTTTCTGCCCTGCCTGCTATGATCTGTTACATGAGATCATGCAAAGCATGGTGAGCTCCAGCCACATCCCCTGACTGATGTGTCAGCAAGGAGCAAACATCTCCACCAAACAAGTAGCTGCTCTGGGTCAGATGTTCTTAAAGGTGTTTCTTTAGGGCTTTATTCTTCTCATTCTGGCTTTTAGTCTTCTCCCATAGGAGAGCAGAGAAGTAACCTTCAGTCATAAGTCTCTTTGCTGCTCCCAGTGTTGTGTGTTTTCATCTGCCTTTCTGGGCTGACTGTGAAGAGCTTTGGTTTTAAGTATGCACTGTAATACAGGACAAGAAAGTGTTTTATTATTAGTTAGGTTGATATTGTGCAATTAGAGACAGAGCAACCGTTATGGCAGGACAGATGAGATCATTCCTGCTGCCTGATCTGTGCCCTGTAATGAATCAGATCTCTGCCTTCCAGAAAGCTGCTATCTTTCAGGAATATTGAGGCAATGAAACTAATCAAAAGAAGATTTAAAGAATTTTACTCTATTTCATAGTGCAAAAGTCCTTGGAAATGCCACAGAGGCTGTTAGAGGAAAGTATTTCCTTAGTACTAAAGCACACATCAAGAGGCACAACGTTGTGTCAAAAATGATGTCAAATCATTCTTAAAAGCTCTCTTTTAACCAGTGCAATGTGTGCTCTGTGGAGTATTGTGCAACTTCTGAGTGGGGAAGGAGTCTTAGTGGACATTTGTGGTGGCACCTTGCACAAACCTGGAGTTTGCTGGCAATTTAAACTATGGAAAAATAAAAAGCTGTGGAAACAAGTTCAGCTGTGAACTTCTTGGGAAAAGCATGTGGTTTTATTATGTAGTTGGACACATAATCCATTGCTAGAAATATTAAGTTCCACAAGTGTGTGAAGTTGCTTTTAATCTCTCGTAAGGCTGTGGCATGATCATAGAGATTGAGCAAATATGATCTTAAAAGTTGAATGGGATAAAATTTACCTCTCTGCCTGATTTCCAAAAACTGTATTCCTAATTCCTTGCTAGCACTCTGTAAATGGGAGTTATTTAAGCTGTCCTTATGGCCTCACTTTGCAGTTAGAGCTCAGCTGTGTTGTGTCCTGCTAAGCACTGTGGAGCCCAGAAGCAGAATGTAATTGACACAGAAGCACTACTTCCAAAATGGGGCTTCAACTCATTGTGCAGCTTTGTGACATCAAAGGAATTGACTTGGAGAAGGCTAAAGAAACCAGATCCTTAATCAGTGTCATCCGGTTGCCCAGACCCCCTAGAGGTTTTAAATTCTAACAAAACCTGGAACAAATGTGCTTGGTTTGGGAGTGGGCAAGAAAGATGCAGCAAAAAGACATAGTCAGGAGGTTGGCAGGGCCAGTAAAGGTGTTGAGAAGGTGAGCTGAGGGAGCACCAAGGAAAATGTTTTTCCTTGTAAGCAGAGCTTGCTAAAAGGTTCCCCTCCCCCCCGGTCTCAAAAGATGAGGTGCTATAGGTGAAGAATATAAACACATCTCATTAAAATTACTTTTTAGGAAACACTGATGTTAAGCATGATCTACCCATTACAGTTACGTGGCTTCTAAGACCAAATTCTGGTGCTAAGCATTAAAACCAGAAGTGTCTGGCACAAGAGGAGGCTATCTGCTGTGCCTGTTTAATTGCCTCAGAAATTGTAGTGGCAAAAGGGACTGTTGCAATCAGGTTTAGTGTTTCAACTTGCACTCCAATCCAAACAAACCAGGTTTCAGCAGATGGATAACAATATGTGCAGGAGACAGGAAAGAATAAAGCAACTTGGTGAAATGAAGATCACATATTGTAAAACCTAGTGACTGAAACCATGAAACTCAGCATCTGCCAGCAAAGACTGCCTAAGGAATTAAAGCACAGAATTGGAGGCAGTTACAAGAATGCAGGACGAAATTCAGACACTGGAGGTCATCAGATAGGTTTGTAAAAACAAACAGGCAGGTTTGCAGAAGTTGCAGAACGCGGAGTGTTGTTGGGAACAGAAAAGGTACAGAAGAGGCTCTGACTCTCCTTAAATTCTCTCCAGTCTCAGTGCTGCAGACCCCAGGGCCCTTAGGATGTGCTGTGTGTGTGTAAGCTCCAGAGATCTCAGTCAGCCCACCTTTCAAATCTGGCGTTAATTAACGTCCCCTACATCCTGCGCTCCTAGCATCCTTCTCAAAGCCAGGATAGCACCCCTTTCCAAGCATTTTATATCCCACCAGAGAGGCAGCGAAGTGAGAGCTGGAGCCTCTGCTGACAGATCACTTGGATGAATACAAACAGGTAATTCCAAGTTAATTAATGCAACCTGCAATTGATTGACACTCACTTTCTAACATTTCCTGTGTTCTTGCCCAACTGAGCTGTCTGAGTCATGTTGTGTTCTTAAGATTATTACTTGAAATGCAATTGAAACTGCTGAAGCTTGGGAAATCTGGTTTGCCAAGAGCTTTTTGATTTAAAGGAAAGAGAAAAGAGAAAGAACAAGAAAGGAAGGAGAAAACCCTATAAGCTTAAAAGAAAGCTTAAATAAAACAATGCAGAGAAATGCACAGAAAAAAGGAGGAGATAATTGGAATTGGAAGGTTTGTGAAAATCTCATTTATCGGTTTTGTTGGGGCTCTCCTGAAAGTTTCACGTGTGCCTCTGAATTTTTCAGGTAGGAAGAACACCTCGTGCAGGCAGACCCAGTTTGTGTGTTTGGCGTTATTATTGCCCTGGTGCAGGCTGGCATTCTTGGGATCTTGGCTGGGATCTGCATTCTTGTTTCTTGTTGCAGTCTTCCTTTAGATTTATCAGTTGAGGCCAAACTGATATTGAGCAGCTTTCCCGAACACAATTGGTTTTGTGAATTTCAGTCACTTATATTTGAAATATGATTTGAAACCTTTGGCTTGCTAAGATCCTTGGCTCGCTGAGGGCAGCACGATGTACTGACCTGCTTCTGGAGGCTGCTGCATGGTGTGTGTGGGGACAGCCATTCTTCCTCAGCCTGCTTGGGCTGTAAGCTTCGTGATGCAGGGATGTTGTTTGTGAATGCACGGCACCTCTCACAGCATGGATCTGGGCTGACATGGATCTTGGATGTGCCAATGTATGATAATTAACAGCATCTGATGGCCTGACTGCACAGGATCTGCTTCTCCTTAAGTGAGTGACGTGTCAGCAGCAGGGATAGAACATCATCATTACCACAATTGACTTTAACTCAGCTGTCCTCTTAATTGTCACTGTTACCAGGAAAATCGACCCCATCCCAGCTCCTGCTGTTCCCTGCCAAAGGAGAAGATCGGTTTGTGTTGTCTCCTGCTGTCCTTGATTTGACAGAAGGTCTCAAAAGTGCAGAGCCTTTCTCTGGCCCACCTCCTCTGCCCCAAGCAAACTTCCAACTAAATGGCACTATGCTATTTTACAAATTGTGTTTAGCTTTTAATGATTTGCTATAACATGCTTGATTAAAAACCCGGCTAAATTCCAAGCCTAATGAACCTTGAACTTTCACATTAGATATATTAATTATGGTGATCCCGGTGGCATGCTAGCACAGGAAAGTTATCCTGCCACATTAATATGAAAATGAAGAGTTGCTGTAAGAACTAAATTAAAAAAATATATAGACAAATAAGACTGTATTGCTAAAGCAGTTGTGCCTCTGAATTAAGTTACTGTCTTTTGTTTTTCTTTTTTAATTAATCAGATGGCAGCAGCAGAAGCAGCAACATTCCCACAGGCATTGCTTAAAAAGCCATGGACTGATGGGAAGCAACAGAAATAACCAGTGACTTTGCCACTGGTGCTTAGATGCCATAGCAGTGATGAACGTGAGGCGCAAAGACAGACAGATCAATTTGCTATTCATTAATATTACAGTGTGGTGTTCTGTTTTGATTCATGTCTTTTCGATTTATAAGGAAACACTGATCAGTGCATACAATCAACTTAATGCACAGAGGTGAACACATTGATGGGTGTCAATGAAGGATGCCAGATGCTGACAGTTCCTCCAGCAACAGAATGCTCTGAAAAACTCAGTCCTGGGTGAAGGTTGACCCACCTGTGCCAGTGGGATTGCTTAGAGGATTGCCTGTGAACTGTGGTGCTGCAACAGTATGTGCTTAAAAAAAAAAAAAAAACAAAAAAACAAAAAACAAAGCACTGCTCTTCCATCAAATCTTTCATTTTGAATTTCAGCCAAATTGCTGCGATGGTTGTTCACAGTTCTGTCCCATAAACATTTGCGTTGGCATGAAAGAGGGAAACAAAGAGCAGTGCAAAAAGCATGCTTTAAAAAAATTTAGCGAAGGAAAACCTTAAATGCTTTTTTTAAGCATCTTAGCTGCATGGCAAGCCTCCTGTTGTGGTCAGTTCTCCATCAGGACAAATAGTGTCTTCACAGAATGAAGTGAATGAAGAGGTGCTTAACATAACCAGGAAGATTCACATCCCTTCTGTCCTGTATCAGCAGTTTCTGCAGGCTCCAAGCTTTCCCATGCTGTCTGTAGGGCTGGAGGTGTTCAGCTCGTTGCTGGTTATCCCACCTTGTGCTCAGCTGGGCCAAGCTGGTCCTTCCTACCATGTGTGACCTGGGCTGATGTTGTTCCCCATGCAGAGGTAGATGTGCTGCTGCAGGTCAGCTAAGGAGCCCCTCACCTTCTTCCCTTTGTATCAGCGTGTTACAGGTGGTTGCATGGTGTAAGAAGAGCCTTGCCATATATGCTGCCCAAAAATCTGGTCAGTGCTGTTTAAAGCACACTGACTTCCACATGCAGAATTTGTCTGTGGATAACAAGTGATGGCGTTTAGAATCCCATTATGGGATCATTATGGCACATTCCATATGAAATTGATTACAAATTCCAGTGGAGCCAAGCAAAGGACTGTTAATTAGCTAATTATTGCTCAACATACATTCAAAAGAGTCACTCAGTTCCTTGAACTTTCACTCCACACTTCACACGTTCTCTGAATTGAAATTCAGCAGCACAATGGGATGCGTGCGTGTCTCAGCTCTCCCTGTAATCCAGGCTGAACAGACGCCCAACTGCCAAGCTAGTCTGCTGAAGACGAGGGGGCTTGTGCTTCACCCGTCATTCCTAAGCCTGCTTCAGTCCTTGCCAAACTCTTTTCTCTTCTGGCATCACCACTGACAAGCAAAGAAATGAAATTTGCATTAGTTTTTCTTTCTTTCTGCCATGGCAGCTCTCTTTATTAAGCAATTGAAAGCACACCAATCAATGGAGCTTCTCTTGACTTTTGTCTTTGTTTCTCCAAGGCCTCGTTCCAGGAGAGATTGAATTCCTCTTCTTCCAAGATGAACATGTCTTGCTCTTAGGTCAGGCTGAGGTGATATAAATCAATTTTGCTTTGTGGGATAGAACTGTTCTGACCATTGCATCTGAAAGCCCAGCTGGATGAGGGTATGGAAGCATTCAACATCTCTCAGGAGTGCATTTGAACTTTAGCAGGTCAAATTTTTACTCTTTCTTCATTTTGAGATGTTCCTCCAGCCCTGGGCCAGACACATCCATGGGTGTCCATCTGCACAGCTTTGACTGATGCAGTGGTGATAGTGCTGCAGTGCATGTGGAATGAGTCTGGCCCTTGTGAGCGCTGTCTGTCACTCATCCTGTTTGAGGGCTCTGATTACGTGGGCTGCGTCCTCCACTTGGCCTCTGTTGACTTTGTTGGAGCTGTATGGACCAGCACTGGTGTTCAGTGTCTTTGTTCCCTGCACAAGAGCTTTTAGTGCTGGCAGCTGCAGGTTGTTGGTTGCTATCTCTACTCCCAGTCACATGAGAATCTCCCAGCACTCTGATGTGCTCAGGATCCGCAGCCATTGATGTCCCATTTCTGGGTTACTTTATTTGTTTAGTATCCTTCAGTTCTACCCTGCCATTTTTCTACCCTGCTAGAGCTCAGTGTGAAGTTTGAGACCTCAAGCAGCTCATCTTGAATGTTTCAGTATGGCACAGATCTTGCTTTGTCAGAAACTGGCCTTATTCAAATGTATGAAAGATTGTGAAGTTGCAGTGATACTACTGAATTTTCATGTGAGATGTTTGCTGTTTTCAAATTCCTGCTTTGGGGATTCTGTACATAAGGATTTGCTGATTAGATTGCTATTCTCTAGCCCAGATGCTGTAAATATTCACACATTGCCATGGTGAAGACCTGCCTAGTCTGTTTATGCACAAAGGGTGATTTTTTTCATTAGATAAATATGTAATTTTCTTCGTGCCTTTGTTTAAAAATATTTCCACTGTATTGTCAGAACCCAGAACAACAGAGGCTGTGGCTTATCACTCACTTTTGTCTAACTAAAGAGAAGTTCATTAAAAAGTTTCAGCAAATGAACCCACGCTTATCATTCCCTCTCTGAATGCAATCAAAGCAGGTGCAGAGGATGAACTCGATGAGCTCTTTAAAGCACAAAAAGAGAAGAATGAAGAAAACAAAGATGAGAGACAGGGAAAAAACAGGGACTGGAGAAAAATAACAAAACATCAGCCAAGTCTACAGGGAGGTATAGTGAGGTCTGTACTGCGAGGGATGAATAGAGCTGGAAGGGGAATTTTCCTCTCAGGGTTCTGTAATAACCAACATTTGTTGAAAGCATGGGAGTGCTGAACTCCGCACCTCCTCCCTAACAATTCAGCACATGTTTTTGCAGGAGGCAGCTGGAATGCAGAATGCATTGCTGCCTGGAGAACAGGCAGAACCCTGTCTGGAGGAGTTCTGTGTGCTGGAGGTTCCCAAGTCATGCAGGGAGCTGATGGCTTACTGGGGACAGATCTCCTTCCTCCTTTGCTAGGATGGCCAACCCTGATAATAGCTGCCCAAACTGTTCCCCCCCAACTCAGAAACAAGAGGCAGAAATTGAGCTGCTTTGTCATTTGGACATAGACAAGTGATTACAGCGCTTGCTTTGGTCTCCAGAGGTAAACTCAGTTTCTGTCTCAGCCTGATATGGCTCAGATCCTTGCTTACATGCCCTGCAATGGGGCTGAGGCCATAGGCATCCCAAGTGCTTGTATCTCCTTGCTGAAATTGTACTGCTGATAGGCAGCGATGCCTGGAGGGACTGAGAGAGGCCAAGGGAACTGTCAGGTGGGGAGTCCTCCTTCTTCTCTGTCCTCCAGGCCTGTCTTTGTATTGCGTGCCATGTCTGCAGTCACACTCAGAAGTAATACTGCTGAAGAGCACTCTTCATTTTAATCGTAGAATCACAGGACATCCTGGGTATGGAGCGACCCACAGGGTGTCACCAGGTCCAGCTCCTGGCTTCATGCTCTGCCACCCAAAAGCCAAATCTTATGTCTGTGAGCAGCATCCAGACTTTCCTTCAACTCTGGGCAGGAGATTGGAACAGGGTGCAACTCCTTACATCTCCCCAAACCTCCCTGGGCAGCTCCTGCTGTGTAGATGACAAAGGTGGTGCACAAAAGGGCTGTCACAATTGTTGGTGACTTGAGACATTCATTCCTATTTAAAAAGACCGTGCTGTTACTGTTTCCCATGTTTGAGAAGAAGACTGGGGTCCTTCTATGCAGAAAAAATAATCCAGTGCTTCATTGACAAGAAAGTGACTGTCACTTCCTCCAAAACCAAACTGTGTCCAAAATGCATTATGTCAAATAGCTAACAGTGTTCTTATGACAAAATGTGTTTTTGTCTAATACCTAGATCATATCTGCCAGCAAAATGAATTCTGTCAAAGTCCCTTGAAGCCCTCTGTCAAATTAAAATATTTTTCCCCACCTGAGGACAGATCTCTTATTCTGATGGCAAAATTTATTTGATCTGATCCTTTAAGCTCTTCTCCTGGAACATCATCATGTTAAAATTCCAAAGCCACATTACAGGGAAATGTAATTCCAGCCCTTCCCCCTCCTCGCTGCTGTTGTTAGAGATTTTTAAAAACAAACAAGCAAAATGTGGTTATATATAAAATCAAAGTGAAAAATAGCGGAGATTTTTTTATACTTTGTGTTTGGGGCAGAAAGCTTAAAGAATAATATATTTTTTTTCCATCAGGTAACGGCAGTAACAAGAGTGAGGTGTGAAATGTATGTGTATGTAAGACTGATGGACAGACAATGAGTTATTTGATGGAGGTGACGTTTAGAAAGATAACAAAGAACTGCTAAATTATTGCAGGGACAAAATGATCCTTCACTCCCTACAGATGCAAATTCAGTGATGGGCCTCCTACAGAGCCTGCTTCCATTCAGTACCTACACCTGGTTGTCATATGGATGCCATGGGCAATTATATTTTAAATAATCACTGTCAAATCTAACTCTGCATAGTGTTGCTATTCAAATGCTGTCAATATTTCACCCTAATGGGAATCGGAATCCATAGTGAAGGATGCAGTTCATGAGTTTATTGGATAAATGTAGAAATGATGCTGCATTGTGATGCCACTCAGGAATAGATTTTAAAAAGTTTGGAACATATTTTAGTGTGTTCTTTTACTTTCCCCTGACTTCTATTTGTGAAAATGCCATTTTTACATAAGGCAGTTCATACAAGCTTATTCTTCTCCTTGGTGGAATGCAGTTGATAAATAACATTAATTGCTGAAGCATAATGATGCAGTAAATATGCTTACATACATGTCAGTATTGTTTCCTGAACTTCATTCTTCCTGAGAGAAGAAAAACAGAGATCACAGGGCTCTTCAGCAAGATGCTGACATACACGAAGGCTTCAGGTTTGTGTCTTTCATCCATCGGTGCTGGAATGAAGGAGTAACTTTGTGCTGGGAAGTGATGGAACAGTAAGATGAGGAGAGAACCCGGAAATGGGAAGAGGCAGAGCTGGCTGTCCCTGACCTGCTGTGTGTCCTTGGGTGATGGTTGGCTCTTTGTGCTTGTGGAGGCTCTGAGTGCAAGCAGATTTTTTCCTCCATGCATAGGAACTGTTAGGTCATGGCTTGAACTGATGATGGAGTGCCTGGGGGATGGATGTGACCAGCCCAGGGTGCTCAGGAAATCACAGAATCACCAGGATTGGAAGAGACCTGATATCATCCAGTCCAACTGTCCACATATCACCAATATTTCCCACTAAACTGTGACTCTCGGTACAACATCTAAATGTTTCTTGAACATACCTGGGCCCGGGACTCCACCACCTCTATTTCTTGTAGTGAGAGGCTCAAAAGTGAACACAGTACTCATATGGTGCACAAATGTCCTTTCTGTAATTGGTGGAGTGCACAGTTGTGAACTGTGCATCGCTGTAGCTCTGCTAAGAAGCTCATATTCTACGGTGGGTGGAGGAACAATGCACAGTTATTTAGACAAGCGTGTGATAATTGCAGATAATTATGTTCTGTATTTGTAGATGGATCAAAATACATTATTAAAAAGAGCCCTCTCTGCAATTATACACCTACACGTATCAGAGTTTAATAACTGCATTGCAGGAGCTTTGCCAATATACACATGGAGCAAAGAGTAGTAAAGTCAGGATACAAATTAAAAGCTAAACACAAGTACAGCTGAGTCTTTGATGGCAGGAGAGCTACACAAAATGGTTCTTTGGCTTACACTGCTATTTTCTTCTCTAATTCTGTGCACGGTGTCACTGTGTGAGGGGCATTCTGGCCCTACAGGTTCAGCTTGCTTTGTTCGAGGCCAGTTTGAGGTTAGTCAGGGGTTTGATCCTGAGGTCTGTTGTTAGCGTCCTTAATGCTGCTTCAGTGGGCAGATGTGAACAGCAAAGCCCAGTATTCATGTGGGCAACCTTTTACAGGCACCAGCACACGGCTCTGGTTGGGCTCTGCTGGCAGGACGAGCCAGGATCTGTATTGCAGGGTTTATGTGTCGAGATACCCATGAATTACGTGCAACACAAGTTTATGGGCACGCATTTCTTTTGGGAAGAGGCCCAATTCAATGAATATTCCATGCCTCTGGTTTTTCTCCCCAGCTTTTGCAGGAGCATGAGGGGTGGCCTGTCACTGAGCTGATGCTCACAGGGAGCTCAGGGACTTCATCACAGCCAGCTCAGCGCCAGGATTTATCCTGACTGGTTAATGCTTTTGTTCCATTTTGTGGGACATCCTGTTAATAAACCATGTAAATCCAGAGAGCTGGGATTTTGTGGGACTTAAAACTGAAAGAAAAGGCTTGTCAGTTTAGGCTTTTTTTTTCTCCTTTTTCTCTCAGCATCCCTTTCTGTTACGGCAATAATTAGAATGACAGGAGACACGGCCTGAATCTATTTGAATGAGTCTATCCTGAGCAGCAGCCACCACTGTCCCCATCTGATACTTCACAGGCATTGTCAAAATGTCCTTAACATTGACAGTCACTTCATGAAAGAGAACAAATCTCAAATAACCCTATCAGTTTTCCTTTTTCTTACATTGCGTTTTCCTCTCCTCTTTATACTTCCAGTCAGCTAGTATGTAGGCAGCTGTGGGGCTGAGTGATGTGGGTATGAGCCTGGGGGCCTGTAATGAAGGTAGAAAGAGGCTGTGTTTGCGTTCAGCAGCTGGGCACAGCAAGCCATGGGGATGTTCTCAAAGCAGAGGGGAAAACCAGGTATGGTCTCTGAAAAACAAGACAACCTCTAAAAGAGCCAGTCTATCTTTGTTGCCCCTGAAAAGTAGAAAGCCTGCATTTAGTCCGGGTAAGGTGGTCCCTGCTCACTGTGAAGCTGCAGGAAACAGAACAGTGGGGATGTGTTGCTGTGGATGTTTCCTGTGCTTGGCATGGCTTGCTGGAGAGCAGCAGCTGTCTGCTGTGTTTTAGGAGGGCTGAATGGCTGTCATGGTGCTACCTGGGTGCTGCAGCCACTCCATGTCACTAGTTGCTCTTTAGATAGAAAAGCTGTGAAGGAGGGTGGGACTTGTCAGTCTCTTCAATCTTTTTGTTCTATCCTGTCTCTGGGATACAGCTCCCTTCAGCACATAAACAACATTGGCATCTCTTAGAAGATGCTCTCTCAACTACTTCAAATAAGTTTCATCATTGATTTTGACAAGTGTTTCGACTTAGAAGTTTCAGGTGGTGGGCCAGCGGAGTCATAGCATGAACAAATACTGCTCCTTGGTGTTCTGGAGGTGGATTCAGAATGAGCGTGATGGTTATAAACCAGTACAGTTATCACAGCCATGGAAGGCGGCGTGAAGCTGTAAATTACAGTGGTTTTTAGCTTCCCAGATGGGCAAAAATCAAAATACTGGTTCAGATCAAAATCTGCCTTGTTGGTACTCTGCCTCTGGCTGCTGGCCAGCGGTGGAGGGATGGAAGAGTGCGTGCAGAGCAGCACGTATGGGGAATGTGCTTCCTGCTCCATTCCCCCAGCAGTGAAGGTTACATCCAGAGTCCGTGGTGTAGCAGCCAGAAATAATCTAGTTTCATGTAGCTTCTTTCTGAATTGGTTCAAGTGGCAGAGGCAGCTTGCAAGCTTTCCTTTTTCCCTTTTCTTGGACCTTTTTTTTTTTTCCCAGAGGTGAATGGAAAAGATAGCATTGGGGTTAAGCTATCTCATATGAAGACTGGAGGCTACCCTGGCAAGTTGGATCTGCCCCTGAGTTTGTGTAAGTGACATTGAAGCTTCTCAGGTGGCTCCCTGCTTCCAGTTCTGTACCGACTCTTGTTATGTGATCGATTCTCATAACCATGAAACAGCCCAGGAATGTGAGGCCAGGTCTGAGCTCTGGCTTATGTTGCACAGATGGCATTGTAATGGGGAGGATACGGGAATCTGACACTAAAAGACTTCTTTCTTCCCCCTTTGCCCCTTAGAGAAACTTCACTGCAACTGTCGATAGTGTGTTTGTTAGCGCTTCCATGCTCTTTCTCTTCCCAAGTCACTGCATTATGTGGCAATTACTATGTATTTCCTTCCCCTTTACATACAGTCTTGTTTTAACGTGCATCTCAGAGTTTTAATAAGTTTCCCAAACTTGTAAGTGAGACAAAAAATACTCTTAATGCAGAATTCTAAGGCAAGGGCAGAATTAGGCAGTCAGCTCAAAGAGTGAGCTCTAGGGAGGGTAGGAGCTCATGATGGAGATAGGAGGAGAGAGGCCCTCTTCTGAGCAATCATACATGAGTTCAGGTGAGAGGAAGCCCTTCTACTGGGGTTGGCTGTACAGTAAATCAGAGATGTGGACTGCTTGCCTTCATGGGCTGAGCATTCTTCCTCAGCTCCCACACTTTGTAGAGGGCAGTGATGACCCGTGGTACAAAGCACACAGCCTTCACCTCCAGAGTTGCTTTGCATGAGCTCAGAGAAGCCATCATTTCTGTGGAGCTGCTTCCTTCTGCTCTGGGAGGTGAGCGGTGCAGGGTCTCAGAGCAGAGCATGCAGCCTCAGCACATCTCTGGGCTGTTTTAAATAGGTTGCATAAGACCTGTCCTTGCTATGGATTTCACATTGCTTGCAATCCTGTTTGCACTAGGGGCAATGCAAGACAGTAGTGCAAACTTTCTCAGTGTTCAGAAGGTCCTTGAGCAACCTACAGCAGTCTGTTTCACCCTTCCTTGGCCTTCTTGGAGCAGAATGACAGTGACATCCTGGGGGAGCAGAATCACAGCAGTGTTAAACACTTCACTAAAAAAAATTGGCTGTAAATGATATATTTGAAAACTTCCAAAACTGTGAAGTTCGCTCCTTTTGCATTTGAAAAGTGCTTTGAGATCTTGTGACAAAAAGTAGTCGTGTAAGTGCAAAGCATCACACGTTTTTTGTTAACTTGAGTTCCCCGAGGGTGAAATCTACCATGGTTTCATCATCAAAGGGAATGTTGTGAAATCTTCATCCATGTTGGGGGGAAAGCAACTGTAATATTAAAATTGCAGCACAGGCTATGGGCTAGAATGCAATTGCAGTGTTTTTAATTGCAGCATTCTACTGTTTTTCAAATGGAATATTTCAGTTGACATAAATGGGGAGCTGTTCTCAAGGGCATTGCTTTAGTTGGAATGAGAGACTGGAAAAAAAGCCTCAGTGCCAACATCTGCAGGAGAACAGGTGGGGAGGTGTGTGGTTGTTGCAGTGAGCGTTTCCCAGTGCATCATGATGAAACTATTTAGTGTAACCCTTAGTTAGAAAGTAAATTGGCTGAATGGCTTCACTCTTACATTATCTCTCTGTAATAATCGCTGTGGCTGATCCTGTAGTGCCCTCGCTCCCCTTTTTTGTTTAAGTAAAAGATGTTGCAGAAGAGGTGTAATTTTCATAAAATCATTCTGGGAGAGCTAAAAAACACCCCAACCCTTCAGAACCTCTTGGCTTCACCTGAAGAAACGCTATTTCAAATGGCACAAAAAGACGAGGATCTAGTCCTGCACGAAGGGAATGAGCAGCACAGTGCATAAAATTCAAGGTGGTGGCATCGGTATGGAATTACGAAATAAGAGAACAGTACCTGAACTTCAGTGCTTTTAATTCTCTTTTTCTTTTCTATTTTTCTTCCCACTTGGTCTTTGTGTAAATGTGGATAGCCTCAGTCTGGGTGGAAAGTTCTCTAAAACAGTAATTGCATCCTAAATGAGCATCCTGTGGACAGGAACTACATATGGGTTCCAGGCTGGAAGGCTGCCATGATGTGCATGGTGCTGCACAAGGCTCTCCATAAGCCAGGAGTGCACGCAGGGAACCAGAAGCCAGTCCTGGCAGTGAACCACTGCAGCCTGGATCCTAGCCTTGGAGCACAGGTGGTTTAGACTTATTTTGGACCGATCTAAAAGTACAATTTAGCCGTACAGTCTCTCCTCCAAGAGATGCATTTTCATCTCTTTGTTTGAGCCTTTAGATTGCATGCAGGTGTCGTTTTCCTGTGGCAGCCATGAAAGCTAGAAACTCAGCAATAAAAAAGGGCAACCCTGAAAGCAATCTCAGGCCTCTTGGAGCTTCAGGCTCAGATAAAGCACCAAATGCTGCCTGAACTGAAACCCAGGACATTACACCCTCCTTTTTTTATCTTACATTCCTCAGTTTAGCCATGTGAAAGCTCACAGGTTGCTTTTTCGGAGCATTAGCTCTGGTTGTGTGGCCTCAGTGCTGTAGCCATGCCCTGGCACAGGCTGCAGAGCAGCGTGTGTTTCTGAGTGCTGGATGGGGCAGAGATCAGCTGCCTGTTGGTGTGACTCCGTCTTCTCCTTGAGAAGGTAAAGATGGAACAAGAAGTCTGTGAAAGAGGCATGGATTTGGGCTGTTGTGTAAATCAAGGCAGACTGGACTGTATGGCTATTTTCCTTTCCCTAGGCCAAAAGATAATGGATTTAAGTGGACTGCATGGCTATTTTCCTTTCCCTAGGCCAAAAGATAATGGATTTAAACCTCAACACTGTCAACTGTTCATTCTCTTCCCCTTCACGCCATCTCCTTAATTCCTGTATTTACTGATGGCTGTGCTAACGCAAGTATACTCTGGTTTTTGAACTGTGAGGATGGCTGGATGACACTTAAATCAATACCATGTGGCAGTTTTATTTTCCCTGCCTTAGACACAATCTGTCCATTGTGCTAATGCTGTTTGTGACTTAAATGAATGCAAGAATTTATGGGTACATCTTGAAAGTGCTGCTTTGTTTAATCATGCCAGATAAAGGAATTCTTGCTTTATGCAAAGCAGGAATGTCATCTGTTCAATGGGAAGATACTTAGCCGATGCGAGCTGCATGAATCCTTCATTTAAACGACTGCATTTAGAGCCATAATCGGACAAAGGATACTGTGAACCAGAAAAAAAATAAAGGCTGCCAAAAAGAAAGAGGAAATATCCTCTGCTGGGTCCGTTCGAGCAGGATGGCAGTAATTTTCATAGTCTGTGATAAAGGGATGTAATATTTTGTTTCTGCTGCTGTTGTTCCCACTGTTGCTGCAGTCTGATGCCCGTCGTGGCCTGGCTGTGTTGGGCGCATCCCCAGGTCGTGACACCAGTCACCCTCACAGAGAGCAGAGTGGGGATGCTGCTATCACAGCTGATGTGTAGATGTGCTCGAGATCTCCGTATGAGTGCCAGGGCCTTTGGCTCCCTATAGAGTGGGTGCTTTAGCAGAGATCCAGGTTAGCTGGCAGAATGGGCACATCTCCTAGGCTCTGCTGGGGGAATGGCCTTAATGCAGCCTGCTGTTTGATAAGAAATTCTAACATCTTCATCAGCAAGGCGATACTGAGCCTGTCACTGTGTAAATAGGCCCCTCTCTCCTGGAGAAGAGCGATTGGTCTTTCAACAGCCTTCCATTTTCACTTTTTTCAGGAGTGTAGAGAAGGACTATTTACAAAATGCCAGCAGTGTCGGAGGGAACATCCAAATTCACAGGTTGCTTCAATTTTGAAAGATTGGAGATGAATTTGCGAAAGAACAAATGTACCAAAACGTTCAGCTCATCTTCTTCCTTAAATGAAAGATACTGCAGATATCCCCAGACCAGTGTTCCATCGAACATGCTTCTCAGGGGGCATCCAAGCAATACTTTGGTATATCCAACAGTAAGCCCACAGGTACAAATGGTTTATGAAATACCTGAGGATCAAAGCGTTCCATTGGTGCGAGTACAGTGTAAGCAATCATTAGGATATATTCTCTGTTGTGCTGTCTGATCTCCAAATTAGCCATTTTAAAAACACAGAGTGTGTCATCTTCCAGGAAATCAAAAGCTCGCTTAAATACCAGGATCCACTGAGAGTAGTTCAAACAATATACATCTCTTAACAAAGGGAGACTCGCTCATCCAAAGCAAAGGAAAAACTACACACAGAACTACACGAGAATTAAATCTACAATGCAGCATGTGCTGTGTTTGACAAGTGATAATTAACTGCTGACAATATAATTCTAGTTTTGATGCAGACTTGTTTTTCATTTAAAAACTAATCAGGGAGTATTTGCTTAAAGTGGGACAGCCTCCTGCAAGGCAGGAACACACATGGTTCAGTGGCTCTGACATATTTACCTTGTGCTGAACGTGTGTCCTGCTGGGGAAACCGGTGGGTTGGATCTTCCCAGTGAAGCTGGAGCTCTTGTTATCAACTCAGAGCTTCGGATCTAAAGGATCAATGCCCCAGGCAATGCTCTGCATAAGGTGCTGCTTTGTCTCCTATCTGCTTTTTGGAAAAAGAAATTTGAATGTCTCAGGATGGCTCCCTGGCAAGTAGTTCTTAAACTTGGAGGGGAAGGTACAGCTCTTACCAAGAGTGAGTATGAATACCTTATTTTAAAGTGGACAAGGAGTCAATATGTTTGTGTTCATTTCAGAGAACTGGAGGCTGTGGTATCATGGGGGCAATACAAGAAAGAAGGCAATCAGCTGCACTTCCTTTTGGAGGCTGGGGTGCATCTTGACAAGTTGTACTCAGTGGCTGGGTTGGAGCTGGAGCTTTTAGAGAGGAGAACAGCTCAGTGACTCCAGGCCTTTAAATGGCTGCACATGTCTTTATGCTTCAACTCAGCTTTAATTCCCCATGGCATGGAGTCTTGGTTCTGTCTGCCTTGAGGTGGGGAGCATTACATACAGGGCTATCCCTCTTTCCCAACCTATTTTTGCTGTTCTCAAGGTACCTCTGCTTTAGAAAATAATGGTCTGATCTTCTGAAGTATCAGAAGAGGATTGTGACACAAAGATTCCTTTCTGCTCAAGGTTGATGAGAATGTAATAAAAAAAATGCTAGAAAAATAATAGGCTGGATAACTGTAGGAAGTCAGGTTGTCCAGATTGTAGATATGGGAGAGCCTTAAATAGAACAAAGATTCATTGACTTGCAGATTTTTCACCACTAGATGCTCCTCTCTGTTGGGTTTCCACTGTGTAACTGTGCCTGTAGTAAATTATTATTCTCAGAAGTTAATTTTTAATAAAGCAATTTAAGTTATTTAAGCTATGATTATTCAAAACATGTTTGAGGTTCACGGTATAAGAGGTAATTATCTTCTCCAGAACAGTTAATACAATGCAGCACGTTCTCCTCTTCAGTGATCGGCTGGTATTTGTTTAGCCTATAATAACATTCATAATAAAATGAAATTAAATGGTTGTAATTCAAGGTATCGTGGCAGATCTTCAGAAACACAACGGGTTGAAATGCGTTTCCTTCCATGCTAGTTAGAGCTGCCTTTGATGTTAAAATGACTTGCCTCAAAACTCAGAAGCGCACCAGGTCTGCCCATCAGCTGCAGAGAGCTTTGGGAACCCTCAGTAACTCCTGGGCTTCAAGCTCATGCCTAAGCCAGCATCATCACCCACTACCTGTTCAAACAAGCAGCTCCTTTTTGGAGCCATGGGCTGCTTTCCACCAGCGCAGACAACAGCAGGACCTCAGTGTGCCTCCAGCATTGCAGCTTCTCACTTTTGGCTTGGATGGTGGCTCATCCCTCTGTTCAGACACACAGAGGGTGTAACGCTGATACTGTTGGGGTGAAGTAGTGCTAAAGCCTTTCTCCCAACCCGTGGCATACAGCAGCACTGATCTCATGGCTGCAAGAAGGGGGAAGGAGCGTGGTTTTCCCAGGGCTGCCTCCCACTCATTTGTCCTGCAGTGACCCCCATCTGAAGCTGTCAGTGGAACCACGCCACTGTAAACTGGCTGAAACAGTATTGATTTCTCAACACGAAATCTTTTTAAGGCTTCCCCCCCTCTCCCTCCCCAGGTATCTCTTTCATGGCCTATTTGTACTAGGAGTTTCATTCTATGATCACAAAACACTGGGGAATATGTTAATGCAGTTCAGCATGTAATCCAGTATAACATCATTGAAAGGAATTGCATTTTTATCCACAATTGAGGCAGCAAATAGGAGCTCCTTCTCTTCCAGCACAAATATCCATAGCTGAATTAATATTTCCTTCCCTATAGTGTCGTGTAAATTTACCAAAATGTCCATGCTGATTAACGTAGAGACAGCCCCATTTTCTCCAAGCAGTGCAAACAGGTGTGGGCTTCTGATGCTTCTTACGTATTTTGAAGAACTGAGAACAGAAGAATTGATTTTTACAGGAATCTCAATCAACTGTTAGTTCCCTTGCATTTGTGTGAATCAAAGAGTCATTCTAATCCTCATGGCAATGTTCAGCCTGCTTTTCATCCCAAATCAAGGTACATGCAGTACTGTTATTTTCCCATTTGTCAGCTCCTGGTGTTTCACCCCACCAGGAAATTTCCAGGGACCACTGACTGTTCCCCAAAGGAAGTCCTGCAGAGAATCAGTATTTCAGAATATAATCAAGTTCCTTCAATTTTTACTGATGTTGAATATGAGCAAAATGTGCTTAGGAGGCACAACCTGCACCTTGTTTTTGGTGCAAAGAAGTGTCAGGAAACCAGAGAGATGAGATGGTGTGAGAGGAGATGGTTAGGAATAAGGGAGTCTAAATCAAAAGATTTGGCTTTTGAAACTCAGCTGCGTCTGGTGTCAGCAAAAAAGGATGCTTCAAGCATCATAATTCCTTTCTCAGTCCATTAATTGCTACCAGGTTGTGTTCAGATTGGTATGGAAGGGTGTTAAAAATAAGGCAAGCCAAGGTTTGGACTGTACTGGAGTGAGAAGACTGAGGCTGAGCAGTGACTCTCACAAGGTAGCCTGAAAAGTCCATGTGAAGCACATGGTGGAGGGCTAAAGTAAAATGAGCCTTGAAAAGAGGAAGTCGTGCTCTCCTGGCTCAGCGTGCCCTGTGCTGAACTTAAGATGCCCAACTGCCTGCGGGTGGTAAATTTGTCCCCACCAGCTGAAACAGCTGGACTGCTGTCGGTGCCTTGGGTTCTGTGTCTGGAGAGAAGGAATATCCTTTGTCCATGAATGATGACACGCTTTTTGATTCTCAGCTGGAAAGCATCCAAGAAAACTAAAAGGTTTCTTGGGCTTTTTTTTTTTTTTTTTTGTATAAGAATTTCTACTCCTCCTTCCCAAACTGCTTCTGTCTCCCTAATGGAAATCCTATCAATCTACAGACTGTCCAAACCAACGTTCGGATTGCTCTTTTGTATTGATTCATCCTTGATACTGGAACAACTGCAGCAATATATCAGGTGACTGGGGAAGACTTTCTGTCCTTGCTCTAAAAAAGCAGCAGCATGTTTTAAATTTCTCGTATGCTTTGGAAATAACAGTTTGAATCATAAGCTATAGATGCTCACTTGGCAGATGGATTCCTGGCGATGTTGCAGTGTTTGAAATGCATTCAAACTCACCAGATTGTATCCTGTTGACTAACAGGTTCCCACTTAGATGCCTTGGGACTAAAAGGTATGGAACTTGATATTTAAAGATTGCTTAGCAGAAACAAACCTGAGTCTAAACAGCAACAGGCTGGCAATGGTGGTGAAAGCTGTAGCACTTAGAAGGAGCCTGTTTACTAGAAGATGTGCTGCAAGGTGTGAAAGGCAGGATGAGGATGAGTGCCAAGGCCAGGGAAGCGTGGGAGTGCAGTAAATGCCAGAGGCCAAGCCCACATGAGTGGTTTCTAATGCTGTGAATGCATTTTGGAGAAAAGCTTGGAAGCCTGCAAGTAAGGGCAGCAGGTAAGGGAGGTGAGGCCACAGCCTTCCTGATGTAACCTAAGATGCAGCAGTGAAGATAGCATAATTTGGGTGGGCAGGTTAACTGTGTGGATCTTCTGACACAAGGTGGAGAACTTGAAAACGCGAGGAAGCAGGGAAGGTTTCTTCTGTATCTCTTCATATACAGAGTGAAAAGCTTTCAGTTCTTGTACTTTTTTTTTTTTTTTTTCCTTGCTTGCTTCTCTACTTCTTACACAAAGTCTCTGGAAGGGTTAAAATGGAGCACTACCCAAATCTCATCAGCATCCTCTGGAAAGTTTATGGCTGAAGGCTCAGAATGTGTGGAACAAGCAAGAATCAGTAACTAGAAGTTAATGAGAACTGAGATGTTTTAGGATGAAGAATGTCAGCCCAGACTGGCACGTAAGCAATAGTTAATTACATGTCCCTGCCACCAGCTGCTGTTGTGATGGGATGAGTATTTCTGGACAAAGCTACAACTCCCCTGTTACGCTTTTAAAGCTTTGCTGTTGACCCCCAGCTGTCAAAGCTCTCCTTCTGCGCACTCCCCCAGCAGAGGCAATCACAGCTCTTCCCTGCTCCTGACTGCAGTGCCTGTGCCTCACACAGTCAGATGGATTGCATTTGTTCCCGTCCTGCTTGGCTAGGAAGAACTTTTCCTTCCTACTTGCAGAAAGATATATGTCTCCAAAGACAACATGAAATGGAGCAGCTTAGCCAGGTTCTGCATAAGTTGGTAAAAGAACTTGGAAATGGACGAGGATTCCATTAGAAAACTGGGAGGTGGCACAAATATTTATGGGTAGTACATCCTTTTCTTTATAGTGCTGTACAGGATTGTGACATATTCATGGTAATAGCAACCGTCAGCGTTAAATTAATTTGAACAAAAATCAGTGGGAGAGGCACTGTGGAATGGTAGGAAAGCGTATGTTATTAGGGCAGATAAATCACAAACTAAATCCTATTTTTCATGCCAAGATCTCCACTGGACTTTATTTTTGTGCAGAGGGAGTTTCGTGTCAAGTGTCAGATTTCATTCCCTATCCTTTATTCACCTCAGTTTGGAGCCAGGAGTCAGGGAACTCCTCTGAAAGGTCTGACCTGAGGTTGCTGCTGAAGCCTGAGAGCATCTCCGAAGTCAGCAGCTTGGTGGTAAAACTCAACGGTCAGAGCTTCTGTTCTCCAAGAACCATTGGAAAGGGAAGTCAGAACACACTCCTAGCATTGTAACTGGTGAGACTCAAAGCACTGTGCAAGGCCAGCAGGCTTCTTCCTTTTCACTGAATCAGGAGAAATGTGTGGGTACATGCAGGGCAGTGCCAGGAAAGTCTGGTGCCTGACCCCATGGTGGGACTGTCCTCATGTGATGCAGAAATCATTGCTTTAGTAGGGAAAGATAGGGAGCATTTATCCGTGGCAGATTAACAGCAGTGATTTTTGTAATTGGCAAATTATACGGGAGTGGATTTAAGAAAAATTGTTTCTGTACCTTTGTCGTACAACTGCATTAGTATTGATGCTGCTCAGCCAAAAGAAAGCTTCATGTGTACGCTGCAGTTTGGTTTTGCAGACCAAAGCAGCCTTGCTTTGCTTTTTTTCTCTACAAATAGCCTGACATTTTAAGGGTAGGAAATTCACAGGCTTAAACATGCAGTGAACTGGAAAGAAGAAACAATTATTGTGTAATTCCCTAAGGGACAGTTTTGTTGAACCTTATGTTATCCGTGACCCATTCTCAGTACCATCCACAAAAATCCTCTTCATCTATGGCCAATCCTGTGATCCCTTCTGGGTTTTGGTTCCTTATTTAAAATCTCTGGCAGAAGTTGTGCAAACATCTGCACTGCCTAATAGAGCAGGAGTGGCTCTGCTCAGGCAGTGCAGTGCTCCTGTGACAGGAAGAAATTCAGGGGTTTGTCCCTGTAAATTTGTGTTCTGCCACTTCTTGGTTTTTGGGGAAGGGTTTGGAAAAGCCTTCTGTTGTTGTTACGTGGGTCTGGATCCGTTCACATCTGAATCCCTCTGACCTGAAAAAATCTTGTGCTGTTGACAGATTTACTTAGGTCACACGTTTCATAAAGTTAGAGAGAAGCATTTGGGGAAGAAGATAACCATGATAAAAAGAAGTGAGGTGTGCAGGCAAGGAGAATGTGGGTTTTTTTCCTACGTACTGTCAGAAACGATTGCCCTTGCTTGTATCAATCCAAGCATACTTCATAACCTGCACAGAGGAGTTTGTTGGATTTATTTTCTTAGCTTGCATGTGCAACCCTGTTATTAATCCCCGCATCAGTTGAACCCTCTGGAAGAAAACATACCTTCTTAGAAGAGCTTTTAGGTTGAAAATAACATGTTTAACTTAATTAGGCATTTAACTTGCAAACAGTATTTATGTCAAGCAGACTAATGAAGGTCATTATTGGAAATGCACCAGTGGAAGCTGTGGGAGCTCAGCCAGCAGGTGGGTGCCCTCCTCACAGTCTCACCCTGTGCCACAAGAGAGGTGAAGAAAAGGAGAGCAAAACCCATACTGATGGCTTCATCGCCCACAGTTATTTCTCATGGCACGTCAGATGCTAGGCACATCTTTGCTGAAAGAGTATTAAGACAGCACAGTGCTTTGTGTGCTAGAAAAGCCTCCTCCAGGGACTGGTAGCTACAGAAATTTGTACAGTTTCTTTTTGGTGGTAGCAGAGAGTTGTCTTGGCGTTTGCAAAAGTAGTTTGGCTTGCTTATTCTTTCTGAACCATCTGAGCATTCATTAGTAAGGATGCTTCTCACATTTATATATGGGAAGTGAGCACCTCCCAAGCACAGCTCATCACATTTGCTAGGAGTCAGAAGAGTCAATGAAGACAAATTCACTTGTGTTTTCCAGAAGGCAGAATCGCTGTGTTTTGTCATTGGCTCCTCTCCTAAGCTGTTTGCTGGATGACATTAAGAAGTCCATTTCAGAGTGGGGAAAAGAGCCAGAGCACGAGCCCAAGGTTTATTGGTGCACACAGGACAAGCCTTGCCTTCCCTGGAGCTGGTGATGTACCACATTGGTATTCCAGGCTGCAGCTCCTGTCTCCCACCTTCCTCCCTAACACAGAGTGCATTTTCTTAGCTGTAGATGAGATCTGAATGCAGCTCAGAGAAATCTTGTGTAATTCACCCAAATCAAGATAGCAGTAGCCAGGAGGAGCTGAAGAGAATGGCAGCAACTATCTCATACTAATGAGCTACTGTCCTTAGAGGTATTTAATCAAAGGCTTCTACAAAATATGCTTGAAACTTAATGCATTTACCACCTTCATATAGGAAAAATGCAAAGCTGTGAGATGGTAAAAGGATGCGTAGTATTTAACAGGGTGATGGACTTGCCCTGATCCTTCCCCTGAAAGGTACCATTGACTTTACTTTCCCTTTGTATCAGAGGGAGCGACCACATAAATTAACAGAGAAGAAGGTCTGGCAATGTATTAAGGAGATCTCTAAAAATAAGCCTGCACTCTTACTGAGCTTCTGTTTCTCCCTCTGGGCTGCGTGTGGGGTGGGCTGGCCAGCCACAGAGTTTGGGGGGGATGGAGCAGGCAACAGGGATGTAAGTGGTGTGTGCCAGCAGATGTGCCACAATTCAGCATCATCTGCTAGCAAAGCAAACATAGCATCCGTATGTATCTGCATTTATCAACATACAGACATCACTGTCTGTACTCATCCAGAAGAGGACATTCTCTGGCCTTGATCCCAGCTGAAATGGTAGAATTAAAGCATGGTATGTCCATGCAGTTCAGCTATCTGTGGCTGCACCTAAACTGCTAGCAGGGGCGGGGGCCTGATGCTGCATGATCCTTCCCTGCAGGAGGGGACGTGCTGAGACAGAACCACGCAGAGCAGCATTGGTGGTGCAGTTCTGTGCCACAGGCAAGATGCTGTCTGTGTCAATATTCTACTCAGTCTTTCCAGGGAGAAGATGCACAGACTGGGGTTCATTTTGCTCTGGCACCTTTTACTGCCATCAGTGGGATGTCCACCCACAGACAGGACTCTTGTTGGCCTCAGTGGCAGAGTGGCCATGCATAGGGTGCTGCCACTCAGGGCTGCTTCTGTTGCCCAAAGATCTGGGCAGTTTCCTGCACTTTTGCTGCAGTGTTCCTGTGGTGTCTGTAAGGCACTCAGCTGGGCTGCCAGGCTGATTCAGGGACCTGGTGCAGCTGCCTGCAGTGGCTGGGCATGCCTTTATTGCACAGCTCTCCACAGTTAGGAAAAGCATTGCTTTCATCCCACCTTGGTTTAATTTACCACTCGCTCTCTTTGTGATTAGTCATTTAGTACTTGCTAATATATCTTATTTCCACAGGCTATAGGTGATGTTTTAAAAAAAAAAAAGGAAAAAAGAAAGATCCTTCCATGCAGAATATCCTTTTGAGAAATGAAGTAACTATCTCCAAGGCCTAACTGAATTACACTCTTATCAACTGAAGGGAAATAATCCACTTGAAACATGAAATACAGCAGAATGAAAAGCCTTTGCAAGTTGCAGTAGAAGAACACAGTATGTGTCTCAAATAGCAGCTCTGCTTTATCCATATGGAAAAGCACATTTTTATTGGAATCGCTCTCAATATATAATGAAGTTTCTCCTGTGCTTACCCTTCCACCTACCTTTTAATATAACAAAAGGGAAATAATCCCTCTACTTGAAGAAGTCCTCAGAACAGGGCTCAGGCTGTCTGGAAGTCAGCAGGACTACCTTCTCCAATTAATGAGATTTAGTCTGGTTTTTGGTTGTTTTTTTTTGGGGGGGGGGGGGGGGAGTGGGGGGGTTGAGGGGATGAAGAGTTGTGTTCACTGCATTGTGCTTTGGGGTTTAAATTCTCATTATTTGGACTCTGTAGCACAGCCATGTAGATACCCTCAGCTGAGATATTTTCAAAACACTGCCCTTCTCCATGCTTTTGCTTCTCCTTGTAAATAAAAAAAAAAATAAAAAATAAAAACAACCCAAAAGCCTGAAGGAAGAAGTAGGTTTATAAATAAAAGTCACAACCCCCATAGATTTCTTTCTGGGAAGGTTAATTCAGGTTTCTGATTAAAAGCTCCGGTTTCTGTCTCTTTCTGTCTCTTTTCTGCTCAAGATGATCTTTTATCCTTTGCACTGTAGAGCTACTGAGTGCCAGAGTCAGGTTGAGTCAGTGGAACAGCTTCCCTTAGAGCAAGCAGGCAGTGGAAGTGAGTCAGGCTGGGGGCTGTGCAAGGCCTGCTGTGGCTGCCAAGAGGCAGGAGAGCCACAGAGCCCTTCTCCAGGTATGGTTTGTGGCCACCTCTGAACCCAGCACCTGCTGCTCCTGGGCAGCTCTCCTGCATCTTGCTCTGCTTCTGTTGCTTGCAAATGCAGTCCCAGTTCAGCTCCTGAAGCTCCAGCCCAGCTGCTTTTCTTGCCACATTCTTTTTTCCATTCCTCTCTTTATTGTTACTATCCGTGGGAGATGTGCAGAGGTCTTTGTGACCAAGGATGGAGGTATAACGTGCCTCTCTGCTGGGTCAGGATGGCAGAACCAGAGCAGAAATTGTATGGGTTTGGCTCTCCCAGCAGAAAACAAGGGATAGCATAGCGGTCAGTAAGCCCATCATTGGGAACAGGTGGTAGAGCCTGCATTAGCAATAACTTGTAGTGTTTATTATGCCTAGAACAAGCAAACTGAATTCCCAGATAAATGAAACTAATTAAACATGCTGCTATAAAAATGAAAGCCTTTCTTTTTTTGTTTGTTTGTTTGTTTTCAGTGAGTTGGCTTTTGTTGCTGTGGCTGGTTTGGTAGCTTTGTTTTTGTATGTTTTGTTTTGTACTTTTTCAGTACTGCAGCAAATCTGCAAACATCTGCAGACTGATGCTGTGTTCCAAAGCAATGCTGTGAGCTGCAGTACTGGCTTTGCTTCCAGCCCCAGATGGAGCAAACGTGGTCACTGGATTTCTAGGTTGCAGAGATGTGCGTGGGGGAGAGAGAGCCCTCTAGCAGAAGCATAGCATGGTGACTCTTCCTTCTTCCTCCCCCATCTTCTTGTCACACACTGCAAAACCCATCCCTGCAGTCTGCAGGAACTTTGTGCCCACTGGAAGGCTCTGTCCCAAAGGGAAGGAACCCTGCTCTCAGTTGGCATGGGTGGCAGCTGCTTGCGTGCAGATTTCAGAGCAACCAGAGCAACAGAAGTTCTGCTGATCTTGATGACAGCACTTCTGTACAGCCAAGAACGCTGTTCTGTGTCCAAGATGTGTGGAGGTGACAAATCATTGGTCTTGCAGTTTGCAGCAGGGAACAGAGAGTGCTAACACTAAAACGTAGCCAATACAGAGAGTCTTACATTGATGGAGCACAGCTGGATATAAATGGCATTTACCGCTTGGGTTTTGTTTTTTTTCCTCCACATGTAAAGTGCTACCCAATATTTGAGTGTTTGCTACACAGCTTTCTTATCCTGTGTAAATTATAACACATATCCAAGGAGCAGTTTTGAGATCAGAGCCCATGCTTTTCTGAGATACCCTTAACAAACTGAGGAGCTCCAGCTCTCTCAAATAGCAGCTGTCTCATGGTGCACCAGCAGCTGCCGATGAAATTTTAACAGCTGCAACCAGAATCTGAATGACAGATTCCAGGATGCAGCAAATGGAACATGAATGGACCGCGTGCTTGGAACTCCAGGGTCAGCTGCAATTCCTGAGAGTTTTGCAGTTGTAAATAAAAAAGTGGCATTTCAAGGCACCTGGGATTACTGATGAAACCTCTCAGCTCCAGACCCATTAGGCTCACTCACACAGGAGCTGAGGAGTTTGCAAACTGATCCAGCACGTGATCCCAGGGATGGGGATGTGCACACAAAGCTTCTCTGTATGACTGCAGTGCAAATCCAGTGAGTACCTCTGCTCCAGGAAATGGTCACAGGATACAGGGATGCCACAGGGACAGCCGTGCAAGGAAATTGCACATCAGGGAAATTGGAAGAGATCTCTTAGTAATGAGGAATGGCTGCCTTGTCTTCACTCACATGCACAATAAATAAACCAAGGCCGCAGGGAGAGATGGAAAAAAAGCTGTAAACCCATTCTCTGTTAATGGTAATAGTGTTCCTGACTGATGCCTTTAGGCAACAAGGAAACACTGCTAAGGGCATCCAGCACTTCAGGAGCTGGACATATATAGGCCATTTAAAACAATCTAGTTTGGCACATGTGCTACAGATGGTCCAGCAGAGGAGGCATTAATCTGGGAGACTTGGAGAGTGGCTTTGCTTTGTTATCTCCTAAGTTTGTGATAGATGACCTTGGTCCATAATGCGGTGCCTTCTTCAACTCTGAAGCAGGGTGAAGAGAGCTTAGCAGCATTTATTAACTCTTCAAGATCTAAGTGTCATCGAGATATTGTTACTGAATGTCACTGTGATAAATTCAGCCCCTGCCTACTTTTGCAATTCTGCCTTTAGCAACTGCAGCTGACAAGGAATTAGATACTGAAGATGCTGAGGCTGACTCAGGGCTCTTTGCTCCGTGCTGTGTTCTGTAATTTGGCTCATGCCCGCAGGCGTGAATAAAGCTCCCAAATGCTTGCAAGCTAACCAGCTGAACTGCAAGCAGAGATGTATCCAACCACAGCTCTCCAAGCAGTGATGGGCTTCCAGCAGCCAGCAACTGCTTCTGCTCTGGGACGCTGTGCTCTGCTCCCTGCACTCGGCCGGGGTGCTCCAAGCCATTGGTGCAATTGCTGCTGTGGGAATGTAGCAGAAATGTGGGCACGTCCCAAACTGACAGTGCATCAACACCCTTTGGTGCTTCTGCAAGTCGTGCGCTCGCCCTTTCAGAAGTGTGTAATGAGAGCTTAGGAGAATGGATGTGCTCGTCCTCAGGTATGGATGAGAGTTCATGTTTTAATTAGCAGGTATAGGAAATGGAAAATGGTGAGATTTAATGTCTCCAGGTAGGCATTTGTGGTTTGCTTTCCCATTTCATTTCTTTTTGTATTTCATGTAACAAACATGAAGCAGGTTTAGTTTACTTTCAGTTTTCAGCCCAAAGATCTGGAAAAAACTGAGAATGACATCATTTCTGCAAGTAGAAAGTGCAATTCTGTAGCAAAAGGTTGTCAGAATATTTCTTGGCGATGGTGTCAGATATTGCTATTACAGTTTAAGCTGGAATTGATTGCTTAGCCATTATATATATATGAAGTGCCCCATAGGTCTTTGTAGGTAATTCTGCTTGGATATTTCCCCACTTTGCAAGCAGCCCACGCGCTGCCCAATAGCCAGTATTTTCTCTTTCAGAGGGTCTCAAATGTTGGGGTATCTGCAGGTGTTGCAGATCGCATTTGCAGGTAGGACCGAATGCACAGCCTTGGAAACAGTCACCAAGTAATGTCTGGACCAGCTGAGGCTTCAGGGACTGAAAAAAAAAAACAGCAAACCAACAAAATCAACCAAAAAGCCAAACTGGAAGAAATAGAGAGAAAAATACACTTGGTGGGGCAGTGTTGTGCAGTGTTGTTGTGTAGTGTTGTGCAGTGTTGTGCCGTGTTGTGCCGTGTTGTGCCGTGTTGTGCAGTGTTGTTGTGCAGTGTTGTTGTGCAGTGTTGTGCCGTGTTGTGCAGTGTTGTGCAGTGTTGTGCAGTGTTGTGCAGTGGAGTTGTGCTGTTTGCAGAGGCTCATCCCCCAGCTGCAGCCTTTCAGCCACACAGTGCAGTTGGTTGGGTTGTGCAGGTGGGACCAGGTCCCCAATGCTTTCCCATTGCCCTGCTGAGCACTGCTCACCACCTCTGGGGCACATTAGGCTGTGTGCAGCCCCAGCACAGCCTGCCCTCCATTTCTATGCAGGCAGTAAATCGGCCCCAGCTGCTCGGTGGCATAAACGTCGTCTTTCCGTTCTGCTGCGTGTCACTTATTGCTTTGCATAATGTATTTCTCCCTCATTTCCATATTCTTCTCCATTGTGGTGATAAACTAATAAATCTGGGAAATTCAGAAGATGTTTTTTAAAACCCGTTTGCTGACTCCAGCATTATTCATAAGTTGGGTTGGTTTTTTTTTTGTTTTTAAGGGAGAGACAGCAAATAATTGAAGAAATAATTTTCCAGTTCTTTCTATTTGGCATCTTCTGAAGTGGGGGCATTTTTTGCTCCTTTCAATACGTTTGTGAATCTTCTCATTGACAATTATATGAAAACGGTAATCACCAAAATCTTACGCTTAATGAAAATTTAGTAAAATACAAAAAAAAAGTCAATAGGATCCTCAATATCTCCAAGAAAAAAAAAATATGAAAAATTAACAGCCATAAAAAAATCGATATTTTTTCTGTCATGTTGGAAATGGAGGCACTACTTTTGGAAGGAAATCAATGAGCACAACCACTATTTCAGTGTCTGATTATCTCATTATGTAGACATTCTTGTAAGTGCAGAGCAGCGAAGTGCCTTAAGTTAATCATGAATGCACAGATATCACCAGCTTAATATATAAAAAAAAAAAGAAATTCCAAAAGACTTTTAAAAGCCTGAGAGCTAAATGAAGTCACTGTAATTGCATACAGATCTGCCTGCTGTGCTTGGCTGTGTCCCAGTGCAGCACCTGGCTGCCTGTACCTGTACCTGTGGCTGGCTGCTCGGCCGTCTGATGGCTGGGATGGGGTCTGTGAGGTCCCTTCCAACCAAAGCATTCTGTGATTCTCATGCTTGGTGTTTCCTGGAGGTTCTGTTCCTCCTCCACCAACTTCTCTGAGGATGGGGACCCCTCATTGTGCAGCGTTCTTGTCTTTCCTTCTGCTGCTCCTTTGGCAGCTGTCTGGAAGGAGCTGACTGATTTGTGCTGTTTCTGTGGTCTCAATTCAGCTGTCTAAATGGGAGTTTCTCCAGTTTCTCACACTCTGGCAAATCCTGCTGGCCTCCAGCTGTGGGTCTCAGTGGTCTGAGGTCTGCTGCAAGGGCAGCCCAAGCCATGGCAGACTTAGAAGCCTACATGCAGGAGAATGAATCAACCCTCACTTTTCTCTATTCTCTGTTGCATCTCAACGTAATAATAACTGTTGAGAAGGGAACATTTCATCCTTCAGGAATCTTCCCTCAGCCATCTTCTAGAGCTTTGACTCGAGCTGACCTTTCTGAGTGCCTATCTGGAGACTTTAGTTGAAAGAGCTTGGCATCTTTGGCAACTCTGCAGGAAGGAAATTTGGAGACAACCAAAATGTATGCAGAGGTTCACAGGCACCTGCTGGAAATATGGCCCATGTTCTCACAATCCAGTGTGCCAGACAGGATGAATTACTGCTCCAAATGCATTAAGCCTTTTATGTTCCAAGTGGTTGTACAGTGGGAGCCACTGGTGCTGCTGATTGAAATTCCTGTAACCGTATTACGGGAGGGAGCGGGTGCCAGACACACAAGCATCCATATGCCCAGCTAAATTTACTCAGAATTGATTAAGTTATGCTGAAGGAGACCCAGAAATCAATCTGTTCGGGCTTGCTTGTAGAAAAATGACACACTGGAGGTGACACAACTTAATTCTGCTTTCATCGCTCTCTCCCATGCAAGTAGGATGGGCACATTGCATCTCACACGTCTTCTCCCCAGTTAATTATATTTGTGAAGGTAATAAGCTGTCAGAGTAATGATAGTAAAATGCTTTTCACCACTCCCATGACTTCCTGGGGCATTTGGGGCAACCCAGACTGCTCAGCTTAACACCAGCAAGATCAAACTGGGGAACAGCTTTTGTAAGGCAAGGAACTCTCATTCTCATGTTGCAGACTGATCACTCTCATTAGCAGTTTGTCCATAGCAGGGTTTAAAGTGCTATCATGGTTGATATTTTCTGTGATTTTTGTAGTGCTGAGCTCAGTAGGATCCTGACTGAGGACTGCATTTCTGGGATTTGCTGAAATAATGTAATTATTGCAGGCCAGATTAATGGAGAACTTTTCAGGTAAACTG
Organism: Tetrao urogallus; assembly: GCF_951394365.1. Classification (NCBI taxonomy): domain Eukaryota; kingdom Metazoa; phylum Chordata; class Aves; order Galliformes; family Phasianidae; genus Tetrao; species Tetrao urogallus. Next base: position 3,211,744 of record NC_136836.1, on the reverse strand, counting down.
CATTATCCATCATCGTGTCTTAAACGAATCATGTCGAAGCCTAAATTTTATTTCTATCTCTATTTTATGGCTGGAAACATGTCAGCCATAATAAGGTGGCTCTTCTGTTCCAAAAGCAGTATTCTAAGTCCTGTTCCACATGAAAACTGCTGGAATAGATAAGAAGCTAATTCTTGATAAAGGACTTCCACTGTATGTGACCTAATTCGTTTTGCAAGAGATTTTTCCATGCGTAGAAGAAAAGGGGCCATTCAGCCCTTTACAGATAGGATCAAGGAAAGTTGGTGGCAGTTCACCTGGAAGGTGGAACTCCAGGACAGCTGTCAGTAGCACAGTGTGAGTGCCCAGGGTCCTGTTCTGTTCCTTTGCCAAAGCCCTGCAGGTCCCAGGGCTGCCAGCACACTGCAACAACAGCACCGTGCTGCTCCTGCCTTCCATTAACACGTGTTGTGAGAGCAGCTCTGCAGAGAATTGATTTTTTTGGCAAGGCTGTACAACTGAAAAAAAAAAAACCACACGACAGAATCACCTGAAACTCAACTTTGTGTTTTTCCACCTCCTTGGACTCTGAGCACACAGCTTTCCCTTCCAGGCAGTAACTGGCATTAGTTCTATCACTCTCTATGGAGTATTATCTTTCTAATCTATCTCTCAGTGTTTTGCATCTGGATTTGAATTAATTAAATTGCGTTGTCATTTCAGTCATGAATGCTCTAAATTTGCAGTCTTTGAAGACCTGTTTTACCTTTGCGTGCTCATTTTCATTTACGCTCCATTTAAAAAATGAATAAGTCCATTGACATTTTTCAGCAGGGTTTTTTTTGTTCTTTTTTTTTTTCCTCTTTTCTTTTTTTTCAATCGATTTTGTAAAGATTGGGATCTGAGGTTGAACTGAGCATCCTGAAACAGCAGCGTGTCTCAGGATTCCTCCAAGTGGTGCCATTGGCAGGCAGTAATGTAAAGGCAGTGTGAATAGCTGGGAGTCGCTGAGTTCTGCCCAGCTGATGTTCCTGTCTTCTGTACTCATGGTTTGCTGCTGCTCACAAAAGCTTGCAAGAGTGCTGGGGAGTCAGTCGTCCTCCGTGTGTTTTCTCACTGTTTTGAGTTCATTTGTTGAATTATCCACTAATTCATCCCAAATAAATTTCATTGGGCTTTCTGCCAATATTTTTCATCAGAAATGACATGAAGACAAATACTGTCATTATTTGTCCAGCTGTGCAGCTGCATTTGTATTCTCTGCGGGATTGAACCCATTATCAGAGCTAAATAACACTGATAATAAGAGGGATATCTCTCCACTGCAGTGCATCTAGTGTCAGCACACGCACCTGAGCAATATCAAAACCCCTCTGTGTTGATTTGATAACCCTCCACACCCACTTGGTTCGTAGCCTTGCTCTGTAATCTTCCAATTGAACATTTTTTTCAAGAAAAAGCAGCTTGTTTTTTAAAGCAGTTTGTTTCCCAGCAGCGTGTTGAATTTGATGAATCCATATTTCAAGAGGGGAAAATAAATACTGAGGCTCTTTCAATAATACATCAATATCCTGTTCCCAGTTTGTCAAAACAAAACATTTTTATTTGTGTTTCAAGTGCCTTTTATTCAGAAGTATCTTTGCTTTCCGTTATAAATATTCCTTTAACAATCTGTAACCAGCTTGGCACATTTCTCTTCCAGAAAACAAAGTATGTTCATTACACCCAAATTCGTTTCTCTTAGCACAGGCAGGACTCTCATTGGTGTTTCTACTTTCAGGCTGGTTTTGCAGCTCTCGAGTGCAGAGCATTGCAGAAATCACCCGGGCTGCTCTGGTCCTGTGCTGAGACATGGATGGAGAGGCACCGTGTGCTGCAGCCTTCAGTGCTCTGCACCAGGCCTGGCGATCCAAAGCTGCTGTCTTTGGCTCTATCAGCCTCTCAGATTAGACTGAGATTAAATATTTGTTGTATGTTTTCATGGGAAAGATTAATTGACGTTATTATAGGTTTAATGCTTCAGTCTCCATTTGCATTTTAAATGGCGCGATCTCATCTGCTCTCTGAATACCACTTTTTGTGTTTACCATTTGCAATTGATTCTGTTTGATAGGTTATAATTAAAGCAGGCACATTGAGGATTTAATAGTGCTTCTTATTGTTACAAAGGATTAAAAGGGTGTTGGAATTCATACTTTAAATTAATGACTTTGATTAAGAAGAGCACGGGGTGGGGTCCTGCAGTCCTGACTCTGTTCTGACCTTGGAAAAGTCACCTGTGCTCAGGGCCTCTTCTTAACGAGCAAAGTGAACTCTGTGGCATCTCAGCCAGTTCTCACTTTGATGAGATCCCTGGGCTGGCAAGAGCTGCTCTTGCAGACCCATTCCAGCAGTGCTTTGGCAGGAGGGAGCCTGGATTCCTCGCTCTTCCAAGTCCAACTATGGGTGCTTGTGTTGTGCTCCTCTGAAGAAATCTGTGTGCAAAGCAATGTTTCTTTTTGAGTTTCCTTCAGTCATGCTTTCTGCTGGGCTGAAAATCCATCCTGGCTGCAGAATGGGGACTGAGATGTTAGGATCAGTGTGCTGGAGACTTCCTGGAGCTTTGTCTTGTGAAACACAAAGTACATTATCTGTCCTGAGAGCAGTGATGGGGAGAAGTTCATTTGTGTTACAGAGCGTTGTCACATCATGAATGCACAACCTAAAAGCTGTTCCATTGAAATAGGGAAAATTTCAACTTTGCTGATTTAAAAGGTAATTCTGCTTAAAAACTTACTGTGAAAGTTGTTCAGTCATCTCTGGCACGTGCTGCATTTTCTGCAGGATTCATGCAGAGCTGGTGGCAGGCTGTGATGTGGTGCTACAGCCACAGAAGGGGAAAATGTATTTAGTCCGACATTGAGTTCACCAAAAAGGAAATGTTTTAGTTCAACAAAAAGCAGTGAAATCTTTCAGCTTGGAAAATGTCAACCTGTTTCTCCTCATTTATAAATGTCTCACTGAAATGCTTCTGGAGTTTCAGTCCAATAACAAACATTCGCTTTCCATCACAGTTTGGGATGAAAACGAAGTACTGAAACAGAAGATTTGCACTGCATAGGAATCCCATATTTTGTGCTGCTTTAGCCATATGGCTTCTGCTTCATGCTCAGAGAACTTGATGTGTGAAATGAGAGAGTAATGAATGAAGAGCTTGTTCTGTACATTGAAATGCTCTTCTTTGCCTCGAATATCCCACTTTTCCTGCAGTTCTACAGGTGAGGAATGAGTGATGTTCAAACCATGAGTGTTCAATAGGACCGCACGGTGTGGAGGCTTGGGCTGGCTTTCTGTACATCAATTTCTGTGACTAAATGGAAATTTAGCCTAGCAGAAACATTGACTCAGGGAGCTTTTGAGAAATCAGACAAATCCATGTAGCGCTGAGTCATCTCTTGTTTACACTGGTGTAAATTGGGAATGAGTTTGTGAAATCCCCTGTGCAACATTGCTGCGAGTCAGAGGTGTCCAATGAGCATCTCTCTGCTGATCCCTGCCAGGGTTTTGGTTTGGCTGGAGCTGGGGCTGGGAACCCAGCAGGGGAGCAGACCTGCACTGTCTGTGATGTACAGAGGTTATTTCTTCTGCTGCCTCTGTTCACGAGCCAACCATGCAGCTTTTGTGCAAACAATTCCTGAAGAAAGGAAGGAGGGAACCTCTGCAGGTGTGTTAATGCAAGCTGCACCTGATCTGAGCTGTGTTTTGGGTCAAAATAACCTTGTTTGCTGCTGGCCAAGTCATGGATGGGCAGAGCACCTCTCACCCCTGCACCAATGCCTTGCTGCTGCGATGCAGGTGGGGCCGCCAGCTGCAGGCATGGGGCTGAGCCTGAGCAGTGCTGATTTACATCAGCTGAAGGCTGTCGTGGTCTGACATCCTTCTTTTTCCCTTTGAGGGCCAGAGGCTGGATGACCGTCTGTTACTGTTTGCTATTAAATTATTAATCTCTAATAAGAGTTGAATTAAAATTACATGAGACGGTTGTATAACAGCAGAATGGAAGCTAATAGCAGAGAATGCATTTGCTCAAATTTGTAAAGGATGCAGCACGATCCTTTAACCAGTCTTGTTAACTACTGCTAATTTTACTGTGATCACTTACTTTGTGGAACCAATCTCTTCACATCTACCTATGAACAGAAATTAACTTAAATTAATCAAAGCTGTGGGATTTGTCCACATTTTAGTCACAGTCTGAGCTGGTTTTCACTCCTTACAACTGTTTAAGTGCACAAAGAGTGTTCTTAAAGCATTTTGTAAAAAGCGTGCATGTTAAAAGCAGAATTCTAAGTGTGGTTGTTAATTAACTTATTAAGTTACGGTACAGCTAATTTCTAAAATATATTTGCCCACTCTTCCAAGGCTGAATGTAAATATCTCTTTTGCTGATGCTGAACTTCAACTTTGCACCTGGAATACCTTCAGTGTTTCTTCAAAATTAGGTCATTATTAACTTGGAGATGAAATATGTCCCTGGAATGGCAAAGGAAGGAATTTGTTTCACCTGCCTACATGAGCCTTCCCAGCTGGCTTCATGTAGATGCTGAGCAGGCATGTGTGGAGCAGGTTAATGAAAAGGCAGTTGCCACCTAGCTAAGAGCATGGCTTGATGTGTGTGCAAACTGAAGCTTGGAGGAGTTGCATGTGACACACTGGAACAGGTTGCCCAAGGAGACTGTGGATGCCCCATCCCTGGAGGCATTCAAGGCCAGGCTGGATGTGGCTCTGGGCAGCCTGGTCTGCTGGTTGGCTACCCTGCACACAGCAGGGAGTTGGAACTGGATGAGCATTGTTCTCCTTTTCATCCCAGGCCATTCTATGATTCTATGGTCCTGGCTGTGGATCCTTGCTTATCCCTGCCCTGCGACTCATGGACTCCAATGTGGTGTTGACTGGAGGAAAACCAGCAATGTGTGCTCGATACGGGATTTGCAAGATACCTCCTTCTGCCTTGTGGAAACAAACTGTCTTTGCTCCTTAAGATGCCCTTAAGCCATACAAGAACACATCCACCTTTTAATGAATAGCTCCATTTTCTTCCCAGATGCTCCACCTGTGAGTTGTCAGCAAGAGAGCCCTGCAGCAGCACAGTCCATGCCTAGTGCCAGATTTACGGCCTCGCAGTTGGAACTGGCACTGAGGCATCTGAAGCCAGGGGCTGTCAGGAGCATGAAAGTGCTGATTCTGCAGTTCTGTTGATGAAGGGACAGGAAGGAGTATCTGAGGCACTATTTCACAGCGTTGTAGATTCATGAGGCAGTAGGTAGGATCATGAAACAGAGTCCTTGTAGACTCCTAGGAAAGACTGTGCAACAACGGGGGGAGTTGTGACTCTTCTTTTGACAGAAAGAGGAAGAGCGCTCAGACCTGTGCTGTGAAGGTCTCTGTTCCTTCACTGTGTAAATCAAGATGGTTTTGATCTCCACAAAGGAGATCCAGTTCAAATTCAGCCTCTGTTGTGAATTTTTACCGCCTTTACTGCCAATCTAATGATATCTTCCTGTCACGTCTGTCTGCCTGTGTCTCTCAGATTCAGCCAATTCCTCCTGATCAGTGATGGGACCATTCCTCTGGCACAGAGCTGGAGCTGCCTTAATCCCAGAGAAACTGGGAACCAGCACTTTGTCAGCAGCAAGAGCAAAGAATGGGCTTAGTCAGCCCCTTTAGTCATTTACCATCCCCTTGCCAGCTATTAGCTGCACTTTGGACTCAAAGGATGAGATTTTTCTAATGAAATTTCAGCTGACAGCAACCTGGTTCTCATCCAAGCACCTCTGCATTACTTCCAGGGAAGAGAAACAGGGCAGCTCCAGGGGTTATGCATCTGACTTGCCAGAGGTATGTCTATGGGAAGGTACTGATCATATTCCCCATGTCAGAGGACTTTGGAGCTTGTGCCGGTCCATGCATGCTGAGATAGATATACAGTCTCACCTTCAGACAGAGTTGAAGCAGCCCTAAAAAACAGAGTGGGCAGGAAGCCTCTAATAGGTGCAGTAGGCTCACCCTGTGCTCTGCATTGGGCTTTGGTGGTGGAAACACACACACGAGCAAAGAAGAGATGAGAGGTGCGTGAAGCTGGGAATTACACAGCATCAGGTTATTTTACGGTGATATTTTTGTTCATTAACTCTCTGATCTTTCCACATGCTGCCATCTGTAGAAAGCACACATTGTACATATGGGATTTTTATTCACGCTGTCAGATGGAGCTGGATTATTTCCAGTTACATCAGCTCCTTCCCATCAATATTCAGGCAAGAAAGAAAAAATGACTTTCTGTACAACATTCTTGCTAGAGTTTTAAAATAATGTTTTTTTTCCTGTTGTTTTTCTGCATCTCTGTTTCATAAACATTGTTTTTCGTTGCCCTTAAGTTCCCCACTGCTTCTATCCTGATCCGCACCATTTACTTCCTTGCTGGAACCTATGCTGTCAATAGAGCTGGTCAAATAAAGATAAAATCAATTAGGGAGTGAACATCAGGCCAGGCTCTGCTGGTGTCAATCCAAGCTTGAGGCAGCGGTGTGTTCCAGCACGGGGCAGTGCAGAAGGCTGTGCCTTGGCATCCCACTGGAGCTCGTGGCAGGGACACAGGTCCAGGAGGAGATGGGAAAAGGCTTCCAGGCTGCACCAGGCTCATTGCAGAAGGTTTCTATTGTCTGGCATCTGTTCTTACCCACATACTCCAGTCTTCCTTTGCTCCTCCCTCCTTCAGTCTCAACCGTTCTTCTCTTTCCCTTTTTAATTTCTCTTTCACTCTCTCTGCACTCCAGCTGCTCCCGGGTGGCTCAGGGAACAGATCCACCTCCTGGCTTATAGTGCAGTGCTTTTCTGGTGTGTATGGGGGAGCGACAGGTTTGGGCAGTGCCGTGGCAGCGAGGGACTTCTTCCCTTCAGTGAAACCTCACTTTGTAGAACATGATCTGTTAAGGCTGCCAAAGTGTAGAGGAAACCTTCCTTTAAAGGCCCCAGCAAAGGAGAAAACGGCCTTTGCAAACTCTTCCACTGCTCAGCTGCTCCATCTGCCTGTTCTGTTTCCTTTATTGTTTATTGTATGTCTGCCGAGCTCCTGGTATGACAGCAAGTCTCCATGGGTCACATTATCACTACCAAGGCAGTAATTAAATGAGTATTAAGAAATGGCCCTTGGAAAAGGTCCCCGGGGCATATTCTGGTTCTGCTAATAAAGAACTGAGGGCTGAGGGATACAAATCAAGGCTTACATGTCAACCTCTTATTGAACGTGGATGTTCTGAGATCCACATTCATTCTAAGCCCTGGAGGTTTCTATCACTCTCAGTCAGCCATGGAGAGAACACAGGTTCCTTGTATTGAATACCGCGGTATTAATGGTTGTGTTTCTTGCCCTGGCACCTGATAAAATTGATTCTGCAGTGATTCCTCTCTGTGGGGTGGGTGGCAATAGATGGACCACAACCACTTTCTAGCTGCAGGGACAGAAGATTTCCTTAGCTGTGCAGTAACCTAACTGCAATGAAACGTGCTTGCTTTGGTGCACAAACAGCCTTTGCCCTCAGCCCTGGCTCCACTGTGCTGCTCTACACAAAGAGGGGCAAAAAAGGCCTCTGCAAAAAAAGCTTGGTGTAAATCAGTGCTGGAAAGGGAGCAGTTCCAAAGTAACAGCCCAACGCCCCACCTCCCCTCCACTTCCCAATCAAGTTCTCCTGAAACTAAAGCATCACCAAATGGTAGCCTGCTTTCTCAGGGAATGGATTCCTTAGGGTATCTTCAAGACAAAGCAAACTGCAAGATGCTCTGAAAACCTTTGCTTGATTTTCATCCTCCTGCGATCAGCATTCAGTTGCACTGCTGGGAGGCCGGACTTTTCCCACCTAGCAGCAGCACAGAGGAGCAGTAATCTTGACAAAATCTAAATAGAGGTGTCTCTAGTAAAGTGTAGGGGAAAACAATGGCCGAGACAGCTTTTGTGGAGTGCATAAATCCCTGTGCTGATAAATTACTTCAGAAAGTGCATTGCACAGACACAGAATCCTAATTCACAAGGGGCAGCTGGTGATAATGACTTCACAGGTTGCTGTTACCGGGGCATAGCCGCTCTATTTTTCTCCTTTATGGCCATCTGTTTTCAGGAACACATCCATCAGGAAAAAAAATCCTTTCTAAATGTTGAATTTATTTGATGGCCAGCCAAGTGGCAGTGCCATACTGAGTGGCTTGGTAGCTAATATATAGTTCAGCAAAAGCTTTGTGCTCAGTTTCTCCCTCAGAGCTGGAGATGACTGAGCTCTGCTCATGGGCCCATAAATCCCTTGCTGCTCTCCTTCCTCTTGGCTCTTCCAGGAATCAGTGAGAAACTTCCTGATGCTTGACTGTGGTCCTCTCTGAGATAATTTTAGGTGATTAAATGGTGGATGAGTGGTTGCTTCTGACTATTCAGACCTTCTGCCACTGCTCCAGATTGTATTCTTCAAATGGAATCCCTGGGGATTAGGAAGAATATTAGCATCGCCGCTGCATTCATTGGCTGCTTAATTAGTAGCTCTAGTTTTGGACTGGTTTGCACAAAAACCCTCTCCAACTTGAGTAAAATGGTGTTTGAAACTCAATCTAATTCATTCAGCAGCAGAGCATGCTGTCCAGAAGCACTGAGAAAACAGAACTGCTCCAATAGCTCAATGCATCTGAAATTCATGACTCAATCCCCCTAAAATTGGCTTTAACAAATAATGAGTTTAATTTTTCTTTTATTTGATTTTTCAGTGGTAATTTTACACTCTTATTTGCTTTCTCAGTGTCTAGTCACCATTGTTAAGTTTTTTTTCTGATTTGGGTGGACTGTGAAAGGCTTATCTTTTGTAAGGGAAGGCTGGGAAATGAGAAACTGGGTCATTATCAGCAGACTTCTAAGAAAATAATGGCAACTGACAGTGGTAGATGTTTATCAGGAAGATTTTTACAAGATAAATAAAAGCAATGACGTTATTGGATCCAGAACAAATACATTTTCCCTCCTGGGAGATGAGAGACTGTGTGTCAGCTGGATTTGTGTATGGATGGCAGCTTGTCAGCACTGGGTGTAAAAGCTTACTCTGTCTGCAGGACAGCTTCAGTCCACGTATTTGCAAGCCAAAAGAAGCACTGGCATTTTCCTCCTGCTCCCATGGCTGCTCTTAGGAAGAAGTGAAGAGTGGGATGGACACCAGGGATGGATGCAGCCAGGAGTGTTGAGCTGCGTGCCCAGTTCTCATGGCTGCATTGATGGCTGGTCAAGCACAGCCCAGGTAATGCTGAGCAGGGACTGTTGTGTTTGGATGCACGGCTTTGATTTGTGCTTACATGCAGAACTCTGCTTGTACACCAACCAAGTCCTAGATCTGTGCTCCAGCCAATGTTTTATTAAATCACAGTTGTACAACAAAATGAAATCTCAGCTCAGCATCAGCCAGAACCGAATGCTGTATTTCACAAAGATCAGAACCTCAGGCTATTTTTTACCGTTGTTGTTTCTGTTTCAAAGATCTTTGCAGTGAAATTCAGTGACATGTCATCCTCATACAAATTCCTACCCTCGCTGCTGTTTAATGCTAACATAGAACTGATTTCTCAAGGCCTCAGCATCTCTGAATGATCGTTATTTTGCCAGCAACCACTTCTTCTCTGCCCCAAAAATAGTGACAGGTAAATTGATGTATCTCCATTGAGCAGGTGGGCAAAGAAAGTAAAGGTTATTGAAGTGTTGTAGAAATTGCTGGTTTATTCGTTGCAACTATGTCTTGATGAAGCAAAGTCTGCTTTCTGGAGCAGTAACTCTTCTTAAATGTGTAATTTTAACATAGTAAATGTATTAGAAGTGTGTATGTTGTGTATCTACATGGCCTTGTTTTGTTCAGGTCACACAGCCACTGCAGTTCAGGGTTCACTCTGTTCCATCATATTCTATGCTTTAGCTCCTCTGCGTTAGCTTGACCAGCACAGGATTAAAAATCTTCTGAGGCTTACATCTGAGATCTTATGATCTTATGTTTTTTTCGGCCTTGTAGGGTTTGCTCGAACAAGAAACAGAAGTTGGAAAGAGCAGAACCTTGGACTATCTTTGCTGGTTTTGCTAGGAGTCAAACCTGGTGAAAGCAGCCTTGCTTGCAGTCAGGAGGACCAACTGCATTTGGGATTGAAGGAGAATTTCTCTGCACGGATCTCTAAGGAGCATTGCAGGATGTCCCAGCTTGTGGCAGTGTCTTTGCCACTCACTGCAGGCCTGCAGTCAGGAGGAATGAATGAAGGGACAGCTATCTTCAGCCTGTGCCCATGTCAGAACTAGGGGTCAGAACTGGGTGATTGGTGAGGTCCCTTCCAACCCAAGCCATTCTAGGATGCTGTAAATAATTCCTGGCAGCTCCTTTCGGACAATCCAAGTTAATGGCATATGTTCAGAATTCTTCTTTGGGTTTGCTACCTGGGTTGAGGTTTGTATTACGGTGCTCTGAGACCAACCTTCAAGGATAACCAGCTGGGCCTTGGCAGACTGTAGTCACTTCTGACAAGGCTTGCAGTGCTGCCAGCCAAGGAGAGGGATGTTTTGGAAGGTCTGAGCAGGAGGACAGCATCCTGCTACCACTGCATTTCATTGGGACAGAAGAAATCAGCGAGGTGGACCAACTGCCCAGGCTTCAGGAACTGAATTCATTAACTCTGGAGGAATCAGAGCAATTCCTTTAAGCTTCGGGGCCCCTCCTGTCCAGGCAGCCAGGTTATGCTCTGAATGCCCACCTGATAAAATTAGTTTCTTGGTAGTTCCTCCATGTGGGACCAAGGCTTCTTAGCTCACAGCCTTGACTGTCTGAAAGCCTTATGAGCCTCCTTTGTGAATTTTTAGTCAAGAAAATGGAAGTCAGAGCACCATTGCCTGGCAGATTGTGCCTCCGTGCCAATCATCTGCATGATTTTATAACCCTGTTAAATGATGAGCTGTGATGTTTGATGAAGCTGTGAATCGATGTGAGGTGACAGGCAATAGGGGTGTATCAGCTGGGAGATAAATCTCCCTGACTGGCATCCACAGAGCAGAACAGCTCTTCCTTTTGCTTTTTGGTGAGCCCTGGCTTTGAAAGTAGCAGTAGGAGATGTGTATCAGCAGAGAGGTTGCATCCTACCAAGGTGCTGACATGCAGTGACAGTGAAACGATGCATCAGAGGAAAACGGGCATTTAGCATACAGAAGCTTTGGGTGAAATGTTAGCAATGCAGACTGTTTCAGTGTGATCAATGTGGTTTGGTTTTTGTAAAAAGAAATCATTGCTGCAGGAGTACAAATGTTCAGAGCAATCAAATTGTATCTCCTAAGAGTCGTCTCCAACAGTATTTGGTATCAGAGACTTAATGGCATTAGATTTCATTAGTTTGCTTCTTCCTGGTAGAACATACCACCTCTAAAACTCCACGTATTGTTAAGATGGAGATTTTCTGAATTCTGTTATTATGAGAAAAGTGATGCTGAAGGCAAAGCAGATTCAGCATGTGCAATTCAGGAGGTAGACTGGAAATGGTCTTTGTGGTTATAAATGGGTTAAAACCCTGAAGTGACAACTTTTATTTTCAGCTCTGAGGGTTGGACCATCTCACTTTCCTCACTTTCAGCTGCCAGTGAATTTGGGTTTGTTTTTTTTTTTTGCTTTCTCAATTCTATAAGCAGGACTTGGACGAGGTGTCTGAAGCTGTAATACTTGTTCTGTTTCTTCAAAACAAGAACACAGCTGAGGAATTCTAGAGTAACTCCATATCAAGTATTGTGTTTGGTGTTAAAGCAGGAACCTGGCTATCAGCTGAGGGAAGGAAGGCACCCCCTGTGCACTGCAGCCAGCCCAGCAGAACTGCAGCATTCTTCTGCAGTAGAAATCAGTGACTGCGTTTTCTGCACGGCTCCAGACTGCAGTGAACCCACCTGAAGCAGCTGCCAGAGCTCCCTGGGAAAAGCTGTGCTTCACTGCTGTGCTCGGAGTGGAGCATTGGGTTAGTTCAGGGTCCATTCCCAGTCCTGCATTTAACTGCTGGGCTGAAGACTTTCTGTCTTGCAGCCGCTGCAGATACACAGCTGATACTCTGAGAAATGGGAGCGTGTTGTACAGCTCTATGCTGTCCCATTTCAGCAGCGGATAAATAAACGCAGCTCTGTGCTACATCATTGGAAGTCTCATGTTTATGGAGATTGGGGGAGAGAGATTGGTATGAGCGTCGAAAGCAAATACCTCTCTCTAATTACGTTCCTCCAAATGTATCTCTAGCACACAGTTTTACAATCAGCAAGTTATTAGCTACTTCAGATGGAATTGCTGCCAGTGCTACAGGGATATTAGTGCAGGAACCACCAGTTCTGGGCACAGCACAGGCCTTGCTGCTGCTGTCCTGCAGCTGGAATGTGTTCTAGGGAAAGAAAGAGGGGAGGAGAGGAGTGAGACACAGACTGATGGACGAGCATGGCTAGGACTGGGAGAGAAGATAGAAAAGGAACACAGTGCTCTTCTGAACATATCTTTCTATTTGTGTTTTTAAAGGTTTTGCTGAATTTTCCCCTTTGCTGTTTTAATATTTAATTAAGACCATCATCATCGTAATAACAGCCACAGGATGGGGGTGTTTCTTGTTGACTTGGCAATAACTCTATTCTCAACTAATAAACAGCAGTGCTGAATATTCCACTGCTGCCTTTTAGAATTTATTTTATCTATGATATGGTTATTGCATCCCATAAACAAGAAGTATCCTCAAGTTACCATTATAATAAAACTGCTACAATGTGCTGCGTTTTATATAGGAATTACAGAATGTGCTTTTGCTTTTGAAAATTTATATATTTCGTTTACAGATTTATATGCAGGTTTTTGTTTTTGCTACAGGTTCAAGTGCAAAATGATTGCACTTGGAGTATGAGAGCACACTGATGTTGGTGTGTGCAGTGTGGTTCATATTGCTGTGCTGGTCCAGCATGAGGCAGATAAATGAAATGTGTGCTATGTATGCTGTAGGTACTTTGGAATCCTTTAGGAAAAAAGCCTTGTTTTAGAGATCATGTGAATTATTATTTCCAGAATAAACAGCAGATTTCCTCCATTCCAGCTTAACACTCTCCAATGAGTAAGCCTGGAGAAAAAGTAGATGTCATATTAGCAGTAGAGTTTGGGCATCTGGATACACTGAGTGCTTTTCCACTTGTAATGCTATAGCTGCAGAGAGCTCAGTGGCTCTGTTGCACCAGCTGGGTTTTATTTAAGCCAACAGGGGAAGAAAGAAGGCAGAAGGGAGAAAACAACCCACCTCCTGCAGGCTCAGGAGCCCTTTGGCCATCGCTGTGTGCCCAGCCTTGCATGGCAGCACTCCTCTGCAACCATGGCTGTGGTGTCAGCCTGCACCATCCCTCACCTCTCAGCAGCCATTTGGGGTGCTGCTTTCTGCAGAAGCCCACCTCGTGGCAGAATCTTGTAGCTCTGTCGTATGCTTTGTGCTGCTGCTCTTCGTTCCTGAATGCAAACAAGCGACTGGGCTGAATGGCAAAACTTGAAGTTTTAAGACTCTGGGAGTAGCTCCCTTCAGCAGGCTTCCAGAGCATGCAAACATAAGACAGGGAGCATCCAGTGGTGTCAGGGATGCTCCAGGCAGGTCGACTCTTGGCACGAAGCAGCAGAACAGCAGTGATTCCTCTGTCAGCTGCCTCTGCAGCTGAGGAGCAGCTCAGCCTCAGCGTGTTTCATCTGCATGAGGTAATTATTTTGCAGAGAAGTGCTCTGGCGGGAGAGGAGAACTGTGCTGGTGAAGGAGAGAGCGCATAAGAACAGTGAGAGCCTGATTTGCATTAACCTTTCCACCCTGCATCACTTGAGTGACATTTTATGAGTAACCACAACTTGCTGTGAACTTAGAAGTGGTTCAAGAGTAAAATTGAATGGAACAGAGAAGAAATCAAAGAGGGTCAAAGAGGGCTGCAAGTGGGAAGTGTTGTCTGCAAGGGCACTCGAGGGAGGTAATTAGACCAGAAATTCTGGGTGGGATGCAGATGGCATTGTGCCTTGTGATGAACGGCCTCAATTACTTGAACCCAGCCCTTGTGCTGCCATAGTGCTCAGAGTTGAGTGACCCAATGCCTTCCGAAGTGATACAGTTTTATCAATATGCTCAATGCTTGATAGAATGCATTTGTTGGTAACTTTTTTTTGGGTGCCAAATCAGCTCGTCTAAAAAAAATGTCAGGTAAAACCATGAAAAACAGAAGCTGGAGCAGAAGGGAAAAGAAAGTGAAGGTTTTGGTTTTCTTTATCACCCCTCTGCTGCCTCTGTCTGTTACTGTCTGACTTATTTGAAAAAAGGGAACAGGAAAGCAGTGAACGATTAAAAGGGAGAGATGAGACATGGATGAGATCTGTGAAATTGTGCAAATGTAGCAGTTGTTTTTTCATGACAGTCTGTGGCATTTTGCATTCCCCTCTGCCTCATCCTCTTTGTTTTCCCATTATCTGTACACATCCTGGACACCCAGCCCCCAAAACAATGAAGTCAAGCAATTAATGTAGTACTGGAGCAATCTATTTTCTACACATCTCTATTCTGTAACCAAGGAGGCATCTGAAGATCTCCTATGCAAAGGCCGGCCCCTCCAGCTGCTACAACCCAGTCAGACCAGGAAAGCAGCACTGTTTGTTCCTGCCCTTCTTTTGCTGTGTCAGGTAATTATCTATGGGCAGCCCCTCTGAACATCTACTAGGAAGGCAGTCAGGGTGTCTGGAGATACCACGTTTAAGCTGGAAATCCTTGGGTATTCATCCTTGCAGTATTCATAAAAAAGACTCAGCCAAGTGGCTGCTGGCTGTCTGAAGAGGATTTGTTTTTCTATTAAAAAAGCTCTTTCTCTCCTGCAAACACTGTTTAAAATAGTGGCCTGCCACTTACCGCCTTGCTTTACAATACTTTTCTGGTGTTCTTTACAGCAGACAATAAAGAGGCCAAACACAAGAAAAAAACAATAGGTGTGAATGACACTGCTGCAGAGCAGGGAGATGTGGAAGGATTTTCTAACAGGTCAATAAAATCCAATGTAATGCATGAGGTTTTCTCAAGTACAGAGCGGTGTTGCACTGAGGGATGTGTGGGATGGGGAGGTGGGAGCTCCATCAGCTCACACAGGGGCTGTGCAGCTCAGCAGGTCATGCCATGTTTGTGTGCCTTGTTCCTCGTGTGCACACATGGTTCAGTGCTGCCTTTTGTCCTTCGAGAGTCAGCAATGAAAACCAAAGCATAATTTCAGGCCTGGTGGAAAACGTGTCCATTGATATTTCAGAACAAGGTGCCGATTTTCATTTCGGCGAGTCTTCAAATGTCATTTTTTAATTATTTTAAGTACTTTTACCAAAGTAAAACAATCGTGAGCCAATATCCTATGATTACTTTGCTATGCCATGTCACTCGACTTTTTAAAAAAGTTTTATTTTGGTTTAAAAAGGGATTTATAAAATCAATTCAAAATGGAAATGCTCATCTTCATAATTGCTGAGTTATACTGGGTTATACGCTCTGTGTTCAGCATTATCTCTGTGAGAACTGACATGTTTCATTAGAAATTGCATCTTCACATAACAGATAATTAAATGAAATTCATTAACATGTGATTTGCACTGAAACCACAGCTTTCTGTGGGAGCTTTTGCTGTTTAAGTCTCCCACTGCCATAAACCACGGCTTCATTTCAGCAGCGTGGAATGTGCTCAGAATGCCCACACTCACAAATGCATCCCAGGAAAGATTTCTCTCTGCCTCCTGCCCTGCTTAGCACAGTCTGAGCAGAGCCAGGTTCATGTTTGCACACATGAGATGGGCTCCTTGTCCTGAATTTTAGGGGGTGTCAGAGCCTGGGGGTCCTTCTCTGTCATGTAGCACAGGCAGGGCTTTGCTGGCTCCGCTCCCTGCTGTGTCCTTGCAGCAGCTCCCTGACATAAAGGTTGTTTCTCTCTTTATGTGTGTGTGTGATGCCAGCACAACAGTGCATGGATTTGCCCCTGGAGCTTTGGCTGTGCTGCAGTAACAGGGGTGCTAATATAGCCATGGTATAGCTTCACACTTGTTTTTGGCTGGGGGAAGCAGTGCAGCCTTGAGGATAAGGCATCCATCAGTAGTCTCATCCATCAGCAGTTTGGACCATATTCCAGTTGCAAAATTACTGTGGAGTGGTTTTTATTCAAGTTAACTCATTTCCCTTCACCCTTCTTATCTTCTTTAGGTGTATGGGCAGCATCCAAACATGTTTGGGTGCCTGAATGATACTAAGCTGGGAGGTGCAGTGGGTACACCAGAGGGCTGTGCTGGCATTTGAGACCAGGAGAAGGGGATGGGGGCAGGAGGTGCCCCTGCCCTATGCTCCTTCACTGGCTGTAAGATGCTGGATGTAAGATACTGGATGTAAGATGTAAGATGGGGGTTGGACTCGATGATCTCTGGAGGTCCCTTCCAACCCCTACAATTCTGTGATTCTGTGATTCTGTGATGATCTGCCTGTCCAAATCAAAGTGTGTCCCTTTGAGGGAAACTCCTCTGCCGTAAGGTAGGTATTTATTAGTTAGATGTGTAGTTAGGAGCTCATCTCTGTAAATGTTGAAGAATCAAGAGGAAGAAGTAGGCTCCTGCACAAGGCAGTTGTTCCTGTGGTCAGACAGCCTCCTTGGCTGCTCACATAATTTTGGGATGCTTTTGGGATGCTCACACCTTTTGGGATAGCACTGACTTGGGAAGAACCAGCAGTTACCAGCAGATACACAGATGTGAGGCATCTCAGAGGAGAAGAGATTAATTCTGGTTGTTTTCTGAGTGCGCCGCTTGGACTTCACTTGTCATTTTCTACCCTTCCTTTTCAAGGAGACTGAAAACCCTCCCCAGGAGCACTGCACCTGCCAGAGGGGTGGTGAATAATGATTTAATTACCACCACTGCATGCTCTGTGCTCACTTGCAGGCAGCATTGGAAGGAGGCTGCCAGCTGCCAGCTTCTGCTTCCCCATTAATAAAGGGTAAATGATACTTAGATGGATGCTGCTGTGCCTTGGGGTAGTGCTTTGGAAGCTGATACTCCTCATCTTTTTGTTAGTGGATTCAGATATTCAGCCTTGCCCTACAGCAATGGGTATCCCAGAAGATAATTCAACTGTTGCTGCATAAACTCCTGAATTTTGAAGGGTCCATGAAAGTGTTGTATTTGCAGCCAATGTACTTACAGCACAGTGTGCTGAGATTCATATCAATTCTCATTAACTTGAAAAAAAAAACAAAAACAAAAACAACAACTTAGGCTTTGAAAACATCAGGGAAAAATATTAATCGAATAATCAGTTGGAAATGTGCCACAAAATAAATCTCAAGTATTTATCTGAACTGAAGTTATTTGGCCGCTCTGAACGATCAGCTTACAGATTTGCAGATCGTAATAATGACGAACAGCACCCTGAGCACAGGCTGTGTGCTGAGGGCTGGCTGTGCTCAATGGGCAATCAGGGCACTGCCTGCAAGGAGGGAGCACAGCCAGGGGGAGATGGGGCTGCTGGCCCCGGATGCTGTGGCAGATCAGTGAAAAAAGAATGAAACTGTTGTGTGCTGGGTTTGCTCTGCTGTCCTCTCCTTGGTGTCCTGCTCATCTATCCCAGCTAGCTCAGGTCCATAGGACAAAACTCCACAGCAGCAATGATGGAGAAGGTTGAGATGGAGGAATCATCTCCTACCACCCCACCTCTCCCATGGAACTGCACATTGCTCCGGTTACTGACACTGCAGTTGTGATAGCAGCTGGATGTATTGTGTCAGAGCAAGACACCTTCCTTTATTAACTCCAAGATAATCTCTGACTTCACCCTTCAGAGACTTGTATTAATATTCTACTTGGAAAGACAGAAAGAAAATCAATAGACCGGAAAGCTCTGCGTGTTGTTTGTGGCAGCCAAGAAGGATTCATTTGCCTTATGATGCTTTGTTGTGACAGATGGTTACTTTGTGCTGCTCGGAGGAGGCCCATCCAGCAAAATTAAGATCTTTATTGGGAGAACTCGTGACAGATTTCATGAGGGCAGCACTTTTAGGGGAGGCATCCAACAGTGCAGCTTTTACAGCACCTTCTCCGTGCCGTTACAAGCTGGAGAAGCTTGTGGCTGTTCATTTGCCCAGCAGCACTTTGCTTGGCAATGGCAGTGGTTGATCAAACTCAGTTCAACTGCTTAATCTCTATTCCTGCCAGACCACGGCGAGTGGCTGCCTTCATACTCTGCAGGTGAACCTGGTAAGTGAAGGGCGGGCTACAAAACACTTCTTTTCATGTTAATTTGAAAGCTGAGTAACACACTCTGCACTCCTGATATCGGTGCACTGCACCTTTCTAAATTACTCTACTTTCTGCAGCTTCTCCTGCAATAATTCCTATTCATTGAGAAAATCCCATCCAGATCATGCCTGAATTCTCACCAGCCTAATTATGTTCTGCCTCCTTGCAGTGAGTTAAGCAGCCTCTTCGGTTCTTGACCTAAAATCTCAGTTTGGCTCTTGCTAGATATTTGGAAAGTTTTGCTTTTCTTTACTAAAACAGCTCTGTTTGATTAATAAATAGATGATTCAATCTGTCTACCTCCATTTATTTCTTCCATCAAAGTTGCTTTTTTTAACAGTTTGCCTGTTAAAATCAATAAACCTTCCCAACTGAAACAGTGCTGATAGCATCTACTGAGGATGCATTCCATTTCAGGGGAGCAAGCTATGCAAGGAAAGCGCCAGCAGGGCATGCAGTCATTCAGCTCTGTCTGTCACCACCTGCTGGCAGGGCAAGTAATTCTCCAATCAAAAGCAAATTACTTTTGGGAAATACAGTTGCCTCACTATTGGAGTTACCATTTCTTCCCCCCCACGAATGTATGTGCTCAGTCACTGGCAAACTGCTGCAGGCTTCAGTGATGTACTGCATAACAGAGTGCATTTATTGACCAAAACAGAAGACCATGTCCAAGAATACAAAGTTTTATTGATTTGTTTTCTTGTAGATGGCATTTTCCCCTGAAAGCTGCAGCATGATCATGATTTGTTCTCATCTCTTACTTTTATATATCTATTGATTTAGAGTGGGGGAAACAAAAGGAGATTTGGAGTTTGGTCTTCAGCTTCATCCTTTGTTGTGTTTGCCTGGAAGTTGGGAGCATTGAGAAACAATAGCAATTCATAACCTTGGGTATTTAGGTTTCATTCTCAAAGTGGGGGTGGAAAATGTTCCCAAACAGTTAATGAGGGAAATTTTGTCTATACCAAGGAGAGGAACGTAGAACACCCCTTTGCCAGCCATAGGTTTGGTTAAGGCCACCCTGCATGCTCAGAAATCCAGAGAGCAGTTTTAGTGTCTCCCAGCTTGTGAGGCCCTGCTTCTCTTGGACCGTGCGTCAGCTCAGCAGCACAGAAGAATATGGACTTTTAATATGTGTATATTGTATAAAAGTCTTATAATTAAATCCTAATGGAAGTCATGGCTCTCCTGGGAAGGTAATTTATGTATTTATTCAGATTCAAGCATATAAGCCTATGTATTGATCCAGCATAGGAAATGTTCCTTGCTCAGAGCTTTCTGCTGCTGATGGCTGGAAATGGAAGGCTGTGCCCAGGGCAGGAATGGACTGGAAGCTGCCTGCTGTGAGCTCAGATTGGCTCCTTCAGGTTCTGGAGCTCCCATCCAGAAAAAAGAAATGAACTTTGTCTTACAAAGACCTTTGAGATTTCAAATTATCTTTTCTTTCCAGTGAAGAACAAATCCAGAATATTTTCTTGAAACACAGCTTAGGGTTTTTTTTTTTTTTCTTTCCTTTCTGCTGCCATTCTCTCTTTTTAGCACTTTTTCCCTCTTCAGTCAGAAATGTCAAGCCTCAGAAAATTTCTCATCCAAAACCATCCCCCAAACTATGATAATTCTATAGAAGTTGGCCAGAGCAGCACAGCATATTTCAATCACAATATATTGCAATGCTATGACCAGCAGGCTTCCTATTACAGCTTCAAAATGATGTAGACAGCCTCAGGAACATCAGATGTAGGAATTTGACCAGTGTGCAACCACGTGAGTGAAACACTCAATTTTTGCCTTTGATGCCCTGACAGTAAGTAGTGAACTGATGCTCCCAGCTGGAGAACAGACTGGCAAACTGCATCTTTCCATTAAGTGAGTGGAAGTGGGCACTGACCAGGCTGGTGAGAGGGGCTGAATCCGGGCACCTCGCAGCTTGGGCTCTCCTGTATTGTCACTTTGGAAGCAGGAACAAAACGCTGATGGGAGATCTTCATCCTGCTGAAGGGTTGATAACTGCAGGACAAGGGGAAATGGTTTGAAGTTGAGGGAGGGAAGATTGAGGTTGGATGTCAGGGGGAAGTTCTTTGCTATGAGAGTGGTGAGGTGCTGGAACAGCTGCCCAGAGAGGCTGTGATGCCCCGTCCATCCCTGGAGGTGTTCAAGGCCAGGTTGGATGGGGCCCTGGGCAGCCTGGGCTGGTGTGAAATGGGGAGGTTGGTGGCCCTGCGTGTGGCGGGGGGTTGGAGCTCCATGATCCTTGAGATTCCTTCCAACCCTGGCCATTCTGTGATTCTGTGAAGCACACAAGGCTCACACCTTCACCCCCATGAAAGTGGGGCTTGTGCCACCTGTGGATGAGGTTTTTAGGTCTCAGTAAATTAAGCTGAGCAAAACCCCAAAGGGACAGTTCACATTTTCACTCTGCGATATCTTGCTGCTTTGCATTTTTATCCTATCCGTTCCCACAGAAGGCTTTGCAAATGTCAGCTCTAATTTCCCAGCCAAGAGAACTCCTGGGTTGGGTTGTTCTGCTGGGGCAGAGCAGCCTCACTACTGTGCTCCAGATACATGGCCAGGACCTGGCGCTGCCTGGCACAGAGACCTGCTGGCATTGGCTCTGTTGTAATGAGGCGTGGAAAACATTGCTGCAGCTGAGAGCAGAGGTGAATACCTGCATGTTCTGAGCCAGAGGGCCCAGGTTTGATTTGTAGTGCCAGAAGGCCGCCGAGGGACAGGAGGCAACGTTTTGAAAGGGCTCAGAGATCTTCTGATGGAAGGTGTTATCTGGCTATAAAGCTGCCTTATTATCCTCTGTGTGGCTGAGGTGCAGGTGCACAAACCTCCATCCAAAAAAATGTTTGCATGTAATTGGCTTCACCTGTGGAGACAAAGCAATGATTTTGGAGGTGGGAAGAAAGGAAACAGAAGCGTGCCTTTCTGCTCCCAGCATCACCTGGTACATCTCTGCAAGAAAAGCTTATCCTGAGCCATCCAAATGGCTTCTTAAATAAGCCCTCTCTGCTCACGTGCTGTATCCCATCCAGCAGTCAGTGCAGGATGTGTTTTTCATCATTATTCTTGATGCAAAAAAAAAAAAAAAAAAAAAAGAATTGAGACAGTATTATATTTCAATTAAAACTCCATGAAAATTTTGGCTGTGCTTTTTAATGTGATAATGTTAATTAAACTTTGCTCTCATGTTCTGAAGTCTTATAAAATGTCTTAGAAAAGGATAAAAAATAATAGTAGAAATAAAATTGGGCTATTTATCTACCAGGAGATTAAAGGGCTTCTTGTTTCCTTTGTGAATTTAGATTTCCAGAATTAAATGAGTGTGAAGTAACGACATTTTTCTGCAGAATCATTATCATTTTTATTGCAGTGGAAAATAAGCAGCGTTTCATTGCGATTGTACTTAACTCACCTAATTGCACCTTGCTGCTCACCAAGCACACCTGCTGCTCAGCTCTGCTCACCTGCACCAGCAGATGACACAACCCAGTCCTTTCCTTCACCTCCCTGCCAGTGTCTGAAAGGTGTTCCCATGTGGGGTGAGTGTAGCTGGTAGGTGCAAAGCAATCAGCTCCTTATGTAGCCATCAGACTGGCCAATGAAGGCTTTCTTGTTGATTTCTGAGATTCGTTTTTATTGTGCTTACCATTCTTGGGAGGCACAGCGTGTTAATGATGGACTTTAGAAATGCACTTCACCACGTAAACACGCAACAAAATAGAAATACGCTCGCACAGACAGGCAGAGCTGTGGGAGCAGAAATGTGGATGTTGTAGCACACAACCTGTAGATGCCCTTTTGACAGAGGAATTACTGAATTGCAGGGTCATTCAGAAAAGTGGCAGCAGACTGCACTGATGCACACACTGTCCTTCTACCTGCTGCATGGGGACATCCAGCTGCCATGTGCACCTGCCTGTAACCGTGCTGCAGCTGTTTGATGGCACAGCAATGCTGTACAAAAGCACAGGGGGAAGCAAAGGCCTGTGATGGAGATCCCAGGTCAGAGCTCACCATTCACTCGTGGTAATGCACTCAGGCATTGCTCGCTTTCTAGCTGAGGCTGTTTGTCTTGGGGTGTGAGAAGGTGCCCAGCACAGCACGTCGTGTTCTGGTGAATAAAAGGTTGAAGTAGGTAGGTTGAAACCTGAAAGCACCCTCATAAGTGAGAAACTTCAGTCTTCTTTCCAAACACTTGCCTTCAAACTTCTGTTTATTCACCCGTTCTTTAAGACAGATATGAAAAATCAGTCTTCACTGGGTTGTCTTGGTTATCAACCGGGGCTGTCAGACAACTGAGAAATTGTGTTAATAATGTGAAAATTCTCACCGTGACGTTTTGTGAGAGTTTTCTGCAAAATCCTGGATTTCTGGAAGATTTTCAGGATGTTTATGATGGGTGTGTGCATCCTTCTTCTGGTGAAGCTCTTCTTTGGCACTGCTCAGAATGGCGTTCAGAGCAGTGACTGAGCAGCTTCACACCTTGCATTCAGAACCTGATGGTCACGAGGGATGCATCCTTGTTAGCCTGAGTCAATGTTGTCATCTGTATTTCCCTTTCTTTTAGCTCTCCGCATTGATTTTGTCAGCCGTTGACCTTTTAAGATTTATCCATTAAAATTTTTAAGACCCTGGAGTGGAAACGACTGTAGGCACAAACCTAACATGGGGCTGTTTGCTCATCTCTCAGCGTGGGAGCAGAAAAATAACAGCACATAGGCTGAGACCTCCAGAGAGGTGCAATAAAACTGTGGAATCATCTTGTAAACCAAAGAAGAAATCTCTTCTGATGGCATATATTTGTCAGCCTGACATTCTTTATTACTCTTCAAAGTCCAAACTGTAATGGGGATTTTGGGGCCAGGATGCTTAATGATGATAGGTGAGGGCTGGGTCAGGAGTTCTGTGCCCTCAAGGCTTCTGGTGCTGCTGTTCTGCTGCTCTGTGCATGGAAAAGAAGAAATGGAAACAGAAGAGTGATTATATTATAAAAAGTATGTTTGTTAGACTGCTTCTGGCTCTTCCCTGATCAACATGCACCCCTACTAATGGCTGTCCCTCCACTCTTCCTTAGCCATGTCGGAAGATGAAGTGCTTGCTCACAGGAGTGGGGACAGGCCTAGAAATAGGAATCAGGATCCCAGCCTGGCAGTGGGCATTAATTGCTTTGGCAAAGTGATGCTATGAGTTTTAGTGACAGAAGCAGTGAACCAGAACAGATTTTCCTGTAATACCAAGATTTTCAAGTGTTTTTGCAATTCATGAAGCTGTAAGCACTGAGCACTGCTCAACATAAAATGTCCTTTATAAGACCAGGAGGGTTGTTTTTTTTTTTGTTTTTTTTTTTTGGCCCCTCTCTTTCTTAAAGAAAGTGTCAAAGGCAGCTGAAACTCCCCCAGAGTAGGGGAGGCTGAGACTCCAGGAGTAAATCAGAAGGCCCTGCATGTGACAGGGGGGTTGGAGATTCATGATCCTTGAGGTCCCTTCCAACCCTGGCCATTCTGTGATTCTGTGAGAAGGGACAGCAGTGAGGTCAGTGATAGGGGCTGAGATCAGTGGTTGTGTGGGTGCAGGGGGGATGCACTGTGCTCCAGGGAAAGTGCCAGTGATTATAGGAGTATTCTCTGGAACCCTGAGGTGAGGCATGGTGGGCATCAAAATCCTGCTGTGAAGGTGCTGCTCCCAGTGCTCCACTGATGCTCATGGGCAGTGCTGGTCAGGGATCTCTGCTGGATTTGAAATAGGAATCCTGGAAGTGAGAATGTCCCCTGTGCTCAGTGTCTGCGGTATGAGGGGAAAAACTAAGGGATCAGGTCCTGCAGAGAGCATGGAGAGCTTCCAGGGGGCAGAACTGGAGAATGCTGTGGGAAGAAGAGCCATCAGGCTGTGCTGGGAGAAGCTTTAGGTGAGGGTTACTGTATGACTTCCTCAGGAAGCCATGTGTCCCCACGTGGAGCAGCTACATTTCTGCACCTCTCATCCTGTTCCTGCAGGATGCCTGGGATCAAGTCCCCGTCTCATTGGATCTGCAAGTGTAAGTCATGAAACACAGCAGGAACATCCAAACTAGGCTTCTCCTATCTGTACATCCCTCACAGGGCTGAAGGATTTGCAGGTCAGCCTCCATCATGTGCTTGGGGTGAGGCTGCATGGAGTGCTGAGCCAACTGTGTGAGCTTGTGGGGCTGCAGCATCCTTCCTCGTGTGCATTCAGCTGGGGATCCTGAGCTTTTTACTTTGTGGGTACCTGGAGTGAGAGCCACGACACAGAAGGGCTGGATTCACTTTGCACCTCCACGTGTTCTTGTCCTGGAGAGCACATGCCTGGAGGGAGGACTTCCTCAGTGTCCTCCCCTCCTCTGTGGATGTGAAGGAGTCTTCATCTCCACACCAGCTGCATTACTCTGGAGGACTGCATGGACCATTTGTTCAGTATCCCTCAATGTGCTATCAGCATTTTTGGAAACCTAATTTCCAGTTTTTCTGTGGTGATATCTGTGCACCAAGCAAGGAATAACTAAAGCCTTTTATCCCCTTTTAATCACAGTAAATCAATGCACCGTAAGTGGGAGGTTTAAAACCAATTTTTTATGCACTGCTGCTTACGTTGAAAAGACTCATTACAACCCAAATTAATCAATATAGCCTGTAACTCTAAAGTAACTCCTGGATTGAATCAATGACATCGATGAGGATGGGGGAGTGGAAAGATAGAACAATGAGAGGAGTGGGAAGGCATTAAGCAACACAAAGCCTCCTTGAAATGTTTTGCCTTGCTTTTAAGACAGAAGCAGCCTCCTTTGGTGTGTCAGGCTATAATGTAGAAATGATTTTTCCATCTGTACTGGTCTCTTTTCAGGTGAGATATTGCTTGGGGACCACAAGAGGGCAATGGAGATTGGAGACAGAGCCATGGCTAGTTATAAGCTCAGATGTTGTCTCCTTACCCTGCCCACCCTTCTTTGCTGCACCCAAAAAGTGCCATCCCCACCATGCAGAGAGAAAGATAAAGGGTAATAAGAGCACTCTGTTTTTCAGGGCTGCTGTTTTGTAATCAATGAGACATTATTACAAGTAAAACATATGTCTGCCATGTAGCTAATGCTATCTAAATCGCATCAAGCCCCTAGCAGCCTGCGTGGTCTGTGTATGTATTCTCAGAAAGGTATGTGGAAGCAGTATTGATTTTTTGACTAAGTGTCCTAATGAAATACAAATCTGCTGTCATTTAGAGAGCCATCTGTCATGATGAGAAATAAAAAATGCTACAAGCAGAACAATAACTATAATTCAATTTGTGAATCCAACTGACTCTCAGCAGGCAAAAAGCGGCCAGCCCCAGCCTTTGGCTTCTGGGATTGGTTCTGTTTGCTGAGCTAAACTTGTCAGGAGGTAATAAAGAAGTCAATCAATAAAGTATTAAATAAATTTCCAATTATGGGTAAGGTACCTGTTGCAGAAGACCTCCTTTGTGCAGTGTGGCGATTTAAAATCCATCTACATGGCTCAGGTTCTCTGGCAAGTGGCAGAGTAATTTAATGCTTGTGGTGTTATATTGTCCAACATAACCGTAAACTACTAAAAAAACCCCACGCTTGACTGCTGAGCAGGAAACTGCTGACAGCAGGTTAATGAAGAGGTCGTTTTCCTAATACCCTCCAGACCACTGGTGATGCGGGCCCACCCTGCACGAGAGCTTTCAGGAATATTTGTCCAAATTAACTTCTCAAGTGGGGCGGTTAAACCACATTAGCCACCTATGTGGACGCGCTCATTCAGAGGTAAAAGGGACTTTATTCTATTTAGCTTTGCTCTGTTTAAGTTCTGGCTCATCAGAGCACTCGAGTGTCTGCTTACGTTGCTGGGAGATGCTCTGATTGGAGATGAACCTTATCTTACCCTATAGGGAAGTGGTTCAGTGTCTCTGTGCCTGCATCCCTTCCTCTCCAGTGGGTCCACAACATGTCATTTTTCGAGGCTGAGTCATTTGTGTGTGGGAAATACCATGAACTCCTGGAGGAACAGGTGCTGGTTGAGGAGCAGGGTGCAGGGAACAGGGCCACGTCCCCAGGGGGGCGAGCAGTGCACAGTGTGGATGTAGCATGTGGACTTTGCTTCATGCCCAGGTGTATTTCCTGAAAAAAAAACAACAACTTGATTCTTTCTATAGAAGAGCCAGATGAGAGCTAATGTATACACAGTGCAGATAAAGAGGGGACCAGCAACACGGTGCTGAAGAAAAGGGGGGGAAGCAGCTTGATTGTCACACACTCGAAGCAAACATGCTGTGGCCGCAGGCTGATTCTTCTCCATTCTCTGCATCACTTTATCCCTTCCTGTGCAGATATCTGTGCTTTGCAGAGTGCTGCTGCTCGGGCCACGAACCCCCTCTGAGAGCCCCAGATGGGGTCTAGCGAAAAGCCACGGCTGTGTGCAGTGCTGCATTGTCTGAGATAATATATGTCCAAATTATTTTTTTTTGGAACCTTTTCCTAAATTCTTTATCTGCCAGGCTCCAGGCTGTGGGATCGATGTGCTCCTGTGTACTCATTCACTTCCCATCTCTACAGCTTTTCTCCGACGAGGGCTGTGCTGGAGCTGGGCTGTGTCAGCCCCTGATAAGCCAGGTTGCTGTTTGCTCTGACAATCCTTCCTCCAGAATGCCCTGTGTAATTCTGTGGGCATCAAAGTTCATACTCTCTCGTTGAAAAAAAAAAAAAAAAAAAGATATTTTTGTATTAATTGAGGGTCTTTTTTTCATCCAGATGATGTTCAGTATTAATGATCTAGCATCTGGCAGCAATCTAGGCTGTTATTTATGAATGGACCAACTGCTGAAGGTGGATTTGATGAATCTTCTTGTGACAGAGGAAGGCTCGGGTCTCTGAGCACTGGGCTGTCATGGGTTTGTGCTATTTCAGCTACCTGGGGCTTCAGTCTAGTGGAGCTTGCTGCAGAGTGTTCCTCTGCCTGGAAGACTGACGGGAGCAATAGAGCAAGTATAAAAAGGAACAGAGCAAAGTGGGGAAAAAATAACTCGAAAGGCGCTTTGTAGAGACTCCACTTCCCCCAGCTCTGGCAGGGAGGAGGCATTGCTAATGAGAACCTCAGCCTGGTTGGCTTTGCAGCTGCAGGATGGAGCTCCCAGAGCCCTGGGATACTCAAGAAGAGAAGCAGAGCCCTGGCTGGAGGAGCTGCTGAGGGGAGCCTCACCCCGTGCTGGGATAAAGGCCAGGCTACTGCTGAGCTGTGCCCCTCTGCCTGACCCTGCTGATGCTTTTCCACGGCTGCTCCACTGTGTGAGTGACTGCTCTCTGGGTGCCAGTGCTGGTGGGTTTTTGCATTTAGTGCACGGATCCCCAGGGCAGCACAGCTCAGCACAGCACAGCCAGGCTGCAGAGCCTCCCCCAGGAACAGGAGGCAGAGCTGGACGTACAGCTGTGCCAGGGCTGGAAACTTCATTTCATTCTCTGCGTTGTTTGTAAATATTTTACTGTCTGGTATTAAGTGAACGTAATTACTGCAGCTTAAAGATGAGGGAGGCTGTTTAATGGGATGCTGTCAAAGTATTTTCTCGTAAGTTTCAAAAGCTGTTATTTTTTCTCTACTGTTGTTGGTAATAATCCCTTGAAAGCTTGGAAGTAAAATGTACTGCCTTCCTCTGCAATTGTTTTTCTTTGTTATGTTTCTCAGACAAAGAGTAAAACATGAACTTTCAGTCTCAATTACTTTTATTTTAGATTAAAGGAAATAAACAAAGAATGAACAAATCTTAAACTCTGGGAGAGCGAGCAGCCACATCTCCTCAAGCCACACTCCTGCTTTGGGAACAGCAGTACGCAGTGCCACAGTGCAGCTCTCAGTGAGATCTCTCTGCTGGGTCTGGTTTTCTGCCAACCCCGACCTCTGCAGGGCAGCTCACACCAATGAGGAGAGAAACTGGTGTCCATCAGCAGCATCCTGTGGGGATGTGGTGTGACAGAAGGATCCCGCAGTGCAGTGTGAGCATCATCACAGAAGGAGGAAGGCTTGTGGTTTGTCCAGCTCCTCTCATGCTGGTCAGGAGGGTGTTTTCCTCTGTATCAGAACAGCATCTTCAGTGTGTCTGAGTGCCTGCTGATACGATGTTCTAGGCAGCTTCACAGTGGAGCTACAGGCAGCGCTCCTCCAGCAGTCCCCCTTCTCCTGCTTTGTAATGACACTTAATTCCACAAACTCCATCTGCAAAATGCAGCTCACAGTGGGTCTGCGCTCGTGGAGATGGAGCTGGAGGAGTGATGGCCACTTCTGCATCAGATCTCAGGATGGTTTTCGCAGGAAATT
The DNA here is from genome assembly GCF_951394365.1 of Tetrao urogallus. Classification (NCBI taxonomy): domain Eukaryota; kingdom Metazoa; phylum Chordata; class Aves; order Galliformes; family Phasianidae; genus Tetrao; species Tetrao urogallus. Next base: position 3,183,072 of record NC_136836.1, on the reverse strand, counting down.
AAAGCACGTAATTCAGTGAAAGAGAATCTCTCCTGCACCGCAGACATTTCTTTATTCTTATGGAGATAAATATTCAACGTAATTATCTGCCAAGTCCCAAACAAGATTCATTTTGTCAGTGCATCTCTCTGTTCCTCCCAGCACCAGCATCTGCTCAGCTGCTGCCCTGGGTGTCACGGAACGCTCCAGATGTGCAGCAAAACCAAGGACTTCAGTTCTGTAGGGCACTGCAAGCTTCCTGACCCTGCCCTGAAAAGCATCTCGAGAAGCAGGTGTGATGTGTCTGACTGTGCAGAGAAAGCAGTTTCCTTACTGTCCCTGTTACGTGGCTGAACGGAGGCAGTGAGAAGCCTGTTGGGTACCTTCTGCTGACAACAAATCAGCTCAGGCTAGGAGTGCTAACAGTAGGGGTTTGGTTTGTATGCATTAAGTGGAAGATAACCATCCCTCATTAGAGGTTCGCAAGCCTGCCTCTCTCTCCCAATCTCCTGACAGCCCACGTTGAAATCCCTACAGATAGTCCAAAGCTCTTATTTCTGGTACTCAGTTTTCTTTAAACAATGTTATTTCCATGATTCTTCTAATAAGCAGCGTCCTTGCTTCTTAATTCTAGTGTCAGAGATAGGCTTCCTCCATTTGCCAGAGAACTTTTTGTCTCCCTCTAACTTTCTCCATGCTTTTGCCATAAAATCTAAGCCAGTGATTGGCAGCCCAATTTAAACTCATGTTTAATATTGCAATCAGGAGTGATATTTTGTGTTTGCTTTTTGAAGTGTGGAGAAAGGGTAGTAGAATTTGCCTTCTTGCACTCATTTTACCCACAAAAGTGAAATTTTGCTAGCAAAGAAGAAAAAGAAAAGGGAGGAGGATAAGAAAGAGCTGAGATTAACATCCTTTAAAATGTCCCTGTTTACTCCTATCGTCTCAGAGCTAACTTTAAATAGGATAAAATGATCCTTTAATCCCCTTTATCTTCTTAAGAGCTGCTGTAAAAGATCTACTTGACATTTGAGAAACGGGGAAAAAAAAAAAATGGAAAGGCTCATAATATTCATCAGAAACGGTGGATGGTTAAGATTTGAATTTAACAAAATGTGAAGAGCTGGATCCTCAAATGGGAACACGTTACTGTAACTTCTGCTGAGCAGCTCCAGCAGCCCCCAGCTGCCCGGGCTGTTGCATGCAGCAGGCGTGCTGTGCTGGGCCCATTTGGGTGAGTTCAGCTCCTCACACACGCTGGAAATTCATCTGATGCAGTCGCCTTTGCAACACTGGTGAGGCTGGGGTGCTTTACATGCTTCAGGAGCTCCCAGTTGGCATCAAGTCTCTCTCTGTGCTGTTTGCTGTTTTGCCTTTAAAAACCTGGCATCTCTCGCTGAGTTGTTATTTGCAGCCTCGATTCCAAAACATCTGTTTAGTCTTGAATAAATATGCATCCCAGTTACTTAATGGCTTTCTCTCAATTTTCAACCCAGAAAGAGTAATGAATCATGAATAAGTTATAAGGAGCTACAGCATAGAGACCTCTGAGCAATGTATCCTGCAATGTATTGCCTTGGCTATCTTTGCCCATCTACCGAAACGCTGCAAGAAAAAGAGGAAAGGCTTTCATTTGTTGTTGCCCCATTTGCAGTGAGTAATGAAAGAATGACATCCACTAAAAGCCAAGGGATGTCTGCTCCAGAAGCCTGAACTCCCCGTGATGAACTGCCCTCCTCAGCCATGCTGGGGCTAATGCTTGGGATGATGGATCTGGACTTCCATGGGCTCATAACTCAGCGCCGTATGAGAGCAGTGGTAGAGTTGTTTAGAGGAAAATAGACTTACCTGAACGCAGCACAAAGAGGCAATATGACTTTGCCTGGCTAAGAGTGCAGACATTTCATGGCAGCTTGTATGAAGACATCCTTCACTGGCATGAAACCTGCGAGACAAGGCAGCACAGGTCTTCAGAGTGGGCATGAGCTGGTGGCCAGAATGCAGCAACAGACATTAAGGGACCAGGAATGGGATCCATATGTTCAAAACAGATACCTTTTTCAAGTACTGTGTGTGCCATGGACTGTCTTTCACTGGCAAACGGCATTACAAACCACAACAGGAGTTTTCCTTCCAGTCTAGTTACTATATCATTGATAACAAGAGGAAAATCCTAATGTCATCCCAACATTTTCAGTGTTGAATGTATGTTTGTCATTTCCTGTTACCTTCTTTGCCAGTGGTGAAGTGCCCAGTGTTGAACTTCACCTACCGCGCTGCGGAGAGGTGCAGTGCCATGTTACCATAGTGGGGATGCTGAGCCTCCAGCAGCCTGTGCTGAGCTAAAGAGACACGAGTCAGGGTGTGAGGGGAAGTTTTTTGTGGGGAGCAATGGGACAGGAGCAAGCTGGCTAAATTGCAGGGAAGGCTGTTCAAATCAGCCTCACTGAATGCCACCTACAATTGTGTCACTTGGTGTAAGAGATGAAATGGACACATAAAAGCTTTTATGTATGAACAGCAAAATTCCCAGCGCAGCAACTGCTGCTGCCTGTGTGCAGACAGCACGTATGAAGTGCTGTAGGTCTGCGTGCCCCACCTTGTCTCAGCCTCTGTTTGCAGGTGCTGTAAGCGCAGTTCTGAAGGTATCTGATCTCTTGTGCGTCGTTCTGTTCAGTTTCTGTAGTGATCCCACATTACTGGAGTTTAGAATACGTTCCATGTCCTGGTAGATAATCCAAGCACTGCTCTAGGAAATAATCACAACAGACCTGTGAAAGCACAGGTGGAATTGCCCTTGTCTCAGAAAGGAGAAGTAAAACAGTGAGATTAAAAACCAGGTGGAAGGTGTGCAACCCGGCAAGCCAAGGCTTTTTCTTTCAACTATTCAGTTGTGGTTACTTCCTGAAATTCAAAGCTGTATGTTTGCACACCAGGATGAGTTCAGCAAAGCCGTACACTGATCTGGAAGTTCATAGCTGTCTTCATTAGACCCAGTGTCATGGAAATAGAAAAATTCCAGATAGCTGCACAGCCAAATGTAAGAAGACTGGTCAGAGTTTGCTTTCACAAGTGTAGAGCTCAGCCTGGGCTAATGGTTCCCTTCCAGCAGGCACAGAACATTTCTGACTAGATCCATGACTGCAGTAGAGATATAACCTGAGGTTATTCTGAAAGTCACCATCTAAACTTCTCATCCTGGACTTCCTTGTCTTTCATGCTGTCCAGCCCTTGACTTTCTCTAAAATAAAGCAGAACTAAAGCGAAAATCCAAATAATTATAATGGCATTGCAGGTATCCTTCCAGAGAAAGGGGTTGAATCTGCATGGGAGACAAGCAGTGCTCTTAGCTCAGGAAAACCCTGTCCTTTGTTGCAGTGGTCCCTGTAGGGTATGGTTCAGGCACTCTGGGAGCTGCTTAATCCTCTAATGGCAGATGAAAATAGCCTTTCTTTATAGCATTGTACACAGAAGGAAAGGAGTCATAGCTTGGAACCTAGAAAAAGCTGAAGAATTTACCTGAAACAACTTATTTAAGTAAAAAAGCTTGCTTCCAAAATGAAATGGGATTCTCACTCTTAAAAAACAGTGCCACAGAGCTCTTTGGCCAGTTCCCTTCCTCCTAATTTGGTAGACTGTGATGGAGTCACCTCTTTGAAGCAGTGTTTATTGCTCAGTTCCTGGTGCTGTTCTGCACTGAAGTGATTGCAGATGGATGGAGCGGAGGCAATGTGGGGCTTTGAATCTGATACCAAGCAAATATTCGTCAAGATTGCTGTGGAATCTCTTAAAATGTGAAGTGTGCTTTGTTACAATTGATGATGGAAAATTATAATGGGAATACAGAAAAGCATGGGGAATGTGGAAACCCGAGCATAAACTGAAGTGGTTTCAGAATTCTATCACAAACGACTTCTATGTTTATGTTAATTCCTGTTAGGAGCATAATTGCTTCAGTTTCTTGGCTGAAGACCAGAAACAAGGCCTAGTGATTCCAACCAACAAAGGCATGTCACAAATAGCACACAGGCGACGTAAGCTGTTGGTGAGCAACCTTCAGGCTAAGAAAGCTGCCTCTCCAAAGGACTCTGTGAGACATCCTTGAAGCAAACCTCTGTGGGAAAATCACGAAGGATTATTTAACTGCAGGAGAAATCCCACAGCAGATATGAGGGACCTTCAGGCAATCCTTTCTGGCTGCAAGGTACCAATCCATGGAAAAAAACTAAAGATGGGCCAACAGTGCAGTGTTTTATCATTGATAGTAGGCTGAGAGGTGAGTACAGAAATGGGAGAAATGGATGCTGCTCTAAATGCCCAGACATTAGGAGATGTTGCTGGAGCCCTCAGTGCTGGTGCTAAAGCCCAGAGCAGGAGTCCCACCACAGGTATTTCTGGAGGGGCTTGAGCTGGAGAGTCTGAAACCACAACACTGCACCTCAGAAGTGCTTGACAGCCACAGGTGTTTGCTCTGCATTGAGCACAGTAGGTGAGAACTGCCCTTAGCCATGGAGTTGCCATCACCTTCCATTTACATGGTGGTTGGCCAATACTCCGCGCTCTACTCCTCCTCAAACCAGATCCACATGGGGCTGTCCTCTTCCCAGGCCATTTTTTACCTACCCAGCCTTTATATTGTTTAGAAGCAGTTACCACAGTGACCGTATTTTTTGTAACTTCACATTATTCAAGCCAGAGGCCATGATGTGATGCATGCTGTGTGCATAGCATGCAGCAGGCAGACGTCTGAAAGCACCCTGCTGAGCCCAGCTGGACATGTTTGCCTCTGCAAGGCCAAAAAGGGCTCTGATGACCTGGACACCACGTTGCTTAGGTTTAAATTCAAAATAATATTAAGATTTAGTGATAGTGAATGGGAGAAATGCATTTAATTTTAATATATTTTCCCTTGGGGTAAGTTGAAAATATCTACCAAGCATCAGCTGATATTCAGGAATAGCTTTTTCTGCTTCTTACATACATACATATTATTTTTGTGGGTGACTTTGAAGGAGCTCTATTAATACAGCACTCAGTTTGAATAATAATAGTAATAATAATAATAATAATAATAATAATAATAATAATATAAACAATAACACCACCACCATCTTAATTCCATTATGTGTGGGGAAAATAACTCTTATCAGTTTCTGCCTGGGTGCTGCTTGCACCTTGCCTTGTGCTCAGCCTCTGCTTTCCCACATCAGGATCAGTGCTGCAGGTCACTGGGGAAGGCTCCTGCCTGTGTGTAAACGATCTACTTGCAGCCTCCAGATCTTCTGCAAAGCATTTTCAGACTTCAAGGCTCAGTAGAAACTCCTCACACGTAGTTGAATATTTCAAGCCAATCCTAGCGGGTCTGGATATTTCGAAAAGTAATTTGGTGTGTGAGGAAGGCCCAGCAGAGCTTTCACAGCCAAATGGGTTGGGTTCAGCTTTTGCCTGAAAATGCAGGAAAGTTGTTTCAGTCGAAGCCATTCTCTCAGCACTGTGCAGTGTGGTGGAAAACCGTGGGTAAAGCAAGCAGTGCAGCACCTCAGCCGCGTGCCTGGTCTTAATTACCATGGGTGATTATTTCACTTCAGTAGCTGGCTGTGTTTGAACACTTGGTGTGTTGCGTTACAGAAGCAATTTGAATGCTTCCATTCGTTCCATAAAAAGCTTCTGTGATGCTCCTCAATTATTCATGGTACAGGTTTATTCCATCTGAGACACCTCCGTGGCTCCCAGCACCTCACGTTGGGGTATCACAGTGCAGGAGCTGCAGAGCTTCTCTGTCATGAAGGAGAACAACGTGGGCTGGGGGTGTTGTGATGCTGCCCCTTGGCAGCCCAAGGGTGCAGGGAGAGGCCAGGGAAGGTCTTTACTTGTGCTGCATAACTGTGGTTTACCAAGAAGAGCTGGGGTTGCGTGGTGGTGTTAAATGTGGCACTGCCACAATGCTGAGACTGGCAGTGAGGGAGCAGGACAGAGGGGATGTTGGAGGATGTGTGAAGGGGGTAATGTCATTCCAACGGAGGTCTTGATTGAAGATAACTGAGTGGAAATAGCAGAGAGAGTCCTCTCACCATCCATGCTGTGGTATATTGGAGGTGAAAAGCATCTCTCATGAAAATATAAAGCACGTGTATAACAAAATAAAGGTACTGCATTGCATGCATGAGGGATGGGGCACATAGATCACGCTCCTTTGCCCTGCTAGAGCATGGTGAAGCTGAGAGAAAGTGTCTGAAACAGAGGAACCAGATCTTCAGGTTTGTGCCCAGCAAATGAGCAGAGCTCCTTCTGAACCCGTGTTTAAAAGGTGGGCAGCTGGCATCTCTCATCCATCAGAGGCTTCTGAATTACAGATGAATCCAACCCAGTGCCTCAGCCTGCGGTTCATGGGACCTCAGACATGTGAGTGAATGCCCCTGCATTACAGTGAAATGCCTCGCTTTCAGCAAATTGACATTTTGGAAAGAAAAAATATTTTATCATCGGAGTTGGAAGATGCAAATAAGTGTCTGGGGGGGTTTTTGGAGAGCACTGAAGCAAGTTGAGCTCTGACTTCTATTTTCTAACATCTCATCTAGTTCCTAGCTACATCTTTCATTGCCTTTGAAAATTGGGTCCTTTATTAACGAGAGTTAAATTACATAATACTGAAGAAAGAATTTAAAATAATTACTTCCTAACCCCTTTTGCAAAGCCCTGAAGCACGAGGCTTTATTACCCTTATCTTAACTTTCTTAACTACTAATGTTTTAGCAGTTAGAAAATTATCCTTTCCCTTTTGAAAATCCAGCTGCAGTTATTATTTCCACATTTTTATTAGCCCTCCTTCTATTGATAATAATCACACCATATTGAGGTGTTCAGGAGAAGACATTAAGGCCAATCAAGTGAATAATTCAACATTTAAAAAAATGGTCTGAACACAAATTTACACAATAGCCTGTGACAAAAGAATCTTTAGGGGACGATCAAATAAATAACACCCATTTTTCAAGAACACTGCAACACCATCAAAAGAATAATACAGACCTTTTCTTAATGGTAAGCTATTGCTATTCATGTATGTAGGCAATTTTAGGAGCTGTGGAGCTGTGCTCTGCCACGTACTGGATGCTGCTTTGGGGGCAGGCATTGATCCCTGTGGCTGCCCTGGCCCCACGTACTGCTGTGCTTCTGAGGGCAGCTCCATCAGCTTCCCGAGGTTCTTTGTGGTCACTGCTATGCTATAAGGATGCCTGGCCACATGCACTGCTCCTGTGTGCTGTCTGGCTGAGCTACGGGAGAGAAAGCAGAGCTCTCTTGAGCGTTGTTTGCTCCCTGTCACTGAGTAAAACTGAACGGGTGTGAAAGCCACAGAACAAACATTACCCCATGCATGGGAGTGCTGCCAAATGGGGCTCGCTGGTCAGTGGCACCGAATGAGGAGTTGAAAATCGTTTTTTCAATAAACACTTCCTTCAAATGTCTGGCTTGCTAGATCTGTGCAGAGCTTGCCCTGCTGGATAGTGCTTGTGCTTCTCGTTTGAAGGTGGCTGCATTTGCAAATGCTTTTCTTGACTTGCAAGGTGCCTATTAGTGCTGCCAAGGTTGTACTGAGTGCTGAACAATGCTTGGCTTATCACACAGCATTGCCCACATCCTAACGCACCCAGGTCTGTCTTCTGCAGGAAGAAAACAGCTGGAATCATTGAGTTAAGCACTGGGAGGAGGAGGCTGGCGGGGTCACTGCTGCCTGCTTCACCTGCAGTGCCCTGGTGGGGGTCAGGGGCACAGTGCTGGGGCTCAGCAGGGTGAGGGTGATGCTGTATGGGAGTGTGGGGAGCAGACTTGTGTCCTCCCCTTTGGGAATGATACCCCACCCTGAGGCCCTGCCTTGCCAGATGGAGGGGAATGGGAGGCGTTTAGGATGGGAACTGCCTCCCTCACTGGTTTACACTGTTCTATTTCTCCATGCCATTGATTTATTCTTTCTAGATTTAGCTTCCATGTGCTGGGATTTTTTATTAGCCAAGAGTTAGAGACAGCAGAGAGCCATCTCCATCATCCATCCTCTCTAAGGCTGTCTCCTGTCCTGCCGTGCCTTGTTTCTCAGGAGGCCCTGTCTGTCGTGAGCCTCTGCCTGTGGCACTTGTCACCTGGCTCCTCTGCCATGTTCCTTAAGATGCATGTTCTGCTGATAAAACCCATTACAGCCCACATGAGCATTGCCTGTGTTATTTATTACTCTCTCTTAAATAATACTCTGAGATTTGGCTGCCCTTCTTGCCACTACTTAGCCTTCCATCTCTTGCTGAGGAGTCGGGATGCTACTTTTTGCCTCTTTTCTCCTAAGCTAAACTTCTTTGCAGGCTATAAAATAATGATTTGAGGGGAAGAGCGCAGGTGACAGGAAAGCATGGTACCTCGGGCTTGATTTAAAGACAGGGGAGGCAGCCAGAGCTACGAAATGGATTGATGTTGATTGTTTTATCCGATGACGAGAGTCTGGCTGCTCCTTGGTGAGACTGAGCGCCTGGGTCTGTGCTGGGCACTGTGCAAATCACGTCGAGAAAAATCCCCAGTTCTGAAGAACTGGCAGTGTAATGAGGTGACAGACAAATGAGCTAATTTGTGTGTGCTCAGAGGGATAATAGAGCCTGCAGGACAGCACTGCTGAGTCAAGGGCTGGAGCCAAAGGCACCTGGCTGCAGGAGTTCTCCTGATGCACCCTTGGGCTCTTCTTTGCCCCACAGTGATATGAAGCAGTAAATTATTTCAGCTGTGCACAACATTATCTGCGTGAAGTGGCTTCAGGTCAACTTTTGGCATCGTGGGTCCCGAGAGAGGGGGATGAGTGCTGCAAGAGGGGATCTCATGTAATTAACTCTGTTCGTGGCAATGTGAAGGTGGCGCAGGGCTGTGCAGGGATGCCCCACTGCACTGATGGCAGGGCTGGCTATGGGCAGGGGGCTGTAAGCTGGGCTGCTTTACAGGGGAAGCAGAGGGGATGGCTTTATGAAGATGACTGAATTAATCAAATTGATAGTTTTAAGTGCTTGGTGCTTCAAGTGTTGGTTGTAAAAGCCTGTGTAAACATAATATGTAAGTGCTTGGTAATAGACAGCTCGTTCAAGGGAAACACATCTCCTGGAAGTTTGTGTACATATACTGCTTGTTTGTATACGTAGTCATAATTCATGCCTTTATAGAGTGTTCAGGTATTAATCTACTGTAACAATAAGACACAGAGTTAATGCTGAGTGCATCCCTCCTAGCACCATCTGCTTGGGTAGAGGAGAAGACTGGCTAAGGAGCTGGCAGGAGAACTGCTGTGTGTTTAGCAGCAAACACTGAAGGAAGCTGAGCTTTGCAGTGGGCAGTGCTATCTACAAAGTAATTCAAATCTGCATATTTTGTATGTACTTTTAGCACCTGACCATAGTGACATCATGGGCTCTGCAGGATCTGGCATTTTGAAGTGACCCTGAGCCTTTAAACCAAGCTGGACAAAGCCTCGGTGCATTACGGGAAGAAATCCTCCTTTGCTCGAGGGCTGGTAGAGCTCAAAGGCTTTTGGTTTTTTTTTTTGTCCTTGTGATTCTGAGCTCTCCTACTGTAGAATTTCATATTGATCCTGAGATGTTGTAGGAAGCAGGTTGTGCATGCTGTCAGTGCATGCCCCGCTGCATGTAGAGCAGGAGCTCATTTGTGCGTCTGCTCAGGCTGAGCCACCAGGTGTGCACAGAACTGCAGCTGGACTGGTGGCAAAGTTTGGGCTGAAAGCAGGAAAGAGAGGAGCTCTGACTTCACACACCAGAAGAGCATTTAAGCCCGTGTTTAAAGTTTAGCCATAAATATATAGGGATATTTTCAGAGTCATGAATGGAAGCTAAGCACCCCGTTAGCTTTGATGGATTTGAGCAGAGCTTGGAAATCTCCTTGATCCCTGGGATTTAACCATGTGCTTGAAGTTTCAGAGCATGCTGAAGCTCTGCTTCCACTCAGCTCCTTATCCCAGCAGAGCCCTTCTCCCAGTGCCATCTCACTGCTCAGCCAGCCCTGCAGATGCTCCTCACCTCCAGGGAACGCCGGGGTTCTGCTGGGCCACGTCTGTCTCTGTGGGAGCCACCTGCTCCCACTTCTTTGACTATCAAAAAGGTGTTGGTTTTCTTTTTTTCTTAATGTTTATTAAGAAAACTGACGTAAGGCAAGAAGAAATGTTTTAAAACTACTCCAGTGTTATGTTCTGCTGGCTGATAAATCAGTACCCTTATCAACTTTCCATGCATTGCAATGGATTTGGCAGAGGCTAGAATGAGATGAAAGCCCTTTATTACCCTCATCTCCAGATTTGTGAACATTCACACTCAAGGACAATTTCCCACACCTTATCTGGACAGAAGCGGCGTTGATTTAGCTTACATTAACCTTTTAGGACCTATTGGATTACATTGGATACATTTTGTTGGATAAGAATTTAACTCAAGTTTAGTCTCTACCATTCTTCTGGGCAGCCGCAGCCTGCAGTACTGTATTAATCACAATCAGGCAATCTGCTTCCCAGCTTTTAACAGTGAAGTGTTTTTAATCACAATTTTATTTCTGAAATTACTGACCAATCCTCCCAGCCATCTTGCTCATTCTATATCAATTGTTCCCAGGCACATTTAACTTCGTTAGAAAATCTGCGCTGTGCTGTTTCAAGGCAACTTAAGGACGTAATTCTCAGACCATCCAGCATACAATGTCCTGTACAACCTTCTTCTTCTGACCCACCTTGTTGTCATTTTATCGAGATTCACGGCTTGGCTTTTGCTTTGGAGGCTGGGGGAAGATTTTTGAAGATGAAGTCTTGCGATGGGTAGCTGATCTCTTTGCACAGAACCTGATTTGAGCCTCCAGAATGGACAAAGAAAGCCTGTGTGCCCCTGCATGTCTGGTACCTGATAAGAAGGAGCCCCGTGTCTTTCCAGTCCTCTGCAAATCCTTTCACAAGAGCAGTGCCAGGCAGCTGGAGGCTCTGTGGGGACCACAACAAGCATGAACAAGTAAGTAATGCCATGCGAATGACTTGCACGCCTTCCTTGGGCGGATGCTGCTTGCACAGCCTGAGGCTGCAGAGGGAAACATCCTCTCTGGTGTCTGAACTCAGAGTTCACATCAGAGAAGAACTGCTTAGAAAGGGAAATAACTGCTTCAGTGCCCAAACTACGTGCCTGGGGAGCTGCCCTGCTGCACTTGCAGCGTGTAGCAGTGCTGTGCTAACAAGGCAGGGGACCTCTGGCACAGGGCTGGCTGTTGTGTCCATTGCTTGTTAAAGGAACGTATTTAAAACATGGCTGGGTTAACCCTGCACGGCATTCTGCTTTCTTCTACTCCATCCCTTGCCTTAGGACAGACCTGGACTTGCTGAGGCTATCAGACTCCAGGGAACTGTGATGTTTGGTGACATGTATTACAGGGCCTCTGGAAGGAAGCTCACATCACCTGGGAGAGGAAATGCTTCTTGTACCCCTGGGAACCAATTACTTCCATTCAGCTGGAAGTAGTTTTTTTGCACCACACCGTTTTGTCCTGTGCAGTGTTTTGCAATTTGATTGATCGCTTCTTCTGCTCCTTTCCTTCTGCTTCTACTTCTCACAGATTAGTGGGGCTGTAAAAGGAGAGAAAACAGAAGAGGCAGCCCCATAAAAACAACTGAATATGGAAGACATCAAAGTAACACAGTGCAGGAACATAACTATAAGTCACTGGCTACAGGTGGTGGTGAAGATGTGGAGGGCTTGTTCTCATGGAGATTGTAATAAGAATAGTAAATGGCACAGTACTAATCCTGGCTCCAGATAAAATACTTGAAGTGACTCTTGGAAAAACAATGGGTTATGCTGAGAGGCAGAATGAGCCGTAACTCTCCTGAGAACCAGGAAAAAGAATTTGCCCTCAAATAACTTTGTATAACAACTCCTTTAAATATGTATTTTTTTGTAATTCCTGAGGGTAATAATTCTGCAGTTTACCAGTTTTGCCATTCCTAGCCCTTGAGATCTCCCTGGGAGTACCACAATGTCATCATTGAGCGTGGATGTGAGCACAGGGAGGTGATGCCCACCAGTACTGCGTTGCTGTTAGCGTGCTTTGGGTCCTGGTGAGCCCATAGCTGCAGAAGTGGAGAAGCTCATGAGTTGAAGATGGAGCTGTTTGTGCCTGGATAATCCCCTTGGAAGGCTGACCAGTAAAACTTTGGGGTCAGCTGTCTGTGCCCATAAGAGCGAGTGGAGCACACTGTGTGTGCACTCAGAACTGCTCTGGGGGCTGAGGTGGGCGACTTGTGGCTGCAGCAGTGACTTGCAGACAGCTCGAGTTGGCTTCAGGAGGGAATTCTGCAGCACAGCCTGCTGAGGGCAGGCACTGATTGTGACACAGAAATTGGGAGTTGTCATGAAACCTCACGCCAGTCCAGCCTGTACTGTAGGGTTTTTTCAGTGGCAATTATTGCTGAGATTCAGAAGCTATTGAACAGCCCTGCCTGGTTCTTTCTGCTGTCTCAAATTTGGTGCAAGGACAAATTGAAACCTTTGTATCTAAAATTTCAGTGAAGTGTGAGAAACCAAAAGAGAACGTACTAATCTTCAACTACTAAATTTATGGACTTGCTAGTATTAACCTTTTGTTTTATTACCTTTATGGCTATACTATAAAATACAGCCATACTAAAATATCTGCATATTTGAGCTACACTATCTACAATGGTCTGATTTCTGGAGATGAAGGGCCTTTCCCCTTGCCCCAAGATGTCCCCAGCACTCTTGGGGGACTGTTCCTACTGCCAGGAGAGTTGGAATTGTGATGGTGGACATCCATGGCTCTAAACATGGTTTCTACTCACGGTCTGGGAGGGCTTGGCAGTTGGGCTGCGTGCTCTTGGCTGCCAGCTGCACATGCTAAGGTAGGCTGGGAGTGGTCTGAAGGGGATGATTTAGGAAAAGCAAGTAATGTAGTATATTGTGGTGGGGTTTTCTCAGCTGAGGTTTCCCTGATCCATGGCTGCAGGTCTTCATTGTCAGCTGAGGAGCCCATTAGAAGAGTAGATGTAAGTGCCTGGCCAAAGGTGGATTTTGCTATCAAGCCTCTGGATGTTGCTGTTTACCACCAGCCCTGTGCTGGTGCTGAGAAGCTCCATTATGGACAAAGCTGGAGCTGCAGCTCCTAACCTGTTCAGAGTGCTCTCTGTATTTGTGAGCACCCAGAGCTCCTACAGATCACATCTGACTGCAGCATCGGTTGGACCGGGTCCTGCAGCCTTGGCTGGTGTGCATTGGTGCCTTTCAGAGCAGTGGTGAAGCTCCACACTATGCCAGAAGCACTTGCTGTGATAGCTGTGTGCCATTTCACACATGGGATGAGCCTCAGCACAGAATGTTGGGTGTCTTGTCCCTGGTGGGATGCCAGCTGTGTGCTGGCAGTGCCATGCAGCCAGTGTGTGGTGGCATGGCATGGCATGGCAGAAATCTGCAGAGCAGCTCAATTTCTGTGTTTGCCTTATCTCTATTTTACTGTGCTGAGCTCATTACAGAAAATGAGCTGTCACAGTTCTCGTCACCACAGCGTATGGGTAAGCAGAATTATTATTATTATTATTATTATTTTTTGACAGCTTTTGGACATAATGGGGAATTCATACCTTCACCAAATGTGGTAAATTTGCAAGGGAAATTATAAAGCAACGTGGGCTTTGTGTTATTCCGTGGAGCTGATGGGAGCACTTTGTAAGTACACTGAACAGCTTCAGTTGTGTTGATTAGCACTGATGGTGGTGCATCTAATGGCCTCATCAGAACTGCTTGTAAACTGATTGTCCTCCTGGAGCAGTTAGCTTGGAGCTTAAATGTGATGATAGCATCTATTCTGCAAGCACCTGGCTGTGTGGAGTAAATACAGCAGTGCTGAGTGCTGGAGGTACTGTGAGCTGATCTGCTGCCATCTCTGAAACATGGATCTGTGCCTCCTGAGAGTAGTGGCATTGGGAGCCTGGTCCTGCACACTGCTCCAGGGACAGGGGGAAATCCCATTGGCAGATTGCATAGTTTTATTTTGTTGTCCAAGTTCAGCACAGCCCTAAATATTCTTAAGAAAGAAGCCCCCAAAATACTAGATTAGATGGAAATAAAATGGTTACGAATTTTTGTGATAGCATCCTTGAAGACTTGGCTCATAGTGGTAAGCTTCAGTTAAGCTCTCCTGCAAGGAAGGAATTAGAGGAAAAGTGCAAAATGTTTTGCAAATGTCTTGAAAGTGACTTTGCTAAACAGAATTGTTGCAGAGGTGGGAACAGGACCTGGTGTTTGGCTTCAGTGCTGGCTCAGGCCATGCACACTTATGCCTCAGTCTGCCTGTGCTCCATCTGTACAACACCACATAACTTGTGGGTAGGCACACAGTGCTCCCTCATCTCCTGCCCACTTTGTTGTCCCCGTGGGGCTGTTTTCCTGGGGGTGACGCTGACCCCAGAGTTCATCCCAAACCCCTTGGGGGCTCCTGGATATGTCTGCAGCACTGGAGATACATGTGGGCTTTGTGTTGGTCTTGTGGCTTTTGCAGCACAGCTGTGAAGGCCCTGCTGTGATTTTTCTGTCATACCTGCTCCTATGCATACCTTAGGAAACAGATTTCACCCCTGCTATCCTAGAAGACCAGGGCTTGGGGCTTTAGGCTGCAGATCTTCCCACATGAATGTATGTGTTGGAATAAAGAGCTCACCAACGTAATAAAGGAAGCAGGCTTGGTTTAAGATTTCTTTTCAAATTTCAGTTTGCTTTTGGTATTTTTATGTACATAATTTCACTCTTTCTTAAGCAGTAGCAAAACATGATTACAGTTGATTAAGCACATAAAATACTCTCTGTATTTTTAAAAGACCACTGATGATGGAACTTCTTTGAAATCAAAGTGTTTCCTTTGTGTGCAGTACTGAAAACGTGGCTACTTTATTTCTTATTTGAATACAATTTGCTTTCAAAAATGTTCATTTACATTAACAAATATTTAAATGAGACATCCAGGGAATCATCTGCAGTCCTCTGTGAGCCAATGTAAACACTGATTTTGGTGCATCAAGTTAGGACAATGTGTACATTTCTGGCTTTTTGCCTCCTTATAGTAAGGGTGTCTTGGAAATCCTTTAATTATTTTGCAATGGGAAACCTGTTTTTCCTATCATCAGCAATTTCTTCCAACCCCAGTGAAAGCAGTGCTTCCATTTGTTGGAATGGCCAGTAGTCATCAAGAAGACCTCCGAGCCTCACTTCTGAGGTAGATAAATGATGTTTGTTTTGAAAAGCGTTAATGTACTGACTTGACTTTGCTTGCTTTCCCTGCTTTTTCAACCTCTGAAATGGAGAACATCCACCTGAGGATTTGGTAATTAGCCCCAATGGGCCACATGTACAGCTTTATTTCAAAGGAGAACTTCGATGCTGGAGGAAGATATTGAGAAAAACAAGGGGGAAAAAAAGGCTGCTGCTTCAAAAAGAAGCCTCTAAATGCTGTGTGTGGGTTTTCTCTTGCCTGTGGACTTCCCTTCCCCAGTTCTGCCCATTTGGGTACCATTGGGTAAGCCATAAAAAAACTGATACAAGCCAGAAGTTTTCCCATAACATATTGAAAGGCAAAGAGTGAAATGAAGACTTGTTTGAATGCCAAGTTTAGGTCAAGCAGCCAAAAGCCTTTCTACCTGCTCCCAACCTGGTGTTCGTTGTCACATCTACGAACAGCTCCTGGGTGAACTCTCACAAGCTGTGCAGATCCAAGGAGCAGGGCTGGCGTGGAAGTGGGGAGCAGCAGCCCCACAGCAAAGGACAGCAGAGGACAGCCTCAGCCCAGAGGCAGAGCCACTGCCAGAGCCAGCTGGCTCTCATTGAGCAGCAATTGACAGTGCGTGCTCTGAAAGGATGCGTGTAACTTGGGATAGCCGTGCTGTGCAGTTGTGTGGGTGTGGGGAGGAACTACCCCAGTGATGCTTGGTTATTGTATTAATAAGCTTCCACACTTATTGCCTCTGTTATTTTGAGTTAATTACACGGGTGCCTAAATGTATCTCTCTTAAATCTCAATTAACGTCCTTTGCAATCAATTCATATTCAATTAACATACTGGGCTGATTAAATGTAAAGAGAAAGCTCATTTAGCTCCGAGTGCTCCCAGTCCTTCCTCTGCTACACGGGGTGTGAGGAAAACCTGCAGGGACTGAACCCAACAGCTCTGCTGCTCGCTGACTGTGCCTGGTATGAAGGTGTGAGATGTCTGCTGGGTGCCCAGGCCTGGGTAAGTCCATGCAATACTCATCTTCCTGGGACCTCAGGTGCCTCTCGGCACAGTCTGGAGGAGCACAGGCTGTAAATGATGGGGCCACACACGGTTCTACTTTTGCCTGCCTTCATTTCAAGCCCTCATGCTAAGATCTCAGTGGTCCTGAAGGTGCAGGAGGGAGCGGGGCAGGAGCTGGGCTTCTGGTGTGAGCTGAAACAGCGTGGTCTGTCTGTCTTCCACGTTGCCTTGCTTCCTTCATTTGCAGTGTTGTATTTCTGCAGCATCTGCTCTTTGCAAGGATTTTCTTGACACTTCACTGAATGCAGAGGCTTCAAAGGTAGAAAAAAGTCTTTTGTCTCATTGGAGAGAAAGGCAAAACAATAAAAAGCCCAGTGGCTCTGAGATAAATGCAGCACAGGTCAATAACTGAAAGTACTCTTGTGGACTACAGCTGAGTAGCACTGTTTGCTTTGATTTTGTTTTACCTCCTTTATGGTGTTGCAAAGCTCATGGAAGAAAAGTCATTTGGATTGCAGCTCTGCTGATCTTTATGCCTGCAGAATGGCAAACCAACAGGGGCATAATGGGAGTGCTGGTTGCTGTGGCTCCTTGTGAAACAACAGCTCTCCCAGACAGCCGGGGAGGATTTCTTTTAAAGCTCCTTCTGAGCGAATCTCGTTCTTAGCAGTGCTGCAGTTTTCCTTTCCTGCTTGCTGCTAAATGTGCCTCCCAGCAACAAGACCCAGGGCAAACTGAGAAACTATTGACAAGGTGATCTGTAATTAAGTAGCTGAGTTTGTGCATGCAGAACAAAAGAGCTAATTATCTAGCAATCGGTTATTTGAAGGAAAACAGTGCTTTGGTTTGCTCTGCACTGCTCCAAAGGCTTCAGCAGGGCAGTGGGGGTGCCAGGTATCCGTGGGGATACACCGTGGGGAGCACTGGAATGAAGGCAAGGAGCTGAGTCTGGAGGAGCTCAGCCTGCAGTGTAAGTCTTTGGGAGCGTCCAGTTTTCTTTCCCTGTGCCTCTTTTCTCCCTGTGTGGCACATAGATGTAAGCACTCTGCCTTATTTCCACGGTGTCTCTTTGCTGTTTGAACTAATGTCACTCGTGGCAGGGGCTGTGGTATGCAGGAAGAGCACAATGCTATCCAGACATGTGAACGTGCTCCAGGAGAGCCTGCTGGAGCATCCTCTGCAGATTGGGAAATGTGCATTCAGTAGAATGTAGCACTGTCCATTTGCAGAGCTGTTCTGTGCCTCCTGTTTTGGTATGCACAGAAGATAGCTGTGGTGGAAGTAAACATACACTTCATTTAAGGAAGTAACCAAGTGCTTTCACGTTTAATTCCTGACCAAGTTTATGTAAAATTAATTGCATCGCATGTTCTGCGTATCTTTTAATTGCAAAACCAATTAACTTTAAAATGTTCTGCTTTGTAGTTCTGCTAATGGATGGCATAGTTTTAGCTGGCTTTACAAAATCCATCTTTTGTTGGAACTGGGCAGGCAGCCATGCTCCGTATCTATGGAAGTGAGTTCCCTCCAGCTGCGCCAGCCTCAAGCACTCGAAGCTCTGAAGTTGTTCTGCAGGTGGGGATTTTGGGGGGGGGTGGGGGTTAGCGACTGCAAAGAGGCTGCAGTGCCTGGAGGAGGCTGGAAGGGACTGGGGGAGAAGGAGGTGTTTGAGTTGGGAGAGCCCTTTGGCCATCTGAAGTGGTACTGGCTGTGAGCAGAGCTTGGAAAGTGTTGCACTGCTGCAGGAATTCGCCTTGTTTCCTGAGTTTCTGCCTCTCTGCCAAAGTTTGGCGCTATTTTGACGTTCTGCATAGCGTTTGTGTGGAAATTATTTAAGGAAAAGGAAAAGAAGATGGGGAAAAAGCCAGCCTCATTCTATCGTTATTGAGCTGTACACTCACTGATGGACTCAGCCATGCATGCCTGCACGTGTTTCTTATAAAAGCAAGGTAAAAAATAACACATTTGAATAAACAGATCTTGCCCCGTTTCCTGATTTCCCCTATGCACAGCCCTGTTCCTTGGTTGGTACCTCACCTCCTAAAGCAGGAATGGCCACAGGGCTGCTGGAGCAGCTGGGGGCAGAGGGAAGGGGAGTCAGACTCAAGCAGCGTTCTTGGGATGCTACCTCCTACCTGCAGTTTGTGGAGAAAGCCATGGGAAAATAGTGACCACCTGCACTGCTGTGGAAGAAGTGAAGGCATGAGGGACAGGGATGGGTCAGAGAGAGGGAAAGACACGAGTGGGCAGCATGGAGAAGTCCCACCAGTCTGCTGTCCCATGCAGATGTGAGAGCAGCTTCTGCTGCTTTCCAATAGAGATCCAGACCCGCTCTGCCCAAGACTGTTTGCTTGAAGACCCTGCTCCAAAGTGCCCTCAGCCTGAGAGCTCAGCAAGCAGCTCTGCCATGGCTGCAGGGCAGGACAAACACAGCACAGTGCTTCTGCATCCATCCACAAACAGCCAGCAGGATCCTTCTCCCTTCTTTTCTCTTCTGCTGCCTGTTGTTTTGAATATGAATTTATTCTAGGGGAACATTTGTGCCCTGCTCTGTTTCATTCATGCCTCCCACCAGCAAATTATTCAACCTCAGCTGGGCAATTGACTTGTTCTTACTAATTTAAGTATTATTTTAATGTGGCATGAGCCCTTTTTAGTCACTTGCCAACCTCTGATCTGAAACAAAGTGCTTTGTGGAGAAGTGACTCACCTGTTAGCAAGGACTAATCCATGGGTCATTAGTTCAGACTGAATAAATAGAGATTAAAGCACAAACCCACATCCATGCACACAAACCTTTTTTGCTGGCTGGGCTCTGCTCTCCCTCCTGAATCTTCTCATCATAGAATGGCTTGGGTTAGAAGGGACATTGAGGATGAGCCAGTTCCATCCCCCATCTCTGAGCAGATGCCTACAAATGCCGGCTGCTGCCTGGTTCTTCAGCTGCTCCGGGATCATGTCTGGCAAAGGCAGTAGGCAGTGGCTGGGAGCCAGCCCTGCCATTTATTTAATGAAACAAATGGAAAGGAATGGAGTAAGATGGGCAGAAATGGCTGGCTTGGATATCTGGGATCCCCAGCCAGCAAATGGACTTTGCTAATAAAATCTGGTTTATATTGCTCATTAGGGCTCCTGGTGTCAGCTCCATCTGTTACCCTGTGGATTGTGTGGGTTTAGCTCATGTCCTGGATGGAGAGGAACGATGGAGAAGGAGTGTGAATCTGATTTTAACATGGGATGGAGGATTCTGGTTTACACTCAGAGGTGCTGTTAAGCTGTGGGACTCAGTTGGGCTTCGGTTTTGGGTGCAGCTGGAATGTGAACAAAATGATGTCAAAAAGCACTTGGTTGGATACATGTATCTGCAGTTCTGGAAGTTGCAAATAAATGCTTGCAGACTGGAGTGCTTGGTTTTCTAAGGGCGGTCTGATCAACCATAATCACCTTTGGTGTGCAGCTAATTGATGATGAGCTTGAATCAACCAACAGACCTAGGCAGGCTTGTTGCCCTGTGTTTGCCCACATGGTTCAAACACAGCTCCCAATGGCAGATGAAGTTCCCGTCTGTCTTGGTTGTCACCTGGCTTCTCTCAATTATCTTTATGGGCTTTTGTTTGTTTTCTGTAGGCTTCACGTGTTGGTTTTTATGTTCACAGCTGTTTGGTCAACATTTTTCTTACTTCCTGGTGGTAAAAAACATTTCCTTTCTTTGAACAGCTATTAAAACACTTGATAGCCCAGCTACTTCATCTGAAACGGCAGTAATTAATTAATTTCTCTCTACCTTTTTACTCTGTGTGGTTATTTTATCAAATATTTGTAGCTCTGATGTTGGTTTCACTTAAGCTGGTGCAAAATCAGGCATTGCCTCCATTAATGCTAGCAGTGATGTAAGATTTGGGACTGAAACAAGAACCTGCATGGCATTTATAATGCTATCAGCGGGTGCTCTTCAGCTTTGTTTCTTGTCTGTAGTGAACTGAAAACCATGAAGACAACTTGCCTTAAATAATTTGTAAAGGCATTTTTAAGAGAATGCAGAACAGCCGCACAGAGTCTCTATTTGAAATTCAAGGATGTCAGGAAGGAGCAGCCAGAGATCCTTGCTTTGTAACCCAAAGAGAGAAGTGCAAGGAAGAGAATTACTCTGAATGTTCTAAGTGCAGCTGACCAGCTTATTTATACATAGGCTATTTTTTAGCACTCTCGGAATATGAGGATGTTTTAAAGGAGAAGCATCATTATTTTAGTGCTGTCTGTGAGGCTTTTTTGAGCCACGACGAGCCCCAGCCTGCTCTGTGTTATCATACTGAGAGGAGCAAACAGTGAGCGGGTGGGGGGCAGGAAAAGATGCAGGGACACGTCCCACCTCTGGGTCATGCAGATGTGATGCAGAACTCATCTGGCTGCTGCAGCTGGAATGAATGTAGATGCATCTGGAGCCAGAAGCCAGCCTGCCCTGCAGGGTAATGGGGTGGGCTCTCAGCTGTGCTCCCTGGGCTGCTCCTTTACTCCTCGTGCTGTGTCTGAGCCCTCCTGGTGGGATGAGCCCATCTGCTCTGGCTGCGCTGCTTCTCACTCGGTGCTTGGAGATTGATGAGATTAAACTTCATTTAAAGCAAACCCCAACCCTTGTTTTGTATCAGGGTAAAAAAAATATATATCAAACTGGTGTGTTAACAGTCCAGGCTGGAGGCAGGTGCAGGGAAGGGAAAGATGTCAGGGGCTGGAGGCAGAGGAGATCAAAGTTCTGCAAAAAGTGGCATGTATAAAGCGGATTGATTTCCCCCCCCTGAATGCAAAGAGATGAAAAAGAGAACAGGATGTGAATGGAGGTGTGAGGCTGACTGCACTGCAAACGTGGTGGTGGTGGGGACAGGAGCAGAGCGGATGGAAGCAGTGGGCCCAGGGACAGAGCTGGGTCAGCATGGCAGGATGCTTCGCAGGGAGAGGCTCTGAGCTGCTGCTGCACCTGGGAGGGTGGGGGGAATGAAAGGAAGGAGAAGGAGAGGAGCAGGGAATGAGTAATATATGTGCATTTGTTCAGGGGTGATTTTTTTTTTTTCAATGCCTGGTTCCTGTGATTGCAGAGGAGAGTCTGATAATGTGACCCATGGTGCTTAAGACGGTGCGTGTTCTTGTCTCGTGGTTTGGCATTTCAATGCTTTAAAAGACTCATTTGAAACAATTATTGGAGGACTGAAGGCACTTTTTTTTTCCCACAGAAGAGGGCACTTCAAACTGTGCTGTAAGCTGAACTCTCTGCTTTGGGGGATAGTTTGCTGTTATGCTGCTGTTGAATATCATATTCTTTTCCAGGTAATTTTGGATCTTTAGAGATTACAGTCTGGGTAACACAATAGGAAGTGAATGGTTTATTCATTACATATATCTGTGTAATTCTAGACCCAGGGATACAGTCTCCTCAGAATACATTACAGCTCCTCACAGCTCACTTCAGGCTCACTGATGTTTCATCCACCCTGAGACCCATGGCCTTCTGGAAGCCCATTTAAATGTAATGAATCTCAGGAGGCTTAGATCCAGCTCTGGCAGGAGTAATAGGTAGGATTACTCTGAAGGCTTTCTTGGAAATTCATGATTTGAAAGAAAGTAAGGGTCAACATCAAGTCTAGAAAGTGTCTATTCCAGTCTAGGTGGAATATTTGACTTTGGTGATGTATGGCATTGAGGTGAAAGCACCCTGTGTTCCTTTGCTTTAAAGATGAGCCTTCCTAGCTGGAATTCCAGAGGTGTGTGGAATCTGAGGATGATATTCTCTGGCCTGGAAGCTCGGCCTCTCGAAAGACAAGGTTGTGTAAAACATGGCAGTTCTGAACTAAAAGGTGGAACGCAATGAAGCTGCTAGCTCTTGTGATGTCTGGATCCATGTACCCGTCTCAGGACACAGCTACTTCAGCTGCTCTGTGTTGGGGTTGTGCCCTGAAATTCTTCCCAAAGCTGGTGGTCTTTCAGGATGCTTCTTCATGCAGCACTTACTTACATGGGATGTGGGAGGAAAATGTGCATCAAGTCACATCACAGCCAAAGGCTAATAGAAGAGGACTTTGCAGCACGTAAACTTATTTTAAGTACATAATAGAAATATTCCTTTGCTGTACAGCCCCCCACTGCTCTCAGCACGTTCATCCAGTGATTATACTGATCTCCATTTTTCTGTCTTTGAGATAATATATGGTTTCCATGCTTTAAATTCTCTGTTTCAAGTATCATCACTCCTGCTTGACAGAATTATTGACATAGATTACTATTATAGCTTCTGAGACAAAGAGCAAAACAATGAGATTACAGAGAAATACATAAGTTGGGTGAATCGTGAAAGTTCAACCCAACCCTAATAAAACACATTAAGTTTAATAACTCTAGCATGTGAAAATCAGAGTTATGAAGGGCTATTTATCACAAAGATCCTGACAGTAAATAGAAAATGAGATAATATCCACGCTCCATAAGAACTGGGCACTTTACCTGTTTGTTTGCTTGTTATTAAATCACCCATCCTTAACCTTGCTCATTGATCACCTGTGGTTTTGATGGGTGATGACCCAAAGCCTGCCATTCAAGATGCTGTGAAGTTATTTCAGCCCTTACGAATGCAGGGAGTTACATTTAAAATCAGTGGGTTAAGTCCCTCGGCGAAGATGGCATCCCTGAAACCTTGCTCTGCATTGACATTATCATTTTCCATTTGGACACATCGGGATTTAAATCTGCTGTACTCGTGATGCAAGCTTACCCAGTGTTTGTAGTGGTGAGGATTTTGAGGTGGAATCTCAGTTTCAAGCATCCAAGACTTGTGGAGCATGTCCCATGGCAGATGACCACAGGGACCCCACCACACTGGGTCCCCTCATTGCAGAGGACAGCAGGGGGACACAGGCAGCTTGCAGTGCTGAATGGGACAGAAACCAGGGCTCATGGAGCAGACCCTGTAGGTGCCTTGAGTGCAATTGAGCTAACCCCATCCTTTGTGGGTTTTCCTGCAGGCCCTTTGGGCAGTGGTTGTAATGAATATGTGATGAGAGCATCCTTCCATGCAGCATTCAGTGGTTTTGTTGGCAAATGGTGCAAGTCCCTCCAGGCAAATCCATATTATGCAAGAAATTGTATGCATGTGTTTGCTAATAAAATACTCAAAAAGCTGCAGATGTGACTTAAAGTTATTTCAGAAACCTTTGGGACTGAGCTCCTTCTGCTGAGCTCAGGACTCAAATCTGGCCACGGTCAAGCAGCAGCAGCGTGCAGGATCAGACCCTTGAGCACAGACACTGCCTTTGCCACAGCTCCAGTGATACTGACAGGAGTTCCCAAATCCATTATCCTTCTTGCAGATCAGCAATTCGTACAGCTGCACAAGAGCTGCAAGACTTCCCATATCACCAAGGAGTTTCCAGCATCTTGAATTGGGGCAGGGAAGAATTCTCTTGGGATGAATGAGAAGAGCAGTGGGATTGCTGGGATCACTGGCAGCACTGGGTGCCCACTCGGGCACAGCCATGCGTGCACTGTGCCATGCTCATGCCATGTCCTCCTGCCCCAGGCAGCCCCAACAGTATGAAGCAAGCAGATGAAAGCAGGCCTGCCTGAGGTGCAGAGAGGCAGTGGCATGCCTGAGGAAGACAGAGGCTCTTTGAAACGGGAGGATGCTCTGTATTCATTTTATTCTGTATGCTTTCAGATCACTGCAGATGCCTTTGTGTCAGGGCAGCAATTTAAAACAGCCCCAAGTGGTATCACAGCTTGCCAGGTCTCAGCAAGCACTGAATATGGAAGAGCGAATGTTCCTTCATCCTTGGGCAGAGGAGGGAATCTGCCCCTGAAGAAAGTTTGCCTTGAACTAGATTTCCCTGTTCTGTATTTCTTCTGGGGTTTTGGTTGTTGGTTTGTTTGTTTTCTCTTCCCCTTCACACACTAAATGTTTAATGAGTGTTCTGAGTATTCGGGCATCACAAAAGTTCTTATGTTCAATGCATTTAAAACCCAAATCAAATGAAAAAATGTATTGCCTGGAGGTGCATGCACTTTATTCCATCATAAATGGCGGTGTGACAGGCAGAACACACGGCTGGCGAGTGGGGCAGTTGAGAAAAAAGCAGAGAGGTGATCTCATTCATTTATGGGAGTCACAGATGGAAGAAATAATTTACCTGTGTTCTGATTAACAGCAACAAAAGCAGCGCGTGCTGCTTTCTTCATGCCTCTGTCTGTGCTGCAGCTTTGGTTTGGCTTGCAGAAGCTGTTGGTGTCCCAGGAGAAAACAGTTTCTACAAGAAGCACCGATGCAAGTGGGTGCCTGGGCACTCCTATGGATATGATCCTTTGCTCCAAGCAGCTTTTTGTCTCTTGCTTCTCTTGTCACAGGCTCAAATTCATTGCCAAGCAGGCAGCTGGGGTAAATGGCCTCCATCACTTTGTTCTCAGCAAATGGAGCCTTGCCCCCAGGCTGGAGATCTGTGCTGTGTGAGATACTTCTGTCTGGTTCCGCATCTCTCGTTTGATGCATGTCTCCAGATCTCACTTCTGCTTCCCTCCATGGCAATTTCTTTCATGCTTCTTTGCAAAAGAAGATTGTGTATTTATATCCTAATAGCCTTGCTTGGCTTTCAGGACTATTAAGTAGTAACTTCCCCTTTCATTTTTGATCTCTTGCTCCTGTCAGAGGAGAAACAAGTGAATTGGGAGGAAGTCCTTGGCTTTCGTGGAGTTGGTAATCAGCAATGATTCCTCCAGGCTGTCCCTGGTAGCTGTGCATCTCTTAGGAGGAGGGCTGGGAGTGCAATGTGTTGTGTCCTGTGGCAGACACTTTGCCCAGGTTTACACATTTTGCATTACTTGCTTCCATATCCTGTGTGTACAAAGCTGTGCCCATGATCAGCAGTGCTGATTCTCTCATTCCACTGAGTTTTGATTAGCTTTTTCTGTCCCCATGCCTTGTGATTAATCAGTGCCCCTTTATCTCCACATTTTTTTTTTATATCTGTGCAGTTTGGAAGTAATTCTTTGAGCAGTGAAGCAGACATGAAGGGATGAGCATCCAGCATCCCTCTGCTGACAGCAGTGAGGCTACAGCTACACAGCTGCTAAACAGTGACCACAGACATACAGGAAAGGAATTAAGGATAAGTATTCTAACAAAGATGTTTCAGAAATTCCAGAAATCCTAAATAAGCCTTTCAGAAAAAATTACCCCAAGCATCAAAAGAAACTATCCTTTCTGACACAGATTCCCTCTGCTGTTGGTTGGGTTTTCAGCACCAATCTCTTTAATGCTGATTAAACCGAATGTAATACAAAGGTCCATGAATGAAACACAAAGTATAACAGACACAAAATAAATAAAAGTAATAAAGCAGAAATGCCTTGAGAACAAACTCTGTAGCTGAGCAGTGCCAGCATTTGGACAAGACTCAGTGGGACATCACTTGTGGGAGCACATCAGTGTTAGCTTGAGTCTGGATGGAGAGGTGGTGCTGTGGGTTTGTTGCTTTCCTTGGGGCAAAGTGGGGCTGAGCGGGGTGTGTAACAGCAAAGCAGAAAGGTGGGGGGCTCAGATTCTATTCACAAAGGTAATATCAAACTGTTTTTGTTTGTTTTTTAACAAGGGATTGGATAGGAAGATCCTCAGGCACTTTTTTGCTCTGTATAATTTCAGGAGATGAGGCAGAATCCTCTTCCGAGTGTATTGCATTCAACCATGGCCCCGTGTGCACAAAGCTGTGCCGTCATTTCCTTTATGTCTTTTTTTTCCTCCCTTTCTCCTCCCTGAGAATTATCTCAGGAAGCTCCAACCTTAAGGAAAATGTAAGTGCTTTGTCAGACAGAAGGATGATGGCCCAGGAACACCGCAAGGAGGGAATCCTGTGAAAGCAAATCCCCTGTCCATACAGGAGCACTTGCTCTGTAGTCGATTCCTGAGCACACTGCAGGGCTACCAGCTGTACAGCAAAACACCAAGTGGGGTCTCAGCCCACTGGAAGGCAGCTGCAGACCCCAGGCACAACTTGCTGCTAGAATTTGGCTACAGGGAATTGATGGGAAATAATTATTAAGGGCTGTATTTTTACCGTTGTTTGAATCGTGCAGAGCCAAATCATAGAAGCAATGTGAAAATCAGGCAGTCTGTATTCTAGTCCATCTGCTGAGTACAAGAGCAACTTCTTTTAACTTTTAAAGCATGTGCTAACTTTTCAGAACAGCTTCTGTATTTTTCAATTCTTTTTTTTTTTTTTTCCCCCAGTCTTTCATTATTGTTTTGTCCCTTCTATAAAGAAAGAAGAAAATTAAAACACATAAAAACTTCGATTTCTGCAATATAGATCTACTGGTAGATAAAAGCCTGCTACAAATCATTGATTCCAGCTGTAGCCTGAATGACACTCATACATGGCTACTTTGTGGGATTTTCTAGCACAGAAAACTGCTTGCCAATAATCATCTGGCCTGTGCCTGTTGGCCTTTTTGGGGGGGAGCACTTTGAAATCCCAAGCAGAATTTGTCCTCTGGATGGGATGGTTTAAGCAAGACCAGAAAACTCTCATTGAATTTCAGTTTTTCCTCCATCCACGTTCTTCTCAACTTCACTGCTGGCCTGAGATTCAAGTCTCTGTCTGGAGCCCTGAGCCCCAGGGCCAGCTCCGCAGGTGGAAGCTCTTTGGAGGCATTCAGTGATGATGGTTCATCCATTGCCCTGATGGATGGTGTCTGTCAGTGTTTTGCAGTAGTGACTATAATCTCGTATTTGATTTCATCCTCCTTCAGATAACAGAAAATCATAGAAACCACTTAGCTGCGACTGCAGAGGAACAGCCAGCTTTCCAATCAAGGAAAGCACAAGACCTGCACTGGATGGCTTTCTTAACAGAGCACTAGATAGGATTTTGAAATGTGGGCTTTGTTCTGCTAATTACACCTGTTTATCTGAAATGTTGGATAAAAAGATACCCTTCTAAGTGTGTGTATGTAACTCTCCACAATAGCTGTGCTTAGAGAAAATGCATAAGGTAGGAAAGGCTCTGAAGAGCTGTGCTGCTGTGCAAACACTGAAATGGGTGTTAGCAGCTGCTGTAGCTGGATCATACTGTGCTGACCACAGGCATGTGGATTTGCAAAGGGCCAAAGCAAACCTCCTGGACAGGGTGCTCTCATGTCCCTGCACATGCTTAAAGGCCCTACTTGGGCATTGGATGGGGCCACACTGGGCTCCAGGCAGGCAGAGGTAGGAATGGTGCTTCACAGAGAAGCACTGGGAGCTGCTTTTGGAGCAGGGGACCCAAAGGAGAAGGGCAGTGCTCCCTGCAATGGCACAGGGCAGCAGCAGTGCTGGATTTCTGCCTGGCTGTCCTTTCCCAGCAGAGCCAGCTTCACCAGTGTGGCACATCCATCACCTGGCAGATTGAACCTGTGGAAGAGCTCTGAGCTCATGAGCAATGCTTGAGACTCTACTGGTGCAGGGAGGCTGGGCTAGGTCATGTCCAGAGGCCCCTTCCAGCCTAAATTCAGTTCTAATACAAATGTGGTTTCAGTGGCTGGGTCTTGTGTGCCTTACTGGATGGAAGATGTGCAGGGAGAGTGAGAGTGGTAGAACTTAAATAACATCACTACCGATAAAACACTACTTGGCATTTCTACCTTCCAGCCTCGGAAATTGAGACACAGTCTCCCGAATCTTGCAAAAACGTTGGAAATAGGCAAATATGAGAAGGTTAATATCAAGGTTGTGTTCCCTGCTATGAGTGTTGCCTGTATCAGAAGGCTGGGCTTTCTCTATTGTCTGTGGAAGAGAAAAACACTTTCTTCATCAGATAACTTAGAGTATTTAAGTAAATCATACCTCCATCTCCTATTTCTCGCCAAGATTTGCAGACTTCCGTGGCTTTG
Source organism: Tetrao urogallus (assembly GCF_951394365.1). Classification (NCBI taxonomy): domain Eukaryota; kingdom Metazoa; phylum Chordata; class Aves; order Galliformes; family Phasianidae; genus Tetrao; species Tetrao urogallus. Next base: position 3,154,893 of record NC_136836.1, on the reverse strand, counting down.
GGTAATTGCATCGAAATCAGAAAAAATCTGCTTTTTTGGCAATTCTTGTGTTCAGTTGAACCACCAAAGCATCTGAGGTCCATCCATCACAGCAGCACGCTCCATTCAGATAATCATGCAATGCAAAAAGACACGATTTGAGCTATAAATCTGAAAATGGGGGCTATGTAATACGATCTGCAGGTAAATTAAAGTTGCCTTGAAAAGCTGAGCTGTACATAATAATAAATGCCAGATAAGGACAAGTGAACAATAAGAAATAAGCAGCCAAAGCTCTTTCAGGAAACTAGAGTGAAAGAAGTTTTCTTCTGCTCCTGAGATAAGCAGCAAATCAAAGCAGAGTGACCTCAGCTGCTGGCAGTGCTCAGGCAGGGGGAGGCTGTGAGTAATGCCCAGGGCAGCAGTGGTGTGATGGCTGTGAATGGTTCTTCAAAGAGGCCAGGAGCTTTCATCTGACGTTTCATAGAATCCTTAAGAAACAGACCTCTAAGTGCACCAAGTCCAACCTCGGTTGCCCTGGGCTTGGTGGTTCCCTTGGCCTCCATTCCCTCTGTCCAGAGAGCTGGTGTGTGAGCAATGGGGGAACTGTGGCTGGAGACATCAAGAAGGGACAATCGCTATTGAGCTGCTTCAGGTAATTGCCCAGAGATGAAATAACTGCAGACTGTGAGGGTACAGACATAAATACTGAAACACTCTCTGGTCTCAAAGCTGAAAATGACCTTGTGGGGATAAGTGCAGGAAGCATCAGCTCCTGGTGGAGTTGTGGAAGGCAGCTCTTTGGCTGTGTGCATGGCTGCATCCCTGTGATGTTGGCTGAGGGTGCCTGGGGTGGGGAGAGCGCATGGAGAGTAGGGTTAGAGTTATCCTCACTGGGTTGGGGTTTGAAATCTGGGGTCACCTATCCTAGGGCAGCCCTGCTGCTCTCACAGCTGCTCTGCAGCGGCTCTGTGGGTATCACTGTCACATTGGCTTTGGTTTTTCTGGTGGTTGCAGTGGCTAAGCCAGCAACAAAAGTAGGGAAAATGCATTAACACAAAGCACTTTTCTCTCCCTGTTTTACCTTGCTTTTGTTCAGCACTTGTGTTTTTCTGCAGATCAGCTGATGCACGGTAACCTGTTAAGGTACAGTCAGTGTGTTCCGTAGCTGAGGCTTAGTATTACTTGAATGTTTTCTGAGACTTACAGCAGGTCATGGGAAGTGCTAACAGCATTCACACAGTGCAATGTGCACGCTTGGCAAGTGTGAAGTTCAGTTCTGGCAGCTGTAACCCTAATTTTGTAATAAAAGGCACTTGGAGATCAAGCAGTCCTTCGGCTTCAAATTGTGGTGCTGCAGTAACCATGCCACTTTAGCCCAGGTGAAACAGTTTTGCTTATCACAATACTTGTAGTGTTCCCTGCAGCTACTATAGAAAGCAGCAACTCAGTGGGTAAGATTATTCTGTGAAGATAACTGGCAATTTGACAAAAGAGATCCGTTCTGTGGTGAATGTGAACACTTCTGTGGGGTTTGGAGTCTTTTTATCCTGTGGAGTTGTCCCTGAGAATGACATGCATCATCTGTCAGCATCCTGTGTGTGTGACGAGGATAAAATAGCCCGAACTGTGCAATGCACCACCACCAACTCCATTTCCCTTCATTTATTTCTGTGTATTTTAATTGCTACTGTTGCATTGGATTTGCACTCCATTTCCTTGGAAAATACTGATATGCAAGTTTAAAGGCAAACAGCGAGTCGGAAAAGTTCCCTGGAAAAGGATTTTGCTCTTAGGGAAGGGGAACTGCTATCAAGATATCTGGGTTAGGGTGGAACAGAAGTGCCTTGGTTGCTGTACAAAGGCCAAGTGCTCTGGGCATGAACTGCTGTGATAATTAACTGACGGGTCTGCCTGAAGGCAAACCAGGGCTTCCCAACTCTGAGGCTGAAAGAGGAAGAAACTTCTGTACCAACAGCAGAAAGGGCAGCAATTTTGCCTGAGGGGCCTTAAGTGCAGCATTGGGACTGGGCTGTGAGTGCAGCCGGCTGTCTGGGGCTCACCCAGGGTGCTCTGCTCTCCAGGTGGGTGCTGAGCATCTGCCCTTCAGACATCCAGCTCTGCCTCTCCTTGGCTCAGGCTCTGAGGATGCACCTTCCTGACAACCTGCACACGATACGGGTTGGAGCTGCACGAAGCAGGAGGTAAACTTGCCATTGTCATTAACAACTTGAGCTGCTAAAGGTTTGAAAACGGGCTCTGAAAGCTGTCATTGCTGCTGTCAGGCTGGCAAGGTTGCTCTAAAACAACCAGCTTTTGTGTTACAACAGGACTGATCTCTGCTGCAGCTTTCAGGACATACTGCTCCATCTGATGCCTTCTGCAGAGCTGCTGCGAGGGCAGCTGTCCTGCCTGGTTTGTGCTTTTCCTCCCTGGCTGCCATTAAAACCACAGAGATAAAGAGAAGGGTGTCATGACTGCAGAGATCTTCCTGTGCTGAACCGTAAATCCCTTCTGTGGCCATCATCATGCTGCATGATTGCTCCACCAGAGCTGTTCTCGCTGGTTTAGTGTTTGTCCCTCTGGACTCAGCATTTCACACATGTCTGCATTAAATTGCATTTGCTGGCTGAGTCACCTAAAAGATGCAAATCCTTCGGAATCTGGGTGTATTGTGTTTGCTCTCAGTGGGAGAAGGAGTGTGACAGAAACATTTCTTTATTTTCCAGCTCATGTGAATCTGTTCTGACTTAAGCTATGAGAAAAAAATCCAAAGGTGTCACGGCTTTTATGTTCCCTTGAATGTGAACAAATGCGCAGTATCTTCTGTGGGTTGGACTCCACTCAGATCCTGTCTGGGCTCCAGCCTTTGTTAGGGATTTTCTTCTGCTTCTATCAGTACCTGCGGGGGGGGGGGGGAACCTGTTATTCTACTCCTCAGCCTCAAGAGGCTGTAATCTGAGCAAATCTGGAAGGATTAGCCTTGATTTGCTAATCGGGAACAAAGCAAACCAGCAGCACGCCTGGGATGCAGCAGCTTTGTGGGGCTGTTAGTTTAATGCTCAGGTAGTTCTGTGTCACAGACACAGGTTGCAGAATAGCCTCAAGGACACCGAGCTCACAATCTGGCTGTGTTCTCAGCATCCAGCAGTTCCCAGGCAGAAAAGATCTGAAAGGGGGAGGAGCAGAAAGACGATGACAGTTGTGCACTATTGTGTTCTCTGCACTCAAACTGGGGATGAGCAGAAGGGTACTATGGGGATGAACGGCAGCTGAAACTCAATGTTAGTAAGCAGAGTCAACACGTTGGGGAAGAAATCCCCAAATCACATCAGATAGCTTCTGAGTTTATTGCTGTTGCTCTTAAGTGAGATTTGGGGATTAGGATGCACTTAAGTTAAAAAGTTGGGCTTTAGAAAATGTGTAAAGAAGTGGAGTACATTCTTATGTAAAAACACTATACTATACACTATAAAAATCTGGGGTTTGCTCACGCCTGTGCTATTCCTCTGCACACCGTTCCTAAATGCAATTATTAGGAAAGGATGCTGATCACCTGCTGTATTTTTTCTACAAGTAAAACCATCTGGGCTTGGATTTGGCTTGAGAGAGATGAGTTGGAGGGAAATGGTGTTGTGAGATGGAGGTTGGCAGAGCCCAGTGTGGTCTGGAGGTGTAGGACAGCAGCAGCAGCTCTGTGCCAACACAAGGAATGGTGGATTGCAAATGGTGCTGAGGGAAGAACCATGCTCAGAACAGTCCAAAGCAAAAGTTGTGGAGCTGCTTGTCAGAAGGGCCTTGTGTGTGCAACAGCTGTGTGCAGGCGTAAGGGCAGCTGAGCTGGTGTTTGGAGGGGAGGTGGATTTGGGGTGCACTTAGCTCAGTGTTTAGAAGGGGCGACATGGATGGAGTGTGGCTTTGGCAGAGCCGAGCTTTGTGCTGCCTTGCATCACCATCACGCATCGAGCTGAGCCCTTCCTGCTGTGGGCAGTGCTGGTGCACAGCTGTGTTTGCAGGGCTGCTCACCCACATGTCCCAGAGCCAGCAGAGATGTGCCTTCCATCTCATGAGGGCGGCACAAAGCAGCTCCGTGACAATAACTCACAATTCTTAATCACTCTCTGTAATTACAACTTCCCCAGGTTTGTGCCTCCTCAACGCTAGCTGAGGACAAGAGCTGTTTCATATTTAAATAGTATTATAGCTGCATCGCTCTCCTGGGGAGCTGTTGGTCTTGAAGGCTGAGGTTTAATTCTCAGCACCGCTAATTAGATGAGGAAAACAAGCAGGGAGATGTGAGCAGAGGGTTTGTAGGGGCCTGTTAATAACCTCTGCTTTGTTTTAGGAGCATTGTGGTGGGCTTGCTGTGATTCAGAATCGTTTGCTATTGAGATAGAAAGGAAAAGGAGAAAGAATTGGGATTTTTGTTTCTAGATGTTACTTCTCAGTTGCACAGGAAGAGAAGAAAGTGGAAAGAAGGCGTGCAAGGCTTACGCTTGCTTTGAAGCAGAGAAGTTCCTTGGCTTGGAGAGACCCGAGGGAACCAGCAGAGGTTGTGACTGCAGTTAGAGCTTTTACTTTGACATCGCTCTGTGATAACAGGAGATTTCAGTTTGCCCCACATAGGCTGATTAAATGTCATGACAGTTTGTTTAAATGTGTTGAGGCAGCGGGATTGGCAGCTCCCAGGAGCAGGAAACCCACAGGGGATGTGTCACTCAGCGGGTTGTGAGCTGTGTGCAGGATCTAGCTTGGGGTAACCATCAAGCAGAGACAAAGTGGGCTCCAATTCAGTGCTTTACAGTAGTGAAAGAGCCAAATAACAGTGGAGAAATAGGTGCTTTTAGGAGTGTGTGGGTGGAAACCGTGTTCTTTAGGGAAATGTATGACTTCAAAACAAAAAACTTTAAATGATTAAATCCAACCAAAGGGTTAAAAGCTAGAAAATAGGGAGAGGGAGTGTTCACAGGGCTGTTAAAATGCAAAGTGAGAGGGATTATGAGAGATCTTCCAGGGCTGAATGACTAGAGAGAAAATAATGAAATGCTGATGGAAGTGGGTTTTTTCCCTCCTGTTTGTATTGCGTCTCCTTTATATGTGAGATGTACCAGCGAGGTTAAGCCTCAAGGACAAAAAGGTTGACTTTAGTGGGCAATGATATAAAATTTCTTTTAACTTGGAGGGGAGCAGGATGGCATGGTCTTTGTGTGAGGGGGCTTTTAACAGCACTGGAAGTAGTTTGAGGTGAATGATGTGCACCCAGGTGCAGCATGGGGCATCAGCTGTGTGCCCTGGGTGCTGTGCTGGATCCTCAGCATCCCCAGCACTGAAGAGCAAAGCGGTCAGCAGCAGCACTTGTCTTTAGGCTGTTCCTATTCTGAGCCCCTGATGTGGAAAATCACCTGCTTTTTTTTCTGCTTTGACAATCAGGGAAAATGAACTTTGCACTTAATTGCTTTCCTCCTTGCAATGGTGGGCAGCAGAGACTTTATCTCAGGTCCTGCAGCACTGTTTGCATATCAGCCCTTGGCTTTCCTCCGGGTGCCGTCTCTGTTCCCTCTGAGGCTGTGATCATGACTAAATTGCCTCCTTACAGCATACTTTTTTCATTGAAATCTCTTACATTTCCTATTATCTTGAAACCAGTGCTGCAGATGGTGTGCTTCCCTTCCTGCCCAGCACACCTCAGCTCTCCTTGGGCAGCTCTCTTGGAGACGCATTGTCCTGTTGCTGTGCATTTCTCACCCTTGAACAAAGGGTTGCATTCATCTGCCCTGGAGTGGCCATCTGAAAGTTAAGTCAACTCTCAGGCAGTGTAAACCAAACCCAATTCTGCCAGGCTTAATAGGAAGGAATGCTATTTATAGCAGATTTACCAAGTTCTTTCAGGAGAAAAGAAGAAAAACTAGAGGCTTAATTTCAGTTATTAAAGGACTGCAAGTTTCTGTGGAGCAGCCTGATTGGAGACGTGGCTGTGCATCAGTCAGTAGCAGTTTGTATTTTGCTGAAAACTATTTTGTACGCTGTGACCTTTTGTCTTAATAGGAGGCAAAATATAGATCACCTCCTTAATGTGGTGCAATTTGAAACATTTGCCTTTTCAAACTGGGCCAAATGGTAAACTGGCATTTGAGACACTTAGGGATCCATTTGCTACTTGACACAACAGGGCAGGACCTGCTGGAGGCTCTGAAATGCCCACCTGAATGGAGAAGCTGAATGTCAAGCTTAATTTTTGGCTGTTCTGCAGCACAGAAGGCACTTTTCACCCTCTGCACATCCACATAGTAGTGCAAACAGGTTGAGCATTTCTTCGTTGGGTGATTTGTAAAGATTATTTATTTCTGTTTTTTTTTTTTTGCTCTTGAGGATGTGAAGCTTTACTCTGTGAGTGTTACAGATGGTTTTCAGCCTGAGATAAAAGGAAATATTGATGAATACAAAAGCAGGAATATAAAGGAGACATTAGTAAGTATTAACCAGTAATAGCAAAGAAGGGATTTTTTATTTAGTAGCCCCTACATGATCGATGTAAAAGCTCTGAAAATGCTGTTAATTGTAAGTGACAAAGGCTACATTTTTTGCTCGTAAAATGCTTAATATTGAGGACACCTTTACGGCAGGCGTTCTTTTCCTGCAGCAGGGTTTTACTCCAACAGAAGAGTTTACCCCACCAGAGTGGGTTGTGTGCATGCAATTATTCCTTTCTAACAAATGTGGCTTTTTTTTCCCTGTAGCACATTGCTGCCTCGTGCAGTGCACTGTGTGCTTGGAAAGAGGACGGCGGGGGCTGCAGGTGACGAGCTAGGGCCTGAATTTGGGTCACTTTCCTCACCCCAGTCCCCTGGGTGACTTATGGCCAAGGCACTGCTTTGCTTTGAGCACACTCTGGGTTCTGTACAGGGGCTCTGTGTCCCCAGGGTGTCCACAGAAGCTGTGGGAACTGGAGCCTTCAGAGGATTCAGCTTTGTCTTGGGAAGCTGTGCTCGTGTTCCTGGTCTCTGCAGTGTCATTTCATACAGAGATAAAATGCTTTCCTGCCCCCAGCCTGACTTGTCCTTGGCTGTCCTTGGTCACTTTGAGCCTGTTTGGTCCTTTTGAAGAAAGGATTATATTCTTCCCAAGAAGCATATTACACTGTTTCAGATCTTCTGTGTGCTTTTTACAAGCAACAGCCTGGAGTTTTGAACCTTATTATTAACTATAAAACCCAATGATTAAATGCAGCAAGGTTTATTATTATTTAATCAGGACATTTGCTCCATGTGCCGTGAGATGAGACATTGCAGGAACTGGTAGAGATTTAAGCTCAACAGTAACAATTATTTTCCTACACACAACTTCACTTTTCCACTAAGTTGCAGGTCTTGCCTCTTCTATGAAGGACTGAGAGTGGGAGAATACAAGCACTTCAGCAACTGGTTTGTGGTGCCTTTGAAGAAAATATTTCTGCTTGGCAAGATGGGTGATGATGCCTGGAGTTCTTGGATCCTCTCTGCAAAGGGATTAATCTCATTCTCCAGTCCTAGGGAAGAAGTGCATGAAGTCCAAATTGAAATAGTTGGGGTGGTAAATAAGCTCCTGAGCTCCATTATTCTTACCAAGCAGGAATCCGGTCTTCCAAGAATAAAAATGTGCCTGTGCTGGCTTTTGTTTGCGCTTGGGTCCTTTTTCTGACAACCACATCTGCATTACAAAAGAGAATAATTTGCATTCAGTTTCCTTCTCTTTACAACGTGCCTGAGATAAAAGTTGGGCCAAAATGATGTTGTCTTAGTCATTTTTATTCTGGAGTGCTGAGAAACTCAGAGTGGGATTGATGTGGTCCCTGTTCAGACTGCAGAGCTCTGTGCCTTTCCTGCCCCCAGCTTGCACCCAGAGCCAAGGCAAATTCCTTCATCCATCCAGATGAACAACTCCATGGCTCTAACTCAGCACTGGGTTCAGTCTGGATAGTGAAGCAGTGATGCTGCCTCTGAAGAGGACTGAATGTTTGTACTTAATTGTGGTTTTACATCCAGCTTGGCCGCTAGTAACATAAGGATCAGCCTTCCTCTGAGGAATTTAGGAAGTATTACTGTTCAGAAAGGGTGGTCAGGCACTGCAATGGATGCCCAGGGAGGTGGTGGAGTCACCGAGCCTGGGGGTGTTCAAGGAAAGGCTGGATGTTGTGTTGAGGGACGTGGTTTAGTGGGAGCTATTGGGAATAGGTGAACGGTTGGACTGGATGAGCTTTTAGGTCTTTTCCAACCTTGGTGATTCTATGATTCTATGATTCTATGAATGGAGTTACTCCTGTTGATGTGACTCATAGTCAGGAGGAGCAGCTCTCCCTTTTGACTCTACTGAGACAATCCTGGGCAGGAAATGAATGGTTCCTTGGGAAAACTGAAACCCACCTATCTCCTGTTAACTTGAGGGACCTGCAATCCAGGAATCTGTTCAAAGGCATTTAGAGGTACTAGCAGTTGGAGCTGCAGAGATGCTGGTGTCGAGTTTTTGTTGTGCCATGTCTGTCCTACCCAGCACTGAGCATCCCCCTTCCATCCCTTGGTGATGAGATCCAAGGAGCTCTGACACAGAAGACAACAGACAAGAGGTACCCTGCCTGTTTTCCATCCCAGAAGCTGCTGTCAGCTCACTGCCACACCTGATGAGTCGCATCTGTGGCCCTCACTACAGGAAGAAACAAGATCAGTGTTCACACACAGGCTGAGGTGATTTGGTGTCTGCTGACCTTGTGCTCACTGCCAGACCCTGCAGGGACTGTAAGGTGCTGGAATTTAGGAGGCTGGGTCTTCTCTCTTCCCTGCTGCTGCTGCTTTAAGGCTAATGTTAGAAAGACACTGTGTTGTCCCTGTTCTGTTAAAGCGTGGTGAGCTCAAATGCTTATGGGCAGAACTTTGTGCTGCTATTGCAGAAGTGCTAGAAATGTTGCAAGGTGCTTTTGGGTTCCAAAGAAGCTGGTTAGTTAACAAACCAATAAATCCACATCTGACTAACGCTATTAATGAATGTGAGAGATAGGACTGAAATTTCCTCCACCCGTCCCTTCACCTCTGTAATGTCTGTCTCTCCTTACTGCTTTGTTTTGTATTAAATCTATAGCTAAGATCCGAATCACTGTAATTGCAAACAAGGAGAGGTAATTTTTGGACCTTTCTAAGACTTGCCCTTTAAGTGAACTGTGGTACTAAGATGCAGTAAAAACTTTAATCTTTTAATTTATAGTAAAGGTACTGTGTCGCACTCTGGGAACATAAAGCAGTCCTGACATGGTCATTAGTTACCTGCATCGTTCCTGCAGAACAGTCTTATCCTAAAAAAAGAGCAGGTCAGTTCTTACTATTTATTGGGGTGGGCACCTGTGTAGATCATTTCAATTGGAATGCTTCTCACAGCCCAGTCTGGAATCTCCTGGTTGTGGCTTTAACATTTGCAATCCTCTACTGAAACATTTCCTGCTAGAGAATGCGTGATACGATGCAGAGTGGTCACATCACAGCTGTAACAGAAGGAACCCTCATAAAGCCTTCAGGAGTCAATGTGAAGGTAGAAGCTGCGGGTTGCAGCGGAGGCATTTCAGTGGCTTCCATTAAAGGGCTTGGAACTACATCTTCAAAACTCAGAAGAACGTGTAGCTTTTTTATTTTACAGTGTGATTAATGACTTTAGGAACAAGTTCTTAAGCTTAATCTCCAGATGGAAGAACACTAAAAATATTGATTTGCTGTGGTTTCTGGTGTGAAGCTCAATGAAATCAGTACTGCACCAACCTGAGCTGACTTTGCGGTCAGCACGGTCCCTCAGTCCATGAGGTTTAGCACTGCTGCTTTCCTTTGGTTCCCTGCAGCCTCTGGGAAAAATAACTGCTGATTGCAATGGGAAATTTATAAAAAATGTAAGAAAAATCCCATTCACGCATCGATGGGAGCTGCCAGTCACAGTGTGCCCATGGGAGTTCTGCTGCGGGCATAAGGGCACCGGCTCTGACTTCCTGATAAATAAATCTTCCCTTTCTTGGAAGAAGCTGCCTAGGGCCTAAATCACTGTCATTTGCTAAATCTGCTCAGGGCTGTGTCCTCAGCTGGTGCAAGGTAGTGCTGTGCACCCGGGCTAAGTGGCAGTAATTTAAGAGGAGGATCTTTTAATTAACCAGAAAACCTTGGTCGTAAAGCTCAGTTCCTCATGTACCTCTTTTGTCCCAGGCTATGCATGTCAAAGCTAATCAGTATCGTTTGTTATGAGGGCTGTGTTAGGCTGAGGACGTCCAGAGGGCACCCAGTCCAACCAGTGCCTTCAGAAAGCTGCTGGAGATCTCTCAGGTAATTTCTTCCTGCACTCTTGCTGTTATTCCTACCCTGTTATTCCTAGGGTGTGGGAAACGGTTATTACCTTGTTGAGATTAATACCTCTGTGCTGTTGCTCTCCAGGTGTCAAAAGAACTGGTGGTGTTTTTTAAGGGAGATGAGTGCAGCTCACTGCTGTCCCATCCTGGGGCCTCAAAAATGGAAACCAGGATTAAGAAGGGAAGCTATAGCAGGGTGTTGTAATGAATGAGGTACTGCTGACCCGTGGGCTTTGGCTCTCAACTGGATAATTGCAGACGAATAACTGCATAAATCTTAGCTGGATTTCCTGCCCCCTTTTTCTCTTGGAAATGAATGGCCCTGTTGTGCTCCTGTTCCCCAGGCTGGAGGATTGTTTTAATTTAAACGCAACTTTACGATGCTTTGCTGCTGTAACAAGTAGAGTTTGAAAAAAGTCAAAACAAAGGAAAAAGAGTGAAGCTTTTAGTTAAGCCCGTCGTTTATCTCGCTGGCTGTTCTGTGTCTGAGCTGCTGCCAAAGGCACAGGGCTCCTCTTTGCATGGCTTTTGCTCCCCAGGTGTTCCCTGGTTCAGTCAGCCCTTGCTGTGTGTGCAGTGCTGGCTGCTGTGCTGGATACGTGGCAGCTTCTAGATCGTGGTGACAGCAAAGTGGTACCCATTTTTTTCCTGGTTCTGGAGTTTGTAGCTTCTTTTCATCCTTTGCTAGCAATGCTACAGCAGTTAGGATGTAATGCCTGGCTTACACTGCTGTGTCTCAGCACTTGATGGCTGTGGTGAATGTGTGCACACACACGTTGCACTTTCATTCTGTTTTATCCTAGCTGTGAAAGGACTTGCAACCACTGCTGACCTCAAAGCATCTCCCGTAAACCCATTAAAGACAAACCTTCGGATACCTTGCAATGTTCCTTATTAAGATTAAAAAGCACTGCTCCATTCCCCTGCCCTCCCATCACCCTGCATGCTGCCCAGCCTGGAGGGGTTGAAGATGAACAGTGATGAGGCACAGCATGAACCTGGGGCACGAAGCAGTGTAATTCCATGCAAGATTCATTGTTGCAGAGCACTGCTGCAGCATGGTTAATCCACTTACTCTTTATTACAGAGTGCAGGACAATCTCACTGCAAACTGCTGCTTTCAGGTGAGGCTTGCTCAGGCAGAGGCAGGACAGCAGTGTGACACGAGCCAGAGAAAACGCTGGCAGCTGGGAAATGCAACAGAGAATTGCAGCTGAGATGTGGGGAGGAGAGTGAGAAACAGAAATGGCAGAGATTGAGGGGTCTGAGGGAACATCAGACAGGATCTGACAGCAGGATGGAGCCCATTCAAAATACAGGGCTCAGCAAAGGTAACTTTTTCAGCTGAGAAATTTAAGTTCTCAGGAGTTTGAGTGACATGTTCGGATGCAACTGCGTCCAGACTTTGGCATCCATGCTCCAGGCAAACATGTATGGCCTGAATTGCCTGCTCTGGATCAGGTTAGATTGCATTAATCCCAGCATGGGAACTCTGCTCTTCAGAGTGGTCTAAATCAGCGTGCCTTACTTTGCATCCAGCATCAATTAAACTAAATCAAATCAGTGCCGTTCTATTTCTGAGTGGAAAGTGCATATGAGGGACCTTAATGCAATTCTGAGTAGCCACTGCAAATTCACACCTTTAATTCAATTAAAATTTTAAGGTGCTTAAAAGCTTGCCTGTACATTGTTGGTGAATACTTTCCTTATCTAGGTTACCATCTCTGAAGGAAAAAAAATTGGATGCAAGTTGGATAAATGTTAGTTTTAAATCTGTTTATGGTGTTGTGAGCTTTGTTTGAAATCTTTTTAGGGCCTTTTCTTGATTTTTGGTATACAAAATGTCTTGTAACAAGAAGCAAGTGATAGCATTTCTGGCCTAAGCAGCCACGGAGGAAAAGTTTGTATATGTACAGATAGCTGTATGAATGTGCTCTTGACTGTCTAAGTGCAGAATATCACTTTTTTTTCAACGTGTTTGATTCTAAGGTTGTTTCTTGTTGTACTCTTGAGGGGTACAGCGGTGTTTGCTGAGCATTTAGAGGTCCCTAACCTACGTGTGCTGGAGGTTGGAGAGTTTTTCCAGCTCCCAGGTTTTGCCCCTTGTTCCATCTCACAGCCGCCCTGAGGTTAGATACCATCTGATCCCCACTTAAAGGCAACTTTGGAAAACTTTCCCACAGATACCCACAGCCAAGATTGCTTCAAATCCACTATGTCCCACTTCATTTCACATAATTAGGAGCTGTGACTTCCCTGACCTGACTCTTTGTGTCTTGAAATGAGATTTTCCAACCGGCAACCCACCAAGGAGAAATTGAAAGCAAACTGATTATCCAAGTGGGATGGCTCTGACCTCTTGGTATTAAAGGATTGACCAACTTCTTGCTAAATTCACTTAATCTTCCTTTTTTCCCCTTTTCACTTTTTTTTTCAAAATAAAAAGCCTTATGCTTAAGGATAAATACAAACCTGCTTAGGTATTCAGCCCCCACCTTCTCTTTGCTTACTGCGATTGCTTTTGCATCCTTTGAATTGGGTCTGAACGAAGGGGAGGGGGCCAGAATCAGATGTCATTTCCAGGTGCAGAAATGTCAGGCTTGAATCAGCCCAGCATTTCCCACATGCTGCTGCAAAGGCAGCAGCAAACTTGTGGTGGGGTGCAAATTGAACCAAGTTTCCAATCGAGGAGAATCTTTTTGGTGTGCAAAGCCATCCTTTCTGGGAAGCAAAGAGAATAGCAGAAGGCTTGAGCTTCTGGGGAGCAAAGAAGCAAAGCTGTGTGGTTAAGGTGCAGACCCAGCTGTGCTCAGACAGCAGCCCCAGCTGAATCCTGCTGCTGTGTGGCTTTTTCCACCCAGCCACAGAAGAGAAATTTATCAAGCACATTACCTAAAATTAGCAGCAGCAGCAGTTTAAGTTGCATGTAAAATTAATCTGATTGGATTTTAAAGAGAGGCTCGTAATAAACAAGACTCGGGTTGTTTACAAACCTCACTGCAATATAATTATATTTTTCAGCATGAGTTGTGAGCTACAAGAGTGGCTGGCCCAGTAGCAGTTTTATTAGATTCAGCAAATCCTAATGAATAGGAAGCAGATTGCAAAATATTGTATGTTTTATTGTCATTCATGGAGGTGAGTTTGCAGCAGGGAGGTCACTGGCTTTATTGCTCAAGGTTCCTGGGGAAGAGACAAGCACTCTGCCAAGATTCAGAAGTGAGCTGCTGTTGCGGGAAGGGAGGCGAGGTGGGGCTGCTGGGAGCTGCTGTGCCGTGGCTGGGGGTGCTGGAGGGGTGTGATGGCCTTTGGGACTCGCTGTGCTGGATGATGGCTGTGGTCCCAACCCACAGAGAGGTGCTGCATCTCACTGCGCATCCTGTGAGCTTCCAGGACCTGAGCTGCACATGCCAAGGTCTGTGCTGGGATGGGATACAGATGATTTTCCTCATAGTTCTGGAAAGGGCTCCAGTGCAACCTCACCTGTTTGGCCTTTTAGGTTGCAACTCCGCTGCAAGTTGCAAAGATTTGGCTGCTGTCTGTTAGAGGCAACACCACGATAAGCAGGACAAAATCAGGGATAAATTTGTGCTGTGGAACTGCACAGCTGCGGGTGTGCATGCGGACCTTAGAGCAATTCTCTGCAGTTGAATTTCCAGCCTAATGTGCTAATTTTTGTGCACAGAGAGAGAAACATCAGAGGACAGTGTTGGCTGCTGCTTGCTGGCTTGCATGCAGTCTGGAAGGAGATGTAGATTCCTGTAATGAGAGATCCTGGAGGGGGCAGAGCCATGAGCAAGCAAATGTTCGTGTGTTCCTTACAACCTTGTGACAGTTGCTGGAGGAGTGGCAAAGATCTATGTTACAGGATTTACAGGTGTAGCAAAAGCTGAAACACACATACACACACACACGCGCAGTTGTGCTCGCTGCATTTAATTTTTGTTTTAATGAGTTTCGATAATAATAAAGTAGGAGAAGATCACAGAGGTTTTATTCCTTGTGTGTTAAAATAAGAAGCAATTAAGGCTGTTAAAAGTTGCCATGGTGGCAGAATGAAAGTGGGTTTTGGAGATGAACTGTTTTTCAGTCTGGGATCTGAGAATGCTGCCTCATTGCTCACTTGCTGATGCTGGGGCAGTTTGATGTCTGTTGCAACAAAGCAGCACGCTAAAATTCATGCATCTGTGATAGCCTGGGGCAGTTCATTGAGGTTTATTAAGGCACCAGAGCAGGAGTAGGGGCTGTCCTTCTCTGTGCATCCCTTGGGTTGGGGCCACTGGTGGGAACAGGGGCTGGGGCAGCCACACAGCTCCTCACCTCACCCAGGAGCAGTGGGGATGAGCACAGAGCTGTAACCCTTCTTCTGTTCCCCCAGTGCTCCCCAGACTTCAGGGAATCAAATCAAGTGAAGTCTGTGTGAAAGATAATAGTAACTATTCAGCATGAAGCTTTCGAAGGACAAGTGCAGGTCTTTAAGCTGGTGAAATGTTTTGGTTGTGTGCAGCTCTTCTGGTCCCAGCTCCCTGCAGCCCTGGGAATCGATGAGCATGGGGTGCTGCTGGCTGGGCAGTTACCCTGCATTTCATATGGGATTTGTCAAAAAATTGGGCTTGAGAGCTTGAGCTGCTCATCCTTGTCTTTTTACAGTCAGTGCAGAAGGCAGCCTCTCCAGAGGGCTATTTCTCTCATGCTGAGACAAGTGTTAACAACGGGTCAGAGGAATTGCCCTCTAGCAGCTCTTATTTCTCTCCATTAACTACAGAGAGAAGTGTGATAACTAGCTCAATCTGAAAAATTAAACTTCAAACCACCCAAATTCAGGTGAGGTGAATACCTTTCTGAAAGGATCCAGTGTTTGTGCTGCTAGAAAAGCTCTCAGCTCCATGGAGCTGCTGCAGAAATCCGCTCCTGAGCTCACCCAAGCCCCTCCTTCAGATGTGTTTTGCAGCTCAGGAGGGTCAGAGCCCATGGGGATAAGGCAGCATCCAGGGAAATCCTGGGGCCGTTTGCTTTCCTTCCCTAAAGCTCCGTAGTGCTGCAGTCTCCTGGGCTCAGAATTGGTTTTCAGCAGCAGCGATGTCTGTAAGCAGGCCAAAATTACTGAAATTACCAAAAATTGGCCCAAATAACGAGTGCTGTGAGAAAAGAAAAAAGAAAGTGTTAAGGGCCCTGGCTTTCAGAGTCTGAAAATCTCTTAGCACCAACCCCCACCCGATTAGTGCTCTGCAAAGCCACATGCATCATTTACCAGTGGGCTCCATCCACCGATGCTGTTGGTGGTTACTGATGTAGCACTGAGTTAAAAAGAAGGGGTGCAGACCTGAGCCCACCCCCCCCACTCCTCCCCCATTCTCTGACACTTTTCTGCTCCATCACCTCACTGATTTCCCTCCCCAAAATGTTGAAGCTCAGGTTAGAAGGTGGCAGGGGCTGGCATAGGGTGATGGGGAGGGTGGCTGTGATGCATGGTTGGGAAGTGAGGTCTCCAGCCCAGTTGTTTTGCTGCTGCAGAATGGGATAAAATGATATCCTGCAGCTTGCTGTGAGGGTGCAAGAGGAGGAAGGTGTTACGATGTGCATTGCAATACTCCACCTGAGCATGCTGAATCAGAGGGGAGAGAGAGAATTCCTTCCTATGGAACCCCTGCACTGTTTAATGCAGTTGAATCATCTCTGTGCTTTAGCCTTCCAGGGCCACGCAGAGCTTCAGCTCTTGTTCTCTGCTGTGTCTTTGGGATCAGGAGATGGCAGGAGCAGCGCCGCTTGATTCCTGTGATGCCAACTGCAAATGTTTTCCCAGCCTCCGGACACACATTCCCTCTGCACAGATCTGGACGTGGGCAGATTTTCATTGTTTATTTTATTTTATTTTATTTTTCCCTCCTCCTCCTATTTGTAAAAACATCCCACGGTTGTGGCTGCTGCCCTCCTGTCTGAAGATGGCACTGCAGCATCTCACAAACCGGTGCCGCTCTCGCAGCTGGCAGCAGTGGCAGCAGGGAGCAGGCGAGGAGCGAGGGCTGTGCACAATTTGCCAATGCAGGGAAAGGCAGGAGGAGCAGGGCGATTAAGCTGGAGCATTAGGAACTGAGCGAGGTGCTGCTTCGTCCTCCTCCCATCCCCTTGATGCTTGGCATGGATGGGATGCTGGTGCGCCTGATTCTCACGTGGATTCAAATCATCATTCTGGCCTCTGTGCCTCACCCAAATTGGATGTTGGATGGGAGTAATTAGGATCTAGGATCAAGGTTGCTACAGTGCTTTGTCCAGAGTTTTGTGTTGTTAGCTGGGGATGGGTTGAATGGTTGTAATTGTGGTTGCTGCCCCGAGGAAATGCAAAGGTGAGGAATTCTTCGGATGAATGTGGAACCACTGGAGAAATGTGGGGGCTCATCCAAACGGAGCTCACAAGGCTCAAGGATTGTGCCTTCAGGTGTGGGAGGTTCAAAACCAACCTCTGGCTTATCTGGCTCAAAGCTGCAGGGAGCCAGGCATTGCTCATGTGAGGAGTGCTGACTGAGTCCCACGGTTTGCCAGGACACACAGGAAACCTCATACAGTGTTCACTGTGGGCCTTGCACGTGGCAGAGGTGTCACAGCCAGCACCATGTGTGCACTCTGACCCGGAGCAAGCTGCTGTAGCTGCTGATCCTCTTTGCCATCTCCTTTCATGACAGCCCGAGACCTTTCCCATCCGTTACCCTGAAGCAGCAGGTAATCTATATGTACAGTAAATTGACTTTAGCTCTTGCCTTGAGCAGCTGAAAATGAAACAAGAAATAAAAGAGAGCAAACAGTGATTAAAAACAAGTTATAACCTCTGTTGCAGAAGGGGCATGCTGTCATCAGAGCTGCTTCTGCTGTGCCCTGCTTCTCCAGCGCAGAGTAAACAATTTTGTCCTCGCTTCTGAATTGAAACACCTGAACTTTGTGGCCTCAGCTCTGAAAAAATTGCAGGTTTGTTCTGGGGAGGAACGGGCAATTTTTGTCTGAGAGAGAATGTTTAAATGTCAGCCATCCTTGGGTGGGCCCTGCAGCAGTGATGTGGTTGTGGAGGCCTGGGGATGTCTGGCTGGGCGATGCGCTGTGATGGAGAGGAATTATCTGCGGCTTGCTGCCTTCGCTGCACCCTTCTGTATTTCTCTTTGCAGCCATTGATTTGAAGTCTAGACATTACCTCGTGTGAGATCTGAATTATTACCCAGCCTCCATCATTCTCATGTTTAGCCAACTCCCATGACATCCTTCTTGTTGTCTGCTGCCAGGAACTGAGCCTTGAAGCCCTTCTGAGAGGTGTCAGCCCTGGGGCAGCATGGCATCGGGCTGCATTAGAGCCACAGAGAGGTTTGTACCAGATCAGGCACCAGAACCTGAACTGGCATCCTTCACAGCACACCTGGGCTCACAGCAGGCACCTCCACCCTATTGCAGCCGTTTGTCTTTGAGAAGATGGGTTGGTATTTTCCTTTAAACAGGGAAGGTTAGAAATTCACCTTCAAGAAGTCATTGAAGGCTTTAAATCTGAAGCAGAGAAACTGCTTAAGGGGGCACCTCACTGCTCAAGGCAGGATTTGCCCAAGCCCTCAGTCTGGCCAGGACTACAGGACCTGTTCTCGGCTCTGTGCTCTCCCAGCATAGAGAAACTGCAGCATTTGAGTCTCTGGAACTGCTGTACTGAGAACACATGGCCTGGAAGAAAGAGGATTTGAACCAGGATCCCACAGCAGCCATGAAGCAAGAGAAATGTCTTTAAATCCAGGTCCTGGTTCCTCTGATGTACAGACACCTCTGGGGGGATTCCCAGCTGTCACTGTAAACTCAGACAAATCAAAGGTTGTGGATGAAGGAAGGAGGGAAGGAGAGCCTTTTCTTGTGTTGCACAAAACAAAGAAAACCAAGGGCTCTGGAGCTTTTTTAATGCTTTTTGACGTGAGAATGTTCTTGTTTTGTGTATTTATTCAGCATAAGCAGGCAGAAGCGTTCACTTGCACTTGATCACTGAATCACAGAAACACAGAATGGTTTGAGTTTGAAGGGACACTTAACTGCCATCTGGTCCAACTTCTCTGCAATGCTCAGGGGCTTCTGCAGTTCAGTCAGGTGCTCAGAGCCTGGTCCAGCCTGATGCAGGGTGTCTCCAGGGATGGGGCACCCACCTCCTCTCTGCAACCTGTGCTGAGGATACATCATTCCTATCATGAAAAACCTTTTCCTTATGTCTGGTCTAAATTTCCCCTCTTTTAGTTTGAATTGATGGTAATGTGTTTTTCAATACAAAATGGCACGTGGCTGATCAGTCAGATTTAGATGCTTTGTTCCCGGATACACTTGGTGCTTTTGCTATGGGAGTTCTCATGGAAAAAAAAAGAGGTTTTCAGCCTGTTACTCCTGTGGGGCTGGGGGTCATGGCAGGATGGGGCTCTGCAGAAGCCTGGATCCTTGCCGTTTCCATCAGAGCCCTTCCCGGAGCTCAGGAACCCACCAGGAGATTTCTCTGCAGCCGCTTTGTTCCCGCAAAAGGGACCACTTTTGACAAATCATCTTCTTCCAGCAATGATCTGTATTAGTTTCAAAAAATTAATTAAGAAAGTATCTCATAAATGACGTCTCAGTCCTCTGGGCCACCTGAGAGTGGCTGTGCTGTGCCTTCCCCAGCCTGGATTGCTTTCCCTCGGGTTCCACGCAGTGGCCGAGGCGTTCCCTGCCTTGACCCATTTGTCTTCACTGCAGACAGGGAGGAAACATCCATCAGTGCACCCAGCTCGCAGTGATTGATGTCAGCAGGCATCGATCGTGTTGAACAGACAGAAATTTCTCTCGCTGGCTTCCCTCCCCTTAGGTTTTCAAGTCGTTTCTGCATCTTGCTCAGTCTCTTGCTCCTGTCTCCTTCCTATTAACGCCTCGTCCCTCTGTCCCATCATCTTACTCGCCATAAAGCAGACACGTTGCTGGTGGAGTGGAAAACATATCACTGGCTGGAGGGGGGAAATAAATACATCAGAAGAGTGGGCAAAGGGCTGTGCCTCTGTGGAGCAAGGAGCCACCTCCTCTTATCTGTGCCTTCCACAGAAACCAGGTGGTACGGTGATGTGCTCTGCCTGTACCTCTCTTGTGTTTCATCAAATCACAGAATGATTGAGGTTGGAAAAGACCTCTGGGATCACCAAGTTGGACACCAACCCATCCCACCGTGCCCATAACCATGTCCCTCAGTGCCACATCTCCATGGTCACTGAACACCTCCAGGGATGGTGACTCCACCACTCCCCGAGCAGCTGTGCCACTGCATCATCTGCAAATAAATGTTTCCTTATATCCAACCTGAACCTCCTCTGGAATGACCTAAGGCCACCACCTCTCATCCTGCTGCTGTTGCTACCTGGGAGAGCTTCTCTCCTTCTCTCCCTGTCTCTGTCTTTATCCTTAACAGCCAGAGCATAGAATCACAGAATTGCTTAGGTTGGAAAAGACCTTAAAGATCATCAAGTCCAACCGCAACCACACTGTACTGCATGCAGGCTCTTTGTCTTCCCACTTCTCCGATCCAATCTGTCTGAGCAGCAGTGTTCCAGCTGGGAAGTTCCTGAAAAGCTCAGCACTAGCATCAGGGGCAGCAGTTTGATAGGGCAGCCAAAATAAACTTGCTTTTCTGGGGAAGGAACATTATTCTGTGAAAGACAAACCGCTTGGGTGGCTGGAAGTAAGGTTAGATTGTTGTCAGGGACTCAGTTTATTTTGTTGATCGCACACAGATCTGAGCCAGCAGAGCAGCAGCTTTCACCTGGAGTGCAACTTCCACCAGTACGGTGCTGCTCCTCCAGGTTTCTTTGGATGGGAGAGATGTGGTTTGAGAACACGCACAGATGATCTTTAGGAAAAGCTTTGCCACTTTGCAGGTTCCAGTTGGAGTTTCAAGTCTGAGTCTGAGGAGAAGTGGAAGTTCAGTGCTTCTGCTCTGAAACCAGGAAGGCAGAACTCACAGGGGAGATCAAGAGCTCACTTCTGTGGACTCACATGAGATGCTGGTTTAGCCAGACTTGAGCAAACTGGCTTAAAAAGATCCCTTTTTTAGCTTCCTCCCCTCCCCCCCCCCCCAAAATCAGAAACTTTCCCAAGCACAAATTGCAATGAGAGATGCAGAAGCTGTTTCTTGCAGGGTTTGCTGCTTTTGCTGTGGTTTAAATATTCTTAAATAAATTCACCTTGAAGGTGTTTCATTATGGAGAGGGTGCGACCGATGCAGTCTGGCAAAAGGAAGCAACCAGTTCTGTTTGAGACATCTCCATCTGAAATGTAAAATGGCCATTAAATACCTCTTTAACATGGCAGAATGGGGCAGCAAGAAGGATGTGTGCCCTGATGGCTCTGACGAGATGGTTCAGTGAGCTGTGAAGGATTCATGTTTCCTCCCATTTAATTGCCCTGTGAAAATACCAAGTGAACGGTGAGCTTTTGAAAGACCATCCCAAATTAATAAAATGTTTCCAGCTGGGATTCATCCCCTCCCTCTCAGGACAGCTCCATCAGCCTCTGGTGAGCAAGGAGTGTGGGGAGCGGGAATCAGCACAGCGAGAAGCTGGGGGGGCTGGGATCAAACACCTCAAATCTGAGTCCTCTGCTGTGCCCCTCCTCCTGCTCCTTGTCATCTGTTACTGCACAGTGTCACTGTGCCATGGCATTGGAAGCTGCTGCTTCTGAGGCGTGGGATGCAAAGGGAAAAGAAATTGCTGTTAAATTACCAGGAATTGCAACAGTACGAGTACTGCAGAATGCATGTGAAAAATCCAGGCAGGTTTTCAGGTGAATTCAGGAGTTATTTGCAAAGTCAATGGGCTTAATGTTTCCTAGGTTGAGTTGCTAAATAAAATTATACAGAACTTAATGGATGCAGGCATGTAGAAGATATCCCCAGTGGAAGCATTGAGGATCATTTTCTCTCTTACAAGGCTGATTTCATTCATCTTTCTCTTAGTCAATTAACACAAAATTCCCCTATTAATATTAACCAATACCAGCCTGGAAGGTCCTGTATTTAGTAAGGGGCTGAAAATTCAAGAGAAAATGGTACCGTTAATCATCTTGCAAAGGGCACCAGATGTTCACAGATACAGCAGCTGAGAGCCTGCACTTCTGGTTTGGTTTTTATATTATTTATTGTAAGTTTAGGACCATTCGTAGCATAATTAGAAGTGGTTAATTAAAGCATACATCCTGCATCAAAGGGTGATGTGCTTTGGATTTGGTCACTGAGGGCTGAGTTGCAGGGGTGCTCATGTCCTTGGGTACCAGGCTGAAATCCAGCGCCCTGCAAAGTCCCCATTCAAATGCCAGAACCAAGGATAAAAAATCTGAGGCTCCAGCAACTTAATGTAATGTCTCTAATTGAAAAGCTTGTCAGCTGTCTGATTAAGCATGCAAGCACTGAGATTAGTAGCAATGCAATTATATTAATCCACATCTTAATATGTGCTGCAAAATGTGGGGACTTTTGGTATTTTTAAAAGAATTGATTTCACTCTGAGAAGCCTTTTTTATGGTCTTGCAGAAAACTGACATGCCTTGTCCAAACCTCGCTCTAGCTGTCAGCTTTAGTGATGCATTTTCAGCATTGACAATAGACTGTAATAATGTTCCAGCCTCGAAGTTTCCTTAAAGTTGGGTCCTCACTCCTCACCGTCCCTCCTTCCCGCAGCAAATTAAATCTTGTGTAACTTTAGGAACCAGTTACTCACAGGAGGCAGTGAGTGTTTTTCCACTCGTCATTTGCTTAGCAATTAGGAGCGATAAATGAAGTCAGCGAAGTCGCATCTTGTCTCCATACATCTCCCTTGACTCTGTAAACTGCTCGAATCAATTGTCTGTTAGCAAATTATTGGGACGTTTACCTGTGCAGCAGATGTAGCTGGAAGAGTCTTCAGCAGGTGCATCCCATCTTCCCCTTCCAAAATATTCCACCCCATTGTGCACTAAGATGCTCCAGCACACAAGTGTGCTACCTGCCAGCCCTGTGAATGCATTGCCTGGCTGAAAGGTTTCAGAATGCAAATTGTAGCCTGAGTGATCCTCACCAGTGCATATGGAGTGCTCCTAAGCCATGGACTGCTCCTAACCCACATGGAAGCTTCTGGTTGCGCATCCAGATACCTGAAATTTGGTGTCCTACCTAGCTGGGAATGCTTTCTTTCCCTACCATTCCATCATTTTGCCCACTTTGTTTCTTGAATACGTGGTTTGGCAGCACAGGGATGCACATTATTTGGTGCTCTAACACTGAGAGCGACATTCCTTCCAGGTTGTCTGCTGCAACCCCCACATGAGCTCTGCTGCTCCCAATCAGGCACAGCCTCAGCCCTGTGCTTGCACTCGCTGCAGGAGCCAGGTTTGCTGGAGGGGAGAAGTGGGCTCAAGCCAGGAAACGTGGGCATAGCAAAGCCACCCTCTGCCTTTTGGTTGCAGGTGATCGTTTTGTTGTACATTGCTGTCCTGCCTGGCACAGCGGGATTTTGGTACAGGAGGAGAGCTCCTGTATCTTAACATAATACAAATGATAGCAATAACGCAATAATTACACTAAACTCCAGAAATGGTATGTAACACAGCAGGTGTGCAGATCCTGGCTGTATCCCTAGCGTTCATTAGTCATGCAATTAAACCTTTTCTTCCTTCTCTGAGGCTGCACAAGGTTAATTTTAAACTAGCCAGCGAGGTGATGGAAAATGAGTACACAAGTTAGTCCTGAAGCGAAGCACCCAGCTGTTCCCCTCATCCCATGCTGTAAATGAGCCTGCTTGTTCCCGGAGAAATGCCACCAATACAACTTTAACTTTTCAAGTTGCAAATGTCAGTGCTGTAACAACTGTATTTAACGTGGGGAGATGTTGAACAGTGGGTGACTCAAAAAGAAACCCTTCACGGCTATTCACGAATTCACCGTTCCATGTAAAAAGAAAAAAGAAGAGGATCAAATAGTCATTATCTGAATTGGCCAGCAAACGCAGGACTAGGGAGTGGGCAGGTTTTAGTAGGTCAGCTATCTATTTAAAGTAATTTGAATTATCTAAGGATAATTGAAATCCAGTGTTCATCCATTACTTTCACTTTCAGGTCTTAAATGATTATATCCATAGCACTACCTCACATTTATTTGGTGACCTGTGAGACCTCCAGCTTTCCCGTCTCTAATAGGTCATGGTATTATTTTCCATCAAATTATAACATACGTAGACACAGGTTCTTCAAAGGCAATTGGCTTGGCTGGGTGACAGCTGGAAGGAGAGCTATCACCTCAGTCTTATCAAGGGCTATTTGTGCGCAGCTCTGCAACTTAACGCCTGCTCTTTTGTTGCTGTTGCCGTGCTGACCAAGAAAAAAATAACAGTCCTGTTCTTAATGGGAGCTCTCCTCTTTCCCAATGGGATCCACCAACACCAGTGGCTTTCTGAAGCAATGCCCCGTGTGTCAATGCATTGGTTGTTAGTCACCCTGAATGCAGGTCGCCAAGAACTCCCCGTAGATTTCACCAGCAGACCTTTTCACTAATGGGAGATCTGAAAGCAGGCAGCATTTGGTATAACTCACAACAACTTATGCAACAAACTACATTCAGCTTTTACAGCCTCCTTTAAGTGAGCAATTAGGGAAAAGATAGAAAAGCAAATCGCACCGCGGTCCTCTGCAGCTGCACACTGACACATCTCCTTGCAAAGCTTGCTGTGAGGTAAATCATGGAGCGTTTTCCTTTGGTCCCATGAACAGCATTCACAGCCACCTGCATCCGTGGTGCTGAGCAGAAGGTTCTGTTTGCGTTGCTCGGCTCTCTGATGTTTGTGCAGGGCGCACACTCAGGGTGTCTCTTTGGGTCTGATGGATCTGTGCAGAGTCTTAAGTCAGGAAGATGAAAGACCTTCAGATGAAGGTGAAGAATCTTTGCTACCACTCCAGGGAGGGTTGGGGACTGCAGCAAGGAGCTTTTAGTTGTGCTCACACTAGGCTGAAGTGCAGAGATGCCAAACCTGGGCACGCATTAATGGAGAAAACCCTCACAGGATCGTGGCAGGGCTGAGAGATGCTCATAGAGGGAAGGGGAAGCAGTTTTAAAAATGAGCCGAGGGATTTATTTCCCTTTTCTTTGTTTTATTAAAAGAGCTTGTGCTGCTACCAAGGGAATCCATCACTGGGGCTGTTTCTGTGCGTGGCAGAGTCACAGCAGCACAGCAGGGAGAAGAGGAAGGAAGTGCCCACGTGCTCATACTGTGCAGTGCTGCTCCACGGGGGGCTGTCGTGGGGCTGTGGCTCTCCTGCTGTGGTGCTTTACAGTTTTCTTTCTTTGCAGAAGAGGAAATAATTCATTTTATCTATGTGAATTTACATTGATGGAGATATTGTTTGGGCAAGATCTGTTCCTCTTGTAATTTCGCAGAGGGCATGGCAGCACCTTACTGAGCAAGCGAGACAATAAAACATTTCTTCTGTTAGCTACTGAAGTTCAAAATCATAGACTCACAGACTTGTTACAGTTGGAAGAGACCTCTAAGACCTCAACCAAGTCCAGTTGTCATCCCACCCCCACCATGACCACTAACCACATCCCCAAGAAAGCTTACAGCGGTTGATTTGTGACGAATTTCTCTGCAGGTGGTCAGTAGAATCAGAGGACTTTTTTCTTAGCAGCCTTAGAAGATGCAAAGTATTATTACTTTGTCTTGCATTTTGGGTCACAGATTGCATACATCTATCTCCTGCATCCATGCTCAGTGCTGCCCAGCTCTGGCAGAGCCTGGCTCAGGGGTCCCATCCCTGCCCTGCATGGGATCAGCCCCAGATCAGCGTGCTGGGGTTACTGCTGCTGCTGGCTGGGCTGACAGCCCCACAGCCTGGCTGACCTTACTGCAGCCATGTCAGGGCTGTCTGAGCTCCGTCATCTCCGAACACTTACCAGCTCCTGCAGGAGCACTTTGTGCAGGAGTAAAATTCTGGGGTCATTAAGTTTCCCATTAGATCTCAAGGAGACAGGCTATCATTGGGGGCAAATGAGACGTAGCTCATGATTTCTTTCTTTCTTTTTTTTTAACAGAAGATTTATTAAGGGCTTCAGAACTCCCGACAAGAAGATTTTCTCTTCCTACTATTGCAGAAGAAGGTTAATCCTTGTGGAGTTTCAGGCTGTTGATTGTTCAGGGTTTTGTGATTCTTTTTGTTTATGGCAAACTTGCTGCATCATCCAGAAGCACAGAGTTTTGGTAATCTGTCCAACAAAATGTCTCCATCTCTCTCTGCTCTCCCACATTTTTCATCCTTCTTCCATCACCTTTCTCTCCAAGCCCTCCTGCATTTTCTGTTTTTGCACAAAACACAAATAACACGGGAGGTTTCTAGTATTTATCTGAGCTGATAGAAAGAAAAGGACTTGAGGGGGTTTCATGTCACCGTAGGCATGACATTTGCCTTTTATCAGCTTCTTTGTGAGGACATTTCTTCAGGTTGGGCTGTGCTGAAGTGTTTCTGTACCCCATGGTGAGCTGTGATGTGCCCAGCTCTGCCCAGCTCTTGGCAGGCAGCGCTGCAGCGATCTGCTGAATTGCAGAGGCAATTATTTTGATATGTAAATGAAACGATGGGAGGAAGAAGGTATCAGTTTTGAAATGCAATCAAGGCCAAAGATAAAAAGTGTTTCTCATCTGCTCTGCAGTAATTGTTTTTTAAACGATGCCCCTGGCGTGGGATATCTGGCTGTTTCTTCAGCTGACCGCAGGGAAAGCCGCTTGTACCATTACCCCAAGGCTGGGAGGATGGTCATGTAATTTGCTCCTGCAATGGCAAAAAAATGGTGGTAAAATCTTTATTGAGTGCACTTAATGGCTCGACAGATTATTAATGAGATACGGAGCTTTTCAAATCTAATTCCCTGTGTTTAAATCCCAGCCCTGTCAGCAGCTGGAAAAGGAGTTTGTGTTCTCAGCCCGGCTCTGAAAGATGGAATGATGCACAGCAGTTGGCACCAACTGAAGCTTGGGGTTGGCCTGCACTCTGAAATACTGGGGACACAGGTGCCCACACCCAGCGTCTGACCTTCCCCTCCTTCCTATATTCTCCTCTCGTCCTGCCTTGTGCTCATTTCAGCTTCTGCTCCCACCTCTCAGCATCTCTAATGCTGCCTGGAAATCATGGCAAGGTGCATTTTCTCCTTTTATTTGAGAATAATGTGGGGTAGCAGGTTTTGAGACGCCTTGAGATGCATTTCCCAGCAATGACTCCATCTTAGCATAAAAACCAATTAAGATAATAAATAAAGTTCAATACTGTACATGGAGCTTCTATTGTCAGTGGCACTTAATCACTCAGTCTGGGCTGCGGCCAGTCTGCAGGTCCCATCTGGAGGGTTGGAAGGAGAGCAGGATGATGTCCACGTGCTGCGTGTTTCATTTGTGCCTTCCCACCCTGTGGTCCATGCTGTGGTCAGGGGCTGGTCAGGGGTTGTCCCAGCAGTTTTGCCTTTCTAGTGCTAAAAGCAATGAAGAGAGACTCTGTTGCACAGCCTGAGCCCTGCCTGCTGCTCTCTGCCATGTCCACACCAGGGAAAAGGCTTTGGACCGAACACAGCCACCCAAGGCAGGCAGGAGCATGGCAGGCATCCAGCCAGCCAGCATCTCCTATCCTGTACTGGAGCATTTTTCCTTCAGGTTGTCATCGTGATCCATAAAATAAACAAATCAACATCACTTTTCAAAGTTACCACACCATGTCTAAGAGCGGGCAGCTCAGCTACTTAGAGATCTCAGCCTGTGTATTAATGCCAGCGAATGCTCAATCTCTTCTTTCTCTATTAATCTTCTTTAATCCACCAAGGGTTTGTAGTATTTCCAACTAGTGGTCATTCAATAATTTCTTCATTTTCTGAGGAGGCTGAAGCTTCATTCCCACTGGCAGTGCAAGCTGTGGCACTGGTTCACTGAGCTGAGTTCAGATTATAGTAACAATTGCTAGGTCAAGGGAAACACCTTGCTGGCACTGGCATATAAATGCCATTCAGCTTGCAAAAGTTAAGCCAAGATTCTAGGAAGTCACAGGATTTGTTTCAAAATGACGATACTCAAAAACATTTGCAGGCTCTTTTTACTTGACCTGTATTTCGTGATGCTGAATGCAGCAAGCACTTCATCCTACTTAGCTGCAGCCTTCCAGAAGTGAAGTACACTGCCTGAGCCCTTTATAGACTGTAGAAAGAATCAAGCACAGCCTGATCTATCGCCCTCAGGAATCTGTCCTGTATAGAGGGAAATGAAAGAGGATAGGATGGGAGTCCTGCTGACCGTGTTAGACTTGATGCTTAAATTTAAAATGAAACCTATGCTGACTTTTCTTTTTTTTTTAGAAGTTTAGTTCAACTACATCTCATGCCGGAGAGAAATTTCCCTTGGAGCTGTTAGACAACGTTAGCAGCATTGTTAGACATGTTCTTTCAGAGCAGGCTGTCTATTTATACATGGGGCTGCAGCAGTATGAGAGAATACAATTCAACAGTCAAAGGTCTGCTCTGGTATTTCTCACTTCCAGCTCAATTCTGTTGCAGCTGTTTCCAGATTCCTGTGCTTTTTAAGACCGTGTTGTTAAAAGACAGTTGCGAAAGTCAAAAGGGATCTTGGAGTGGTTAGGATGTTAGGGTAAGTGTCTTACTTTTCATTCTTGCCTCAATCCAGATCCGTTGGACTTATCTGTAAAGAAAAATACAGCTCTTCTGTTCTTGCATCCTTTCCTTGTGGGTTTTCTTGCAGGTCTGGAGAGCATCAGAAAGCCTACGCAGCTATAATATTGATGCCTCTGGGGAGTCCAAGGGGTGCTGGCTGTGGACCAGGTGCAGGTGGAGCACAAGTTTTGTGGATTTGAAAGCTACCTGGATTCAAGAGGTCAAGATCCAAGATAGCATGCAGCTATCCAGCCATGGAGAGTGGAGCAAGGTCCAATCTGTACCATAACAGTGTCTTAAAGGAAAGAAAAATAAAACCCACAGAAAAGAAGATTTCCTTTCCATTAGGGCGGAAGGGGAATAGTTTTCCTTGCTGTTGTCCCATGCATCCAGGAATGGACTGAGTTTTCTGTGCCTCTTCTTCTGCTGTGTTGTGTCTTGTCTCTCCGGGCTGACGTGCAGAGAGGTGCCACAGCAATTGCATCCATCAGGTATTTGTATTGCAGTGAGGGAGAGAGATGGCATCTGTCAGCCAAGAGCTGCTTACGGCTGGATGACCCAGGCTTTCCTGCACGTGCATGGCAGAAGGGGTTTCCTACAAGCCCGTCTTTGTAGGACATGTGACAGCTCTAGCTGGAAGTGCAGATCCGTGGCCACAGTGCAGGTTTGGCTACTTCTATGCCCTCCTCCTTCCTGGAGGTTGCTGGGGCTGGGGGGTCCCAGGGAAGATCTGAGCTCCTTATGCTGAGAGGAACCCTGCAGCGCTGTGCTTATTATGCTGGGAGTGATTAATGCTGGAAATGCCAACTAACTCCCAAGGGAGGTTGACAGGGAACCTTTTCTGTAATGAAAAATAATGCCTCTGAGACCACCTGTGGGCTATGCTGCAAAAAAGTGCCATTTGCATGCCCAAATCAAGATGGCAAAGGGAAAATACGGATGGCATGAGCGGTCAGCGGTGTGGTTTTGTTGCTGTTCCATTCTACAGCGCCATCATCTGCACCTGTGTGGGGCAATTTGGGAGGGATTGGAAAGAAGAAAGGTGCCTGGGCAAATGAGATGACGCCGGTTCTTAAGCATCAGGTGGTCTTCTTGGCACTTCCAGCACGCTTCTGCATGCTGCGGAATGTCGGGTCTGGTCCTTACCATCTGGATCATTAATCAGAGCTTCATTAGAAACCCAGATTTGTCGAAAATTAGAACATGTAATTAGAAAACGCGTCTACTAATTGAGTCCCTTTGATGTGGGCTACAAGATGTGATGCTGATCCCACACAGAAAAGGTTTTTAATGCCTTTTATTTATACACATTTCCCCACTTATTGTTATTTGCAGCTAGAACTCTTTGCTGATCAGAAATATTCAGAAGCTCATCCTGCAGAGAGGAGTGTCACTTCGGCTATTTATAAACGCGACGCCAGCACAAAACACCATTCAGCAAATTCCTTTTTTTAGGTTGCTCCCTCCTCCCCTTTTTTTTCCCCCTTTTCTTTACATTCCCAATCACAAAACAAGAAGTTGCTATTTTAGCTTGTTCTGAACGAGCCAGGTGCTGCTGCTGCAGTAGGTGGCACTGCTCCCTCTCTGTCAGTTCCTGCTGGGAAGGAGGGTTTTGCCTTCTGCTCCTCTCCCAGAAGATGGGAAGCAGACTGCTGGGCTCGCCGAGCATCCCACAGAACCCTCTGCAAAAATCAAGGTGTAAGCTCGATTGCACAACGCACTGTCGACTGAACAGCCTCAATCTTGTTCTCTGCAGTCCTCACTCACTTTTGGGGTGTTCTTCACTTCCCTTTGCATCTTAGGGGAGCCCTCACCGCTCTTTTAGGGGCCAAATGTTTGCAGAGGGGCAGCTGCAGGGCCTGTTTCTGTTCTGTGAAGTGTTTTGAGTTCCTTGGGAAAAGAAGCACGGCCTACGTGCGAAGTCTTATTCCCCTTATATAAGCCAAAGGAATTAATTAAATAAATGGATAAAAATAACCCTCTGAGAAAAACAGAACAGCTCACATATAACTTAATTTCCTGCCACTTTCTAAACTCCACGGCAGCACAAAGCTGGGCCTTTCTGATGCTTTTCACCTGGTGAGAAAATATCTTAGTATAGAGGGAAAGAAGAACGCTTAACTCCTGCAGTTCTGGCTGTATTGGAGCAAGAGCTTCACTCTCCAAACCTTAAATTACCTTAAAGGAGTATTGATAAAGGAACAACTCAGGGAACAACAGCTCCTCTGCAAACACAGGGTGACAGAATTGGGATTCGAAGCTTAGCAGTGGGCTGTGTGTGCCAGGGGTACGGCTGGTAAGGGAAGGAGCTGAGCAGACCCAGGAGCAGCAGACCCGAGGGATGCTGCCAAATGGAGGCTGAATCAGCAGGATGGGTTCACCAGCAGATTCTGCCTGCTTCCTGTGGGCTTAGCTCAATAGCAACAATCACTGCACCGAGCTGGAGCAGCTGGAGCAGACCAGCACAGCAGAAAATAAGGCTCAGCGAGCGCTCTCTGCATCAAAAGGCAATTGCTTTCCTGGGTATCGGACAATCCTTGGAGATGCTGAACATCCCCAGCACTGCAGCAGGTACATCCTGGCTACAACCAGCTGCTCTGCACATGTCCTGAGAGCAGCAGGCTCCACTCTGCTCATTGGGGAACTCATTTTGAGGCCAGCTTGGCTTCCAGGGCTGCATGAATGGCTGTGGATGTGCGTCCTAATGAAGCAAATGCTTGTGGCCACCAACCTCGCTGTGCCAAGAGGCTGCATGCTGTAATCAGGAAAAATGCGTATTGCTGAGGACACGAGAGCGTGGCCGATGAGTTCAGTGTTCCTAATAAAAAAATCTAATTCCTCTAATCTGTATCAAACACTAAGAGCTACATGCTACCAATTATTTTCCTCTAGTTTTAATTTACAACAATCAGTTATAATGGATGAAATTAATTCTTAGTTTAATTTCATTGGCTGTGTGCTTAGAATCCCTATTTTTTTTTTTCCATCTCCCCTTTTCCTGTTGCTGGAAATTAGCTGCATCTAGCTTCGGTGGTGCTGGTTGGGATGGAGCATTGGTCCTAATTGTTTACAGATCTTTGCAACTTTTGGTGTGATCACTATTTGCTGCGGTTTCAGTGTGGGCTTTCAGTCTCATTAGCTTTGTTTACCTTTTCAAATCCAGAATTTTAAAATTTCAAACCATAACCATCCCCATCTGTGTCCTCCATCAGTGCATCTCCGTTTCCATCACTTTTAGTGTAGCCTCTGGGGTTATCCTGCCTTACAGTAGTTTAAATGGATCTTAGGGCTCTAAAACATGTCAAATACCCAACATTTCTCAAGGTCTTGTGAAGAACTGATGCTCTGACCAAGCTCTATCTGAGCTCAGCCCCAGGAGCTGGGCATGGCCATGCTGCAGGGTTGGTTGGCAGGGGAGCAGCGCCCTGCACGGCAGTGGAAGCTCCACAGCTGCTTCTGAAGGCGCTGTATCATGAATTGTAAAGTGAAGCTCGGGGCTGTGAGTTTGTGTGCTATGCAAATCAATGCCAGCCTCACCCTGGTAGCTGCACTCCGCAGTTCCCTGCAGCAGCGGTGGATGTGAGCAGCTGTTGCATCGCAGTAACTCAGCAGAGGCCTTGGAGCATCGGAAGGGGGGGCTTTTCTCTGAGCTGAGGAGAAGGGTTCTCATCGTGCCATGCATTATGTAACCTAATTATCCCCTAATTAACCCTCAGGACCAAAGGTTGCATTCTGCTTTTCCTTTCCTGAATACAACCTTTGTGAACACGCACTGCTATTGGTTGGCATTCAGACCGTTAAGCCAAACCCACAGAGCTGGCTCGGAGGAGCTCTGACAGCTCGGGTTCACTTTGCATGTGTTGATGTGAGAACGTTTTCCGGATTAATCTTGATTTCCTCAGGATTTTGTCATAGTGGGGAACTGGTGCAAAGTTCAGATGAAGTCAAAGTGCTGGTATTTTTAAATGCAACCTCGCACTTTCTCCTTTTCACGTCGCTGTTTGTTTTGAAGGGCTATTTTTGCCTGGCAAGTGATAAAGCATTGCATCATCGCAGTCAGTGCTCAACGCGCTGAGATCCCCAGCCCGCAGACAGGATTTGGTTTTCTCTCCGACACCAAATGAAACCAGTGAGGAAATTGAGACCTCGGGGCAAACAGAGCGCCGTTCCCCCCCTCTGAGCTTTCACAACAAAGAAAGTTGGGCAGAGCTTTTAGCGCAGTGCTATCAGTGCTCCATCTGATCAGGGGCGCTCGGGGCAGCGAGGATCACAAAATTGCGCTCCTGAACGATCCCCGAGCTCAACCCAGGAGCTGCACGCTGCTTTTCTTTGCTCGTAGTGGCTGAGCTTATTTTGCTGTGCTGCAGATGTGGAGATGGTTATCAAGCTGGAATTGTGCCTGGGCTGGCTGTGATGCTCCCAGTGCTCCAGTACTCTGACGCCTGAAATCCATCAAGATACCAGTGCAGCATCATGCCCTCAGCACTGCTTCTGGATTGCATTCTCAATATCCCAGAGATCTGTGGCTGTTTTCCTCCCTTCCATTCCTTTCCCCGTTTTTCCTTCTTTTTCAAACCAAGATTTCATCAGACAGTGCAGAAAAGCCTTTTGAAGTCATCCCGTCCCCATGCAGAGCACTACATGCAGATGAATAGTTAATAGGTGCAATGCAGACGTAATTACAGAGTTATAAGAGCCTTATTTATGCTCTTCACTTTAAAGTGATATTACGCTATTAGATCTTCTTACCATTAGCTACTCAACGCAGAGAGGGAGCGCACAAGTGAGGCAGTCACAGGAAAATTTCCTCATTAGTCTCTTAAGAGCAGAAGACACAAAGTGAGGTGGATCCGTCAGCCTGGGCTTGGACTGAGGCAGGCAGAGAGCATTAAATACGCTGACATTGCTCCAGCAGAGGAGTTTGCACACATTTCTCTGATGTGCAGAGCGGGGAGGTCACAGCTGGAACCTCTTTTCAGGGAGACAAGAGCATGTTGGGCAGCAGAACATTGCTGTTGTCATGGGCACTGGCTTTCCCTGTGCTGTGCACAGAGCAAATGAATGCAGGTGAGTTGCTCCATGCAGGGGTTTCAAGCAGTGGGGTCATTCCTGAAATCCAAGCAGCCCATGGCTTTGAGATTCCAATCAAGGCTGTGTAAGGATGAGAAGGAGCCGCTTATTTATTTAGTGAAGGGTTTATTTGCTGTTAAAGGACTCTTAAAATGTTCATCTGAAATCAGTAGTAGAAAACATATTCATTACAGGATGCGGAACATTAAGCCTGGATCATAGACTCGTAGAAGGGTTTGGGTTGGAAGATGTTCTTTGAATGCAAAGAGGGTGTGTGGCGTTGGAATACATTTCTGTGTTCATTTAATTTTTAGCCTTTGTCAGATGTGTAAGGGCAGATTTCAGTGGGTGTTCTGGAGCACTCAGTTCTCACTTAGGAAACAAAATGAAGTCATTTTGATCACAAATGCAAATGCTTTTGAGAACAGAAATAATCACCAACCCCAGAATGCACAAGACCTCCAAACGTGGTGGTGCTCCTCTCTGAGTCTGTGTCAGGCTTTCTTTGGTTTCTAAAACTAAAACTAAAATGCTGGATTAGTACAGCAGTGATGCACAATGACAGCTTCATCCTTCTCCCCAGAAGTGACCCCAAAGGGATCCGCCTCTGTTTCTACCACCGTTCTGGTCCAGTTGGAAACCCCTGCATGAGGAGATGCCAGCAGCAGGATGAACGGGCACTGCCAGCAAGCTGGGGATGTGCTTGGAGCAGGAACAGCATGGAGGGTGCAGGGAATGTCCCACTGAGAATGAGGAAATGCTGGAGGAGCCGTCCACTGATTTCCTTTCTCCTTCCACACCATTTGGAAATGATATTTGCACACAGCTGAGCAGATGTGGGGTGCCCTGCATTACACAGCGCAGCTGGAGGTGGAAGGCTTGTGCATAGATTGCTTTGCAAATGGGGAAACTGAAACACAAACTTCAGCCTCATCATCGCATCCAGGGGGGCTCCCAGACCCCAGCCTAGGAAATGCTGCTGGCTGTCCTTTCCCTGCAAAGCTGGAGGAGAGCCTGAGTTGTGGAAGAGTCTGCAGAGGAGCATCGTGCCCTCTTGGCTACTGGTTGCTGGTTGTGGTGTTCAGCCCTTGCAGAGCCATAGCTTGGCACTGTCCTCCTGTCCCTTCCATCTCCATACATAATGGGGCAAACTGCATGGAAATGCCAGGTTAAGAATAATTTATGGGGAAAAAAAAAAAAGAAGAAGAAAAGGCTTGTCGTGTGCTTCCAGTAAACACTGTATCTGACACAGAATTAATGGGGGGATTATGTGGAATCAGCATATACATTCCTCAAAGTGACTTTCCTCGACAGAAGGACACTAATCGCACTTTCAGAGATCAAAGCCTTTAATCAACGTTTAAGCATCTTAAGTTTGTTCCACTTTATTAAAGGAAAATAATGACACTGTGTTTTACATTGCTGTAAGGAGGAGGAAGATGCCCCAGAAAAGCCTCCTGTTTCTCAGCCTGACTTCACAGCTCAGCACAAAGTCACCTCCAGTCCTTCAGGGCTGTGGGGTTGGTGGCATCACAGCCTCCAGCTGGAGGAGGCAAGTGAGATCTCCAGCATCCCAAGCAGATCAGATCAGACACTTCTCTGGGCATATGATGCAGTTCCTTTACATCACAGCCACGTCCACAGCAGCTGTGGGTGTTCAAGGAGGTGACGGACAGTTCTGTGATGGTTGGATGGATTGAAACCTATGTTTTACTGCACAACACTGAATGGATGACTGAAATCTTCAGCATGGTTCCTCATCCAGCATAGGCAGCACATGCTAGTGGTCTGAGCTTGGAAAGAGTTAGATGTGCCCTCTTGGAAAGGTACTGTTACTGTTACATTTTCCAATTCAAAGCTTTCTTGATGATAAACTACCATTACTTTTGTGATCACTTCTGAAGATCCTCGAGCTGGAAGGAAAACCTTCCCTAACATCTAGAATTACTTTTTTCCCCTCCAATTTTCCAAATAAAAGGTTACAAAAGGGTTAAATTCAATCTTTTCTCTCCTATTTTAAATTATGCAGCATTATGTGAAAGCCCTGAAACCAGTAATTCAAACAGAGTTTTGCTTTCTCCCGCATTGAGGGATAAATCCTGCTTTTGCAGTGGGACCAAGAAAGGGAGAGAATCTTTGCCAACCGTGTCTGCCTCAGCCCTGCAGGCAGGGCAGGTTATTGCCATTGCATCAGATGCCATCTCTCATGTTCTGTGGTCAGAGCAGCACGTTCCAAGGTTTGATTCAGCTTTCAAGCCCCCTCCCTGTCAATCCCTCCCCAGTCAATAGATGTGCAGTGATAGAGGGGAGCAGGCAGGACTGGAGGACTCAGCATCAGCTCAGGCTGCCAGAGCTCCTTCCCAGCTCTAGAAGAACAACTGTGACTTCTGAGTACTCCATCTGAGCACTAGCAGATGGATTCTTCCATCCTTAACTTCTCCAGGTCCATCCCAGCATCTCCCCCACTCATTTCCATGCTATTTTAGGCATCAGAACCTCACAGGCTGGTGTCCACATGCTACGTGGTCATCGCTTTCATTGCTTTTCTACTGCTGCTGGGGCTTTTGGCTGCATTTCAGGTCATGGCCTGAGCAAGTCCACCCCACCATCCTGACGGTCTAGGCAGTCATTGTCAAAGATCAGGGTTTGTTAGCTTGTCGAGCTAATATTCATTCATTAAGAAAATTGCTTTCCATAGCCTGCAGGAGCATGCAGCTCTGCTGAGCTTCAGATAAGACATTCATACATTAAGAGGAAAATGATAAGTCAGATATAAATTTGTAGTTTAATCTTGAAATGGTCAATTTTTCACTGTCTGAATCTTGGTTTTTTTTTTGTCAGTACAGCCTCTGCCCAGGCACACCGTGACAGTCACCTCTTCCTAAATATCCAGTCCATCTTTTACACATTGGCAAGATTGCAAATTCACTGTTCCAGGAGCATTCCTTCCCATCCAAAGTGATATTTGAGCTGGGTGGCATGGGATCCTCCTGAGGTTTGTTTTTCATAAACAATCATTCTCACTGTATTTCTTGCAGTGCTTAGCAGTCTGATCTTTGCATGTCATGTGTCATTAGGCTTAAAGTCATTTACCAGAGACGTTAATCTGCAGCTGGATGGAATTGTCTGCTATGTGCCGCTCGAGCATAGCCTTTGTGGTCTGACACTTGCTCTAGGCTTTAAGATCTTAATGTGATGAACTATGCCTCAGTTTACCTTCCTTAACCAATAACTTGATTTAAGGATGGAATAAATGTAGTTTTCTTCTGATCTGCGCTGTTTCTAACAGCAGTGCTTGACAGCTGTTTGAGCCACAGAG
Source organism: Tetrao urogallus (assembly GCF_951394365.1). Taxonomy (NCBI): domain Eukaryota; kingdom Metazoa; phylum Chordata; class Aves; order Galliformes; family Phasianidae; genus Tetrao; species Tetrao urogallus. The sequence continues at coordinate 3,118,491 of NC_136836.1, read as the reverse complement.
ATTTTTCTGTGCCCCGCAAGCTCCACTGAGCCTTGATCTCACCTTCCCCTCTGCACAGAGCTCTTCCTTCGGAGAGCTATCATAAGGGTTAGTTCATTAACACTTGTAGAAGGCACCTGAAGTGCAAAAGTGTTGATGAGCATTCAGTTTGGGCAGTGCAAAGGAGCTGTCAGCCCAGTTCACCGCTGCCCATGAGACCGTCATCTCCATTTGGAGTTTGCCTCTTGCAGTGTCTGAGTGTGGATGAGGATGCATCTCCCACCCAGTGTCATATGGGCTGACTCTGAAGTTGCAGACAGGCTTCTGTATCTGCCTAAAGCAGCAGAGGGGGAGTTCAATAGAAGATGGGCCTATGAGGTATTAGCTGACCACAATAAAATAGTCCCACTTGGTGGCATGGACGTGCCAGGGAGTTCCGCTGCCCAAAGGCAGAGGAATCAATTCCCTTCTTTCCTCAGTGCTCATTTTAACCACTTGGGTTGATGGAACAAGAAGAGAGAAATGATTTTCTCTCCCAGTTCTGACAGTCCTGCTTTCTTTCCTCCGCGGCATTCATCACACGGGGCTTAGAGAAAAACAAATCAGGCTTTCCTTTTTTTTCCACTCAACGTGTGCTTGTCCGGGTTTTTCTCCCTGTTGGTGAAATGAGTGACGAGATGACACTCACTCCCAAACAGAGGGCAGCTGTTGCTCCAGCAGCATCCCCCCAAAGCCCGTTCCTCAGCAGCACAGCATTCAGCAGCTGCACAGGACCCAGCACCATGCACTGAGCAGGGGCAGAGGCGCAGCGATGCAGCAGCCGCAGTCGTGCCTCGCCAGCTGCACCTTGCCTTGGCAAGTGGCAGCACGCATGTTGAAGCCAATTGCTGGGAAGTGATGGGGTTGTTACACACTGCCACGTCGGCTCATCAGTGCTTTTGTCAGAAAGTGACCTTGGCAGGTATCGAGTGTCTGGCAGCACTAAAAATATCAGCTGTTGCTGTCTGCTAGGTTGCAAAGCCACGGGCGCCCGTGCAGACGCGGGACGTGTGAGCGAGATGAGGCTCTCCAAAGTCCTTCCTCTCCCTTTGGCAAGGCAGCGTCTCTGTTTTCTGAGCTTGTCTGTGAGTGCAGACTTGTTTAAAGATGAAAATCCCCTTTTGGAAGAGGATGGGAGAAACCAATGGTGATGTGATTTCAGCAAATGAGATGTAAAGGGAAAGGTAGAACTAAAGACGGGATGGACAGATGGACCGATACCAGGCTAGGATGGCAGGAGATCTGGAGGGCGAGGGCAACTCCAAAGAGATGAGGTGGCCCAGAGAACTGCAGACAGCTCAGCAGTGGTGTTGGCAGAAGGCTCAGCGGGCTCCCTTGGCTCTGGCGCTTTTTCACACTGACTTCTTCCATTCTGTTCATGTTTCTTTCTATTTCTACACCTGGACTGTGGCCAGAATAAGAAGGGGAGATAGAAAACGTAGTGCTTTTCAATTAAACGAGAAGCACTTTGCCATTGTAAGTGAGCTTATTTAGACATTAAATCAAAATCAAATGCTTGTGCATCAGTGCTACTTACAGTCTGATAATTAATGATGGCTTTCCCTAGCAAAAACTCTTCTGTGTTCTGTCAGCACCACTGTACATCTTTGATCAAAAGCTTTTTAAGTAGTTTCAGAAGCTGGGTCTTTAAAATAAAAATAACACACAGTGGTAATTCTCTGCCCAGGAAATAAATAGGAAAGGCTTGTAACATTTAAGTGTTGGATGTCAGCTAATCAACAATTTCAGCATCTTTGCATGATGGTGAGCTGAGAAATGGGAGAACGAAGGGGCTTTGCAGCTCCTTAGAAACTGGCAATGTGAAGGAATCTTAGAACAGATTATTTTCAGGACCTTTGCTATAACCTAAATGTGGAGAGGGACCTCAGTACTGATGAAAATCAAGCCTGCTTCTTCTTATGGAAATATAAATCATCCCAGTTGCATTTCTCCTTCATACTGCTCAGTCTTGGAAGAGGACAAAAGGAGAAAGGGAGGAAAATTCTATGCATTAAACTGCATACGTTGAACTGTATGCATGAGTCTTTGCTAAGCAGAAGTCTCCAAGGTCACATCTCATCCCCAGAAGGCACCTCTGGAGCTGGGAGCACACCCTGCTCTGTGGGGAGGCACAACGGGCTGCAGGCAGCTCAGAAACCTCGGGCAGGGTCTCCATGCCCACCGTTCCTCAGCTTTCCTAAAGTTAGAATTGGTCTCCATTCCCAGATGGGCTTCCTTTCCTTGCCTTTTTCTGCCTGATCCCTTTGGGAGCACCTCGGAGTTCTCCATCCCTCTGTTTGGTGTCACAGGGATCTCCCGGTCTTCATCTCCAACCCGCCTGCTGCAAGGAGCCTGCCCTCCTCCATCAGCACACTCAGCAGAGCAGACAGCTGCCAAGTGCAGTAATTGGGCCTCACCTCACTTTGCCTCACGCTGCCAGCTGCCGCCACAATTAAGCTGCATTATTACTTTCTAAACTGAGAAACGTTTCCCCTCCTCCCTGTGCTCCCCTCCTCCTTCCCCACCCCCCCATGGTGCACTGTCAGCACATCCCAGGCTCATGGGGAGGCTCGGAGCAGCACCTCCAGATGGATTTAGTGGGCATGGTGGGGGTGGGATGCTCCAACCGTAACGATTCTGTGATTCTGTGAACTCCTAGAAGTCCTTGAGGAAACACATCAGAGCCAGCTGATCCCATTGACTCTGATGATCCCATTGAGCCAGATGATCCCATTCACTCTGTGCAGGGGGAGGTGGGTGGGTGCCCCGTGCCCTCTGCATGCAGCTCACACACCTTGGGACTGTCACTGTGGTAATTAACAGCACTTGTAGGTTTTAGTAAGATTTTACACAGTGTGTCTTCTACGAAATGGTTTCTATTACTTTGAGCAGATAAAAACTGACATGGGTGCGGGATGACTTGGAAAATCAATAAGCAATAAAACTTAGCATGAAAACAAATAAATTATCCCAATCAGAAAAAGCACTGAGAAGCCGTCAAGCTAGTTAGACAGATGAAGTCAAATGTCACTCCCAGAGATGAGCAGTTGTTAGCACAGAGATGCTAGGCTCCGTTTCAGAATGTTTGCTCAACTTCATTCTCTCTTTAGGACGGAGCTTGCTTCCATCTGCCAAACTCAGTCTGAATCAAGCAGAAAGAGACAGAAATCCCATAGAACATCTCATCTTCCTAGAGGGTATCTTCCTTTCAGTTTCTCTTCTGGAATTTAACACACGAGGCGGCTCAGCAGAGCGGCCCTGGCAGTGGGGGGTGTGATGCCACCAGACCTCGTGCTGGTGTGGCCACAGGAGCTCAGCTCAGTGCAGATTTGCAGGGCTGAGCTCAGGGCTGGGGGCTGTCCCAGTCCCCCCACCACGCACACTGCCTGCCCAGTGCACCACGCCACAGCAGCCTCACCCTGCCTGAGCAGGGAAGGGGAAACTGACTTCTACAAGCGATTAACTAATTAAAATGCACTAGAACAATTGCAATTGAGTGTCTGACTATAACCTTCAACTCTGGCTTAATTAGTACATAAACCTTGCTTTACGTCCTGTGCGCAGGGTTGAATTGAATGTGCTGGGAATTATCTGTTCAGTGTAGCGAGGAGGGAACCAACAGCTCACTGCTACCAGTACTCCTTCTCACCTGGCTGGGCTGTGACCATTCACATCTTACAGTGCACTCAATGAGTTTAATGACTTCAGGTCAATAAGGACAGGGCTGGGAGAGCTGTTAGCCTATGTGATTTCATTACACGGAGGAAAAGTATGAATCACTTTCCAGCAGCAGAAGAAATGTATTGGTATTGCCCATAATCATATGTTTTTAGCTAAATTAATCACTGGATCTGGTTTTGGCTCAACAGAGCTACGCCATGCTGCACTTATCCTGATTTGACTCCATGGCTTTACGTGAGCTAAGTGGGCGTTGGTATGGAGAGAGGGAAGAGCAACCCACTGATAACCAATGGGGGCTTTGCAGAGTTGCTGGGTAGGGATGCTCAGTGTCTGGTGTGAAATATTTGGGGCTTGACTTGATATGGATGATGTTCTCCGACTTCGTAGCAAAAGAAAACTGGATAAGAAATCATTCCAGCTGGAACAAAACATTTGCTTCATTTGCTGTTGTTCAGTCAGTTGTTCAATCGTATATAAAGGAACTGAGTGATAAAGTACCATTTCAAAAGAAAAGCATTGAAAGGTTTCAAAATGGGAATTTGAAATGGGGGAAGGAGAGCAGCAAGCTGAAGTGCATGGACTCAGTGACATGGCTCTGACTGACCAGCATGTGAGTGTTAGAACACAAAGCACTGAGCTGCTCTGCTGGAGGAAACCTGGAGTCCTCACCTGGTGAACCCAGGAAGCAGGAGGTTAGAACTTCTCCTTAGTGAATCGAAACGTGATGTTCCAGAGTTCAAAACTTCTCACACACAGAATGGCCTGGTTTGGAAGGGACCCCGAGGATCACGAAGCTCCAACCCCCCCCACCACACGCAGGGTCACCAACCTCCACATTCAATACCAGCCCAGGCTGCCCAGGGCCCCATCCAACCTGGCCTTAAACACCTCCATGGATGGGGTAGATCTTCTCAAGCACTTAAAGGTATTTTAGGGTCAGAATTGACCTTTTCCTTTGCAAATTCCTGGTTGTGGCATTTCTCAATGGGGAAAAGATGAGGTAATTTCCTGGGCAAGCTGTAGCTATTTCTGTACCCTCAGCAGCTCTTTGAACCCCTTCACGTAGCCTCACTTTTCCCCTCCCACACACAGCACTGAGAAATAAATCCTTTGGAAATGGAAATCAGGCTCGGAGTAAACAGATTAGTAATGGTTAGTTGGTAACTCTTTATTAATTAAATGTCCTAAATACATTTAAACCTAGGCATTTAATTTAGATTTATAAGGATAATTTAGATTTATAACAATAGTTATTATACATTAAGTACAATAAATGCCAATTGATTTTTATAGACAATATTTACTCAGGTGTAACTGCACTGTGAAATTTAATTATCTTCCTGCTTTGTTAGGAGGACAGGACTGGGGTTTCATAAGCAGGACCTCATACGAGGGCTGGCAGCGAAGGGAGCTGCTCCCATTAAACACACCTTAGAAAGGCAACCTTTGTCTTGCCCCACGTCTCCCCCAGTCATTTCCATAACTGCAAAGTAAAAAGCTCATCCTGTGCTTTTCAATGGGAAAAGTGATGGGAAATCTTTAGCTTCTTGGTGTGAGCTGTGGGATGCAGCAGCAGCCCAAGGACTGAGAGGTTGGCTGCTAAAGCTCAGCCCCTTCAGCATCCCTTCGGGTAGAAAGAAGTGTAACAGATGCCACAGAGAATTTCCTGTCTGTAGGATGCATTGCTAGGTTTTGTGCCTGGAGAGGAGGAGAACCTAAATCTGATAGCATCACTTGTCATCAGAAGAGCCAGTGTATGGAAAATGATGCCAGGGAATGGGGTGCAGTCACTGGTTATGAACAGAAGAGGACATTTCTGATTTCTGCCTTGGAAAAGCCTGATTCTGGGACTGTTTGTGGGTAAGGAGCCACATCAGTGCGTCTCATGCTGGGAGAAAAGAGAGGTTCTGAAACAGAAAGCGTTAATCCATTTGCTCCAAATGACTTTTAATTTTGCCATTGTTTTCATTAACAGAGTGGAGGAAGAGCAAAAATATAATCATCATGGTGAGGATCATTTGGAATAATAACACTATTTTTGAAAAATCCCATATCTGTTGTTAACAGAAGAAAAGTTGAATTCCTAGAAAACCCTTCGGGGCACAAACCCTCTTCCCTCCCTGTCTCCAGCACTTTGGCCATGCGAGCAGCTTTGTATTTTATTGGCTCCCTCTGCAGTGGGGACCTGCAGCAGGTCAGTGGGATGTGCTCAGTGCAGGAACAGTCTGTGCAGGATCTCTCGCTGTTTCATTTTGCTGAGGTTTCTACAAACATTTCATTCATTTGCAGTTCAGGATGTTTCATGTTCCATAAGCTTCGCTTCGAGATTTGTGGGAGAATGAGACCAGAATTTCAAGCAGAAGCCAATGAGACTCATCTGTGTTCACGTCAGCCCTATAAATCAGCCCAGGCACTCAAACAAGTTCATGAACCTTTGGGAAACTCGGAACAAACCCAGGCTGAATCTCCAGGCTAGATGCACAGTTTTCCTAGTAAATAATTCAGGACATGCAGCTGAGCTGGCAAGATAATGATTTCTAAAGCAAAAATAAGGTAAAGCACTGATATCAGATGGGATAAACACATTTTTAATGCAGTTGTGCTAAAGAATGTGCTGGTGTAATCTCGGAATGTAAATTTGCCTGCTCTGACCACTGTGACTTTCCCCACAGTTTTATTTCTCTTGCACATCACAAATACCAACAGCTCACTGAAATTAGCAGGAATCCCAAGTGCTTGAAAACCTCTGCCAAATCCAGCCTGTGCTGTGTGTTCTGTGTCCTCTTTAATGTGCAATATTGCACATTCTCTGAATGAAGAGCGAATTGGTGCTGTATGGGTTTGTTTCACAGCCCCAGTGCTGCGGGCAGGAGCTGAGCATGGGGAATCCAGCCTGCAAATGGGAGGATCCTTTAGAATCTGTAATTGAAATAATTACTTGGGATATGAGAGTGTGGCGGAGGAGCTCATGCTGTGTGTCCGCTTGGCACTGGTGTGGGTCTGAGAAATTTGGGTTTCACATGGCAGCTGTGCTTGCATGCAGTTGCCCAGTGCGGTGGAGGTCCTGAATTCGTGGCACTGTACTTAAGAAGCACAAAACACTGCAAGCAAGAAGGATTCAGGAGTGCACTGTGCCACTGCACCCAAACTGAGATCCTGGCTAGCACTGTGCAGGGGAGGAGGGCAGGGGCTGGTCAGGCTGGTCAGGCACTCACACCCCCCTGTTTGCACCTGGTCCAGACCAAAGTGCTTCTTTCCCCCTTACATCCTAGGGGCACGTGCAGGAGCCCAAGCCTTGGCCTGGGACAGCTTTCAGCAAGAGCAACGAGCTCCAGCCCAGCTGTATGCTGAGAGCAGTTTACTTCTCCTCTTTGTCCTCTGGGTGCAAATGAGCAAAAACGACACTTGGACAGGGCAGCGAGGTGTTCCTCTTCTGTTGGCATAAAAGAGAATGACCAGACAGAGAAATAAAGGGAGAGAAAAATCTGCTCACACGTGCACACGCAGATATTGTGATGAAAATGAAGATGGTTCTGTTGTGTGAATGTTTCGAGGAGCACAGAGCACTGGGAACATGTTCCAAATGTCAAATGGATTATACTCCAGCGCCCTTATTGTTTCATATAATTCTCATCTAATGTCACCCCTGGCAACAATAATACAAGTCTCAATATTCGCTTTGATGGAGCCTCACTGAATATTTTTAAGCAATGAGGAAATTGCCAGGGGGAGTGAGAGAAGGAGGGGCAGGCGGGATGGGGACAGCACCCAGCACGAGGGTGACAAAACAGATCCCCAAATTAAATCCATCAGGAAGATTGAGTTTGCAATTTCAGGGTCTCTGACGCCCGCGCTGCTGCGGCTCGGCGAGGCTCGCGTTTGAGTCTTAATCATGAGGTTTGTCTCCATCGGAATACAATTAGGGAGCCTGAGCTTGAAGCAAACGGATCGGAGGAGCGGAGTGAAGGCAAACACAGTAACACAAAGAGGGACAAATCTTCGTCATTTTGCCAGGCTGAACGGAGCTGTCGCATTACAAGGTCAGGCCGAAGCGAGCTGATTTTGCAGGAAGGAGGGATGAAATGACTACAAAGGTGGAAAGTGCAGAGAGGCAGCACTGGCTCATCCTCCGTTATTTGATTGCTCTTCTGACCCCACAGGTTTTCATAAAGTTGATTAACAGATCCAGGAGCCGTGCTGCTTCCCATCCTCCTTCCAGGCGGGCTGAGAAAACAGGAGCAGCAGCACTGAGAGGCTGCTGATAAACATGCAAATGGGGTTCAGTCTGCCAGGAGCTGCACACCAAGTGGAACCTCAGCTGGGCGGCTCCTGGAACCACAGATGGGATCAGGACAACTGCATCCTTCCCATCCACCCGGCGCAGGGCAGTGAGCCCTCTCCTGGGGCAGGACCTGCAAGAGTAAGCAGGAATTAGGAGCGTTCGAGCTGCGTTCAGTTCAGGCTTTAATCTGCAGAGCATGAAGAAATTCTCATTAAAGTCAGTCACCAAAGTTTATGTCCATTTGACCTGTAGAAAGGTTAGTTCAAAACAAAATCTTCGTGTGGGAAGAATGGAAAACACTTCAAAGCAGCTAAATCAGAGGAAGATGCTTAGCCTTTTAATTTAATTCTCCGAGGAGTCTTCTAGCATGGATACAGCAGTCTGTTCCAAATTGGTGCTGTCATTCCAGACACACAGACCTGGGAATGGACAATTCAGGGCCCATAATATTTATAGTCTCAGTGTGTGGCCTCTCTTCTGTGTCCTGCTGTCTACTCTGATTGCACGGTGTTTGTCTTACTCCAAGAGCCATCATATGTGACGCAGACATAATGTTTCCCTTCTTATTTCTCCTTTAAATTATAGGAGTTTCACTGAGCTCTATGATTTGTGCAGGCAGTATTACAGGCATCAATCACAGCTTGCCTTTTCCCTTCCATCTCTAATGGCACAAGGTTCTTCCTTCAGTGCTCACGGTCCCACACAGACCTAGTGTGAGTTAAAAGCTATCAGCTGGGGAGGGGCTGGAAGGGCAGAGCAGTGTTCATTCTTAGAGGTCAGACAGGTGAGCAAAAAGCAAAATACTGTCAGCTTGTGCAGCCATGATCTGAACATCACTTTTTATGGTTATCTGCTCCTGTTTCATGACAGGGATTCAGGAGATGGGCGGGCTGTGCACAGCTCCCAATTCCTGCTCATCAGATCCCTTTATTCCCTCTCCTTGGTTACAGAGCTGGGACCAAGCTTCTCCCTGGCCATTACCAGCCTGAAGTATATTTTATATAGGATCTCTGCAGTGAGAGGAGGTGTAGACAGAGCCTGCACAACCTGCTTGGATACCACGTTACCAACAGGTAGTGAGATAAATCCCACTTTACACTCCCTCTTCAGCTGGTGAAAACAGAAGGGCGCCCTGCAGAAGTCACCTTCAGTCCCCAAATAGTCTCATGCTGACTGAAGATCCCCATCTCTTGCTGTTGGCTGCAAAGTATCTTAATATAGCTGCTCAGTGAGGTACTTGCATCCAAGAGTGAGCACCCAAGAGCATGCATGCTCTGTGGGCTGTACCAAGCAAAAAAACTTTACATTTAAGCTAAGGGGCCCCTAAAAAGTATCAGAGCAGCCACTTTCATAAATGTGTACCGTCATAAACACGTACCAGAACAGACTAAGGGAGATTTAGGGTATATAAAGAGTAGAGTCTTTAGAAGACACGCTGCCTTACTCTCCCTGCTGAAATTCTGCTGTTGGCTTTGGCTCATTTTCAGCTCTTGAGAGCTGACCAGACGCTGTCAGAATTGTCCCCTTCGTGAGGAACAACAGAAGATGGTTTTGTAATCCATGGCCCTGAGAAGATGGTCTTGCTTACAGTAACCCATGGCCTTGAGGGCTGTCCTTTTGGTGCCCTTCCTCCTCTCATCCCAACGAAATGCAATAATAGCCAGCCACCTGCAACTTGCTTTTGTACTGCTGGTGTTTGGTATTCTCTCTGCTACTGCCTGAGGGTATGTGCCAATCTGTTAATACATATATAAATATTATCCTTATTAATCCCTCGGAGAAAAATAGTATCAACAAAACTTATTATTATTTCCTATGCGGCTGACTGAGTAATGTGAACCAGATGATGTTTATGTTTAAGAAATGAAAATGCCAATAAAAAAGTAATTTTAAATAAGTCACCTCTTGGTATTTTCCTCTACCAAATGGAGGAATAACAGAGACATGCTACATCTGCGTGTTAAAATTCAGCAAAAACAAATGGTCTTTATTGCAGCAGTCACAGTGGTTACAGCCATGATGGCCCCACTGCAGGGCTGCACTCTAATTTTTAGTACATTCCTAAATGTTCAGCACCTCTGTGGGAAGTGCTTAATAAATTAAGAGTTTGTGAATGCTTCTGGGCAGAGTGCAGAGCTGCCAGGTCTCAGTTGTGCCCTTCAGAGTGCAGAGCTGGGAAGACAGGTCTGCTGCTGGGAAAAGCTGGTGTAACACTTTGTGCTCGGTAAGGCCAAGCTTCTTTACATGGATGTACGTAGTTCTGGAGCTCATTCATCCATACCAACAGCACAAGATGAAAGAAAGAGGGAAAAATCAGTAAAATCACACTTCTCCAAATAGGACAAAAGGAGCACTGCAGCTGTAGGAATGGCCCTCTGCATTCAGGCAGTGAGGGAACCCACGGCAAATACCATTGGTGGATGATTCTGTTCTGCAAGGAGACATATTTATCTGATGCTTATTAGAGAGTGTGTATCTGACCAGATGTGAAGCTCAGAAAACTCTTTCCAATTTCCTGCTTCCATATGTCCATTGCTTCCCAAAGTTTTCATCTTCCAGGCTGTAATTATTACTGATTGATCCTTTTCATTAAATGATTTCTTGTTTTTTTGTTTGTTTTGAGTCTTTGAATTCCGTAAGCGAAATTCTTTTTTTTTTTTTGCCATTTTTAGTTCCAATTATCAACGAAAGAACCATCAAGAGCTAAAAAAACGGAACGGCCAAATTACAAACCAACGATGCCCATCATCTTCCAGAAATGAGAATAATCAGGCTACTTTTCTAACATGATGAAAATAGAGCTCTCCATTGCAAGTGGATCGTGTTGCATCTGTCAGACTTCGGCCCTGTCTGTGATTACGAGCTGGCTATCGTCCACTTCCAATTGCCTTGCACCTCTCTCAATAGCTGAGGTTTCTCCTCGAGCTCCAGCCTGGCCTATTGTGTGATCAGATGGGCCTCTCAGCTTGCTTGAAAATGCAATCAATTGTCTAGTCTTTCTGGCTGTGAAAATAATAATAATGTTTAAAAAACTGCTTCTTAAAGAGAGAGAGTCAGACAGCAAGATGCTAGTATGAATTTCTCTTTCTGCAGTATATCTGCTCATGTCTCTCCACCTCTCTAGCTGATCGTCTATCTGTCTTTCTAAAAATAATAGATGTTTTTAAAAAATAGTTTAAAAAAGGTGACAGTCATTCAGCAGAAGGCATTATAGCCCATAAATTTCATTCAGGCCTTTATGTGAGGGCCAGAAAGGGCTTAGCTTTAGTGCTGGCTTCTGAAAGAGCTGACTTTCTTCCAATAAGAGCCCAAGTGGGAAGTGAAGGGCTCAGCTGGGTGAACCTGGGATAGACGAACCTGGGTACCATGCTAATGGAGCTGAGCATCTCCAGATCAGGCTCCATCCAGAGGATGAAGGTTTAGCAGACATGGTGGTGATTTAGTGGGTAGGTAGTGACTGACTGATGATCTCAGAGGTCTTTTCCAACCTTAACAATTCTATGATTCCATGGTTGTATGGAAACTCCTGAATCACGGCCTGAACTTCTGTTTGACCACCTCTCCTAGACCCCATTTAAGAGCTGACTATCACTGGGAAAGGATTTGTTTTGGAGATTGTTCCTTTCGGATTCTTCTCAGCGAGCCCAGAACAAGGGTAAGCTTTCCATCCATTCTTTTTTTATCATGACAACCTGTTTAGCCTAACTTGCTTGTATATTTCTTAATTGTAACATCCCTGTATTCATTGATTATACAGTGGTGTACATCTCTGCTCTTCCTCCCCATGCCTCATCCTCCCCATGCAGCTCCACAGCCCAGGGCCAGAGCAGCAGGGTTAGAAAAGTTTTCTTCCCCCTTCGAAATAACAAAAGCTTCTCAGGCAGGCACACATCTCCAACATGCAGCGGATGGAACAATTAAAAAAGTGATAACAGCTCTATCTTGGTTCTGAACACTCCAGTAGAGTGAGGAGATAAACCCCCGTTCATTCAAAGTCATTAACGGCTCAGCAATTTCAGTGCCATTTCCCATCGAAATGTATGAATTTTTAATCCTTTAATTGCATGCTATCCTAAACACCACGCGTGCTTCCTTCTTATTTATCCGCTTGCTTTTGTTGTAAGAGGTAAATATGTTTCTGAGCTGGCTTTTCTTGGGAAGAACCCATTGTGATCTGTCTGCGGGCAGGCAGTGCAGCCTCTGGTGGGCTCTGATGGGGTGGGCTGAGATCCTGGATGGGCACAAGGCTGGGGGGAAAGCAGAGCTTTTCTTCCCAGCCCCTGAACTGGCTTTCATGATAACAGGAAAATTAATTACTAGGGAGATTACTGAAAGGAATATTCTGCTGATTGTGTTTATTTGAGGCATCTGTTTGGTTTTGTTTCTGAAGAAACTCCTGTGTTTTGCTCTTGGAGCTCTGAATGGCCGGTGCTACGGCAATTGTTGAAATAAATAGGCGTTCATTTCTGACCTCAGGAATGTTTGTGGAGCTTTGTCTGCTCTGAGCAGGGCTTTTAGGAGACTGAACACAACGGCTCATGCCAAGATTGAGATCACGTCTTCTCAACGACTGGGGAGACTGGAGACAGGGATTAACTCTAGATTATGAGCTTCATAATTATAACAGGGGCTCATTTAACGGAAATAATCAACAGAACAAACTACTTCTAAAGCATCTGATACTTGTTGGGAGGAAAAGGGAGGTAATTTTTCTTGTCATGAAGGATCTATCAGCAGTTCATGGTGACAATTACAATATTTATTTGCCTTCAGTAACTTTCCTGTTGTGGATGGGTTTGTTTCTTGCCTGTGGAATAAGAGTAAATAATCTGTGAAATTCCTGCAGGTTTTGTCTGACACTCCATTGCTCTCCCTTTTGCATTTTTACCTGCACTTCTACAAATTTAGTATGTCGAGCTCTAAATGAGGACCCTGATGGTCTTCACTCGCCTTGCACTTTGCTGCAAATTGGTGACATAAATTTCAAGCCAACGAATAATGTGGGCAATGGAGTTGAAGGGCAGAAGATATCACAGGAATTACTGAGCTGATTTCCTCCATAGCTCAGGTCACACATGGAGTAATTCCTAAGCTGGAGGACATTAGTCTTCCCATTATGCAAGGCGTATTGGTTCAAAAGTTCAACTGTTTGGCAAAATTCACATGGTACCCTTGTGCTCTGAGCAAGGAGGGAGCATATATTTGGGTCTCAGAAGATGCCTGTGAACTGAAACGTGTGTCATAAATCTGAGCTTTTTGCCACTGTACTTGAGCCAGATTTCTGCGGATGTTTAGAAGGGTTTGAAATGCCCATGGAAGAGATAAGGCTGGGGGCAAAGGGGTGCTGATCTTCTTGCAGATGGGAAAGCGTGTTGCCTCTCAGAGCTTTGTTGGAGTTGTGATGGATTTGTGAATCCCAGCATCGCTATCATGTATGTCACCTTCATATGTTCTTTGACCCAACAGGACTTGAAAAGTACCGGAATGCTCAGACATACACATCCTGATCTAATTATGCAGATTCAGACAATCTGCTGGGAATTGAGATCGGGGTTTGAGTGCAGTGCAGCACAGGTCTGAAAGCAAACATGGCTGTGAGGTGCTGGTACTCTCCTGGCTCAGAACTTTAATGGCTGAAATCAGCACAGAGCCACCTGTTATGTGTTCTGAGCAGGACTGGCCCCTAACTGAGGTCTGAACCTACTAATGTTTAGAGTTTTTCAGTACCACGAAGCCAAGCCAAATCAGTCCTGAGGTCTCCTTGCTAACACAGATGATATTTTGTAAACTTCTCACCGATTCAAAATGTTAAATGCGGTAAAGTAAATGTTTTCTTAAGCAAGCTATTTGCAAGTCAGGACCAACTGCATGCTTCACGCTGGCTAATATCCAGCATGACATGGCTGAGCAGGTGTACAGATATTAATGTCTTTGTATTAGGACCTGCAGTAAACACGATTCCAGCAATATCACAGGGACCAATTGGCTATTAAGCTAGAGGCTAAATTTGTTGGTTTTTATTTTCTAATGTCGCAATAAATCTTTGTTTTCTACAAAGCCTAGGAAAATGTTAAATCAAATCCCCTTCTTCTCTCCCCCCCCACCCCTCCTTAGTTATTGATTGAGAGTATTATATATCAACTAACCACAAGGAGAGCATGCCATAACTCTGATTGATCGCCCGTATATTTCTGGCACTAGTTCTGTGACAAGTGCATGCTTTGCTGGCCACCCTTGTCTGTGCTTTATGGCACTGGCCTTCTCCCCTGGCCGATTCATAGATTAAATGATGGGAGCAGCATGATGCATGAGGTCTTTCGAGGTGACCTTCTGCCCAGGGAGCTGGGTACCTTGCTGCATAGGAAAGACAAACACTTCCCCCTCTCCCAAAATAACGTTCATCTATGCAAAAAAACCTGCTCATGAAAACAGAAGGAAAGGAGGTAGAGGGGAGAGCAAGACTGAGAGGCAAAGAAAAGCTGCTAAGCTCAGAATAGGATCGGTGATCTTCATGTGATTTCACCTCCAGGGTCACAGCAGTCTCTGCGCAAACACCAGGTGCAACAAAATCTTGTGTTTGTTACCAAAATGCAACAGACTCGCTGGCTGCATCGTGCAGCCCTTCCCTGCTGCCCAGTCCTACAGCCCACACAAGGGAGTTGTGATCTCTTTGCTCTTTGGCTCTGAGTCTTTGCTTCTCTGTTTCTTTTGCACGGAGGACCTGAGCCCTCCTGGTGCGTTTCAGATCCTTGTTGATGGCAGAGAATCATTTCTCACACGTGGTTAATTTTGCCATATTAACTAACAGAAGGAAAATGCTGTTATGAATATAACATAATTCAGAATCATCCCTTAGCAGATTTTACTTTGGTGGGATAAATTTATCCCTGTCAGATTTTAAGAGCTGTCCACTGCTGATTCCTAATGAGGCAAACCAGCTCTGGATAACAATAATTTCTACAAATCTGCTTATCTGGGCTAAGTGTTTATCCCTTTAGCTGGATACCTCTTGATCCAGAATCATTGTTATAAAACATACGCAGGGAGTGTCTGCAACAAGCATGTAATTGAAAAGCATTTGCTTGCTTAGTTGTTCAGTGCTCAGTAGAAAACCAAGAACAGGAATTGAAGTGCCTGTTGCCAATCCTCTTCTCCAGTGTAGCACATGGGAGGCTTTAAAATAATGCCTTCAAATAACCAGCTTGGGGGACTGGATGAGACCAGTGGAACACCAGCAGTGTGTATGAGGTGACAGGACTTGTGGCTGTGTGCTTGGAACACTGAACCAAAGAGAAGTTGTCAGAGCTCAGAAGAACATGGGAGCAAACAGAGACCCTGAAAGAGAAGCTGAAGGAACGTTACTGTGAGGAAGAAATACTTGGGTTAAATGGCTGTCGAAGAGGAAGGAGGAAAAATGCTGACTGTGGTCTGTAATTAATCTGTCGGGGTTGGCTTAAAAAGCTTCTTGCTTAAATGGAAATGTATGGAGTGAAAGGGTAGATCAGACATATATCTCAGATTATAGTTTTTGGCCCACAGCATCATAGAAACTCATTTCAAGGTAGATGCAGTGAAGGAAAATAAAATGGAACACTGAAAGTACAACCTGTTAGTGGTGATAGGTGAAAACCATTGTGGCAGTCCTAAAGGAGACAGCCAGGGATTATTTTGCCAAAATGTCCATTTTGTCTGTTAATTTAAAGCTCATGCACTAGGTGAGCTCTCAGGGCCCTTTTTAGATCCTCAGCACAATACTTGTAAAAATCCGAGACAAAAATATTGCAGTTTTCACTGAGGCTCACCAGCAAGGAGTGGTGCTGGAGGAACCAGCTCAGTGCATCACTATGGGCAGCTTCCTCTCTGTGGGATGGGGATTCCAGCGTCACCCATCAGGCTGGGGACAGAACAGCTAAAGAAGAGCATTTCACTGAAAAATGGGACTCCTGGAGTGCTGAGAAATGCCACAGGCCAGTGCTGCTGTCCTTGTGTGACTGTAGGATGGCCCACTTGGGCATCCCAATATGCTGGTCACTGAGAACATGATGGGACGTGAAGTGGCAGATGGCCCCTTATTTCCCATTATTTCAGGTAGACTGGACCTGTGTTATTTACAGCTCCAAAAACCAGCAGCAAAACTCTGGCTCTCATTCATGTGTGTCACTTGGCAATTTGTCTGCAGTGGATATTGCTTCAGTAGCATTCGAATAAACAAATTAAGGGAGGGGAAAGCAACAAATGCAGCTTAAGACTAATTCCCCTCCACCCACCGAATCACTGAGGGCCTTTAAGAGTGTTCAAAGCCAAATTACACTTCAGTGCATAGGATTTAATTTGCATCTGCCAACTGCAGAAGGGGGATTTAGTTGGGTAGGGCATTTGCATTCCATAAAAGGAGTTGATCTCTAATTAAACTAATATCATGTTTGAATTTGCAGAATGATAACTAGGAAGACAAAACACGCAGGTCTCAGCAAGAGAAAGGAGCAGGATCAGGGCAGGGGAGGAGAATGTCTTTAGTCTGAAATGCCAAACACAAACAAATGTATTTCATGGTGTCAGAGGTCTGGGCACCATTTGTGCAGGTGTTGCTCAGAAGAGGCCCAGGAGCTTGGCAAGGTCCAACCTCTTTCCTGGTGAAATTAAAAGTTAGTTCACATTAGTTCTGTACGCTCAAACCTTTCTTTGCATGTGAAGATGACTATTTTTAATGTTCAGCCTTATGAGGACACAGCTGGGTATGTCACCCCAATTGTAGCCACACCAGTTCAGCAAGAAGAATGCGAGGGCTTACAATTCATGAAGTCGGAAAGAGCCCATGTTTGTCTGCATAGCAGCCCAGATCCACCCACAAGATGATGCTGAGTGGTCCTGACAGCCTCTGAGCAAGTACAGGAAGAAAACATATCATCCAGCTAAGCAAAGATCCATTTAAATTTTTTTTCTTTGGTTATGCTGAATCAATATTTATTTTCCAACTCCTGAACGCATGGAGGAAATTCTTTCAGGGCAGCTCAGGCCACCAGAGACAGAAGTATTTCTTACCTGCCATCAAACATTCAGGAAAATCAGTAAACTGTGGCAATTATTTTCACAGATCAATAGATTTTAAGGCCAGATAGGAGCACAATTGCAGCCATCAGCTCTGATTTCCTGCTGTAGAAATCACAGAGTGATTCCCTTTCTGAGCCCAACACCGCGTGCTTGAACCAGAATGCATCTTCTAGTAAGACATCAGCCTATCTTGATTGAAAGACAGCAGCTGACGAGGAAAGAACACCATCCATCAGTGAGACCTCTCATGATAAATTACCCTCCTTCTTAAAACATTGCTCTTTATTTCCTCCTTAAATTCTTCCAATCTTCATCCCCAAACTACTGACGGCAGGCTGATGGGGAGGTGAGCTCCTCAGACCAGATATGCATCTGACAGAGGCCATCCTTGCTCTGCAGCTTACTTTGGGCTCTGATCAAATCACAGTGTATTCTTTGCTGCAACATGCAAGTCCCTTCTCAGGACATGTTCCACTTAAGCTGATGTCTTCCCTCTGACAACACAGCTGGAGAAGACGGAAATCTCCTTTAGGACAGCATCAGAAGAAGAGTTGGGTTGTGATACAGCCATGCCTTGTACAGAACAGCTCAGGGTGGTTTCCTGGACCAGCATTTGCCCATGGCCAGTGATTGCTGTGCCCCTCATGTACACATCAACCTCTGTTGTGGAGTCACAGAGCCACAGCACAGCCCATGGAAGGGACCTGGGAAGATCATCAGGTCCATGGGGTGGGGAGCCTGGATGAGATGCCCAGCACTGCTATCCATTTGCATCTTAAGAGCCCCAAGGATGGGGATTCCACCATGACCCTGTGGCTCCTGGTGAAGAGACAGACTCCATCCTCCTTTAAATCCTGGAATACTGTCATTAAATCCCCCCTGCAAAACCTCTTACGGGCTGAAAAGCCCTCACTCTTTCAGTCTTCCTCCATAGGACAGGTTCTCCAGTCCTTTGGTCGAGGTCACGGCCCTCCCTGGGACCCTAATCACATATCCACAGCTCCACATGGGCTCACTCACAGCAGAGGTGCAGGGGCAGGAGCTGAAGTCTTTGGTCAAACAGTGTCTGTCTGTCTGTCTGTCTGTCTGGGGAGCCAGCCTGGCATGAGGTCTGCAGGGCTTTTCATTGTCAGCCCAGACTCCAGCTGCCTGCTCCATGCTGCTTCCCCCAGGACACAGCTGACAGCACCATCAGCAGAGCAGCCCCTCCAGGCTCAGGGGGAAATCCCAGCCGCATTAAAAGCAAGGAGCTCTGTTTTTATCTCTGATGGGACCGACGTTTTGCTTGGAAACTTTAGAGATGAGAATATTCATAGCCCTGTTATGCATGCTGCACATAAGAACTCGGGTTTGTAATGGAAAACAGAGCTCCAGAGCACTTCTTTTACATAGCTAATTTTAATATCATTTTTTATTTATTTTGCAGTGAAGTGCATCTGCCTTACAATACTTACCCAAGTAAATATCCCATTTCACCTCTCTCCCAGGAAACAGATGTACACAGATCAAACCAAGAAAGACGACTGCTTGTTTTCTTCCCTTGTGGTTCAATCCTGTGCATATGCCACAGTGTGTGGCATTTTCCACTCCTCAAAGGCA
Organism: Tetrao urogallus; assembly: GCF_951394365.1. Lineage (NCBI taxonomy): Eukaryota > Metazoa > Chordata > Aves > Galliformes > Phasianidae > Tetrao > Tetrao urogallus. The sequence continues at coordinate 3,099,860 of NC_136836.1, read as the reverse complement.
GAAAACACACATGACATTAAAGCTTGCTTTCCCAGAAGTTAGTGTTTTTTCAGATGAAAGCACCCAACTAAATGTCCATATCCTTTGGACAGAAATAAAACAGGTAACTTTTCAAGCTAATGAGGTATCTGTGGTCAAGTTCTGATCCCTGTTACAGCGTTACACACCTGTGTTGACTTCCTGCAGGAGATAAAAGCCCCTGCTTTATCTGATGGGTAAAATAAATTCTCTCATGACATCAGCCCGTTTTTTTCTAAACTCCCTCAGTAATTCAAGCCCCCACATCTCTTGGGATGCTCGTTTCCTGAGCTGCTGGAAGCAGCAGCACAGTGCTGTGGTTGTGGAGCTGCTCCCAAGTGCATGCCAGCAGTGGTGAGAGTTGGTCCCATCTCCCAGCTGTGCCTCTGGGCAGCGAGAGGGGCTGAGTGCCTGGGAAAGATGGATTCCCTTCTATCAGCTCTGAGCAAAAAGCAGAGCAGGACAGCTAGAGCTTTTGGACTATCTTGAAGAAACCATGCAGAGCATTGCTTCCCCCAAAGACAAATCTTGCACAGGCCCCTGTGCTTTGGGCTCGCGACTCAAACCTGCGGCAGAGACTAAAATGAAAAGTGTCACCCAGCACAGAGCAACACGGAGCAGAGATGCCTTCCTTTGCTTTTTCCTCCTTGAAACAGCATATGGGGAGACAGCAGAAGGGGAGGGAAGGCTGTGCTGTTACAGAGCTGCAGGGCAATCAGCCTCAGGAATGGTGGCTTCCTTTATATATATATATTTATGTATGCATATATATATATATATAACATAAGAGAATTGTAATCATAGCTCAGTGAGCCTTCAAAACTGTCAAAATGCACAGAATTCCTCATGAGGAGGGGAGAAAAAAAAGGCAGCTTGTCAACATGCTTTGCATGCTGAGGCTGGTGTTCCAGCAGGCTGCTGGCTGCTGTAGGAGATTATAAAGTCAGTTTGGTTTCGCAGCGGGATGCAGGGGGAAGTGGAGGGGAAATATCTACCTGTGCAATCCCAATTAACATAAATTTGCAGGTCCTGCTCTCCAGGAACAAACAAACAAACAGTATTGGTGGGAATAAAGGGCAGCATGGGGGCAGATTGGTTCTTTTTTGCCACTGGAACTGGGAAGGTGCAAACGTTGGCAGTGTCTTGGGGAAGGGAGAAGTGGAGTTGGGCAGAGAGATGCCTCCAGGCCTCTCGTGGTCCATGGGACGTGTGTGGGGTTTCCTTTGAGCTCCCTGGTTCAGCCCCGAGCATGAGGAGGAACCTCTCCAGGGTGAGCTTCACCCCACCTGAAACTCCTGGCTTCTACTGTGGTCAGGAGGAAGCAAGGTGACATGGTGACTGTCCTGTGCCAGATGGCAGAAGAAGCTTCTCATTCAGCCTTGGGCTATTTGAGGGCTATTTGAGTACCTGTAGCTCCAGCTGTCGGCAGGAGGAGGCACCAGGCACATCAGGATCTATTCAGGATATTCAGAATAGAACACCCAGCATCTGTTTGCATCTTCAGGTGCCTCGGCACCTTGACAAACCTTGTCTTTCCTCACCAGGAAGTGGAGGCAGTGGCACTGCCGTCCATCAGAGCAAGGCTGGGCTCACAAGTCTGTGATAGCTGCAAGGCATGATGGCAGCACATTCCTGGGAAGTGTGAGCTGAGGGGGTGCTGACACCTGCAAACACCTGCCCAGATGTTTTAAGTGAAAGGGAAGCAAGCAGGAGCTGTGATAAGGGGTGGCTTTTTGGACAGGCTCATTACTTGCATTCTGCCTTTTGCAAAACCAGGGCTTGAGATAGGAGCTAAGGAGCAAAGCCTGGAGGGTTTGTGAAAATAGACATTTCTAGTCTGGCAGGCTGAAATCGGTTCATATTCAGTCCCTAAAAACTCCTAAAATATGCAGACAGATGGCCTCACACCAGCCTTCTCTCTGAAGGAACAAAATCCTACATATCTCATTTTCTGTAATATCCTCTTCCTATGCTGTTCTGACCCCCACCTCTTTACCCCATTAAAATCTGTGGCTTTCAGTAGCTTCATAGACAGAACACAAGAAATCAGGAACAACTGATACAGTGCTTTGGCTCCTATCCTCAAATGGAGACCTCAGCAGCACTTTATTGATTTACAAGCAGCAGGATCAGGTCTCTTTTTCATGCGTAAAATACAGAAATTGCTGCTTTCACTACAGCTTGTGTTATCTCCAATTAGCTGCACTGACATGATTTGTTCTCCCATAGTCTTTGTTGCATAACTAATCATAGCCAATAAATATAAACACAAAAAATAATTAGCCTAAATTGTCTAGACGTACGTGCCAAGCACATCCATTTAAACATGAAGAGGACATGCAGATTTCCTGAGATTATAACATTTTATTTCAGTTTATTCCAGTCTGCGGAGCTTTGGGTAAAGTAGGGGATGGAGGTGCACGTGAAGGGCTGTAGCTATAGTGATGTACATCCAAATAAACCCTATCTGCTCTCCAGGTAATTCAGTGTTTAATTCAGCGTCAGTTCTGTTTATCACTTCGTTCCAGGCGATCCCAGCATTTTGACATTCCCAGAGCATATGTCTGAGTATTAATGAAATATTGAAAGAAGTCCCCAATAAGAGCTTCCACTAGGAAGGGGGGAAAGATGAGCAGAACCCCTGCTGCTGCTTCTTGTTCTTAATAGCAGTAACGATGCCACCCCAAGGACTGGTTTGCTGGCGCTAACTTAATAGCGGTAATTGATGGGGATGGAATATCATTGCTGTGAGCTACTTGAAAGCAAAGCTGAGACGGGCTGTCTGGGGAGGACAGGAAGCACAGTGACACACTGGTGGTTCCCAGGTGGTGCCAGGTGACCCAGCAGCTCCCCGTGGCTTGGGCAGAAGAGGTGCCTGCGTGCTCCATCAGCTCTCAGTGCCATCCGGATGCGTGCAGCTTTGCCTTTATCAGACACGTTAGCAGGATCAGTGCTGGGCTGTCACAGCTGCTGTGAATCTAGAGGGTTTTTTTCTTTTGCTGTTCTCTTCTGGGCAATTCTTGTCACCACCAGTTGATGGAAAAGTGTATTTATTACCTAGAAGTTTCCAGGCTGCTCTTCTCGCCTACTGGAGCACAAGGCTACCCAGCCACAAAATCTATATGAAGCATGGCCAGCACTTACAGTGCAGTCACAGCTTTTATTTAAAATCGAAGCAGGCTATTTCTGCCTTTGCACTGATAGCCTGAAAATGTGAACAACTTTACAGGCAGCTGAAACTCTGAGACAGGAGGCTGAGAGCCCTCTGTGTGTGACCTCAGCAGCTCTCCTGGCATTTCAGCAGCTCTGTTGACTCAGAAGGAGGACACAAACTTTTTGAATGGGAGAGATTGGTCATGCTGCTGTTTTCTGCACGAGGGCTGTCCTTTCAAGTTTAATTTTTAAATCTGCTGGGTTGGTGCTTATTGTGTCCCACATCACTGTCTATATTGCATTTGCTTTATTTCCCTGGGGCTGAGCTTTGCTTGCACCGTGTCCCTCCGTGTGAAAAACAGAGCAGGAGCTGGTTGTTGGGTAGCTGTGCTTTCTGCTGGTGAGGTGAGGGCCACTTAATAATCCCCCCCCCCAGGCTTTCCAACACTGCATGTAATGCACACTGATGTCTGTAAATCCGAATGCTTCTCCAAAGTGTGCAGACTCTGACTCTAACAAGTGGGATTGGGAATCTCAGGGGAAGGAGCCATCCTCATTTACTCCTCGTGATGCAAACTGAGAAGTGAAAGGAAGCATAAGGAGGCTTGGCCATGAGCCTGTCAGCAAAGATTGTTCCAAACCTCCTTCAGATCAACCTCAGCTGCTGATTATGTTAGCAGTGGGTTGTATGCAAGGGCTGTGTGAGGATGGGGATGCTGGGGTTGGCAGGTCCACCACGTGCTCTATTCTGCAAGATATTCCCAGCGAGACTTAAGAGAAGTTTTAGCAACATCCAGCAATTAATGGAAAGCTTTCGATGGGTTTCAGGCATGTGCTCTGTGCTGATCCAGTTGAGAGAAAGGGTTCTTCATCAGCAGAGATCTCCCCAGACCTGCAGCACATTGCTGTGCTCAGGCACATTCATCATCGAGGCAAAGCTGTAGGTTTGTGGGAAGCTCAGGGCCTGATTATTTATGTCACGCTTAAAAGTTGGAGTTTTCTCATGCAGAATTGAAGCATTGCACAAATATGCCAATTTACACATCATTTTCTATGGGAAGCTGAATGGTTTCATTTCAGCGGTCTCGTTTCATTTCAGTTGTGTCCTAAATCTGTTGTTTCAAGACAGTAAATCCGTAGGTTTTCTATATTATTGTTATGCTTCATTTCTTTTGATCAATTTTATTACATCATAATTCACATTGTCTCACGGTACAGATTTCATATCGCAATGTTTAGGATTGTCTAAACAACATTTCTACCTCTTCGGAATGATAAGTTCTGAAATTAGGGAGCTCGGATGATGCAGCCACATTGAAACAACCACCGTGCAGCGTCCAATGGAGCAAATGTTCACAATTCCTGCTGTACCATTCTTTATTATGGTTGTCATTATTACTACAGCTGTGTTTTGTTATTTTTTTTTTTTTTCTTTCTGAACCAGAATGAAGTTTCAAAGGGAAGTGGTAACGTTTAAAAAGAATGGCAGTCTCCTTTTCAAGCCCCATCGCTGTCTCACAGTGTCCCTGGGATTAGCAGGGAAGCAGTTTCCTTCCGGTATCAGTTTGTGAATGACTCCTTGGGATCTCACCACACATTCCCCTTTCCCCAGATATCAGCCTGCTCACACGTGGGTGTCTGATGATGCCATTTCCAAGGTGAAATTGCAGGTTTTGACAGCACTCTTTTTGCTGTAGGAACTTGGTTTTCCGCAGCGTTACCATCTGCTGCTCAGAAGGTGGGTGAGCCATCCTCGGGCACAGCGAGAGCTCAGGCAGATTTTTGGTCTCAAGGCTGAGATTTTGGAGGATGCAGAAGCGTGTCCTATCAATGGGAAGTCCCATGGGCAGACAGGGAGCCCTGCAGGCTGCACCCCACACTCTTTGGTAGCGCTGGAGCACAGCTTATTCGTGTAAGAATGTTGTGCTCTCAGATTGCAAGTCCTTCAGATTATGGGCTGAGTTAACAACATGAAGTCGTCAGAGCTTTTGAGATTTCATATTAGCAACTTGCATGCAAATACATGCAAATAAATGCAAATAGACAGACACTTCTTGCAGCCCAGGTTATTAAAGGAGCTGCTGCTCATAAGAGGATTTTCATAATAAGGATCCCACAACATCCATTAAAACACAGTTTACTGTAAATTACACTAAATACAGGGTTGTTATCCTTGACAGAGCTTTGCAGAAGGAAGGAGCAGGAGTGACGCTGCTTCTCCCCACCTCATCTCCCATCTCCTCTCCATGTCTCGAAGTCTCTTGCAGTAGGCCAGACTGTAATTAATTGTCCTTAATGCCCCACTGGGCACTGTGAGATGATTTTAAGAGCCAGTGTGGTCCAGCTGCCTTATCAGACCTGTGCCATGGGTCTGTGATGGCACTGCGTCTGCTCGGCAGCTCTTGGCTGCTATCAGCACCAGTGTGCTGCTGGCACTTCCCAGGGCTCGTCCATGAGCTCCATCAGTAAGAAGGTTATTTCCATCCTTCAGTGCAACAGCACAACAGATTGAAGGGACAGGATGCCACAGCTCCAGTAGCAGTCAGAAGTATTTGAATGCTGGCTTTGTGCTTGCAAGTCACAGAATCACAGAATGGCCAGGGTTGGAATGGACCTTAAGGATCATGAATCTCCAACCACCTGCCACACGCAAGGCCACCAACCTCCACATTTCATAGCAGCCCAGGCTGCCCAGGGCCCCATCCAACCTGGCCTTGAACACTTCCAGGGATGGGGCATCCACAGCCTCTCTGGGCAGCTGTTCCAGCACCTCACCACTCTTTCTGTAAAGAATTTCCCCCTGACATCCAAAGTCCTCTCTAGAGCACCTGGATGGCTCACGTCAGCAGCAGGTGACCTCCCACCTCGACTTGCTTTTCAGGCACAATAGGAAGAGGCACTTCTCTCACACCTTTCCCCTGTGGTTTAAAAAAGAGCCATTAGCGAGAGGGAGCTTTAAGAGACCGCTGAAAGAGATCTGTAAATTGAAGGAGTATCTGCTTAGGAAATGGTTGGGTCACAATCAGCCTCTTTGAGCAGGGAGGTTGGGTTCATTGGATGAACCAGAACCCGTGATTATAGGCAGCTGCCAAGGAGAGTCACTTACCTGAACCTTTTCTGCACAGGGCAGAGGAAGAGAAATGCTTTTCTCCCTCCTTTCAAAATATTTTTTTTTTTTTTCAGAGAGAGAGAAAACCAAACATTGGGAAATGATTGGTCTACACTTGGAAATATTTCCCTTTTGAAAAGACCTCTCTCAGCCCCCCTCATCGTAGTGCATCTCGAGTGTCCTGCTGTGCTCCTGGAGACAAGAGTTGTGACTGTCAGCCAGCTTCATCTCTCTGAAAGGCAGGTGTTAAAGTACTCCAAGGAGTCACTTCAGGCCCATCCCTGCAAGAAGTGAAAGAAGTAACCCCTTGGAGATGCCTTGATCTACTGGCCAACTTTTAGCTAGGTTTGATATATCCAGGTTGGTCCCACTTGAATTATACTCACAAAGTGGAGAAAAGAATAGGACACCCACATTCCCATTCCAGGGGGTGTTGCTGTAGTGACGAGAAGCAGAAGTAGATGCTTTAATGCCTCTGCTATGGTCAGCACTACAGATGCATCCCACGTCCTTATGTAACATCCCTCCAGCCACCTCACAGAACGCCTGTCCAGCAGGAGAGATGCAGTAGCAGATTTAGAAGCGTGTCGATTCACACGTTGGGTGTATATAAGCAGCAGGTGAATAATGGTAAATTCCATTTAGAAATGTTTGCCCTTGAGTCTTCTGCTGGGAACACAGTCACAAGCCTCTGTACCTTTTTAAGCACTATGGGGCTCAGTGACAGTGGATTAACATGATTACCCCAACCTCTATTCCTCTCCTTTAATCACCAGACCTTGCTCCCAGCGGCTGTTTGTAGCTTGCAGTCTGAGTTTATGCACTTCCTTCTGAGCAAAGAAATTTGATTCTCCTTCTCTTAGTTTCCTCTTAAATATGTTGAAAAACCTCCAAACCAATGTTTTCATGAGAAGCTGCAATTTCTGGTGGAAAAGGAGATACTCCTGGCAGGCTGAACAGAGTAACTGTGTGGAAACTGAAGGGAAAAAATGTCTGTAATTATTGTTAATTCACTGGTGTTGTTATCATCATTGCTCAAGGCAGTTCATTGCAGCAAGCACCACACAGAACATCAATAGAAGTAAAATAACTCAGTGCAGTGTACGACATTCAGCAGTAACATCAGAAAATTCATTAAAAAAAAAACAAAAACAAACAACAACACTCAAACCCTTGAGCACACAGTTGAAGTTCACTATTTCTGAAGGCATTCGGTGAAAAGTTCCTCCCTTGGAATTAAAGCTGTGCTGTGAACCAACATCATGATGCTGCGTGGCTGGACCTGGCTCCTGCAGCACTGCTGTCTCAACTGCAGCTGGGTGACATTTCCAAACAGTTAGAATGCTGGAGACAAACAAAGTGCATTTTTCAGGCTGCATTCCTTGTGTATTCCAGCAGGTGAAGATTTGAGTTGAATTCCGCTTTGATTACAGTGCTGATTTAAGGAGTCGGGAGGAAATTATGGCTCTGTTCCACCCAGAAATGCTGAAGGAACCAGCTGGGCTTCCTAAGAACCTGTCCTGGAAGGAGGTGAATTGCCCTCAGGGCTGCCTGCTGCTCTCCATTGCCTGTATGCTCAAACTTGGGTTTAGATAACTGAATTTGAACCAATAAATCTCACCCTTAGTGAATACAAGCCCCTCACCTCTAACAGGGTTGAAACTACATATTCCTTCCAACCCACACCTTTCTATGATGCTGTGGATCTGTGATTCTATGGTTCCATGGCTGCAGACCCACATGCTCCCCCCAGCACCCTGCTGGCTGCTCTCAGGTAAATCCTTTGCTTTTTCCATCCATCCATCCTTTGCATTGCTCGGGAGTGCAAACTGATGGTCACAGTAGGATAGTGCTGGATAATCCATACACAAATTCAGCTTTACATCCAGTGTATCAGTGCGACCCCCAAGGGAAACCTAAGGTCCTCCTGTTGGTACTTACAGTGAAATATTTAGGCTTGCTTTTATATATATTATATATATTGAGGCTGTTGTTGTATGATAAGGTTGTTTACAGAGAAGAGGTTTGCTTCTATGAAGTATAACTGCTGGGGATGTTGGTGAGTCATGGATGCTGGTGAAGCTGTTTTCAGACTCTGGGCCACGTGCAGTTTTGCTGCAGTTTCGGACCTGGTCTTGGAGTCTTGCTGGAGCACTGAGGTCAAGTTCTCTGCTCCAGCAGGGAAAAATACTTCTAATTACCATGTGGGATGGGGCTGCTTGGCCTTTGATGGCTTCTCTGAAAGATGGATTTCAGTGGCTTCAGCTACAGCAGTGAGAAACATATCTAAATACAAATGATACACTTCAGTTTGTAATCAATCATTAATTAAGATAGTCAAGGGATGCCTACATCTTGGCACTGACTAGAAAATATAACAAGCCACTCAGGTAATGAATTTCACTCACATATAGAGCAGTCCTCTGAAATAATGAGCTTTGGAAACAGTCTGTAGGTGCTGAGTGTTTATTGATGTTAGGAACTCAGTGACCCTGCTCCAGCAGGCCATGCTTTTTAGACAGCATCTTCCCTTCAGGTGCACGCTTCCTCTCATCAGGGCAGTAATTCAGGCACTGCAGCACACCAGCATGAATGGAAACATCCTGCTCTGCAGCTGGGCTGTGCAGTCAGAGCCCGTCTTTAGTCCTCTGGGTGTTTTGCAGGATAAATTACAAGCTGGTCATTAACCTCTTCCTCCATTCGTGTGCATTTTCATTGCTCAGATTAAACTCCATCAGCTGAGCACAGCCAGAGGGAGGGAAGCTGAAGGGGCACTGCAAGATGGGATCATAGTTCTGCATTTCTTTTGGGCACTGAGATGTTAATTGTTCAGAGGAAAGGGAATCCAGCTCACTGTGGCTCCTCTTAAACTCAACCAATGCAGTGCGTGCTTATTATGGAAGGACCTGTGCTCTGTGCATTGTTCTGTCATCTCCTAAGGCTGTATTACACCAAAGGCTCTTTCCTGCCCAGTTTGCTTAACAGCATGCAGTGCAGGAGAAGGGCTGAAAAAGTCTCTTTTGTCCATACCCCGCCACATTTCAATGAGAGCAACTCCTGGAGCCACTGCCAGAAAGAGGTGAAAACGTCCACTGGAATCACCAAGAGTGGTTTGATGTTTTCCCTTGTGAGGATATTCAGATCGAGATGCTTTAGAGTCAGACACATCACCTGCCTCACAGCTAAAACAGAATCGGCCAAAGAGCTTGGTAACCTGTGGGATCTGCATCTGATTTGCTTTGATTTACTGCATGTAGCTCCTGGCAGAAACACAGACCCTGCTATCATCATCCCCGGGGTGAGCTGATGCATCTGTACATGTGCAAGAGAAAAAGAGCATTTAAACACTGGCTGGCTTGACCTTGGGAGGATGGATGGCTCTTTGATGGTTTGTGAGCTTGGTTTTGCCCAGTGCCCTCACTTCTGCAGCAGACATTGGGAGCGTCTGAATGTGCTTAGTGCAGTTCAGAGCAAAGGAAGAGGCTGGGATGAGAGCGGGACCTCTGCATGGCACTGAGCCTGGGCAGGCAGAGGGGGCATGAGAAATGTCAGAGCAGCCAACAGCAGGGCTCGAGCCCAGGGATTCCTGTGAGGAGATTACATGAGCTTAAGCAGATGGACTCTCTGGGAAAACAAAACCCAGCGAGCAGTGCTGTGTGTGTGCGTGCTCCTGCAGAGAGGAGATGCAAGCAGAGCAAGGGCTGTAATCTGATGTACAGAGCAGTGGGAACAAAGGCAGGCTCCTGACCCAGCGCCCAGCAGAGAGCTAGCAGTGTTTTTAGAGGGGCCTCTCAACTTGTTCCCACTCTGTGTGTGCACCAGAGATAAGAGGGACAGAGACTGGGATCCGTTTGTTTAGCTGTGTAAACAACTCAGCTGACAGCTAAAATTACAAGCTGCTGGTGAAAGCACGGGCTTTCGTGTTGATCCACCATACACCCAACCCTATCTTTCCTACTGTGCACACAGCAAAATTAAATAAAGCGAAAGCTAGAGTCTTGCCATGCATATAGTTACAAAGGTTTGTCTTCACTACAGAGACAGGACTTGATTGTGAATACTCTCAAAAGATAATAATGTCAATTTCATTATTTTTTTTTCTTCTTTCCTGCACCACTCCTTAATCCACAGAGGTACCCTCGGCTGAAATAAGCTGCCTCTGCTTTCTGTTGCTTTGTATGGCACTCTTCTCCCTCTTTTGCTCTCAGTAAGAAAAATGAACCAGTTCCAGCAACACTGCAGAGGAAAATGTTAATACAGAGGCTGAGCGACTGTATTCCCAGCTGCTGTAAGCAGAAGCACCTGCTGACACGGGTATGGAAGAGCCAGTGCTGACCAGTCTAAATCCTGGGCTGCAGGTTCCCTGCCTGTCTGGTGGGAAACCCCAGGATCTGACAGATCCAAGGGCTGGTGCTGCTTTGTCCACCTAACGGGGTTCCTGGGGCCTTTCTGCCCCTCAGGGCTCCCATTGGCTGCACAGGAGCAGATAGATGAAGGTCTCTAGTGGTGACAGTTGGCTGTTCTGGTGGCTTTCTGCTTTTTTTAGCTACTTGCACAGTGATAAAAACAAGCTCTGAAGCGATCGCTCCATTTGGCCAACATTATGGTTGGGAATGCAACACTTTCTTTGTTACCCACTGGTTTCTAGGTATTTAATTAATGTTTTCAGCTTCTGGTGGTCTTTCCCACTTTGGTATTTTATGACAATCTGCTGAAGACTCTTCCTGCACCTTATTGCAGAGCAAATTGCTCCTTAATGTCTCTGCACAGCCCAGCAGTGAAGGAAATGCCACCTTCCCCAGTCTGTCTGTCTGGTGCCTTCCTGGCCCTGCTGGTGGTGACTTGTTTGGTTCTATCATGAATTCCACTTCTGTTTATTTTGTCAAAGGCATACAAAGAGATAGGATGGTTTCCTTCTTCTACCAAAAAAGGAGATAAAAATCCAGTGCAACTGATTCTGAATCCTTGTTTCTTGCAGGGGGGAGGCAAGAAACAAGAAAACACCCTTCTGCATTTGGGCTTTTTAGAAAAAAAAATAGAATGCTTTTCACTAAAACAGTGCATTTCCAAACAGAAAACAAGGAGTTGGCTGACAATGTCTTCATTCATCAGAGCTGCAATCCAAGAGCTCTCAAACAGCAGAATGCTTCCTGGAGAACAAAAGGAGAGACTGCTTTACACAGCACCAACCAAATCCTGATCCTCAAACATGAATAAAGGTGGGAAAGGAGTGCACAGTTTGTGCACAGCTTGTGGGCTGGGCAGCCCTAGCAAAGTCCATTCTCCTGCCCTTGTGAATGGAGCCCACTGGGTCACACCTCTAGCAGCCAAAGTTCATCACCAGCAATGGCAGCAGCAGATTGAAAGAAGGGGGATGATGAGGAAAGAGAAAGGGGAGAAGGAATTTGGATGAGCACACAGAGGCTGGAGCAGCTGGTGTGCTGCAGATGTTTGAGGAAATGTGTTTTCCATCTCTAAAAAACTGAAAATACGTGGATATATCTTCGAGATGGCTTTTCTTTTTTCTTCTTATTTTATTTTTTTTTTTCCCTTTTCTGCAAAACTTAAAAATAAGCCCAAAAAAACCCCCAACAACCCTCAAAGAATTTTTTCTTTTCCCATTGGGTTAACGCCAAGCGAGAGGGAGGAAAAAATGAATAGGATATGCAAAGAGTCAGAATGTTCAGGGATCGAAATGGGAGATATTTTAACCCAAACAACAGCTTTCTGCTGAAGTTCTCACTTTGGTTAAAAAGCTGTTCTGTGCTTAAATGTACACAGAGTAGGAGAGAGAAAGGGGTTTCAACTCAAACTGTTTTAACTGGTTTGCTGTTTTTTCCCACTGGTGTCTTCCACTCTTCAAGAATTCTGTGGCAGATAAAATAAATCAGTGACTGCAGTGAGATGGGGATGAATTGGGTGCATTTGTAGTGATTTACCCTTCCTGTGAAACATCCAGAAAAAAAACCCTGACTGAAAACCACTTGCAACATACAGTGATGCAAAGAACAGCCAGCGTATGGAAGTCCTATTTATCTCAGTGTAATCCTAGTTAAAATCATTAGCGAGGCTTTAACTTGCCCTGCCACAGCTTTAAGTCCCCTAATCACATCAAGCCCTGCGCTTTGCTGGCCATTGCAGGGCGATGATTTATCTTGGGATTAAGCTGCAGTCGTCCTCCTTCTACTCTAATTTTTAAAAAGCACCTCCTATGAACTAATAACAAGAAGTCATTCTTACGGTTCAATTTCCCGGCCATTATTATATTAAGAAATACCATCTCGGTTCAAATGGCTTCAATTTCCTAATCCTGAATAACCTAAAGGATGAGGAGTGACCTTGCTTTATATCAAATAAAGTGTAATGCAGTGGCAGAGTTTAAATCCCAGGCAGTTCATCAGCAGACCCCACCATCACCGAGTTTCTTAGTGAACGCTGCCCCAGATCTGGGAAGCTCCACCTCGGTTCTTCCTACGTTCTCTTCCTGCCCTATCCCTGACATCCAAGAAATCAATGCATAACCACTCTCTTGTATTTTCCTTTTCAATTCCCACGAAAACCTTTTCAGCTAAAAAACAGCAAGAAAACCCCAAAGCTTTTCCATCAAAAATATCGTGTTTTGTTCCAGGCGTTGCATTAGCCAGAAAAGGAACAGAAATGGCAAAATACCATCATCAGCTCACAAAGAGTGATGAACTCCCTGTATTTTGTAGGTGCTTACTCAAAGTGTGCCTGGGGACTCAGCCATCTCCGAGCTGTTTGTTGTCTCCTTAAGCATTTCAAGCACCGTGCAGTGTTGTGCACGTGTGCATGGAGAGGCTAGGGCAGGACCTGACTGTTTTACTCTAAAAGTCATTTAAGTGGGAATTTGATTTCCTTCAATCTTCAGATCCTTTTTTTTTCCACTGGGGAGCAGGGCTGTATTGTAACCGAGCTGACAATCACAGTGTCTTACTTAAAATGAAATAGTCAAAATATTGTGTCAGGAATCCTGTCTAAAGTGATTTCTTAGGCTGTCACTCATAGCTGCCATCCTAAAGACTCTGGTTCCTATTAGCAAAGATAGTCAACACATAAATAACCTCAAGAAATAAATGCAGTTAAAATGAGGAACACCCGGATCTGCTGATAGCACCAGCAATCGAACCTTTGGGAAATGTTAAAGAAGAAAATACAATCCAAATATAAAAATAATGTAAAAAGGAATCTGTCAAAACGTAAAATTCAACATTAACAGAATTAGCAAATGCCATTAGCTCTGCCTTGACATCTAATTGCATGTTTGTGCTGTGCAAACAATCATAATGATTGAGCGGGCTCCACTTTATGCCCATTTTTATGGTGCTTAATATCATTAAGGAGGGGTGGCATTTTAGCAAACGGAGATCTTCCGTATCTGTGTTGGATCTGGACCGACCCCCATCGCACAGAACTGCAGAAGTGTGGTTACTCACAGACCCCAGTGGGGCAATGACGTTTCCCCATGGCTGCCAGGCTGCCCTCCGTCCCCTTGGCAGGCAGTGCAGTTCTGCTGCCTTCCAGCCAAAGCGGTGCAATAATCGTGCAATGTGATTTAAGTAATAAAGAAATTGCTGTACATGCTGTTTGGTTTCTGGAGAACTGGGAATAGAAGAGGCTCAAGTTGCAGACAAGTGCATTAATCTTTTCGGCTTTCCTGGAACGAAACATCAGAGGCTTTAACCTATTCTTTATTGCTATTCCAATGCCCTGGATGGTACTTTTAAAAATAAACTCCTGAAGAAGGCAGGAGGGGAAAGGGGATCTTGAAAGCTGTTCGTTAGCATACTGCACAGCAGACCTCAACCTCTGGAAAAGCAGAGCCAGTAAAAAAATCAGTAACGTTGTTTCTGATTATTATTTGATTAAGAAGCTGGTGATATTCAATATTCTTCTGGAAGCTCTGTCTCCCAGGGGTAAAAGAGATCTGGGCTTCTTATTTTAAAGAGAAGATAATGCTTTGGACTTTGCGTGACTCAACATCTGAAACAGCAGCTCATGAGCACCAGAGAACCCACTGGAAATGCAAAACAGAACCTCACCATTGATTTGTATGTGCGTAATCTCACTATGTAAAGCACGCTGTCTGTGTGATTCAGGAGGTTTCTGAAGCTCCATGGTTGTGACCCTCCTTCCAGGATAGGAACCTGGGCTGGAATTGTCTCGTTCTTTCAGCTGTGTTTACCCCGTAGCTATCCCTGTTGGTAGCAATGCAGATCATATAAAATATATCTCCAGGTGCACGAAGGGAAAAAGGATATATCTGTGCAACTTAATGAGCTTTGTGAGCTTCTGTCAATTTTATGGTCACTAGTGGGATGGGAATTTAAAATGTTCTGCTCTGAAAGCTTTGGCTTGAGCCACCAGCACTAAAGGAGGGCTCCTGGCAACCAAACTAATATCAGGCTGTGTGATCTGTGGATCCATCACGAGCTGGGAAAGTGGCAGTTCAATTCCATGTGGCAGGACAAGGGCTGTGCAGGTTATTTCTGGGGAAAAGAGGCAAAATTTTACTGTCTACAAAGAAAGGCTGTTCTTTGGAGGAGGTGTCAGGCAGAAGCTGAAAGTTCAGAACTTGATCTGTTCTGCTGGTGCCACAAGACCTCGGGAAAGGTACTCAGCAGGAGGGTCCTCGGAGAGGGGACGTATCACAGGAGCTGCAGCATCGACTTCTTCAACAACAAAAGCAATGTAATGCGTTGGAGAGTAGTGGGTATGAATACCTGAGCTTGTTAGAATTCCAGCCCTCATCTTTCAGAGGCCTCGGTTACTGTTTCCCACGTCCATCAGTTGCTCAGATTGGAGCTTGCTGTAATTACAGAGACGTGCTGGATGTGCTGCAGCAATTACGGCACCTGCAAGCAAGTGGGAGAGTGGATGATGAGTACGTTTGGTTTTCCAGCATCCTGGAGAGGTTTTGTACAGGCTTGTTTTCATCAGGTCGAAGGGACTGTGTTCTGCTGTGCCGTGCTGATACCTGAAGACATCCCTCAGTGGGATAATCTGCTGTGATCTGAGTGGAATGCTGCCTGGAGTTCTTTTGTTACCTGCTAAGTTGGTGTCTCAGCGTATCATGGCAAAGCATGGGAAGGGAGTTTGCAACTGGAGAGCAAAGCCCAAGTTTTCATCTGCTGTCCTCAGAAAAGGAAACCAGAGAACCAGAAGGGCCGTGAGAAAAGATTATGGTCAAACCATGAAATCTGTGCTCCTAAAGAGGTCTCCAGTCCTGCTGGAAGTTATTTCTCCATGGTAGAGATGGAGTAGCTGCTGTTGTGTTTGCTCCCAGTGCGTGCAAAGGAATCTCAGGGCCCATTCGCAGCGTTGCTCAGCCAACCCCCCCTTGAAGCACCTCTCTGCACCCTGCAGTGTTCCTGGACTGAAGGACAAATCAGCCTGGCTGGGTACCCTCTGCTCTTGGCTTATCTTGGCGTCATTTTGGTCCTGGGATCAGGGCCGAACAAAAACCAAAACTGCTGCTTACAGATGAGTGCATCCTGCACGTCCTCCTGCTGAAAAGAGCTGAAGGAGTTAAATCTTTTCTTTCACCATCTCCCAGGTAAAGCCAAAGGTACCTTCGACGCCTATTGTAATGGAGAGTGATTATGGGAACTAAAATTTGCAATGGAATTATGGTAATTGTATCTTCTGTTCCAACAGGTATTTTGAGGAAGCCAGCATTTTAGATAATTAGCGTTATTTTGTGTAAATAGCAGAGAGGACACAGGAGGAAGCAGTGGTTCTATGACAGGCGTGTTTGCTGACATGGGCTTGGCTGAACCTGCTGAAGATTTCCTCTTCAAGAAGAAAATGAATGATCGCAAGAGGGCCGGGCAGAACTGGAGGTGTCTGCAGCACTTCAGGTGTTTCATTTAACCAACGTTGCCAAAGTGTGCTTTCTTCTCAAATTCAAAGCTCCTTAGCCTGATATCTCAGCTGCCACAGACCTTCTCTACCTCAGGCTCTTCTTCTCATGTAAACTGGAACAAGGAACTTTGCAAGGAATGGCATTTTTGCTGGTATTTCTGCTCTGCTAGTGTTGAGAATAAATGAGACAGATTGAAAATGAAGGCAAAATAAAAGTAAAGGATTATTTCCATCCTGAATCTCTAGTGAGGTTTGAATTGGGCTTTTCAATAAGATTCCAATCTGAACAAATCCTGCTCTTCCTACTTGACGCTGACTGTCTCTGTAATATCATTTCACACTTCAGTTCTGTAACCTTGACTTTGCAGAGGGTAAAAGTACCCATGTGAGCCACGTGGTTCAGATGAACCAATGGAAGCTGAGATGCAGCTTATCCAGGACATTTCATATTCAAAAATGACAACATTCAGCTTCGTGCAGAGAATAATTGAACTTCAGATAGACTCAAGCTGACACATCCCTGAAAGCAGTTGAGCCATGACAGGTTGTGACATTACCTTCCCTCAGCCCATCTGCACGGGAGCTCCTGCCCATCCCCAAAGCTCTGGCTTAGTGACAATTCATGGAGCTAACACCTTGTGTTTGCATTGGGCTGGGAAGGGGCATCCACACAGCTGGCTGCCAATACAGTCACAAAGAAAGCAGAGGAAAAAAAAAGAGTGAAGTCATGCTTTGATTTCTGTATGAGCTTCCTGTTCGGCAACACCAAGGCTTCAACAAACAGGAAAATGGCTCAGTCAGTGCCCTTGTTGCAAAAAGAAGGGAATTGATGAGCAGGAAACACATGTGGGACTCCGAATCATGTGATATTTGGCATGAGAAAAAGGCTTGCAGGGTTGAAGTATTGCCACGCTCCCGGCCAGGAAGAGTTGAAAATCTTTGTCACAAGTGTAGAAAAGCAAGCAAAAAATCTTCCCCCGAACCTTGCAGATTTTGAAAAAAAATACCCTTCCATTTGTGGCTTTAATGTGGTGTGGAGAAGCTGGTGCTGTTCTGTAAGCTGCAGAGAGCCTGTGGGGGAGCAGAGCTGACCTGCTGAGAACTGATCTGCGTGGTAAGATGGTTGCTCATCTCTGCTCCTTCTCTCTCCTTACCATGGGAGGCTGCACAAGTGGGATCTGCAGGTCTGCATTAGTGTGCAGCCCAGGAGCCCATTTCAGGCACTGTGCAGAACTGCTGATTGCATCCCAAGCAAAATTTTCACTTTCCAGAGTGTTTTCCTGGCTTTCTCAGCAGCTTGATCACTGAAGTGCTGCAAGGTTTCCAGGAGCTCCATCATGCCCAGATGAAAACATTCGAGTCTTCCTAAACCTGGACATCTTGTTCAGATCTTGCAGCTAAATAAACGAGGATGCGTGGCATAAATCTGGGGCAGAAGTGCACAACTTCAGCTCTTGAGAAGAAAGCCCTGTGGATTTAAGAGAATTTTTTCACGTCGTGGACAAAAGCCAACTGAAATACCTGAAAATCCTGAGAACGTGTGATGTCTGTGCACTCTCTGTTCATGAATGTGGACAAAAAAAAGCAGTAGAACTTTAGCAGGGAGGTCTTAAAAGTCAAATGAGGACCTTAATTTCCCAGCACAGCTTTTTATTCCCAGGCATGTACCGCTGCAGCTAACAGCACACCGATGGGCTGCTGCTCACCGAAGGGGAAATACATCTTTTAAGTCAAATATTTGTCATGCCTGTGAGAAATTAATTGCTAGTTTTACATAATTAACTTCCTAGCAGGCTGCTTCTCTAAAAGCAAAATGACCTCAGGGACAGTAGCAAATTCTAAAAATTTAAGTAAATAAGTGATCCCAGTTAAGGAGATCAATGAGATGTAGTGATTCATTAAGGGCCTGTTTTGAGGATTTTGAGGAATGCTTGCTGGAAAAAAAACGGAGGAATCATTTGGATTTGGTGTGAATATTTGGGTTTGGTTTTCTTAGCGTTTTGTTGGTGATGGAGGGGCAGAAAAGCAAAGGTTGAGCTGGTGGGGAGAGGTCAGGTGATGGCAACAGCAGAGCTCTGCAGTGGGCACTTGGAATTCCCTCTCACAGTGTGAGTGCTGCAGCATCAAGATGAGCATGAATGACAGAGATTCACTTGTTGTGCTAAAATATCTTCATAGAAGTTTAATCAGAGTTTGTATGGTGCCCCTTTTACAATCATTGGGCCAACTCTGATAGGCATGGAAACTTCAGGTGTGCACACTGTGTGCGTGCTCATGTGCACTAGTATCAGTCCATGATAATTTTCTGTGTGTGGACTCAGTAGCAGACAGTAGGCACTAACACACATGCAGAAACATAGGAAGAAGATGGATGGATGGATGGATGGATGGATGGATGGATGGATGGATGGATGGATGGATGGATGGATGGATAGGCAGATAGGTAGATAGATAGGTAAGTAGATAGGTAAACAGGCAGATAGATTGATAAATAGTTTGAGAGATGGATGGACTGACAGATTTACATGCATTAACACTGAGAGCTTGAGCCATCCTGGCAGTGATCCTGAAATTGCACATATTTTTCATGTAAAGTCTGTATTGCAGCCACCGAATGCAGCCATGGCTCTGCTAAACAGAGCTGTGACTGCTGTGTGTCCTCTCTGTCTTTCAGTCACATCTGCTGACTTCTTTAAAGGCTGTTTGGCTTGTAGCTGTATGGAGCTGAGACTGGGGGAGGGCTGCCAAGCTGCCCCCATACTCTGCATGTTGGAGGAACTGACAGAATTGCATATGCAACTTAGAAACTAGGTGTTGCAAAATGTTTTGGAAGCCTTGCTTATGGCGCTGTCTGCATGCAATGAAAGCTTAAAAAAACCCCGGAGCTCGGGTATTTTAGATCTTGTGACAGAGAGTTCATGGTCCTAGAAATTAGTGAAAGAAAATTCTAACGTTGAAAGCAGCACACAGCTCTAAATCACAGAGAGCAAATTAATCGAGAACCCTGGGATGCCAAGTTCATGGTCACTTTTTATTGGCTGTGTGCCTGAATTGGAAGAAGATATGTTCCATGAACGTCTTTTAATTAACTGCCTAAAGAGCTCAAAGCTAACAAACAAAGGAAAAATAATTTTCTCCAAGCTCTGTAGCCAATTCCAATTATGGGTCCTGTTAAACATTAACATCTGTTTGTAGAGCCACAGGGCTTCTTCCCTTTTCTTCCCAGCAAAGCCCCCCCCATTTTTTCCCAAACAGCCCCATTTCCAGCCAAACTACAGCCAAACTCCATCTCTTCATTTCTGGGGATCCTTTGGTAAATTTCTGCTCCCAGGTGTGCTCTGGCCGCATGGATTGGTAGCTGGAATGGAGATGTATCTCTTCTGCTTATGTAGTAAAGAGTAAAACAAAACTAATGGGTATTTTCAGATAGCCTGACAGTGATTAATTGCTGTTCCAGCAGATGCTCCAAATAAAAAATGCTCCGGCTCCCTGATTTATACCGAGTGCAGAAAAATGAAGAGGAAACACATTGCAGAGCCAGGGAGGGGACAGTGCCTGCCCCATGCTTGGTGCTTGTGGGGTGAGCTTTCAGTCAGGCAGAAACTGGGGGCACAGGGTGCCTGATTGCAGCACAGCCCTTGGAGGGGCTGGGGATGCAGAGTTGGGGAGGTCTCAGTCCTATTGATGGCAGTGCAGAAAGGAAAGGGGAACTGAGGAGGGCATGGGAGCATTTTACAGTGGCATCACTTGTGTAATAACTCCAGAGGATTTTTATGTTTGCAGATGGGAGGAGATAACGATCTGGCTTATGAATGGGAAGAAGCAGTCAGACGTTGCCACTGTCACATTAAGCACGTGGACTGTTGGCTTGATATAGTGTTTGATTAAGGGACAAGACAGGGATATCTAGAAACTATCATGTGGGCAGCGAACCATCCATCTTTCTGACGTGTGGGAGAAGCAAATTGCAGAGCTGTGTGTGCCTGGTCCAGCACCCAGTGATGCCACAAAGAGGTTTCCCTTGGCCCTGGGCATCTCACATGGCTTTCTGCTGGACCAGATGCAAACACCTCACAAATTCCTTGTTCTGATCATTAGAACACCCATTCCCAGGCTCTTCCACGCATAACTCTTTTCAAAAAATCCTTCTACAAGGTGACAATTTCAGAGACTTGAAGGGGAAAAAACCCAAACTCTATAACTCTCTCACCAGCACGTTCAAGCCCCTTATTAACTCTTCCATTTTCCCTACATTCATTGTTTCTGTCTATTTTAATTTCACTTTGGTGGAGACGAACTCAGGGGCTGGAGTTGCTGCACCAACCCATGGGGTGCTGGGGGTGGAACATGCATGATGTAACATCCCCAGAACCATCTCAAAAATGGATTTCAAGGGCTAGCTCAAAATCCAGCTGCCAAGGGTTCACGTTTAAGCTCTGTCATGGCTTAAATGCATTTGGGGTGATTCATTTTAGCCAGCTCTGTATGCACAGAGATTCTTGGTGAACCCAACAAGCCAACCATTTATCCATCTGAGTTGCAGGGCGTGTGCTGCTCGTGCCGGGCAGAGGGCAGAGGTTTGCTGCACAAATCACCTGGTGATAATTGCCATTTTGGAGGTGGCCAAGGAAAATTGCCAAGTGCTGATGTTATGCAAAATTGAATCTGTGTCTGACTGAAGGGGCTGCTTAATTACATCAGTGTAATTAGAGAGGTGGACTGACGGTTATCAGGTTTCCTCCAAACGCTGCCTGGCAGGATGGCGCCTTACAGGTTGTTCAAGGGATGGATGTGACCACAGAATGGGGCAGTGAGGACAGCATTTGGAAATGCACGAGGCTGCCCCTTGGCCTGGCTGTTGTGCCCATGCTGCAGTGGCTGGGGCCAGCCCTGCCACCAGCTGAACAGCATCACCTGTGTCTTCACTGGTGCATCCCAGCCCCAAAAAAGCTCAATGACATTTCCAGAAGCCCAGGGACAGCGAGCCTTAGGTTGAGACTGAGACCTCAGCCTCTGTGTCTGCCTTGAAATAAATCCCTTCATTTACCAAACTCAGAGACGGGAGGAAAAAGTGCAACCTCGAGGAGCTCTTTGCTAAAAAAGCCCCAAACTATTCCTGTTCCATCTGCTTTAATGTCTGTGGCTCGGCCAGCAGCAGTGTTTCACTGGCTCCTTTCTGATCACGCTTAGACAGGGCAGGTTTCCATCAGAAGCTATTTGACAATTTGTCTTTAATGAAAGAGCAGGCACACTGCACTGCTATTTGCTGTGAGCCTGTTATGTGGCAGCCTGAAATTCTAATTGCTCTGGCTTTTCTTCATGTAGGTTCACAATGTAAGGTTTGTTCGTGTTACTAAATAGGGACTCGTCTTTCCTATAACCTGTGCTCTAATTTTGTTTCAAGTTTATCAGGATCTGTCATTTATTTTCTTGAAAACTCCGGTCTCTCGCTCCCCACACTGACTTTCCTGCTGTTTTGAAAATACAAACACACTCAAAAAAAAAAAAAAAAAAAAAGAAAAGAAAAAAGGAGACAAATGATAAATGTTGCTCAGATTAGTACATCCCTAAGTAGTTTTGTCCTCTTTCCAAAACAGGCTGTGCTGTAAGTGCTGTCTGCTGCTCCCTGCCCAAAGGATAGTGCATTCCTGTACCTGCTGTCCTTTCCAGCACCTCATTCCTTGCACCTACAGAGAAATCACTTTGGAGGTTACTTGGTTCCTTCTCCTCTCCATCCGTTTGGCACTAAATGGAGACAGTGGCATTAGAAAGCCAGAGGCCTTCAGCTGGAGGGCAGGATTTCTGCTCTGCCATGCCTGGTGCTGCACAGACCAGGCCAGAATGATGCATCCTAGCTTAGAGCTTGATTCAGATCCCCACCGCCAGCTTTGTTAGCTCTGGTCTGAGGAAAGAAAGCTTCACGATAGGAAATGTCTGAGGAAATGCAGGAACTGTGCAGTGACTTGCCAGGAGGCTGAGGGCAAAGGTTTCTGTTGCCTGCATCAGCTGGGATGCTCTGTGCTCCTGGGATGTGTGATCATATTGCACACCTTGCAGCACTCTGCAGAGATCCTCCACTTCTGTCCTGTGCTAGCTAAGGAAGGAGGGCAAAGAGGCAGAAAAACAAGGTCAGTGAATCATAGCATCATAGCATCATAGCATGGCTGGGGCTTGGAAGAGACCTTAAAATAGAAGATCACTCAGTGTGGGTTTGCCAGCTGGTAGCATTGCAAAGAAGCTTTTCTAACACTGAGTTTCTCACAGGTTACCATGGGAGAGGTTTGTCCTCCATTGTGAAAAATTGCATCAGTCTTTTCCTTGTGTCCCACCAGCTTTTTAGAGTCATAACAAAGCCAAATGCTGACTGTGTGATGCAGAAAAAGCAAAACACATTAAAGCTTTTATTTTCTCCCAATACATTATTTCCCTCTAAAAATGACCAAAAAAAAAAAAAAGAAAAAAAAAAAAGAAAAAAAAAAAAGGCTCTGTTTTATCTGTTTTATTAAGATACCATTTGCTGCTGCAAAAAGATATTGGGAAGGAAAATAAGCAAGCAGTGCCCACTTTATGACCTTGTTGTCCATATGAAGATGGATGACCCAAACCTGCTTCAACCCTGATTAGGCACCAAGCTTCCACTAAAAAAATGTGTTCACTTTCTCTGGGTGTACACAGAAAAGGCAGATCACGAGACAGGCCGGAGAGAGAGATGAAAAAGCAAGAGCAGCTGGCTTCCAGTAAATGCTCTCAGACTCACATTTTCATTAGTCCTAAATTCCATCATAGTTTAAAGGAAGCAAAAGATAAAGAGCAGGGGAACATTTAAAGGATTCTTCAGAGAGAGAGAGAGGCTTGCTTTGCCATTAAAACCCTGACTAGAAGTTATTGTTATTATTCACTTTGCTGCTGTGCCCAGAGTCAGGATGAGATCCCCATCGTGCAGTGTGGGGTGGATGCAGGGAGGGCAGCCCTGCCAGAGCCCCCCTCACAGCAACAGGCTGTGCTCCTCATTGCATGCAGCTGGACTGGGGACGTGTGACAGAAGGCTTGAGGCAGTGTAGTAACAGCAGCAGCAGTACTATCAGTAGTAATGCAAGAATTATTGTTATCGCTGTCTTTGCAAGAGAAAGATGCTGAAGCATAGGAATCAGAGACATCCAGCTTGTCATCACCACCTTGCATGGGGCTGCAGTGAGGCTGGGCATGGGGCATTTCTGATGGCCCTCAACTGTGGGGCTAAAAGCCTGTGGGATAGGAACTGTCTGTGCAGCAGGTCCCAGTGCTCACTGCTTCCCTGGGCATGGCAGGTATCTCCAAAGTGTGATCACCTCTGTGCTCCCAGGCCATACAAAGGAGCTGGGGTTCAGACTGTCCAAATCACTGATGGGATGGAAAATGCAGAAGTCATTGTAACATCAACGAATCAATGAATGAATCAATGAAGTCATCAGTAACAGCTGTAACAGCTCCTAAGTGCTTTCAGGTGTAGCACCCAGGATTAAAATACAACCCCTGAAACCTTTACCTTCATCGGAGAGCAGAAAACAAGCCCTGAGCTCCGTGTGTCAGATGAGTTTGTCAGCACAGGACTTTTGCAGAGGACCCTCCTGACCCTTCACCCACCCCAGCATTGCAGCTGCACCCTCAGGTGTGTTGTGCTCACTTGCCCAGCTCCCTGCCCCATTTCTCGGGTTGTTGGAGAGCTGAACTTGTAACAGAGGGACATCCTGAAGCTCTCAGTGTGCCCTGACATCCCTACAAGCCAGCACAACCCTTAGGGCTGCGGTGTGGTTATCTAATGGATAGAGCTGGATACTAGCAGATCTGGACAAACATGAGCCTGATGGACCAGTCCCATTGCCTGTTGGCATTGCTGTAGTTTCCAAGGAAACCCACTGCTTCTGGGAGCAGGAGGGATGGGTGATATTTAGCAAAAGCATTCAATGATGCCTGATTTTTTTATCGACTGTTTTTGCTCCCTCCTTGGCCCTTGGTCCTCGGAGTGTGTGATGCTGCTGCTTTGCACAGACGGGGCTTCCATGGGAAGGACTGGGAAAATCCCAAAGCTCACACATGCCTGGCTTCCTTTACATCCCTGCTGCCCGCAGATGAAACAAACAAACCAAAACAAAGGAACCACGATGGCTGGGGCTTCTTCTAATTTTAACGATGTTTCACCTTCAAAGGAGCATCCCTTGGTGCACGCCGAAGAGCAACGCACGCGCTGCTCAGAAGCACTGCAGCAGAAACTGCCTCTGAATCTCTGTCAGCCTTCACTGCACATGGCAGAGATCAGCTGGAAAGATGTACAAGCCATCTTCAAAGCCAGAATTGCTCAGGAAGCTTTTGCTCCTGCCTTATTAGTGGAGAACTCTCCAGGTCAGACGCTTTTATTGGGAGAGAACTTTCATTGTTTTGGCTGGTTTTGTTCCTGCTTCTGGACGTGCCAGTCTAATGACATGACTGATGTCTCTCAACTGGATGGATGTCAATAAAAATAGATGGAGGAAGACTCAGGGATTTTTAGCCTGAGATTGGTCTTGAAACTGGAGGCTGGAGCTGCTCCCTGCATCACAGAATGACAACAGCACTGCAGTGGGTATAAAGTGTGTTCCCTCTCACTGCCTGCGTGGAGAACCATAGGCCCACTGCGGTTGCTGAATGCAAGGTGCTAGTTGATGTGTTTCAGTGCAATAAGATGCCAAGACGCAGGAGGTGTCTGCAGTGACACCTGGGAAAATGATAAATGGAACACCGTGGCGATGGCAAAAAGTCCCCCAAACACATCCCAGTTTCCATTGCAGAACACAGGTCTGAGATGGTGTAATGGAGGTGGTCAGTGGGGTTCCACGCCAGCATGACTTTGTTCTCCTCCAAGGGAAAGTGACATGAACAGAGATCACATTTTAGAATTTCATGTTTTGATTTTCCCTTGTTTCTGTTTTGCTTAAAATTAACATTTTTTTCTGAAGTGCCATAGAAGCCCCACTTCTTCTCTTTCTTAGAGGAGTTAGGAACATCGGTGGCAAAGGTAGAGTCACAGAAGCCACCAGCTGCCAGCTTCTTTGGTCACTAAGAAGGCTGTAGTGCCATAACCCCAAGTATCAGCTTTTGGATGACTGTGGAAAGAGGACTTTGGCTCATTGGTCATTTGGGACTTTGGACACCCTAAATCCAAGAAATAATCCATTGGAGTGTAAGCTGGCATTGTTAGAGTTTATCTTTCTCAGATTTTGTGAATGGATTCTTGCAGCATTTTTTTACATTTCTCTTCCCATCCTGACTCTTTCTCATTGAGTCAAATGGACAATTAAATGGAAATTTATTCTGTAAACACAACCCTATTAGGCCTGAAGCCTGAGGGATCAGAGCAGGCTATAATTACAGGGGGATGTCTTTAGGTGTGAACTGCCGTGTGCTGAAATAGCAGATAGCAGCCCTTAGCAAGCTGAGTGAGCAGTTTCTCTAATGCTGGGGATCAGAGATGGGCCGGGTCCTCTTATCACAGAAGCCCATTTAGGAGAGAAGCATTGCACATCTGTTGCTTGTCAAAGACAGCCCCTTTGGAGCTTGGGAGGATTAGAGAACGCCTCTCTGGAGATAGGGCTTTGTCAGATGGCTCTTGTAAATCAGCCAGGAGTGATGGGCTTGCATTAAAAGCCTGATCTTGGCCATCGCCACAGGAATCACCACTCCAGCTGAGCCACTGCCCTGCTGATGTTCTCATAAGGGCTCTCTTTGCTCTGATAAAGAACAGTCAGTATCTCCACCAGTCCTGGTCTCTTCCGGGGCACTGTGGATTTCCTTGCCTGCTCTCCAACCCCACTCTCAGCAAAGCACCTTGGCAGTGAATTCCGACCTTTATATTTCAGCTATTTAAAATCCTTGCCCCAAATGATGGAGTAAAAGGGAAAGGAATAAGAACGATCTGAATTGCAGAAGCCAGAAATGAGCAAACTAAGCTTCACAGTCGATAGCAGCTGACTGATGACAACCTGCTATGAAGCCATCACTGTTTGCCAGAGGCAGTAATTGGGACCTTCATGGATTTGTCCACTGTCAGAGCAGTCAGACCACCCACACCCCTCAGATTGAGCACCCTGTGGTCACTGCTCCTGTCCAGGGCTCACTATTGCAATTGGTTGGTACTTCTTTTCCAAGGAATTTGGTGATTCTCTGCTGTTCACTGCAGGGTGCAGAGGTAACCTCCTTTCCGTCCACTACACTCTTGGCTCTGGGGCCGTCCTTCTGACCTGCTTTTCATCTTCCAGCACAAGAGAACTGACATTTTCATTTCAGTGTTGCTTAAACGTCAATCTCAGTGGGCCTTCTTGCATTCCTCCATCTTCTCACTGTCCAAGCTCCAGGCCCTAACGTGAGATATCACACCTCAGGGGGTCTTCCCAGCCCCGCAGAGCCAGCCAGCCCTGCCACAAGGGCTTTGGAGATGGGTTTGCAGTACAGCTGGAAGTGTTGCTTTGGTAATGTGCAGTGTATGCATCTCTTGGGGGAGAGAGGCAAACACACACCATGTCCTGACTTTAAATGCATGAGTAACTTATCAGAGGCGATAAATAGGGATTTGAATTCAGAGATGTAACTTATCTCCAAATACATATCTTCCCATTTAGCTCAGTTTACATCCGCCTGTATCTCTCTGCCTGCAATGTGCCTTATTATATAGCAGTGCTTACCTTTGAAGTTCTGAAAGGCTGTTTGTGCTAGTAATGAGAAAAGCAAGGTAGAAGCAGGCTTTCCAGCACTGGAGTTTTCTGTTGCATTCTCCTTTTGACTGTCTTTCATTTAATGTCTCTAATAAATGGTAGTTTACTGGAATCAAAGAATTCAAAGCTTCTGTTCTTGGTGATGAATACAAGGAATAAGAGGCTTTTATATGCTGTGAAATCTACAGAAAGACTGAGATATGGGGACAGTTTTCCTATACATGTCTTCTAAGTGAGTGCTTATCCTGAGATAGATGCAGTGATCTCTTCAAGAGAAGCAACATTTCCAAGCAAGCACGGCGCTGCTGCTACAGCAGGGAGGGAGTGGAAATGCTGCAGCATCACATCCCATTGTGTGCTGTCCTGAAAAGCTTTTCAGTGCTGTTAAGGTGGGACTGTTCAGGGGTGCCTGAGACCAGAATATAGCTGACTGCTGTTTGTCATTGGTTATAGCTGAGTGTTTAATTTAATGAGGTCGTACACAGCCCTTCACCATCCCCCTTGGCACTTAGCCTGTTGAAGGCAGTGAGATAACATGAAGCTGAGGATAGGGCCATCAGAGCACTCTGGGGAGGGTGTTGACCTGGTGTCAGTGATGGTGGTGGAAGCTAGTTAGGGTCACCAGTGTCTGGACACCTTCATTTGCTCAACACAGCTTCACCCAGTAGCTTATCCTATAATTAAACTACAGAGGAGAGGGCTAAAAAAACAGAAGCATCATCACCTCCTCATTTCACAGGAAGGTGATGAGGCTCAGCTGTTGTCCTCATGGGCTGTTCCCAACCTGCCCATGTCACAGTCAGTCCCATCAGCAGAGGCAGCCCCAAGCTGGTGCTGTGTGCTGGGCTCCACACGTGTGGTCTGCTGTGGTTCTGATTGCAGTCACCCCTCTGAAGCTTTCAGCGCTCAGCTGGGCTGCTGAGCCACACAATCTGCCCTAGGGAACCAATACTGCTACCAATACTGGTGCAGGAATTCAGGGATTCAGCATCTATCTTGGCTGAGGCAGGGGAGAGAAGTGGCTTCAGTAACCTTGTTGGGTTGGTTTGGTCTACAGAGCTGGGTCTGGTGCTTAGACAGCCCTGCTCTGTAAGGAACCCATCTGCTTTTGGGGCAGCAACATTTGATCCATAGGTGATTTTGTCCTGATCGTTCCCCATTGCTGTAACAGACATTGTCTGACCAAATATATGCAAAGTGCAGTAAAACATTACCAATGAGAAGTTTGTGGCATTTCATTATTTCTCATTCCTTACATAATTAACTTTGGTTCATTTATCCTAAGTTTAATTTTACAATAGTAAAGTAGCTGGGTTTCTCTGTAGACAGATGAAAGGCTGGATGGTATTTTTTATGAACCTTCTCAGTGAAACATGGCTTATAAATTATTTCCTGGAGAAAGAGAATTTGCACATTTAAAACAAAAAGAAGGATCTGAAGAATTAGTATTGGCTCCTTTGCAGCTCGTGTTTGCGTTCATGTGCTGAGGGCTTTGTCTGTCTGCTGTTCTTTGCAGTGACTCCAGATTACTGCCTCAAAGCACAAAAGCATTATCACGGCAAGACTCCTTCTTAATAACTCTGCAGAATTGTTCTGCAAATGAACAAAGATAATGTTGGCCTGACAGGTTGAGATTCGGCGGCTGATGGAGGCTGGGGCTGGGAAGAGAGATCTCTCCGATAAGCCCCAACAACACTCAGAGACAGCAGCTGGAATAAGAGAGTAATAAATATATTTTCTCCTTTTACATGTCGTAAGTTTTAAACACGGAGCTTCAGACTTTCCATTACAGCATGAATCAGTCACTTATCCTGAAGCTATCTTGTCTTAGGCTTCCTCCTGCTGTAGTTACTCAGTCGAGGAGCATCAGGCGCTGTTGGCCGGAGCTGGCTCTTACCACTGTCCACCTTTGCTGGTAAAGTTTCTATCCATGAACTGTAACACTGCTGAATCCCTTGTTCCATGTGATGGTATTTTTTGTGGCCAGGATTCCAGGTGCTTGGACACACAAACTAAACGATCGAAACCCAAGGAAAGGAAAAGCGGTGCTTTGGAAGGACGTAGCGCTGAGGTCTGTTTTCTCAGGCCTGATGCTTTTCTTTACACTGGCAAAAAAATCAGGGGAAAGGTTTGCAGGGTGTTGCAGCAAAGCAGTGGCCAAAGTGTCTGTTCTCCATCAGCAGACAACCAGCAGAGCTGGCTTAAACCACCAGTTGGGAATGAGAACATCATTGGCAGTGGATGCTCTTCCCATGCTGGGGATGGGAGGATCAATGGGGAAAGGACCCATTTTGTTCTTCAAAAATAGAACAGAAAGATTTTTTTGCTCAAGCTGGAGACAGAATTTCTGTTTTAACAAATATTTGGCCTGAAATCAGAGGTGTTGGGGATCTGCAGTTACTTTCTCATTTTCAGGTGGCTGGGTAGGATGCTCTTCCCAAGTTCATGGCACAAACACATGAGGAAAATGCCATTCACTCTGCATTATTGTTGTGTTCTCTGCAAGTGCCTCAGCTTCCCCAGCTGGTAATTGTGCTGCCTTGTGATGGAGGAACACGTTGCTGTCATGTTGAAGGTGAAGGTCATCATTAAGAAAAAAAAAAAGAAGAAAACTCTTTTGGAAGTGTGTAGGGGATGGCAAGCAGCAGTTCAGCCAAATTCTGAAGGAGCTTGACATAGAATCACAGAATCAATGAGGTTGGAAGAGAGCTCTGAGATCACCAAGTCCAACCCCACTGCCTCCACGCCATGCCCACTGGCACGATATCCCTGATATCCCATGCTTCTGGTGCAGGTTTATATCATACACCTCACTGGCAGGGCTCTGTGCAGAGGACCTGGCTGCTGGCAGTGGCCTTCTGCTACAGACCACGCTTGGTTTTTAAGTCCTGTTTCATAAAGCCCTCACTCCTGAAGGCGTATGATTACAGGAGAATTTCTTCTCTCATTTAACAGACGAAGAGCTCTAACTCAAAGCTTTCTTATATGAATGTAAGAAAAAGCCTGGCTTCATTCAAGTAGACTTATAAGGGTTTAGCAACCAAAGGAAACACAAAGAGCAGACAATAGATATTGTTTCAAATACTTAATGATTTTCTGAAGGCCAATTTTTTCTTTTGTTCAGTTCCCTATGCTGCAAACTGAGCCCATTTTGCTCGATTTCAGCCAATTAACCCCAGCATACCCCGCCCCGCACTCAGCCTGGCTGCCCAGCACAGGTCTGGCAAGGCTAAAATGCTTTTGTTGCTTTTAACTTTTCTGTATAAAACAGGAGGACTGAGCAACAGTGAAGACCAAGTAATTACGAACAGATATATGGCATTACAATTCAAACCTGCACCGTAATGGCTCCATAAAGTCACCTAGGTTTAGATATACATCAAACCATTTTTCACATTGCAAATGAATATTTTTAAGAGCTGTAACTTTCTGGGAGTTCATGAATTTCCTGGATTCATAGCTCTCTCCTGGACGGAGATACTGTGGTGCAGAGTAAAGGAGGGAGCGTGGCACAGAGAGCTGAAGCAGAGCAAAGAATAAATCCTCAGAGATGAGATTTCCAAAAGCTGCTTGAAAAAAAGCTGGGATAAATGTATGACATACGCTGTAAATACCACTTCGCTTTATCAGCCTTCCTCTTTCCTTGCCCTGCCTGAGGATTTTGGGAGCCTGGTGTAGGCTTCAATGGCCAAGAGCTTGCAGTTATGTCCTGTGCTGCTTCCAGAGCCCTCACCTGGGACATGAGCAGCTGGGTGCTGTGCTCACACCTTCACAGACCCTGTCCCATAGAGACCGTGGATGAGTTGCAATGAGTGCAGTGGTCCTTACAAAGATGCATTATTTTTAATGGTCTGGGCAGCGATGGCTGAGTTAAATCTGGGTCACTTTCTGTCTCTATCTGCCCCAGAACCATTCGCAGGCTGTACAGCGCACCTCGTCCCCATGTCTTCGTGTCCCCATGTCCTCATGTCCCCGTATCCTCAGGTCCCAGTGCCTGGTGTCCTCATGTCAGAGCACAGTGCTGTTGAGCAGTGGGCCAACTCTTCCCTTCTGACCAGATGGAGGGTGTAAGCAACTATTATTTGTGTGTTTTTAAAGTGGAATGGCAAGGATAATCGGGCGATTCTGGCGAATAAAGGAAACCTCAGAGAAGACAAAGCAGACTTCCCAGCACCCGAGGCAGCACAGGGTGTGTGACTCATGTAGAGCCATCCCTCGAGTTGAGTCATTGTGTTGGCAATCCTGCACAAGGCGGCAGAGCACCTTAAAACTGAGCATCCTGTGTGCTAAATATCAATGAAAGTGCTTTTGCTCCTTGTCTAAAATTCCCTTAAATTCTCTTCCACCCCATTGGCTAGAGCAGCAAATCCATCTCTCCCATGAAGCTAAATCAAGATTAAGGGGGCTTGATAGGTAATTATTTTTAATTACAATATGCTTTTTACTTTCTGAGTTACAGACATTGGCTTGCTATTCCCACACAGGGTTAGGAGCTGCTTTCCTGCTCATCTCAGCGAGGAACACATGAAACACAGAATCCTCTTCACAGATACAGCTCGACCCAAACGTGCTTCAAAAGCCATGGCCTGGGGAAATGTGTGCCTGGGAGCCCTCGGGGTGCTTATGGAGCCAGCCAGGTCCTTCAGCTGCCGTGGAGCATTTTGATTTTTCTACATTCTAATTTGCTCACCCCCTACTAGGGGCATCGTTCGTTCCCTGGGGTTGGTAGTATTTTTTCTAACATCATTTTGGGCTGTTTTCCTTTCTCAATTGACAAACTAAGGAGGCAGGGAGTGAGAAAGAATCCCGCAGAGGCATAATACTAAGATAAACAGGTGTGAGCAGGTAATGTATGCGGATACGGTGAATGCACTCGAATCTGTACATTTAACCGACCGTGGCAATAGGCATCTATCTTTCCTCCTACAGCTTTTTCTAAATGTGCCCCAGTGTCCCTGGAAGAACATTGCCTTTCATGGGAGGGCGTGTAATGAAATGCCCTCATCCTGTTTTAATCAGTTTCGAATGTGGAAAAGACAATCACGATCTGAGGAAGGCAGTGTTTCCCTCGCATGTGAATTATGTGATACTGTAGCTTCATTAGCATGCTTTACAGTCTTATCTTTATTCATACTGGCAAATTAAATTAGCGCTGTCTTTCAAATCTCCGTCTATTTTTCCCCCTAGGCAACCACCAGCAGCACAAAATAAATGACAGTAACGGGAGTGGATTGCTGCACTCTTGACGCTAGTCCCTGGGCTTTAAGCAAGCATCCCTCCAACAAATGATATTTGTTCTCTCTCCAGGAGCTGAGCTGCAGTACATTGTTCCTGTTACAATCACAGAGCTCCACGCACCGGCACGGAGCGCAGGCTGTCAGCATAGGGCTTCATGGCCCTTTCCTCCTTAGCTTCCCCAAATGCCAAATCTGGGATTTAGGCAGGTGCCCCTTTTCTCCCTTCGTGTCCGTGTCTCTCTGTTGGCTGATGTCTTGACGGGAAAAGCACCAAACCTGGCTGTGGGAAGGGTGGGAAGTGAGAAGCAGAGATTTTGGCAGCCCAGTTGGGTTCGTCTGGGTGGGAGGCGGTTCTATGGCGATGCTGTAGCACACGTGAGGAGATGTGGATGAAAAGGAGTAGAGAGTCTGCTGCTGGTTGAACCCCAGTTGTGCTGGGGGCTGCTTGGAGGAAATGTCTTAGGGAAAAGTATGAAAGGCAGGAGGAAGTGGGAAAGGCTTTCCTCACTTCTGCCTTCACCATGCAGATATCTGAGCTGAGGACTGGAGTGGATTTGTCAACTCTGCAGTCAGGCATAAATGGAGCTTCATAACTTTGCAAGTGCAAAGCATTAGCAGTAAGTGATTTTACATTAAACACTAAATATTGCAGCTATTAAAGAACATTCATCATCTGCACAAGGTGCCTGAACAGAAATGAGCTGTAGCATCTCCTGCAACATTGACTGTAAACACATTAAGAGCTCTCACAGTGCTGTCAGTCACTTCCATCTCAGGGAGAAGACCTGGTGCTCAGGGGCTCCACCACCATTCTCTGCACAGAGAGCAGCACCTTGTCATCTCCCCATAGAGGTGCCCCCAACCCCTTTGCTCTGCCTTTGGTGCAGTATCCCAGCATGGAGCCTCCTGTGCACTGCTGTCCCCATGGAGCACGTGAGGTGCAAGATCCCACCTGCTGTTGTGACCAACAGTAAGTGACCACCACCAAAAAGATGAGTCACAGGCAGTGACTAGTGATGGAGGTTATGGGGACGTTGCAGCTTTCTTCCCCAAATCTCAGTGTGAATAAATCCAAGACACTGTTTCCTCCTCCTGAGCCGTTTCTCTGGTCTGTGCACTGCTATCAGCCATGCCAAGAGATGGAGCAAACCTCCGTCCTAACGAAGATTTCATTTCCTTCTGCTGTTCAGACACCAGGCTAGCCAAGAGCAGCCGTGCATTGTGCTGGGGAGATTGCTTGGCCCAAGATTGTGCTTCAGATAAGAGTTTGGATGATGATGATTAATAGAACTGCTTTGTTTGTCTGACAGGTGGACTGATAAATAGATATTGTTGCTAGGAATACATTCCTTCCTGCTATGGGAAGCAGTACAGACAGCCCGAAATGCTGATGTTTCTTGGAGATCTGTGGAACTGGAGGTCAGGGCAGGCTGTACCTTGCCTTTTGATTGTACTGGATAACGGACTTCAGTCCTTTAAGTGAGGAGTGATGATTTCATCACGACCTGACATGTCCTTCGTTTCCAGTAAGGAAAACAAACAAAACCTCACAGTTTTGAAAATATAGTCCAGACATGCTGAATGCTCATAAAAGGGCAGAGAGTCCACGGATGGAATAGAAAAAATAGCTTAAAATGTCATCAGAAGTTGTTGTGATCTTTGGTGAGTTTCTTTCTCTCCTTAATCTGATCTCCATTTATTGTTCTTTCGGTCTTTACCTGACAGCAACTGATGAAATTCAGAGCCAGAAGTTGCCACCAGGGCCACCTGGTGCTGAAAGCCCTGCCGAGGTGGGCAGCAGCCACTGCTGTGCTCAATCAGCAATCAGAGGTGATCCCAAAACCCTTTGCAAGGGTTGATGCTTATGGGGTTTGCTGTGTGGCTGTGCTGCTGCAGGAGTTTGCTTCAGCAACATGGGTAAGGGAATCTTGCAGCAGTTCTCAGAGCCTGTGTAGCTCAGATTCCAGAGGTTAGTGGGGCTCATTATAGCTTGCCTATCTTATTGAAGCAGCTCATCTAATATAGGCTTTTCTCCCAAAGAGTGGGAGCCTCCCATTTCCTCCTAGTGGGAAAATGAGTTTTTCCTAGTTGTGGAAGTAGTACTGATATTTCCTTGTACTGGTAAGGATAGAGGGTCCTCTTATCTAAGGAGTGGGGTGAACCTGGAAGTCTGTAGCGGAGCTTGGGAAGCTCTAGCAAGACTGATGTGCTAACACAGGCACTGCTCTGCTCTAAGACTATGCATCATTGCCTGTGTCAACATGTGAGTTGATTTAGCTGTTCTGTATGATGAGGAGTTGGTCTTTTCAGCTGTTGTTAAGGTTTTTTGCTGAGGTTGATGGCCTTGAGACAAGCTCTGCTTTCACCTATTGTGTGTTCCTCTCTATCAACCCCTGGAGATGTCTGGATGCCTGGGTCAGAGGTGCAAGCTGAAATTGGGGTTAATTGGTGTTAGTTGGAAACCAGCAGCACACAGGGCTCCTTTTCTCTGATGTGCATCTTGCCCTGTGCCTGGGGGCTGGCAGCAGTCTGGGTCAATGTTTGATCCGTGCATACCAACTCTCAGGCACTGGTGATTGCCCAAAGAGCAAATAGCTGTGCTTTGGGGTTGGACAATGCCTGCCAGGGTTTGGCCTTTCTGCCTTTCCCACAGCACCAGTTAGGCTTATGGGGTGAGGTAGGCAGGTTTAATACCTGGATGCAAACTTTGCCCAATGCTTGGGATGAGCTCAGCTGCTTTCTGCTCTTTGAGCAGCTTAGTCTCCCCCTGCGATTTGGCTTTAAGGGGCGATTAAGTGTTCAAAAGCACTATTTACATTTCAAAAATGAATCGGGACCTGGTGTGAGATCAAAGTGGAAGTGAGGTTTGGGTGCATCGATCAGATGCCCAGGATGCTGGGGCTTCCTGCATCTTGCAAAGGATCAAACGAGTTCAGAGATGCAAGAACTGTCAGCATGGTTAATTTTCTTGTAGGTAAGAGCTTGTAGTCCCTGGTGTTCAGATGCTTGCCTCGAAGAGAAATAATTAGTGGCATTTTTCAGGTTAATTAACAACTGCAACTTAGACATAGGGCCTCTCTTGCTCCCTACCTTCCCAGCAAACAGCTCTGCTGCATGAATGGGGCTATTGTTCAGAGCACGCATTTTAATCTATCGCTGCTCTTAAGTGTAGATGGAGCTCACGTGTTTCCTGGTGACAATGCACCTAAAGCTTGAACTTGAAAATTGGCATGAGCAAACTGCAGTTTCTGTGGGCATCACTGTGTCTGTCTGTGTATTTAGGAGCTGTGGATTCCCACGCTTCGGGGGCTTTATACCTGCTGTGCAATGGAGGGACCATGCAGCAGACAAAGCATAAGCCGTTGTGGGGAAGAGTTGTTGTCCTCTCTGCCTCATTACAGATGGAGACATGAAGTGACCACATGGCTGCTGAAGGACAGGTTTTGTTCCCCTGGCTGTTGCTTGGGAAACACACTGTGAAGAGGAAGAAATCCTAATTTTCTTCTGTACCTCCTACTGACCTGTCTTGCTTTTCCCCACCTACAGACTCTAGTTAAGCACTAGAAAGAGGCTTAGATCAATGGTGACTTCTTGTTCTTTAATTCATGCAGATGTTCTTTTTAACTATCTTGGAGTCTTAAACGACCCTCTGGGGAACCTTTTGTGTTTGATTATTGAAACAAAAGTTTATTCCCTTTAAGCACAAAACAACTGTGGAATCGAGGGAAAGAACCTATTTGTTTTCTTGCATATGCTATAAATGCAAAGGTCGGGTATGACTGACATAGCAGTGGGCAATGCAACACTCAGGAGAATTCCCAAGAATTGCAATGAAAACGGTTGGTTTCTGAGCCAAGCAGCAGCACCAGGGTTTGGCTGGCTGCATTCAGGGCCATAAAGGGCTCACAAGGTCTGGGTTGGGCTTTGCAGGAGCCTGAATGCTTTGGTGCACAGAGGGCTGGGCAAGCACAAGGAGCAGCACCAATCCTGACAGCAGGGAGCACTTACCTTGAGGTACCAATGCTGGACAGCCACATAGAAACACCACAAAAAGATTCTTCACCCTGGAAAATGGGTCTGAATCCTTCAGTTGTGAGGGTTCAGTAGCTACAAAGCCAACCTTCTTCCCCTGCACAGCTTCTTCAGTTACGTGGCTCCCATCTCCTGCAGCAGCCTGTTGTCATTCCATGAGAACAGCATCCACTTGTTTTCAAACCTGCTGCCTGCTAACTTCAATTAATATCCCAACATTCTCTTATTACAAACAGCTCTTTGTCTTTACTGCCCTTGCCTGTTGTCTTTCCGTAGCTGACCTGTTTCTGCTTCCCCAGTTGTCTCCTCTCAAACCCGCCAGGAAAAGCTGTGTGAACCCCATGACTGGAGCTCCCAAAGTAGCTGCTGGTGGGGCTGACCTCGTGGCTTTGCAGAGTGAGCTGTGCTCAGCACCCCTCACTGTGCCAAAGGCAGCCCATTGCCCACAGAGCATCTGTAGAGCAGATCACCCTGACACCAACTCACTTGTTCTTTGCGTACCACCATCCTGCCACTCAGACAGACGTGTAGGAAACAAAACTAACATGGCCTCTAAAATCAATGAGCCAGTATATAGTGAGCCATAAATAATCAGCAGAGGATTTAATTAGCAGCAAACTCCCTTGCAGTGTGCTGGTGCCTATGGCAGCCTCTGGCCTGAAGCTGCCTCCCCTGCTCTGACTTCTTCCCAGGGAACCCAGAGAGGTTTCTCCCCATTGGTTCGTATTTGTGATTTCATTAATGGTTTTCAGATAGAGGTGTGATGCTGAGCAGCATCAGCCCCAAACTTCTGTGATTTCTGGGAACCGCTTCACTGATGCGAGGTGTGCTGCGTCATGTGAAGACTAATTTCATTACTGAAAGAATGATTCCATTAGGTCAAAGCAGACTGTAAAGATCCCTCTCCTGTGTTTTACTGCCTTTATTGAGCATCCAGCCATATGCCTCCTTAGTAGCCACGTGCTGTTTGGTTTTATTAATGCTTGCATCTGCTGGTGATTTGAGCAAGGGCCAAAGGTTCAAAACTAAAACTTGAGAGCCCTCTATTACTGAAAGATTTTATTAGCCATCAATCTGCTGTATAGTGCCAGTGTTGCCAATGGGGAATAATACAATCAAACCTCTCTCCCCACCGGTGACAGCCCCACTCTGCTGCAAGGATCTGCATGAATTAGTCTGCCTCGTTAACCATGCCAGAGTAAGTGCCTTTCAGGAGGAGAAAATACTTGAGTGGGGCTGGGCTGTAGGTGCTCAGGAGCAGAGGTTGAGCAGCCCCCAGGTGTGTGAGCTGCCCCTCTCCCTCTGCATGAGGCTCTGGATGTCCCATGGCCATTATGGGATTGCTCTGCAGTGAGCTGGAATATTGGCCCCCGACCTTTCCAGTCTTGTAATTCAGGTGGTTATTTCCAGGCTAGCTCTGGAAACTACACAGCATGAAAGTAAGGGATGGAAGCATTGGGGTGACCTCCTGCCAGCAGTGCAGCTGGTCACTGCCATGCAGCATATGGAAGCAGTAAGTTCCTGTCCTTTCTTCTTCTACCTGTCATGCTGGGATTGCGCTCAAGAGAAAAATATTTCATTGTCCGGTAGCAAAAGCTGCCCTTAGTGCTCAGCCTCCCCTGTCTGCTGACTCCACTCAAATTATGGGATGTGGAGAACAGTACAGTGCCTCCATGGCAGGTGATGGGTAGAAAGCACACAGGGACCTCCCAGAAAATGTCCTGCAAAGACAGAAGTGCTGGCACTCTGCCTGTTTGTGAGCACGTGCAATTAGATGTAAAAGCTCATCATGAGGCTGAGCAATGTGCTCTTATAGGACCTGAGAACTGTGCTGTGGACACAGAGCTGGGGCTCTGCTCGTGGAGGGTTGGGAGCAATGTATTCCCACTCTGTTCCTCCCTTCCCACAGCATTGCCAGCATCTCACTGCCGGATCAGATCTTCTTAACTCTAGAGGACAAAACAGCAATAAAAGAATCCTACTTTTGGGTTTTATTTTCTCCATGCAGCACTGGTATTTCTCCTATATTAAATCTTGTTGGGGCCGTTTCATGCATAAACTTCATTTTTCTGTTGTGCTGGGGAAAACCTGAGCGATGATTTAATGCAGCTCCATTTGCGAGTCTCATTGTGACAGCAGGCTGTCATCGATGCTCTGCAGGGACAGTGCAGTGGAGTGCAGAATCTGTCCATCAGCAGGGGGAGAGAGGCTCAGGCTCTCATAACACATGGCTGGGCTTCGGGAGGCATGCAGACATGGGGATTTGGAGGCAGGTGATTGCATTTGCTCTGTGTTTTAGCCCCCCATGGGTAGGGCTGGATATCCAAAATCAAAGCTGGACTGCCCAGAGTGGGGTGTTGTGTAGCAGAGGTTGGGGGTGAAGTCCTGGGGCTTCTTGAGGTAAGGGGAGAAGCGGATGGGGCTGGATGGGAGTAGGAGATTGGCAGCATGTTCTGTTCTGGATGCAGAGGTTGGGGAGGTTAAGCTTTGCTCAGTCAGTCCATAAGCTTTCAGCCACCCATAGACTCATGCTTTAAGTACCCTTCTGAGAAAGTCTGAGTGAAACAACTCCATTGTGTTTCAGTCACTTACTGCTGGGTTTCTCTGGTGCTACGGCTGGAAAATAGATGGTTTCTCTCTTTGGCAGAAAGCTGCAAGCACTTTCAGAAATCTTAAAAGGGAGAATAATTTTTAGGCTCGCAGTAATTTCTTTCTAAACCCTTCTTCTCCATCTGAAAGGATAACTATAAATGAAATACCAACAGTTTTGTTGGGATTAACTGAAAGGGGGTTCAGGAACCGATGGCCTGAGCTTGAAGTGAGATTATTGTTGCTGTTGTCAGTGGGCAGCAATTCAGTGCACTTCCCAGCAAGTCCTAAAAGCTCACACCTCTGTTCTGCAGCTCCCAGTGTCACTGTGTGCCACAGTTGGTGATTGAGCAATTAAACTTTGCACAGCCATAGGTTGTCAGAATAAGGGAGGAAAGGAGGAAAGCTCAGCTTTCTGCTCCAGAAGCCCTTGAAGGTCTGTCTGCTTCTGTGCCAGGCTGGAGGGGCTGAAGCACTGAGAGATGAACAGGAAGGAGCAAAGTGGGCAGATGTATCAGTGGCATTCGTGCTATCCAAAATGTGTTGTCTCTCTGCTTCTGCCATCAGCAATTCCCCAGATGCTCTGGAGCAGACTCTGATTCTTAGGGTAATTTCACATTTTAAGAACTGCTTATGCACGAAAAGGGGGAAAAAAAAAAACAAAAACACCTTAACTTCCTGCAAAACAAAGTAAAAATCACAGTGAATCTAGCAGGGTGTGCTTTTAGAGGAGCTTCAGTTTTAACTTTTAACAGAAATGATGTTAAGATTCTTTGTAAGTGTAAAGTAATAGATTAAAAGATGATAAAAACACTGTTTTGGCAGTTGCATGCTTGAACCTTCATAATTTTCTCAGGGAAAAAAGCTCTAACTAAAAAAAAAAACACCCATCTATTTATTTGAGAAAATGCTCCTAATTCCAAGGCAGGGATGAAAGAAGTGGCCCATCCTTGTGTTTGGGAGCCTCTAAATATGCATTTGCCTTCACTTTCACAGTGAGCCATCCCCTGCTTGCAGTTCACGTCTGGAAGCTTGCAGAAATCCAAGTCCTTGCTAATTAAGGTTATGTTCCACATCTCCAGCAATGACATCCCACAGCCCACTGCATGTAGGATGCTTTGCTTTAGCTCAGATCCACATATTTTTTTTTTTTTCCTAATGCTTTTCAGGCAGATCACCCCAATTTGGGATGTTGGGAAGATAACAATTCCACATTTCTGCTTCTTTGCTCTGCACAATCAGTGATGTGTGGGCACACAATGCTGTGCTGTGCCTTTGCTGGACCTTGATCTGCTGAAGATCTCTTGTCTGCAGGAAACCCAAAACAAGGCTGAGCCTTTGTGGCACTCCCAGAGCATCTCCACAGGTCCCACCCGTGGTGCACACACTACATGAAGCAGGCTGGCATCTCCAGACCCTCTCCTTTCTACCAGAATGCCCCGAGATCTCTGAATGAAAAACGCTTTATGAAATTGTTGTTCTCTGGAGAGCAGTAGAATTGAGTGAGAGCCTTGCTGTAGAATTTGTAAAGCCAACTACAGATCCTAATGGCAAACCTTTGCTGCAGGACTTCACAGGCTGGGATGTTTCCATTCCCAAAATGCCTGCAATAATCCAATTCACTCAAAGTGCTGGGATGCTAACTGAACAGAACGAAGCCTTCTATGAGAATAATAATAATTGACACTGTGCTCCTTTCATTCATTTCCCAACAACGTGGGGCTGATTTCCCCTCTGGTTCTGCTCCCCAGATGGGTCCATGGTAGCAGAAACCTGCTCTGGCCCTAAGTCAGTTTCAGATTCATTCATTGCTCCTCGCAGAGTGTTGTGGCCCTACAGCCCCATGCTGGCAGCTGGCTTGGGGCGTTGGGCTCAGCTCCAAGAATAAGCAGTTTCCAAGGCATTAATCTTTATAGTGATTATCTACAGCAAGGCCTTCGTATGGAAATCAGTCTGGGCTGTGGGGGTTTTTTTTTGTGTGTGTCTTTTGGTGAATTTGAGTTGATATAAAACTTGTGGCTCCTCTTTAGAGAGCCTGTCCTGTCCTGTGTGTGGTGAGATGAGTGGGGAGGTGGCAGTGACTTGGCCAGGAGATGCTCAAAGGCTGTTGGGATCAGATCTGATGACAAGCTGGGGTTGAACCTTGAGGACGCAGGATGAGTTCTCTCTTTTTGGAGGTGCAGAGCAGCCTGCAGGACACAGTGAGATCCTCTAAGAGGAAGATATTGACCCGTGGCCCTCTTGGTGGGAGTCTACCCAAAATACACAGAGTGCTCACTGTGTTCCCATCACCAGATCCTGCACGTCTGGGCAGGGGCTGGGAGCAAAGGGTGAGGTTTTCAGCTCCTGCAGTGGGTGAACCAGACCCTGCAGCACTGCAGAGAGAGGGGATCAGAGGAGAAGTGGGAGGGGGCTAATCATTTAAGTGCAAACATTAAAGCTGCATTTAGCACCATTTTTAATATGTGCTTAGCTGAGACATGATATTAGGCAGTGAGGTAAGTGACAATTTATGCAGCATTTTGAGATTAGCTTCAGCACAGGGAGTAAAGCAACTTTTTTTTCGTGTGCTGATTACAATGGCAGCTTGAATCCAAGACCAAAAAAGTGTATGTTTGGGGGAGGGGAGGGAGGATGTTGCAGAGTTTTCTGCCTTTGTGTTAAAATGAAGGGAATTTTGGAGCTCTGAAATACATAAGTCACTTCCTTTTGGGAAAGCTGAGCGTAAAAACAGAGCCAAAGCTGCATTTCCCAATCATGCTCTCTGGGAATAAAAGCCCTGGGTTTCACACCTGGAGCCCCTGGGGTGATTCTGAGTACATCCTAGTCATTTTTTTCAAAGAAACAGCTCCATTCTCAGCGCAAGGACCACTGTGTGCTCTCTGGCCCTGTAGGTGAGTGATGGGGACTGCTCTGTGTTATCTGCATGCCTGCTCACCCAGCAGCTCACTGTTCACAGTCCAGAAGGACATCGCGTCTCTGAGTCCAGCCTGGATCACAGAGAGGGAAAAAATCATTGATCTGTGGTGTG
The DNA here is from genome assembly GCF_951394365.1 of Tetrao urogallus. NCBI lineage: Eukaryota > Metazoa > Chordata > Aves > Galliformes > Phasianidae > Tetrao > Tetrao urogallus. The sequence goes on along the minus strand of NC_136836.1, from coordinate 3,058,085 downwards.
TGGTGGCTTATCTCAGGGTTCCATGGGTGAAATTTCTTCCTTATCTGAAAAGCCATTGAAAGACCCACGCACTGCTTGTTTCATATATAAAACTTCAGGCGGATTTGAGCCTGTGCGCACAGCAATTTTTGTTTTAATTTCTTTCTTTTCTTTTCTAGCCAGCATAGAGAAAGCAAGCCTCAGTCTTGAGCGGAAGATAAGGAGCAGAATGACCTTGCATCTTCCATCCATACACCTGAGGTTAATAGTCAAGGAACTTGAGGCCAAGGTGAGTACAGACCAGAGCTGAAAGCAATCCTGCCCTGTTGGAACACTGATATACAATTTCCAGCTGCCAGTTTGGAGAAGTGGGGTGCTTTTCAGCAAATAGGATGTTTTTTTCCTATAATTGTAAAATGCCAAGTGAAAATTCCACCTGGCACTCCAGCCCTGGTGGTGCAGGTGACAGTTTTCCCTCTGCAGGATGAGTTTCAGCACTGGGACACACTTCTGTAGCCATCCATGCCTGGGTCTGCTTCTTAAAGCACATGGGGTCCTGTCTTCCTGCATGGTTCCATGCCTGCTGCATACTCCCTGTGATACATGCAGTAATTCTTGATTCTTGAAAGCTTATTTTGATTACATTCTTGGGGAAGAAAGATATAAGGACTTCTTTCATAGCAAAGCCTCACAGGGATGTTGTCAACACCCTGCCATCCAGCTGAGGTGGGGTTGCTCACTCCAATTCCCATCTAAATCACTGCAGCCCTTATGTGCTGTGCAGACAGATGCCCACCCCAGCCTGCACGAGGTGGCACAGGAGCCACCAAAGACGTTGATGTTTCTGGATGTTGTGCTAGAGCTGCTGGTACCCTGACCCATAAAATCATGTGCAGTGTGATTGCAGTGTGCTGCCTGCATGTGTGGCTTGGGTACAGAAGCTGCTGAAAAGTGCAGAGGAACATGAATTAGCATCTGGGCAGTGTGGTTTTGGCTGTGGGTGGCAGAGTGCTTTTTGTACTTGTTGTGCTCTAAATCAATATTGAAGTTGGGAATGGAGCTGTGAGGAACTGTGCTGTTCCTTCGGGTCACTTTGCCCTGTAATCACCACAGCACAGTGCAGTACAGGGAACAATTCCTCCTCCTCTCCCTGCCACCCTGCTTACGTAGGCTCCATCACCTTCTCACTAGAGGCAGTCGAGCCATATTCATTGCACAGTTTGTTTGCGAGCTTGGCATTTTTCATCATTTAATAATATGCAGCAAACGGTTTTTCACACTCTTAGAGCAGCCCCATAAAGCACTGCAATGAGCTTTGGCAGTAATTTTACTCAGCGCGTTTATTGCATCAGTTGTTGAATAGAGCTGTTTGTGCATCTTAATCAGAAACTGCCCCCCCCCACACACCTCCCCTTTATTTCTGCCAACAGGGGAGAGTGGAGCTGGGGACAAGGAATGGCTTTGGGGAGACATGCCAATTGCTTGCAGTCAGAAAGTCATCACTTTGTTGAACCTCTGCTGGAGGTCTGAAGGATGTGTTTTAAGCTAGGGGGGACCCAGTTGTTCACCAGGGGTAATTTTAGTCTTGTTTTTGGTAAATGACCTCATATAATGTGTAATAACAGTGCATGGATGGGTGTTACCAGGTCTGGCCTGCTTTCCTGCTCTGAGAATCACTTAGCACTGTCAGTGTCCATTGCTTGGTGATCCTGATCTAAATGTGTATGTTTGGTGGCCCTGCTAGGCAGGGGGGTTGGAACTACATGATCCTTGAGGTCCCTTCCAACCCGGGTGATTCTGTGATTCTGTGATTGGTGGAGCAGGCTCAGATCTCCAGGGTCAGTAAGTGCATGTTTCCCCAGTTCCCCATCTATGAAGTGAGTGCTGAATGGGACACAGCTTCCTGTGTCCAGTTGGCCAACAGTAGGATGGGTGAGTAATGGGAACTGCTACGAGTGGAGAGCAACATGTCTTCTGGGTGTTCTAGCCAGCTCCTACCCTCTGTGTATAGCTCTAACCACTAGATGGAGGCACAGATCGATGCTCAGTGTGCAAGTTCCACCATGGAAATCTTTGTAATCCCCATTTTCAGCTGCTGGCTGAGCTGGTCCTCTCCGAACTACAACATGATGCATGTCGTGAGCCTAGAGTAACACATATTGGTAGGGGAGCCACAAAAATGATGGAAAGGTTTTGAAAATTGGGCCTGTGAGAGACAGGCGGGCTCAGGAAAGATGACTGTGTGGAGGCAGGCGTGCTGTTTGCAACCGGAGAGGAGGATGTTATGGTGCAAGGGGGGAGGAATAATCGTCATTAGTCACCATCAGCAGCATGAGACTGTCGGGCTGGGCTGCAACAGGGAAATGCCATTTATGTGCTAGGAGAAACATTACATCTGAAAGCAAAATTGATGCGTTTCAAATGGGTGAAGAGAGCCCACGGCATCTCAGCTTCCAGAGATGTTTGGCACTGAGCAGAGCTCTGGATGATAACCTCCAGCAGAGCTCACCTCACCGATGGAGCCGTGTCCCCAGTGCCTGTTCCCACCTGCTGCCACCAGCACAGCCCATGCCAGGTGGGACCACAGTGGGTCCTTCTCTGAGCAAAGTGCCTCCCAGGCTCTGCAGTACAGCTTCCTTCTGCCAAATTCCATCCGTGTTGCTTTGCTGCTTGTGGCACACTGCCTGCTGTTTTTGCTACAGTGCAAACCTCATTTGGAAGCAAACCCTGCTGCTGGAGTGCTGGCATGAGGTGCTGGAAGGGGAAAGCACCACTGCTTTCCCTTTGGGCCAAGTGGCCAGTGTGACCCTCCTCCCTGGTCAAGAGCATCTTCATCTGTGCACAACCTTCAGGCATTGCTGAATTAGCTGGGGCTGGGACCCAGCTGTTGGGCACGTCCACCCCAACCGAGCTGATGAGCAGCACCAGCCACGGATCTTTGGTAGAGGAGTTAGAATCATAGAATCATAGAATCACCAAGGTTGGAAAAGACCTAAAAGATCATCCAGTGCAACTGTTCACCTATTCCCAATAGCTCCCACTAAACCATGTCCCTCAACACAACATCCAGCCTTTCCTTGAATACCCCCAGGCTCGGTGACTCCACCACCTCCCTGGGCATCCATTCCAGTGTCTGACCACCCTTTCTGAAAAGTAATACTTCCTAATGTCCAGCCTGAATCTCCCCTGCCGTAGCTTGAAACCATTCCCTCTGCTCCTACCTGTTGGTGTCCAACAGCTGAAAAGGCAGCAATGCAAACTCCAGTCATCCAGCACCTCCCTTGATCCAGCTGAGCAAAGCTGACAAACTTCATTTTTAGCCCTCATCTCAGGACCACATGCTGAGAAGCACAGGGAAATTAATGTCATTAGTGAGGAGATGCAGGAGGAGGGCTCTGGCCAGCTGGGCTGGAAGCTCCTGGCTGAAGGTTCAGCTCCATGGTGGTGCCCATGGGCAGAAACCCATTCCACCTGTGTCCTGAAGGGACATTCTGTACCTGCCTCCAAATCAAAGCTTCACCTTTGCTCGTAGAGATGAAGCAGTGCAGTCTTGCAGAGCATCTCTTTTCCTCTGGAATAAAGAATTATGCACGCATAAAGTATTTCTGTAAGGGAATGTGCTCCTCGCATAGTTATTAATTCATTATTGGTCATGGCCAAACTCACTCCTCTACTAAGTCATCTATTAAATGAGCCAAATGAAATTTATTAACAGAGCGTTGATCATTTAAGTCTTTTAGCATAGAGAAATGGCCATAATGGAACAGAAGGAGAAGTAATAATTTTTTTGCCCTGCTTCTGGTCCACGCTCTGGTGTGCTCACAGCACCCCGTGTTACGGCTGTAATTGGTCCTGGAGCTTCTTCCCAAACAAGCACGGCAGGTGGTCTTTGCTTAAAGACAAGCGAGTTTCCCTTTGGACACTGAAAAAAGTATCAGAAAAATAGAAGCAAGCTTGGAGAGTGGCTAACCAGGAGGAAAAAATTCTTATTTGAGCAATAATTTGGGTGCTGTCATCGCCCGTCATAGGCAGCAGCCAAGCCCCAATCCTGTAGCATCTCAGCCCTTCAGAGCACTTCTTCTGGGCAGGCTGCAGAGCCCAGACATGGGAGAAACCAAAGTCCCAAAAATGACTCCTTGGGGCTAAAGAGAGCCCAATGCAGGCACCAGGCAGCTCCCTGCCTCCGCTAGAGGCTGCCCCAGTGCCACGTTCTGGGAAGGAAGCTGTGTGTCCCCAGAGGGAAGTGGCTAATCACCACTTTGTACAATTAGACTCAGCCTTTATGGAGCTCTGATCATTTATGTTGGCAGAGCTGAGTTTGTTTCTAGTGGATATAATTTAGCCTCCAGGTAGACAGGGAGATTCGTGAGGTTTTTAGTGCTGAATTTGCTCGATGGGGGAGTGCTGCTCTGATTCCTCCCCAGAATTAAGAGGAAATCATCTCAAGGTGAGCACTGCAGACCAAAAGCTCTCACCTTTGGGAACCCCGCAGATGGGAATGTGGCAACTAAGTGATGTTCTGAGGATCTCATTGTCACCTAAATCTTGCATTTTCCCACCTATAATGGCAGATGGGTCCCTCAGTGTTAGGTCACATCAGACGTGGCCAAAGCTCTCAGCTCCTAATGAAGTTAAACAAGATTTAAGCTTCATGGGTCTCAATTACTTTAAATGGGACTTTACCTGATTAAGTCATAGAGAAGTGGGGTGGTGGCACAGACCTTCTTTTCTTCCATCTTTAATTTAGTGTGGGGACAGAAAGAGGAATGAACACAGGGCACCTCAAAGTGAAAGCATCACTTAACGCTCTGTGCTTGTTCTGCAGTGCCCCACAGCCTCCCTTCTCCCCATCCCAGGTCACAGCAGTGTCAGTTGTTGTCATTTCGGTGATGGATGAGTTCTGAGTGAGACTTGGAGCCCTTTTCCATTCACACTGCACAGCACAAAATAAAGCAGCGCACGAATTTCTGTGGGATTTACTCCTTAATTCCACCTCCTTTACTGCTACGTGCAATCAAATATTTACTTACTGATATTCAAGAGATCATAAAATGCTCTGAGAACGAATCTGGGAATACCCTTTCAAAGGCTGCATTGCCCTTCCCTCTACCCACAGGCAGATCCATATGTTGTCCCTAGCAGATACTGCTCTTACAGACTTTAAAATGGAGGTGGTTTGTTCTCCATGGGCACCTTGTCTGGTGCTTCCCTTCTCTGTCACTGCTGCATGGCAGCACTGCCTGCATCTGCCTCTGTGCCATTCGAAGCTCCCTCGGCTGATGAAGGATTTTGCATTTATGGGGCAAGAGAGGTTGTCACAATTCATTGGTGGCAGGTTTACATTTGACTTCAGTGGAGCTCATGAAAGTCTGCAGCATGAAACAGACATTGATTTTCCATAGTGTGTCTGGGTTTGGTTTTTGTTATGGGGATATGCCTTGCAAATGTTGAGCTGGAAGTTGAAATGTCTCTCAGTAGTGTATTTCGAAACCTTTTAGTAGCTTGCTGTTGCTATTGCTGGTGGGCTTAGTGATTTTTTGGTTTCTAAAATACAATATTTAAGCAGAAGCTGAGTTTTTCCACGGATGTTTTAACCATGACACAGGTTGTCTGGGTTTTTAATCAGAGTTTTGTGATACAAAAACATGTCGGTAACAGTAACCAAAAGACTCAGATGCATCACACCTGTCACTAAAACTGGCAGTGTTAGGGTGGCATGGGGGTCTCAGCTCCACATCTAGCCTGCTTTCTGAAGTGACAGAAGGAAACCCAAATGCATGTGGTTCTGTGCCCTCCTCAGCGTGTTCCATAGGTGTAGTGAATGTCTGTCCTTCTGTCAGCATCTGCTGCAAGTTACATTCACCACTTAAACCCCATGGATACCCCTCACCCCATGGGGCCCCATGTTCTCCCTGAGGCTTGCTGTGTTTGCACAGTGACGGTGCATGTGTCATCAGCTCTCAAGAGCAGCACAAACAAATGCATTTTGACATTTAGCATAAAGCACTGGCGTAAGAAGCAGGAAAAAAAAGATGTGCTGCTCCTAATTGATTCAGCAGATCACCTGCTGCTCCGTGCCTCAGTTTTCCCAGTTTGTGCCTGTGTAAGCTCTTTGTTTAGTCTCTCTCCTTGCATGTTTGCGTGGTGCCAAGTACAGAAGGTGCCTGGTTTTGCTTCGGGTTCTGAAACGCTTCCATAAGGCACTCAGTAACTCTTCTGTGCCGGTGTTTAATTGCCAGATCCCTGGGGTTTCTCTGCATATCCCCAGCAGAAGCCAGCACGCAGGGCTGACCTCTTTGGCTCGCTCACTCGGCCTGCCAGCTTCTTTTCAATTATTTTCTCCCCATGTTGCTGTTTACATTTTGTGCTCACATCCTTTGCAGCATTTCCAGTCACCTTCCAGCAGCCTGAATGCCTCCTAATCTGAAGTGTATTTCTGCCTTATCTCTATCAAAGCAGAAGGGTAGGGGAGTCATCCTCATTCCTGATCCATAAGGATGCTGAAGCCATCAGCTGCTCATCTTGGCTTTCCCCGGCGTTTCAGTAAGTTGCAGACGATTCTTCTGTCAAGAGCACCAAGGACAAAATGAAACTTTATATTTTTTTCAGGGCTGCACGTTAATCTGTCCTCAACGTGCCTGGAAATGATTGCGTGTCATGTTTCTTTGCAGGCTTTCAGGGAGTTTTCTTGGTCCTCTTGCAAAGAGTCCTCCTGCAACAATCCTGCAGCTGAGGCACGTGGGCTGCTTTCCACCTCCACCAATGTCACCTGGGGGTGGGATTTGTGCTGGTACCACAGGGTGCCTTTGCCCCCAGTTTTGGTGCTGTATTGGAAGAGGAACAGAGCAGACTGTGTTAGCTAGGGGAGGACTGAAGGAAGGAAGAAAACTGGGATTTCTGGAAATATTGGACTCCTCAGGTCTTTCTGGGCAGCTTGGGAGAATTAGGGAGTTCCCCAGTCTGCTCCTTGACCCTGCCAACCCCAGCACCCAGTGTCTTGGGAGAAACCCTTATTGATGGGGAAACCAAGCTGCAGGCTGAGCACAGGCTGTCCAGGTCTCCTCTCTCCACAGGCGATTATCTCAATTCCCTGCCATAGTTCTCCATGTTCTTCTTTTATTTTCTCCACCTGTGTGTATGAATTATAGCCCTCTTCCCCTTCCATCCATGTAGATTCGTCCATTCTCTCCTTGGCCAAAGGGATCCTAAGCAATAAATCCTGGACACAGCCTGGATGGGGTCTGCTGGTGGAAGATGCTTTTGTCCAGCACCTCTGGGTTACAGAAGAGCCGTTTCTCTTGAGCTCAAAGTAAGGCTTTGTGTCTTTATTGTCCATTCTCATGTACACTTGATGATCTTACAGGTCTCTTCCAACATAAATGATTCTGCATCTCCCAGATTTTACTCAGATCCACAAGGTTCTGTTTATTGTCACCTGGAGCATTGGCTGAAATTTTGGCATTGATCAACCTCAGAGTTGGAGTGAACCACAGCAAACAACCCCACTGCTGTCTGACAGTGAGAACTCACTTCTCCCAGGCAGCAATAAAGAAGAGGTGACAGAGAGCTGAGTGCATGGAACAGGCACCCATATATAACTGTGTAATTACTGGTATCATTGAAATGATGGATGTAAAGACCTAGTTAGCAATGGAGCAGGCTCATTAGCATAAAAACTACAAGCACAAAAATACACTGAAATGACAAATACAAGGAAGCCATATGAGATTTGCATTAAATTAGTGACTGCATGAGAGATGCTATTTAAATGGCAGGTGACTCAAAAATTTCTTTCCCTTTTAGCGTAAGAGGCTGAAATGTTCATTTTCATGGTAAACAGTAACTACACATTGATTTCTAGCTTTAAAGCATCTCGGCAAAAAGCACTCACAGTAAGTGGGGTTGGAGTCACTGAAATCAGAGGACTGGCTTGCCCTACATGTCTCTGAAACGAAGCAGCAAGCTTGAATTGCTTCCATAGACTTGTTAAAAAAAAAACCTGCCATGATAACAACAACAACAACAAAAACCTGTGTCTGGGGGTGGGAAATCAATTCCCATACAATCTTTTGCAGAAGCGATCTGATGACTTATTTCAAGGCAGAAACTTGGGCGAGGAGCTGAATGGTGCCCACTGGGGCACCCTGCCTTCGTGTGGCACTTTGTCAGGCTGGTGGATCACTGCTACAGATCCCGTTTGTAAGGAGTGACCAGGTGAGATCCTGACCTTGGGTTGGTGCACAGGACATCATGCTTGTCCTACAGCCTTCTGGGCTCCCAGCACAGCAGTGTGTCACTTCTCACCCTCTATACCTGAGAAAACTGCAGGTTAGTGCATCACTTGGAAATTAATTTGCACACATTTAACGACACAGGCACAAGCTCAGTGTAAGGTGGGTAAATGGGTATAGCCATGTCATTCCCACTTAGGTTTATCCCAGGCACATTCTGAGAGAGCAGCACGTACCCAGCAGGCTTGCAACCATCCAGCTGCACCACTGGAGTGAACTCCACAACTTCCTGACGTAGGGAGGCTTTAAGTGAGAGCTTTTGAAAAGGTTATACTTTGACTGAAGGAAGCCTTAACCTAACGTACCACTAAATGATAGCTATTTTTGGAATGAGAAATGTCATGTCTTTCTCAAGATGGACCCGTCTGAAGCAGGTCACTGGGCAGTAAAACCTTCGAGGACGTTTTTCTACCTGGGTTTAGCTTGACGAGCTGCTCAGGTTGAGTTCAACCATGTAATTTGCAGAGGACTGTTTGAATGGCTTCATATGCTGTGAATCAAAAGAAGAAATTCTACCCTTGGTAATTAAGATGGAACGGCTAATTACTCTTCTCTGTCTGGAAGTTCGCTTTCTGAAGAAGGAGGGAGGAGACTGAGCTTTCAAACACTTTTATTCGTTTCTCTGCAGAAGTCCTTGTTTGCACCCGTGTCTGCATGCATTGTTTGCCACTCAGCCCCTCTGAAGGCTGAGCTGTGTGAAGAGGAGAGCAGGGCTGCTGTTGAGCTGCACACACACAATCACAGACGCACTGAGGTTGGAGAAGACCTCCAACTCAAGTCCGACCCCATCCCATCCCCACCATGCCCATTAACCACATCCCTCTGTGCCGCATCTCCACGGTTCTTAAACACCTCCAGGGACACTTGGGAGCTTTGGGGATTCGTGGGACCTGGAGCAAGCAGTCCTCAGCTCCTCTCCAGGCAGCACGTGCCAACATGCAGTGCTCTGTCTTTCTTCTCCAGGTTCCCTGAGTGCTTGATAAATGTTAAGATCAAGCAGGAGGACTGCTAGGGGCCAGGGCTATGTCCTAAACCAGTTCTAAATGGGGAATTTCCCATCATGATGACTCCAACCAGTTGGCTGCTGGACAGAAGGTACAAATGGGAACCTCGAACACCCAGCCCGTACAAAGGGACGCTTGCAGCCAGTTATTGCAGGGGTGGCTGTGACACATCTGACTGCTCCGGTGTCTCTGTTTATTTACTCCCTCTCTGTAACCCCCGCCTGCCCAGCCGTGCGTCTCTTTGGGCTGCTGTCAATCACACGTCAGTTCTTGTTTGCCTCTGCTCAAATCAGTGCTGCTGTTTTGACAAAAGCATGGCTGTCAAAGCTCCCAAGGCGAGAGAGAAAGGCAGAGAGCCAAGAGGTGGAGGGAGGAGTGGGGTATTTGTTATCCCTGGGGATGACGCATCCTTGTGCAGATGTGATGAGCGGAGCTGTGAGCTTGGCAGGTGCCTTGCTTGTGCTGCTTTAGAATGATAGAATCATTTAGGTTGGAAGGGACCCTTAAAAGCCATCTGGTCCAACTCCCCTGCAGTGAGCAGAGACACCCACAGCTCAATTAGGTGCTCAGAGCTCCTCCAGCCTGATCTTGGGTGTCTTCACCACCTCTGGGCAACCTGTGCCAGTGCCTCACCACCCTCATTGTAAACAACTTCCTCCTTATATCCAGTCTAAATCTCCCCTCTTTTAGTTTAAGCCATTTCACACAGAGGGTGGTGAGGCACTGGCACAGGTTGCCCAAGGAGGCTGTGGATGCCCCATCCCTGCAGGCATTCAAGGCCAGGCTGGATGTGGCTCTGGGCAGCCTGGGCTGCTGGTTGGTGACCTGCACACAGCAGGGGGTTGGAGCTGGATGAGCACTGTGCTCCTTTGCAACCCAAGCCATTCTATGATTCCATGAACTGCCCCTTGTCCTATCACAGCACACCTGATGTAGAGCCTGTCCTGTTCTTTCTTACAGGTACTGAAAGGAGGCTTTAGGAGGGATTTCTATACCTGCATAGGACTTATTTTGAATGACATCACAATTTCTCCTTCTTTTTTTAAATTCTGGGGATGGATTTGTGGTTTTTTTTTCCCCAAAAAATTTCATGTAAAATTCGGAGGAAATGCGATAGCTTTGGGGACCGCTCAAACCTGGTTTTGACGACTGAAATGTCTCCATCCCTGGTGGAGCTGGGTATCATTTTAATACCAACGGGGATCAAAAAGGAAAAAATAAAAAGGTAAAATGAAAAATCGCTTCAAAATGAATATAAAAACAGTTCCATTCTGTGGTTCTTTTTCTTCCAATGATGTATGGTTGAAGCCAACGTGTTCCTGAGCAGCATCTCACTCATCATAAAGTGGCATTTCTGACAGGACAACATTTCTTCACAAAATGAGCTCTCAGTCTGCGATTCCTGTATAATGCCATGAGCGTGCATACTGGGTGGATCCAAACATAGAAAGGAGACACAAATTACAGCTAATACGGACTGATGACAGTTCTTTTCTCCTGCATTAAACCAACACAGCCCGTCACCAGCCAGAGCAGCCCCAGACATCCGCTCAGTAGCTCTATGAGCACATCAGATGCAATTAGAAAGCTGTGGTTCTCTCTTGAAAATAGAGCCAATGAGCCAAAGCAATTGAACAAAGATAGGTGCCAGCAAGAGCTAAAAGACCACGCGTTTGTGGTTCAGTGGCCAAATGGAAAATAAAAATACGGTGGAGTTAACGCAAATTGAAATTATTTCCATTTTTCCAGCAAAGCAAAAAGTTGAAAAAAATAATGTAAGAATCCTTTTTTTTTTTTTTTTTTTTTTAAGCTTATATTTAAAAAACAAAGAATAAAAAATAAATTCTGTCCAGTTCCTTTCTGATCCACTTTCAGGGGACATCTCAAAGTCTGTTGGATCAATCCCAATCTACGGGTGTGGAGGAGAAAGAAACAGTCTTAACTGAGAGCATTTTGTCTGCTGCTGAGTGGGGTGAGGGCTGTGAGGTTGGAACTTCCAGAGATGGGAAGTGCATGGGCTGTGTTTGCAAACAGGGCTCCATTCATCTCAACTGCAGCTCAAGAGGGGAAGCACAGGGAGCAAACACGTGTCTTCTGAGACCCGCTGTGCCTGCGGGATCTTCCAGCACTGCTCCTGTTTGGGCACAGAGGTGTCAGTTAGCAGAATGGATTTCTTGCTGTTTGATGAGATGCTGACTCCTGTTACAAAGCCCACTGGTGCTGGGAGGGTGAGTGGGGCTGGTTTTCACGTTGCAGCGTGTTGCTCCAACGCATTGGCAGAATGGCACTTGCTCAGATCCTTCCTCCCTGATCTCCTCTCCCCCAGAGCAGCGCCTGCTTCCCCAGCAGATGACTCTTTTGCTGTGATAATTCACCTAATAGACAACTTCTGGCAGAGCTCTGTATTAAACACTGTGCAGCAGGGAGCATAATAGCAGGCTGACTGTTGTCAAAAGGAAAAAACACCACAACTCTTGAACTGCATGTGATGGAAGCACTTCATTTTCAGTAAATCAAGCTGTTACCTCCCCAAACTCCTTCCCAGCACCCTCCCTCTTCAAATCCTCCAAGCCTTCATCTTTTGCAGGAAGATTCACCTTAGAGCACATCAATACCAGGAAGTTGCATGCATAATTTAAACAGAGACCTTCTGATTCTGTACCTGGATGGGCTCTGGCATTTCCAAGGGAAACTGAGCTTAGCACAAGGTAAAGCTCCCACTTTAATTTGAGTTTAAGATCTGTACTGTTTGCAAAACAGTCTGACCTTAGCTTTGCCCCATGCCACCAAGGGGAAGAAGTAGCTGGATTATATAAACTCCGTGAATTAAATTTAAAAAATGATAGTAATAAATGCTGAAAGTGCTTTCTAAGAAACTTTGAGATGGAATAGCCCAGTCCAGGAGTGAAGGCTCAGCTTTACCTTGGAAGGAGGCTGGGCATGCTGCAGGGTCAGGGCTGGGGAGGCTGGGCTCCAAGGTGAGCCATGTCAGGCTGTTGCTTGACAGCTGCACTAATAAAACTTGAGCTGCTTGGCCGGGGTGTAATTAGGGGTTGGGATCCAGCATATCTTCTTCCAGAGCCACAACCTGAGCTCTGACACTGAACATGTCAATGTGTCAGGCACTCCAAAAGGTGGAGGATTTTTTTTTTTTTTAATGTTTTCCAATAGTTTGCCAGCTTTCAGGCTTTGCAGCCCAGTTTTGCACTTAATCCCAAAGTGGTTTCTTTGGCCACAGCTGATGGTTGGGAGAGCTCTGCAGACTGCTCCTGGCTGGTTTGTTTTCTGAGAAGCTTTCTCCTTACAGTAGTTAGCACTTAAATGGAAAGTAGATAGGGGAGAAACAGCAGCGTTTTGGTATCTTGGACACCAGATGCCTGAAACAAATCATTGCTTGGTGGGCAGCTATTAGCGGGCAGGGCTGGATAAAGAGGCAGCACGAAATTTCTGACTCCTTTTGCTGCACAGAATGTTTCTGAGGATCTTCAGCACCTTTGCTGAGACCCATAGGGACAGGATGAAGTAGCAAGAAACAAATCATTGCCCAGCAGGAGCACTCAGAGCGCTCAGTGGGAGGCACTGAGATGAGGGCGATGGGAGATGTGGGCTCACAGCTCCACCACATCAATCAATTTTGACCGGGGTGATGAATTTGCAGAGGCAGAGAGTTGCCAGGCACCAGCACTTGCCATCTTGGCTAAAGAGAGAGATGTCAGAAATGAAATTGCGGGTGCCTTGGGACCCCTTCTGATTCTGCTGCCAGCTGATGTGTTTGTTAATGGCATGGATAGCAGAACAGAGATTGGGTGTACAGAGTTTGGGAGCTGTATAATGATGGGAAGAGAGCCAGATGTGCTGGAGAACACAGACTGCATGCAAGGCAAACATGACAAATTGGAGAACGGAGCTGAAGAAATGAAGATGTGATTGAATACGGACAAGTGTCAACGTGCACCAAGGCAGGGCGATCCGTGGGATGGGGAACAGCTGGCACAGCAGATGCTGCAGGGGAAGGGATGGGGACTTGTAGCTGTTTCAGGCGCAGGGAAAAAGGCAAATGTCTGGGGAAGTGTAAATAACACCATCAGCCTCACGGCACACAGGTGAGCCCTGCAGCAGTAAGGCCATGTGTGCTGCTGGTTTTTGATTTCATACTTTTAGAAGGACAGAGGAGGGGGGCTGTGGGCAGCCTGAAGCAGCCGGAGACCCACTGACCCCCCCAGCCCCTGCACTGCTCCTCGGCTTCCCCATGGATTTAAGTTAGTGGGGTCTCTCAGCTCAGTGGGACTCCCAAAGTGCTGCTGTTGGAAAATGGGTTCTTCCCTGCTGGTTATCAGGGGGAGCAAAAAACCACGGCGCTATCAGAATTTGAAACGCTGTTTTACTTAGCAGTCGATGCCTGAAATATCTGAGGCTTAAATGTGGGTTCATACTCAGTCATTGTGGTTTTCAGAATTGTGATGTAGGTTGGCCAGTAATGAGCAATAAGGTTTGGTTAATTTGGGTGTGGCGATGCGTGGTTCACGCTACACAGTGCAGTTCAGGTTAAATACACAGAAACAGAGGTTACCCAGATCAAACCTGGGCAAAGAGTGTGTCTGTACCTCACTGCTGAGCCCTTTGCAGGTCTGAGGAGGTTTTCATTTGGGTTTTGAGGTTGTGCTGCCTCTCTGTTCAACGCACAACAAACATCTTTCCCTGTTTCCTGTTCCTAAGTCAGGCACAGATCACTGACAAATACGTGGCCAGTGACAAGAGCTCTCACAGCTTCAGAAAACTCCAGGTGGGATTGGGCTCTCTCCCAGTTGTCCTTTCCCATATAGAACTTAACAGACTGCTGAGAGCCATTCAGATGTTCTGGAGAAGATGTGAATCTGCTCCAGGTATTGCTTTGGAGGCCCTCAGCTTTTAGAATAAATTATACAGATGCCCATTTTTAACCTGGGTGGTGCAGCTGTTGGGTTTTTATGTTAAAAAAAAGTCGATAAAACTCATCCCAGGAGCACTGGGTGCACTCTGTAGAAATAGCTGGGATTTAAGATTTGAGATCTGTGGGAAACTCTGACATTTCTGTATTAATTTATTTCCTGGCCATCAAAATAGCCTAGAAATAATACAAATACTGTAGAAATATGATTACAAAAATAATAAAAAGCTCAAACTGGAAGATTTCAAAAGTAATGAAAATTCCGTCCCTATTCTTCTGCAGCTATTGAAGTTGTTCTCTCCACTCCTGTGGAGTCATTTTGTTTTGATGAAGTCAGACCCCTTCTCGTTGAGACCATAACAGAAGACTTCATATCTGAAACTCTACGTTTCCAACAATAAAGGGATTCTAAAGAATAAAAAGTTACAAAGAAAACCGAAACAAAACCAGAAAGTAGTGATGAGCCATTCTTCCCTTATCAAAGGGCTTTGACATCTTTGAAACAAAATGAGAAAATGGAAACAAGTGGTTTCAAAATATTGCACATCAGAAATGCGACTGCGAGAGATGCATCCCCATGATGTGTGTAGGCTGTGGCAAAACTGGGCTTTCTGGTTATGATGGTTCCAACGCATCCCATGGCGTATGTATCCTGTGCCATAACACATCCTTTGCCAACACATCTGCCACCAGCACGCCCCGTGCCACCAACACACTCTGTCCCATAACACATCCTGTGCCGTCACAATCTCCTACCACCAACACATCCTGTTCCATAACACATCTCCTGCTACCAACACATTTACTGCCACCAGCACCCTGTGCCACCAACACACCCTGTGCCATCACACATCTCCTACTACCAACACACCCCGTGCCATCACACATCTCCTGCCTCACACACCCAGCAGTAAGGAGCCCACTGATGTTCAGGTATCTCCCAGGCAGGCATTTTTGTCTTTGCATTGGAAGGCTGAGCTCAGTGCTTGGAGCTATTAGCAGACAGTCGAAGCTAACGTTGCAGCCAGCAGAAGGATCTGCATTAGTCACTTTCCTCAATTTAAATCTTTGAAAATGTTCACAGTTCTAATCAAAGGGATAAAAGGGAAAATACATGTAGATGTGTATATGTATATCAGAGCATTAACTTTGATTGTCAAATCAAGTCAAAAGTTGCTGAATGAAGTAAATATGAGGAGAGATATAATGGGCTATTACCACAATATAGCTTGTGGCTTACATTTTCAAGTGATTTTCACACAACTTTCTTCCCCACACAACACGCTTTGGGATGTTCAAGGGAAGAAAACAGTGATGTTTGAGATGCATAAAACGATCAAGTAAAAGGCATAAAAAATCTGCAGAGTAGCAGACTGCAGGGGGCTGGGCTTTAGGCTCCGTGTTTGTTGGAGGATTGATTTGTTGGGGTTCTTTTTTCTGCAGACAAGGCAGAAGGGTGTGGTGTTAGTCTTGAGATAGAGACCAGAATAATAAAAGAAAGGTGTAAAAATAAGTGGATATATGCATCATAGGTAACATGGAATGTGTGTGTGTTGTATAAGAAATACAAAATGTGGCTGAAGGAGTAATGAAGAGAAATGCAGAGCTGTTTCATTAGACGAGTGGTTAGGCAGGCAAAGTAATGGCACCATAAGAAAAAGCAAAGATATTCCACAAGAAGTTGATAAATAGGTAAGGCAGGCACAGAATGATGTGCTGCGTGGTTGGAGTTTTCTTTTCAGTATAAGCTCACAGAGAAACAGCCTCACTGCCTGTTTCCAATGTGGAGGCTTGTGGTCTGGAGGGCATTCTGTTTCTTAGATGCTGACCACAGCCCTGCTTTTCTGGCTCTTTGACTGTCTGTACTTTGGTGAGATGTTGCCAGCAGGAGTGGAGATGCCCACCCAGAGATCTGGCCAGGAAAAGGAGAGCTCCAGTAAGACAACCATGCAAACAAACCCATCTTTGGAGACTTGCTGTGTGAGCGAGGATGAGAAGGATTTGTTGCTCCAGGTCTCCTGGGAGCTTTTTTCCAGACAAGTCAACACTACGAATTGTCTGATGTTGTCTAGGAGACAAAGTACTGTCAAATTTGGCTCCTTCTCTTGAACAAAACAAATCTGTTCTGGGTAGCCTTGAGTAAGATCCTTTACCAGCTTGTTCATATCCATAGTCTGTACAGCA
Source organism: Tetrao urogallus (assembly GCF_951394365.1). NCBI lineage: Eukaryota > Metazoa > Chordata > Aves > Galliformes > Phasianidae > Tetrao > Tetrao urogallus. The sequence continues at coordinate 3,041,700 of NC_136836.1, read as the reverse complement.
CCAAGCACCAAGAGTTATCTGGAGACTCCAAATGACAAGTTTGTTATTGATCACAGTTCCTTGCGTGTTCCTGGAGCGGTGAACCAACATTGGCCTTGTGCCCCCTCCTCCCTGTCTCTGGAACTCCTGATGATGGCTTTGTCTTTGCAGAGACAAACTGGACTGCAGCTGGGAAGGCAGCAGCCGGTGTCTGCTTGACGTCCAGCACGCCTGGCTCTGCAGATATTTGCATGCCATGATATTTTGGCATGAAATCACAGCTGAAGGCAGCAAAGAGTTTTCAGTGTTGAATGTCATTCAGCTGCTCCAGAACCTGAGTGTGGGCAGCAAGATATCCTTCCTGTCCAACGCATTGCTCAAACATTGAAGGGTTTGGCTTGGGCCATCAGTCCCACAATGCCTTGATTAAACAGTAGAGCCTCTGCATGGAGCTAGCAGGATCAGAGACCAGACAGCAAGCAGTTGCATCAGGCCAGTGATTTTGTGAGATGTAAGGGAGAACGCTGGAAGCCAGAGGAATGAGAGAAAACAGCATCTGTGCATGGGATAAACAGGCGTGAGCACCAGAGGCTGCCCTGCAGGATGAGCTGGGGACACAAAAGCCTGCTGGCAGATCTGCAGGCTTCATGGGAGTGATGCAGCCCTTAGCAGCAGTCCGAAGGAGCTGTGGGAGATGCGGTTTCTTTGTATCAGCACATTTCAAAATGTCAGCAGCAATTGGAATCAAATGCTACAGTGCTGTAACAGGCACAGTAGTAGTATAATAATAACAGTAATATTATTATGGAGTTAAGTGCCTACATTAAGGCACTGCACTCATATGGCACACGTGCACGAGAAGCACGCCTTGCTGCTCATGGAATGCCTTTTTTTTGGAGACGTTAATGGTGATGTGTTGAGCGTGGCCCTCAGGGAGGTATGGACAGTGCTCTGGAAGTGCTAACTGTTGTCATGTTCATTGCCTATCACCATCCAGCCCAATTAATCTGACTTCTCAACCCTGAGCTGTGCTTTCCTTCTGCCAGCAGCTTTCCAGGGACTTTATTTCTCAGCCTGGGTGAACCTCAGCTCCTTTCCCTGTAGGGATGGTTCCCCATAGCTGTGGGTAAAGTAGCCTTCCCCTTCTGCATCCTCCTCCACAGCTCTCTCAAATTTACTGGAATTGTGGTCTATGGCCAAAATGCACACGAGGCTTCACAGTGAAAGGGGAGATGGGGCTGACCCATGGAGAGACCACGCTCAACTGCTAACAAGAGGGCTGACTTCTCTGGTATTAGCCAGGCATTGCCAGTATGCATCTGTCCTGCATCCATTCTCCAGGTCAGCGACCTCCCAGTAGATGCAAATGTGCCAAGGAAAAGGTCAGCAAAGGAGTGTGTACCAAAGGCTGTGAGAGAAAGGAGAAGGGATCCAGCTGCATGCTGGAGGCTGGATGAACCTCGTGTCTTCCAGGCAGAAGGACTGGCAGCCTGAGAAATAATTCTTATTTACACCTATGGGAACTGGTGCCAAGCACACAGATGATGGGATGACTGGGCACGAAGGAGTGAAGTATCGACTGGTGGGTTCTTCAAAGATGGGAACAGCAGAGGGCCATCAATCCAAGTCACTGAAGGAAGGCGAGTTGCTGTCTTGCACGCACTCTCACTCACACACTTACAGAGAGACTTGCAATTGCCTTGCCAGTTTGGCTCCAGTCTTCCCCTGACTCATAATCCGACTCCTCGATCATTTCTAAGTAAGGGCTGTCAATGCAGCCACTTGCTTGTCCCAGAAAATCCAACCAAAACCTTTCTGTTCATGCAACACTAAGATCAGGTTTTCTCTGTTCCCTCTGTGGTTGTGCAGCAAGAGATGAGTTCACCCGAGGGTGACTGATCCTTTCCTAACAAAAGTATTGAGGTTGTTGGCTGATGTGCCTTTGGCTGGCCAGCTTAAACACAGGTTTGCATTACAGACGTTGATCTTCCTCTCCAAGTGCTAGCAATAGGCTTCAGTCAAGAAAATTTCTTTTTCTTTATTTGTATTTTAGTGTAGCTGCAGGAAAGAGAAATATTTCAGGGCTACTGCATTGGCTGTCTCAGAACCCACAGATTTCCTTGGTGTGTCCTCCATTGTCTTCCTCTCTGTGTTTCCAAACCCTGCCATAATACAGTGTAATTGATGTTCCCTTTCTCCCATTCTTTTTTAGTTTCCTCCATTTAGATGACATTAATGTAAAGCTTGCTCAAGTAGCTGTAAAGTTATAGGCTCTTTTCTGCTATTTTGAATGGGGCAGCTTTGCTTTGATAGGATCTGGGATTTCTGTAGAAGGTTACTGTACATTGTCCAAGGACAGCAGAGTCCAAGTACCTGCATTGTTGTCCCTGCTTTCAGCCTGGGGTGTTCTGGGCAATAAGTCCCACTTTAGCAGTTGGGTTTCTTTTCCTCTGTTACAAGCACAAATACAATTCCGGGAGGATTATGTTGAAGTGATGTTATCCTTATAAAGTAGCTCTTTGAAGTAAAGTCATGGGAGCAGGAGCAGGGGGAGACCTGGTAGACTGCCCAAAGTCACCTAGCCAAGCAGTAGATTTAACAGCAGCCAAACCCAAAGGCCGTCTTATTTTGTTGAGCTGTGGCCACACTTTCATTGCTGGAGACCTGCAAACTCTACCAGTATGGCAATGTCTGGGCTAAGAGCATCCCAAGGTACTGCTACCCATGGGATGCCTCCCCTGCCTTCCACCCAGCAAAGGTCTTCCGTAGTGCTGTAGAAGCAGCATTGGTCCCTATGGTCCCTAACCCCCTGAAGGAACGTGCCCTTGGACAAAACCCCACTTGACCTGACAGTTCAACAAGGTATCCACGCTCCATTGCCCTGGGAACAAGCTGCTGCTGAAGACTTGCTGAGCAAGCCCTATAAAAATTAACACGTCTTGCCAGGGAGACAGTAGGGAATGATTAATGAACACAACCAGTGAAAGGGGGGAGGAAGGAATCAGGAGAACAGGTTTGCTAAATCGACAGCATATAAAATGTTTGTTCCTGCCTGAAACAGCAAGGTTGGCAAACCCTATCATGGGCCAGTAACTTGGGTTAAGTGGGAAGGCCACGAACCCATAAATTGTACATCATCTGTATTCAGATGTATGGGCTTGTAGCCTCTCTGGTCCAATGAGCCCAGTAATGAAAGACTTTAGAGCTGCCCAAGACATAAGATCAAGTGCCCTGATTGCTCTAGCTCTGATAAGATTTTAGATGAGGATTAATTTTATTAATGACATTTTCAGGCGTACCTTTCCTTCTCATTTGAGAGTTATTTGTATGCTTTCTGCAGAAGTGAGAACCTTGAGGGATGTGCAGGAGAGACTTTTATCCCATGAGTAAAAACAGAATAACTGAACAAAGCAGGGAAGTATTTGGTATCAAATCATTTGGCCCAAAGAAAAATACAGAGTTGTGCAAAACTTACCCAAAACACTTCTAGCCTTATTTTTATCACATGATTTTCTGCTTAGGAAAGTTGAAAAGGAGTCAGCCAAGACACTCAAGAGGCTGAAAACCTTTTATGAAATCATTTTCCCTCACGATTTTAGGAACAGATATCTCTTTGTGAGCAGAGCTGTGTTGCTGATGAGAGGCTTCAGCTGCTAATTTGTTACTGCAGAGCCACTCATGAGCACGAGGACAAGGTTGTCTCTGGTGCAGAGGCCTCATGATGATGCTGCTGTCTGCCTCCTAAAAGCAGTGCTGCTCCCCCAGGGATGAAAAGTTGGGCAGGTAAACCCCCAAAGTGCTGCCCTCCATCCACCGTGCAGAGCCATTCTCTGCTGCTGCATTGCTGTTGCTTCCCCAGCCCCATCTCTGCAGAGCATCAGCCTTCACCTGGTGACAGGGAGGTGGGCAGACCTTCACACCCACAGAAAAATGCCACTGGGAAGTCAGAACTCAGAGGCTGGAGGCTTCCTCCTTGCGTCTCTTATTGGCAGTGACTTCTCTCATTCATTAAGGCTGACATCTGCTATTGATATCAATTATGGTAATTAATGAAACATTTCACTGGCTGTGGCTGGTGTTCTGTCAGCAGTTTCACACTGAAGGCTGGATGGTGGTATTGGCGGTAGTGCAGAGTTGTTTTGGTAGCTCAGTTGGAATTGGAGAGCAGTGGGATCAAAAGTGGGATCAAAAGTGGGATCAAAAGTGGGATCACCATTTTGCTAGGATGCCCTGTGAAAAGGCAGAAGGGAAGAAGGAGCCTGTAGGGACATGATGGATGGGCACCTGCACGAAGGCAGCAAAGGGAGGAGCTCCAAGGAGATTGTTTAAGGTCTTCCCCATCCTTCTGCCTGCTGATGAGCTGTGTTACAAAAATTACACAGCCCAGGATTTTCAGACTCAGACAACTGCTGGGTTTTACTTTCTCATGGATCTGCCATCGTCTTTTGCCCAGAGAGGCTGTGGATGCCCCATCCCTGGAGGTGTTCAAGGCCACGTTGGATGGGGCCCTTGGTAGCCTGGTCTGGTATTAAATGTGGAGGTTGGTGGCCCTGCATGTGGTGGGGAGGTTGGAGCTTCGTGATTCTTGAGGTCCCTTTCAACCCAGGCCATTCTGTGATTCTCTGCATTGGGAAAAACAAAACAAATCAAAAACCACCACCAACAGAAACAACCCACAACAAATTCCAAAAGCATGCATCGTTCCTTTGGACTTATCCTGGTTATTCTTGTTCTCCTCTGAAGACAACCCACTAACCAGGACCTGGGGACATCCTTCCCTCTGTGTCCCAGTGAGTCTGGTGGGGGTGGGGAACTAAATCCCACAGCTGGTGAGAGGCTGTTCTGTGGGCCCTGGGCTCTGGGACCAGCACAGCACTGCGAGGTGCATAGTTCATTATCACATGGTGAGGTATACAGATATAGGTGCTCTGGTTCTCTGAGGATGCTCAGCAGAGTGCTGCTGTATATAAATGAAGAGATTAGGAAGGTGATCCCGAGGCAGCGGGGTTATGAAGCTCCTTCCATGTCCAGTCAAGCACTCGTGGGGTTCTCGGTTACGGTCTCCTCTGCGCCGTGTGAATGTCTGACATTTCATAAGCTGCTTTCTCTTGACAAGCTGAGAGAGATAATTCTGAGTAATTTCCCTTGGGCTGCGAGGGTCGAGCAGGGAATCATAGGGTTTGTGCTTCGTTGGAAATGTCTTGGTACATCCTAAAAAAAATGTCTGTAATTTCAAGCTTGTAACTTCCTTTAAGACTCTCCTGTCCTCTTGACTTTACTGTTGTTTTAAAGTTCTTCTGACCTTTATTTTCTCTCTTCAGTTTCCTAAGTAATAAAACTGTAAGGAGCAATATGGGATTTGGGGGGCTTTTTTTTTTTCCCCCGCCTGAGACAGAATGGTATTTGAAGTCGCTTGGTGAGCAAGGCAAGCTTTCAAGGAAGAGCTGCAGCAGTCCTGGAGCTGACTGATAGCAAAACAAGTCCGTTATTAGGAGGCACAAATCGCTCTGAAAGATTAAGCACTGAAAATAATAACCAGGCAAACCTTGAAGGAAGGGATGTCAGAGGCAAAGGTCATTAATTGACTGGTGGAATTTTGGGTGCAAGTTACTGGAGAATTGTCTGTCTTTAGCAAAGGAAAAAAATAGACGTTTCTATTCTCAATGGCAGTGCTGGTGATTGTTATTGTTGAATGTTTCTGGGCTCAGTATTAATTCATGACTCCAGAGGGTCCAAAGTAATCATTCTTCCTTGCACTTCTCTGTTTTATTTTATTTACGTGTTTGGCATTTCGGGAGTGCTCTTGCTTTCTATCCAAACATGAAGCAAGATTAAAAATGTGCAGCAATTAAGAACTCTGGGAGATAAACGACGTGTATTTAATCTCATGTGTGTTCATCAGACGAGGGTGGGTGCACAGATCAGAAATGGGGGACAAAAGCTTGGGACCTGGCAGAACTTTGCATCTGTTTGTGGCGTGCTGACATACATCTGTGTTACATAAATGAGCACAAACATCTGCATCCTCCAGAGAGCTGGAAACTCTTGGAAAGTCTTCTCCAGATTGTTCCCTACTCTTGTGACTTATTTCTCCGAGCTCTGCATCATTTGCCTGAATAGAGACGATCCTTGTGATGATTTAGTAAGAAACTCCACTCTGCAGTGCAGTGCACTGTGGGCTCTGTTTTTCAGAAGAGAATGGAAATATCAGCCCAGCAGTGCTGCCCATCGCATTGAGCACCTCGTGCCACACAGCTGGCAGCATCAGGAGCTGCAGGGCTGCTCCTGAAAAAAAAAGGCTTAGAGGAAAATGACACGACATTACCTGCCAAATACACTCGTTAAATTGTTTTAAACTCTTCTGGCTCAACCCTTTTATTCAGAGCTGAAGTGGTGTAAATCAGTGCAGTCTATTTAGGTTCCAAAGATTTTCTTTTTACGCAATTGCTGCAAATGGCAGGGATTTCTGGGGCATTAGCTGCTCTGCAGGGACTCTCCAGAGCAACACCAAGTTTTGTGCTTTCAAAGCAGGGTAAGCAGCAGAAAGTTGCTCTGAGACACATAAAAAAACAGCCACAAGGAAAGGAAGTGCATGACAAATTCTCCTCTTCCTGTTCTTTGCATACTAGCAAGCCCAAGGACAAACCAGCAAAATTTAGGCAGCTCCTCTCCTAAATACAAGTGTTTACACAGTGGTTTAATGCAGTTGAACTAATCCACCTTAAATCCCCAACCTTAATTAATTGCAATTATTAACCAGCAGATTAAATTTGGGAGCACCCCCTGCGGACATGAGCCAGACACGAAACATCCTTCATTCCACAAATGACAAAGAGGAGTTTTCTTGAAAAAAAAGCCATCCCAGCAAAAGAAACCATCCCAGACCTCCTGCACGTGTTGGTAGGAGGGTCTGGGCTGCATCTCATGCTACGCTCCTGCAATCTGTTCCTGTTCTGTGTGTTGGGACTTTGCTTCTCTTCCAGTTCATAGAATCACAAGGTTGGAAAGGACCTACAAGATCACGACTGCAACCATCCTCCTATCACCATTACTACCACTCAGCTACTAAACCACATCCAGCACCTCATCCAGATGCCTCTTAAACACCACCAGGGACGGTGACTCCACCACCTCCCAGTTCTTTATTTCAAAGCACATCCACATCAATCTAAACGTATTCTCTCTTCCTTTGACTTGAAACCGAGACTAACCCCGACACTTCCATGAAATATTGAAACACGTGGATTATTATAAATATTTTTTCTTCTGAAAATGCACATGCTGTTTGTAATTCTATTTTTCATTGGCAAATCCTTTAAGTAAAAGAAACTTGCTAGCTCCGGAGAGGCGAGTGTATGTAGTTACATATTCATTTATCATTTCATGCTGTTCAAACATGTGCTAAATACTTCACAGAACAAACACGAGACGGGCAGAAATCTTTGCCCCAGTGAATACAGGAATAACCCAGGGACTTACACCAGAATTTAATTTTGCCCTGCTTCAAAATGTTTCCAAACGGAGGCTTCTGTCAGTGTGCAGCACTGAATACAACAAATTCTCGTTAAAAAGAGAGGACCAAAGTGCTGCATAAGGGCCCGTGTATTGGAAAGGTGTTTGCTCTTAGTCTGAAACTTAAAGTGTTTCCTATCTTTAAGCTGTGTTTCTCTGTCTGTAGCTGCATGTATATGGATACTGGGGTGGACTGGAGTGATTTCCTAAATCAAGTAGGACTCTATTTTGGGAAAAACGAGGGCATTTTTGGAAAAAAAAGAAAAAAGTTGTGTGGTAAGTTAATTAAATAACCCAAGAATTAATTTATTTTCAATTTAATTATGGAAAAAAAGAAGGAAGAATTAAAAGAACAGGGAAGTAAACGATGAAGGGCCATCTTTTTCTATCTCCTTCCAGTGTTGCTCCTGGTCACAGGAGGAATGGATGAAGATGCTCCATTGTGGTTGCACTTCAGATTGCAGGTGACTGCAGGTGGGACTTCCTTCTTCCCCACCACAGGGACGAAGTGGCCCTTAGCTTTGGTTTACAAACGATATTCCTCACCAGTCCTTTGAATGTCTGCATTAAAAAAATGTGAAACATTTGAAAACATTAAGGATAGAAAAGAAATCAATGCACGTGACCTTCACTTGGCAGCCTTCAAAAGTAGTAAAAGCCATCGGAACCAGGAGGCCTTCCGTGTGCGTGGCTGTGATTTGTAGCTGATCTCCTCGACTCCCAACTACTCCATGAGTTTCATGCATAATGCAGCAGCAGTTTTGATTGAAGTCAAAAAATCTGCTGACAGAATGTAGTGTCAGGCATCTGGGGAGATGTCTAATTAATTATTATAATTGACATCCACACCAGATGTCTGATATATGACGGTCTCTTTGTTGATAAAAGGTTTCGGTAATTCAGTTTGAACAGCACTTTCAGAACAATATGTTTTCCATTTAGGTCACAGGGAAAAAAAAAAAAAGAAAAAAAAAAAAGATTTATTTTTTTCAGGAAATTGAATTCTGTCGGATGGCAGCATTCTTTCTTCTTGCCTTCCCACCTCTAAGCAGCCTTGAAAATGCATGGGATGAAGGGTGCAATGGAAAAGCATTCATCACCGTGTTGACCACTGATCAAAAGCACTTAGCTGGGAAGTGCAGGATCTGCCATCCTCCTTTATTCTCTGTAGTCACAAAGCAGAGTAGCTGATCTGACATCTGTAAAATAATAATAATAATAAAAAAGTGGAAACCTCAATCAGAGAGCAGTTCTCCGATGGAAAGCCGATAGATTCGGTTATTGTAGAGGGTCAACAGCTTTTGAGTTCTATCAAGTCTTTATAATACTTCTAGACCAGCTTGCATTGAAAAGGAACAAAGCATACAGTAAGCTGAACCTTTGGGCCCCAAATTCAAACCAGCTCTGGGCCCAGAAAGTTTCAGTAGTGTGAAATAGCTTGTCTGGCTTTCTGCCTTAGCGATTCACATTCTTCTGTACATCCTTGCTTTCCTTTTTGGCTTGGGCCTGCTGAGCAAAGTTCTTCTTACGGTTTGTTCACTCAGGATAGAAGAACAAATAGCTCAGAAAATTCCATTTTATGGGCTTTCCAGAGCATCTGATGGATCCCAGAGGTTCCATCTCAGTTACACCAGCAGGGCTTACATGGTGCTCGGTTCATGCTTATGTTTTGTGAGCTGGTGGGACCATCATTAGTCACAGAATCATAGAATGGAATCATAGAATGGCCTGGGTTGGAAAAGACCACAGTGATCAACTAGTTTAAACCCCCCAGATATGTGCACCACCAGACCAGGCTGCCCAGAGCCACCCTCAGAAGCTGTCTTTGACTCAGACAGACCTAAAGAGAGCAGAGAGAGCACCTGCTTTTTCCCATCTATTTGAACTGCTGCTTTACCTTACAGCCTTGCAATAACTGCGAGTTCTGAAGAAGTTCTGCCTGTCTTTGTACCAGACGTGAGTCAGCACTGAAGCACACTGCCAGGACAACACAGACCTGCATTCAGGCCAATAAGCACTACTCAGTTTTGAATCCATATTAATGAAAGCAGCTTACAGGATGCTTACTTCAGTATAAAGCCTCTCTAAAGTAAAACAAGGCTGTCTGCTGCCACACCAGTTATTCTGTGCCCAGTTCTGGGCACCCTGCTTAGTGTTCCCCATCATCTGGTGGACTTCACTTAAGGTTGCTGTAAGAGTGGGGCATTGTCAGCTGAGTGCTTGCAATATATTTTGAGCCATTTAAGTCATCTGCTCTCAGCTCCAAATTGCAGCTGCCTTAGCTGGGACATTGTCTCTGACATCCATTTTGGTGCAAAGTATGACAGATTGACTTAAATTGCCTGTTAAAATCCTTGCTCTAGAAGTAACCAAATACACTGCAGATATTTCAAGGTTTTTTGATGCCAAAAGAAGCAGATAGGCACTAGTCAGCATTTCAAAGTCTGAAGTGCTAATTTGCATCCTAGATACCCAATTTCCTTCCCAGATGTGGCTTGCAGGTGCAGGGGTATGCAGGCAGCTGACCTTCCGTAGGCACCGTAACTGAAAACGATGCTAAGGGCAATTGAGGCTGTTGGTATGAGGCTTTGTTTTACATTTCTTCAATCTGAAATCTAAATGTCCTCTCTTAGCTCCTTCTGAAGAGTCCCTTCACTGTTACCGAAGAGGTTTGTCATTATTATGCTGTACAGTTACATATATTATCTCCCATACCCTGTAGGAGTTAAGTGCCTCAATACCTTTGCCTGTGTGTTCCTGAAGGTTTGCATCTCTTCTGGAAATGGGGCACAGGGGGAATGGTCTTAAACTGAGACTGGGGAGGTTTAGGTTGGATATTAGGAGGAAGCTTTTCACCCAAAGGGTGGTGAGGCACTGGCACAGGTTGCCCAAGGAGGCTGTGGATGCCCCAGCCCTGCAGGCATTCGAGGCCAGGCTGGATGTGGCTCTGGGCAGCCTGGGCTGCTGGTTGGCGACCTGCACACAGCAGGGGGTTGGAGCTGGATGATCATTGTGGTCCTTTTCAACCCAGGCCATTCTATGATTCTATGATTCATAGGTATCTGTACTGCCTAAACCTCATGTATGTATTTTAGAGTGGGCCAAACTAAGGCAAAGCTTGACTTGAGAACAAAGCTCTAACATGAAACCAAAGAACTAACATCTCCCCCAGCACGAAGATGTTGAATTTCCATTTGATGCACCAGCTTTATGCTGAGTTACTGGCATGCCTTTTTGTTTTATGGATATCCTTACTTGCTTAATGGAAGAAAGGAAGATAAAGTACTTGCATGGAGATGTATTCTCTATTCTCTTCTCTTCTGTTGGAAGAGATTTGAAACCTTTCACTCCTATGATGTTAATGTCACTTTTAATATTGCAAATTCACTAAGATGCCAAGCGAACAGCATTTAAATAATACCTTTAGCAGACTGATGTGTGTGTGTATGCTTGGGTGAGGATGGTTGTGGGTTTCCTGCTAGCATCCCTGCAAACCGTGCAGCCTGCAGCCTCTTGCTTTAATTTCTGATATAAATGTAAATGGTAATTTTAACATTTTAGATACTAACTTGATTTCATCTGATTTTGGCAAGGCACGTGCCATGTATTTTACAATTTAAAAATCAGGTTTGAAAATGTCAGCTTTCACGAGCAGGCGGGTTGTGTCATTTACAGCACACCAAAGGCACACGGCAGATAAGGCAAAGTGGGGCTAAGGAGGCATTTAGGGATTATTTGCATCTGAGAAGGCAGCTGAGAGGGAACAGCTAAACTATAGGGAAACTGGATGCCTTAATGTGAATATCTGAATGAAGTGCTGTTAAACAGCATCTGATGCTGCAGCTGAGTTGCACCTTGCCCACTAGCTCTGCTGGATGTCATCTGCAGGATGCTGCAGGATGCAGCACCTGGTGTTAAGCTTGCAGTTCTGATCTCTTCCAGCAATGCCAGATGCCCACCTGCACTGCCAGTTAAGCACGATCTGACCCCATTCCCCATCACAAATCTCTAATAAAATTCAAGTGAAGAGTGATTTCCTGAGCTCTCCCAAGGACTGAAGTGTCAGCACTGGAACAGGTTGCCCGAGGAGGTTGTGGATGCCCCATCCCTGCAGGCATTCAAGGCCAGGCTGGATGTGGCTCTGGGCAACCTGGGCTGCTGGTTGGCGACCTGCACACAGCAGGGGGTTGGAACTGGATGAGCACTGTGGTCCTTTTCAACCCAGGCCATTCTATGATTCATTCAGTGATTCTATGAATGCAGAGCCTTATTTGTTCAAACGGTACAGGAGAGCATCCTGAGACCTGTGTGAGTGGGATGGGAAGCATGTGGGGCACTGCAGTACCGTCCTCCATCCTCACACCCCACTGATGCTGAACAGGTTGCATTGTGAGTAATGAACACCGAGAAAAGGACCAGCAGAGTTTCCAAGAGCTACAAAAAGGCAGAGAGCTCATTTCTAAGCACGAGTGCAAAGTCTCCATGTCAGACAGCCACTCCTGTGGACTTGTAGCATACAGGCTGCTAATTAAGAAAACAGAGGCCTGAAATCGCTTGCTTTTATCCTGCAGCTTTTTCTCTTGTGAGGATCTCCTGGGGTTCAGCTAGTCAGCACATTGAGGGGATTAGAGAGCACTGGGGATACCTTCAGAAATACCAGGGAGGTAATTAAAGTGTGCGAGGGGAGCTGGCCGGAGAAACAGTGTCACAAACACACATAGATGCTCAAAGGCACTGGCAGAAAATGCAAGGCAAGGAGAAAGGCACAGCTTTAAAGAGAGGCCAAGGAAATAGCAGAGACAGAGACAGACCACCTGCAAGCAGTAAGAATTATTAGCAACTTCCCTCCTCACCAGCAGCCGCATTTTCCCTCTGGATTTTGCCCACAGGGACAGCGTTTGGACATTATGGAAACCTTTCCTTAAACAACAGGAATTGCTCGCTTACTTCCAGTCATTAGCAGCTTCATTTCTCACACTGAGATGCTGTGTGAGCATACCAGGCAGCGGGAGCTGCTAATGCTGCCTTCCCTTTGCTTGCTGCACACTTCTCATTATGGGATCCTGCTCTGCATGGCTTGTTAGAGCACCGGAAAATCCGAAAATGTTTGGGCTCACTGTTTCCTTGATATTTGTTTGCAACAGGAAACAAATTGGAGTAAAAAGTACAGAGTACAATTGGCTACCTCTGAAAAGAAGTAAGAGGAAAATAAATTGGTTTGCTGCTTTATAGGGCAATCTGCCATGATTCATGGAGTAGCTGTTGCAGTTTGGAAAAGGAACCTGCAATTTGGAGGCAAAATCTCCTTTGTACCGAAGATTTGACTTTGCCATTCACTGGGTTTCCACTGAGCTGTAAGCCAGAAAGAAATCCCAATTCTCGTGGCCATTGTGCAGGCTGGATCTGCTGCAGCCTCCATCTGCTGCAGTGATGAGGAAGAGCCAGGCTTCAATCGGAGGAAGTGGGGCTTGGGAGCCCACAGAGGTTTCTGAGACCTTCTCAAGTTGGCAGCAATCCCATAGGCTGGACAGGAGACCTCTGATATCCCTTCCCACCACTGCCTCTAGCATTTTATTTATCAAATAGCCGAGTCCTCCTGCTATTGTCTCTTATCTCCGGGGGCCAGTCTGCCAAAAAGATAAACGGCCTGGCAGCGCTGCGAGCCGCTGCTTTTGTCCAAGTGCAGGAGCATGATGGAACTGCTGGAGGCTTTCAAAAGGTGATGGGGGAAGGAAGGAAGGAATGTCGAGAGCTGTGTAAAAGCTTATTGTTCGTGCGAACAGAAGATAAAGCGGAGGCAGCAACAAGGGTGCGACCCTCTTCTTCACACGCTTGGAGCATTGCACGAACCACAAATGGGTCTTAAAGTGGTCTCCAGCCCTGTGCTGGCAGTGCCTATAAGTGGGACTCAGCCCCGGGGAGCAGCAGGGCTCACAAAATCCATCCCTCCGTGCAGAGGGTCCTGGCAGCAGTGCTGGTGGAGAGCCAGTAGGAGCAGCAGGGTTGTGAAGCAAACCAAATTTGAGAGGGTTTGCTTTGGAGAGGCTGAGAGAAAACAGCAATCGCAGCAGTTAGAGAAGCAAAAAAACAAGCCCTCTGGTTGTTTCTTTTTTGTGAGAGAAGCAGTCACATCTGAGCACATGCCTGGCAATGGGCTGTCTGGTGGGAGTGATGGAGAGAGGGGAGAACAAGGCTTGATGAGATTTCGTGAGCAAAGTAAATACTTGAAAGCGGGCACTTGGCAGGAGGGCTGCGATGAGTGGGATATGGGGAGGTGTTCTCCAAACACATTCCACCTTAGCAGGGAGAGGATCTGCTCAGGACAAACCCATGGAATTGCATCAATTCAGGGAAGGGGAAACCTTGTGGGTCAACTTTTGAAAATAATTTTGGCCAGGAATTAAAAAAAAAAAAGAAGGGGAGGAGATGGCAAAGATTCTCCAGCCTGCCGTTTGCTAACTGGAACATTTTGACTGTTTCAAAACACCATTTTCAGTTCAAAATGGGCTTAGAGGTTTGAAGAATAACAATGATGACAGAGTTCACACTAAAATGAAGAGGTTTTGTTTTGGGCCAGGCAAACACCCACGGTCAGCTTGAACCTTTGGGTGGCTGAAAGCTGGAAGAGGTGTGAATCCATAGCCAGAAAACATCCATTTGGAGCAAGACCCAGAATTAACTATTTTTGCCCCCTGAAATTTTGCCACAGAATACTGAGGGTTTCAAAAGGAAGTGGGCAGAGAAATGGGGAATGAATCATGAAGGGCTGTTAAGTACAAAGACACTGAGAGGCAACTCCAAGCTGAAAATGCTGGGAACAATAGCAAATCAAAGTGCTCACCGTCGCTGTGCCCGTCTCTTGGTGTCCTCATTATCCACTTTGAAGGAGGAAACATGGGTTTCCTACACTTCAGGTATGACCTGTAATAGCAGCTCTTGAATATTATAAACTAAAACCAAAAAATGTTCTTGTTTTATTCCTTTTTTTTTCCCAAGCCCAAGCTGAGTCAGTTCTACTGCTTTCCCAGCTCCTGCCAGTATCAGCCCTAGTTCCCACTGACCTTGCTTGTTACCCTCACTGTTCCATTAAGGTTTCATCTCTTACAGCACAATTTCTACAGATAAATTAATTTTTCTCCCATCTCCTTTTCTGTCACCCCACTGCCAGCATTGTAAGTTATGGGCCATGGCGGTGCTGCTGGAGCAGCTCACAGCTCAGCAGTGTTTGGGGAGCAGCAGTGCATTACAGAGGAGAAGTGTTTGTATGAGAAGCTCAGCTTCTGCTGAATTTTGATCCATCCGGGGCTGTTTTCCAAATCCCAACATTGGCTTTTTTGGCCCCAAACTCTCCCTAAACTGTCATCTACAGCTCCTGGAGGAATGGTGAGTTCTTTGGTTCAGCAGCCAAGCAAATTATGCTGAAAGATAAATGCTGTTCAGAGGAAATCAAATATATTTCCTGTGGTTATTAGCAAAATACACACAAACTTACTTTGCATCAAGATAAACATGATGTTTGGCCCAAAATGTTATGCTCTGCTGTGCTGGTAGCTCACTTATCCCTTTTCTTTAAACTCTCCATTTTTGTTGGCAACATAAGACATTCTTTCAGAAAATGCTGCCTTTTACCTGCACCTCACCTGCACCCTGCACCCCACACCTGCACCCTGCACCCCACACCTGCGCCCTGCACCCCACACCTGCACCCTGCACCCCACACCTGCACCCCACACCTGCACCCTGCACCCCACACCTGCACCCCACACCTACACCCTGCACCCCACGCCTGCATCCTGCACCCCACACCTACACCCTGCACCCCACACCTGCACCCTGCACCCCACACCTGCACCCTGCACCCCACGCCTGCACCCTGCACCCCACACCTGCGCCCTGCACCCCACACCTGCACCCTGCACCCCACGCCTGCATCCTGCACCCCACACCTGCACCCCACACCTGCACCCTGCACCCCACACCTGCGCCCTGCTCTCCCTGCAGCTCACCTCCCAGCATCTCACACTGCTCACCAAGGTACGCAGACCCACTGCCAGCTGAGATACAGCCCATTATCTAAAGCTGTTATCTCCCATCTTCCTAGTCCTCAGGACCTCATTTGCTGATGACAGTACGTGAATGAAAAGCCGTATTTGTCCCTTTTGTTAAGATGAAATAAATGTCAAACTGTGTAGCTAGCGTGGTCAGGTGGAAGGGGGATGGCAAACCCAGGGAGGTGTCATTCTCCTGCCCTTTTATCAGGCTGCAGTGGAACACTGGAAGGGTTTTGATGAGGACAGATGTCCCATTGAGGTGCTCTGAGTTTGAAGGTGCTGGGAGCAGCCGCGTGGCTCAGTGCTCCCATGGGTCTGGCTTAGGCTGAGGGCCGTATCGACTCTGCAGTGAACACCAACATCAAGTGGATTGTGACTTTGTTTCCTTTACCTACAGATTTCTTCATTTCAGGCTCTTCCAGAGCACAGAACATAGAAATTACTGTATGGTGTGTTACACAGCTGGTCTCTGTGCTTCACCAGCACTAAAGGATTGTGTAGAAGGAATTTGGTAATTCCAGTCCTCCAAGGAAGCTGCAATTCAGTATTGTTTCGGCACCTGTTATTCCAAGCAGACTTTTCATTACGTTGTAATTTCAGCAGGTGTGGTCAAAATGTGGTGGTACAACAAAATATTGTAGCATTACAAGTAATAGGGTTGCAAAATAATGTTCTCGACACCCCAAACTTAACGCACAGCTACAGTAAGTTCTGTTGTTATGCTGCCTATCACAGGCTAAATTGCAAGGGTTTGGGAAGTATTACCAAGAGGCTCCCGAGCAGTCAGAAAGTGCTGTGTTTTTCCATGCACAGAATGGAGCAGATGTCTTCAGCAGTGAAATTCTCCCCATGCTGACAGCAGCACAGCCAGCGCTCAGTGAAGGGATGTGGACAGAGCTGGAAATCTTCTGTTTCAGGTCAGAGTAGAGGAGCGGTATGAAAACGGAGCGTGTGATGTGGTACTTCTCCAGAATGTGATCCTGGTGGCTGTAACTCAGAGCGTGGGGACATCCTGAGATGGTTGTGTGGTCGTTGCATTTCATAAATCTTGATCACATTTCTTATTCCATTAATTCACCTCTTCCGCTCTTCAACTCTTCACCTATTCAGCTCTTTGAACCTGAATGCATCCACACCCACAGTTTCTTGCTTCCCAACCAGGACAAAATCAGCCCTTCAAAATTAGAGGTCTTCCAGCCCCAATCATGTATGTTTCTGTAGGGATGAGCTGGGAAGGACACGTAATTGAATGGAGGGGCAAATGAACCTGCAGGTGGATGTGCAGGTAATGAGAACCTCTGCATCGTGGAGGTGGTTGTTAAAATGCCCCCAGGGGCTGGGTTTAAAAAGAGACCCTTGGAAGGGTGAGGAAGGGCAAAATCCATCAAGGGAAGCTGATAGGATACGGAATAGTCAGATTCTGTGCAGGAACAGGGGGAACAAGGTTTGATAACAATCAGAGCATTTGCAATATCTCAAGAGGATTAGAAACATCAGTCAAAGTCAAGGCAGGGAGGCATCTGCAAAAATCGAGTTAGAAGGAAGTAAAATAAAATAGAAAGGAATAAAAGTAGACAGGGACTACTCTAGAGGAGTTTGCTAAGTGCTTTCATTGACTTCTACATGGAATCATGAACAGAGTCCAAAGTCTGTACGCTTTGAGAAGCCATTTCCTTACAGAAGCACAAATAGCAATGAAGAGAGGCTATTCTGAGCAGCGCTTGTCACTGTTTTCATTCGAAGTTGCAGCAGTGAATTGTGCCAGGAGGGTTTTTTCAGGCTGGCTAATTCTGTTGGCTCTGGCCTTCCAGGTATCCAGCTCAATTTCAGTTCTGCGAAACCGTTTAAGAAATTGAAAAGCTTTTGGTTCTTAAAAAAAGGCAGTAATGCAAGTATGAAGAAATAAAATTTGGGAGTGGATGTAATAAGATTCCTACAGGCGTTCGAGCAAAGAAAAATCTTGCTGGTGAAATCTACCCCTACTCTAGCAGTTCAGGCTTAAATGGGATGTAATTGGGTAGAGCAATTGTGCTGCCATTCATCCCCCAAATTGGACTTGGCCATCAACAGGACGTGGGGCCACTGAAAACTGTGTTTCGTGGACAGAAGTGGGATTTTATGGCCAACCGCCTCTAGGAGAAAATATTACTATTTCAGCTGAAATCCCCACTAATTCTATCCAGGAGCACAAATACTGCTCAGAATAGTCAGCACTGGCTTGTGTGGTGTGCAGAGGAGCTGATATCCTGCATGTCCTCATATTCATGTATTTACATAAATAACCATGCATACAGTAGGCAGCCCAGATTTCTCAGACACTCCTCACCCATCCGGGGCTGATATCACATCAGCTGAGTGCTGTGCTGGGTTGGCTCTGAGTCCCTCCACCCCATTGGAAGGAATACACACCAACACACACAGCATCGTCTCTGCTGGGAATCTGAGTTTGATTTCTACCTGTTTGCTTTAATATAAAGTAAAAGGTCATTTTAGAGTAACGTCCCGCAGTATTCACTGTTTATTCTCAGTTGGAGTTGCAGCATCTCTCTTATCTGACATTTCCACTACAAATTAAGTTCCTCGGACGCCTTTTTTGGGTGCAAAGTGATTAATATCTAACACGACTCTGGGATACGATAAGCTTTGCCTGTCACTCCTGCATCTCTGCTGCTGTGGTGTTTGTGCACTGCTCCCAGGAGCAGCTCTATTGCAGGGCAGGCACTTCTCCCCTTGTTTTACTTGTTGGAAGGGGATGCATGGAATTCAGAACTCAGAGCTTGCCTCCTTTGTTTTAAAATGCCTTCGCCTTTAGAAACATCCTGCTCCCCAGCACCTGAGTATAGACAGGATCAGAGCAACATGGCACTGGGGTTCATCACTGTTGTGTCCTTAGTGGCTTCTGAAGCCAAAATCAGTGTGCTGTCAGGTTGGAGGAGACACAGTCCCAGGATATGGTGGAGCTGAGAGGAGGTTTGGGGCTCCATCCTTGAAATGGGTAACACTGCTGGAAGCAGAGGAGGGAAGGGAGCACAGGAATTAAAGAAGAGCACTGCAAGGAGAGAGTTACTGGGAATGAAATGTTGCTGAGAGCTGATGCAAAAGAATTTTGCAAGAAAATGACTTCAGAGAGTTCTGCAGGCACAATGTGCTGGAGTGCAGGGTGATGCAAATGCAGCAGCACAATTTTGTCTGGCTGGAGATAGATGCAGGTGGCATTTTTCTGTTCTTTCTTCTTCTTTCCCTTCCCCTTCCCTTTCCTTTCTTCCTCCCTATTCCCTTTTTCCTTCCTCTTTCCTTTCCCTTTTTTTTTTCCTTTTGGAGGGAATTGGAGTCTTTCTACTAAATAAATGAGGGTCTGCCTAATGAGGGGAGATTCAGAGAAGCTCATCAAGACTAATTCTAAAAATGGATAAATGAAAGCATATTAAACAACCTATATAGACACACTATTTGGAATTAAAGGGTCTGTAATTAAGTTTTACTTAATTCACTTTTGAAGTGACTTGAGCCAAATTCAATTAAGGCCACTTTAATTTTAAATGAAAGTATCCAGACCTGCGTTTAATGTAATTTAACTAATCCACTTGCAATTCACACCACTAGTTAATTTTGGATTAATTTCCCCTTGTAAGCAAGCTCTTCAGCAGGCCGTAGGAATGGAACTTTGTTTTCCTTTTTCCATCTAGAGAGGGAGCCACAGAACTTCTATCTCAAAAAAGAAAGAAAGAAAGAAAGAAATAGCAAGCATCCCTCTGCTCTGTGCAGCTGAGCCCCTTTTTGTGCAGCTTAAACCCTTCTCCCCATGCTTGGGGTGCCTTACCCAGGGCATGGGAGAAGCTTCCACTGCCGTCCCCAGCTGCAATCAGACAGAATCCCCTCTGCAGGACTTTCAGACCCACCTCTGAGATAAGGGCACCTATGGGGCACGTATAATTTGGCAGCAGATCCTGGGAAGGCAGCCTGGATTGAGGGGACGGATCGAGACTGGCAAAGGGAAGCAGGGCAGAAGGGAAGCAACGGGGTTTGGCAAAGCTTGGGAGAGATGCTGCATGCTGCATGGTGGGACTGGAAAGGCTCCAGCTGGTGAGCTGTGTGTGATTAATGCCATTTACAAAGCTGCATGGGTCAGTTCAGGTGCCCTGAGCTGCAGCAGCAGTATGAGGTGATGGTGTTTCCCCGGGGTAATTAAAACAAGGGATTTCTTTGGAGATTCTGACACCAACAAGCTGTTAATAGAACGGGCAGCAAACAAACAAGTAATCGTGGGCTGGAAGTGATGTCAAACATAGGGAGAGAGAAAGTGTTTGTAGTGGAGAGAGAAAGTCAGCACAGCTGATGCTCAAGATACCCACATCGTGCTGCCTCTGAGCTGCACCAAGTGAAGTTGCATCCATCCCAAGGCTCCTCAGGGTGTTGGTAACCCTTAGGAGCACCCAAACCCCTGGCAGCTCGTGTTTCCCGCAGAGAAGGGCTCTGCTCCCATTTGTGGTTGCTGTGATAGCTGCTATTACTGCAGCTTACATTGGGCGCTGTCTGTTCATGCAGGCTTTGAAAAAAGAAGACAGATCAAGAGAAAATGAGTTGCTTCTTTTTCGGACTTTGGGAGTCAGACAGCTTGCCTTGTCCCCCAGGGACTGCTCAATCCATGCTTCCATTGGGATGTGTCCCCATAACCCCCCTCATTTAGCACCTTGCACTTGCCAAAAGCACCAGCAGGATCCGTGCATCGTGGTGGCAGTGCATGGCAGCATCACGTTTCCTGATGTCAGGAAGAGACTTCAGCAGGAACAGAGCCAGCAGCTCAGCTCAGATGTTTGCATCAGAATCAGAGCTTTTAAGGGTTTGAATCCAGAAGCAGTCTTTCTTCTCAGCCAAAAGCCAGAGCAATTTAATTGAGAAATCCTGCCTGGGAGGTGCTCTTGGCTCCCGGCTGCCTCCACCCTTCCCTGCAGCACCTTTGATTTCCTAAATCAAACTACACTTCCCAGAAGGCTCCATCCCAGTGCCCGCAGGCAGCCCCTGGCCTGGGCAGAGTTCTGCTCTTCAGATATCTGCCTTTTTCCAACAAGATGATGGAAAAGGCACATTCTGTAAAAGTTCCATTTAATCAAAGGACAATCGATTCTTATGGGAAAAGAAAAGAAAAAAAGAAAAAAACCAACTCAGTTGAGGCAGAATATTTTCAATGAGCATAAGGATAACAACCCTGTGTGTGGCTCCCTGCCTCTCACGTGCACAGCGACCAGGTGGGAGCTCCTGCTGTCAGCAGTTTGGTTCATTTGTGACCCACCACCTCTTTTCAAATAAATTCCCATTGAATTATCTGAAGTGAACAGAGAGCAAGGGGGGAAAGGAATTCAGGCTCGGAGGATAATACAGAAGTTATTTCAGCTGGAAGATCGAGTGCATTGCATTCATTTAAAAATCATTTAAAATGGTGAAAGAGGTGTTCTGAACTCAGTAGGAAGCTGATGGCTGATTTGAATTTGCATTCACACACCTTTTTACAACAGAAGACTCTCTGGGAAATAACAGCCCCAATGAGGGGTGCTGGGATGATGGCACAAATTAGAGCATAGTAGAGGTGAGGCCATCCCACTGTCCATCCTGCTGTCCATCCTGCTGATAATCCCACTGTGCATCCCACTGTCCATCCCAGTGTCCATCCCGCTGTCCATCCCGCTGTCCATCCCACTGTCCATCCCAATGTCCATCCTGCTGATAATCCCACTGTGCATCCCACTGTGCATCCCACTGTCCATCCCACTGTCCATCCTGCTGTCCATCCCACTGTCCATCCCAATGTCCATCCCACTGTCCATCCCAATGTCCATCTCAATGTCCATCCCAATTCCATCCCAGTGTCCATCTCAGTGTCCAACCCAATGTCCATCTCAATGTCTATCCTCTTGGATGCCAGCCCTCACCATGGGCACAGTGCTTGGAGCAGGGAGATGCCCAGAAGGATGCAGTGCCCCAACACATTTACCAGCTTGGATCAGCATCCATTAGTCCTCCAACCTGTGACACAGGTCCGTTTCTGTGATCAACTTGAGCTCTCTCATACAAATGACTCCTAATGGCAAACATTCCTGAAGTAGTTTAAAAAGAAAACGTAAATAATTTGGTTTGCTTCATACTGTAGCTTACTCACACTGCTTATATATACAGCTGTACATGTTTCTGTTCCTTTATAAGATTCATTTCATTTTTAAGTGCATGGGAGAAGAGCCCAGAGTTCAGCTCTACATCTCGTGTTATTGATGGGTTTTTACGAGTAAATAAGTGTATGCTATTATGATTTCATCTTCTGTGCTCAGAGTATGCATTGCTCCGGAGAGCTGCCGTGTTTATACCCCTCACAGATACATCTTTGTTTTCATTGTGTCTTCTCCATCTCACAGCACACCGAGGATTAATACCCAAACCCTATAAGGCGGTGTACTTTCACCCTTCGTCTGTCACATACCAAAAAGAAAAGCAATAAAGTTCCCCTTGCTCTTCAGTTGTTGCAAGCAAAGTGGGCAGCAGAGTGGGTTGGGAGATGGGCAATTTCCTCACAGGTCTCCAGGCTGCAGCAGGAGTGATCCGGGCTGTGCAGAATCCGTGTTCTGTGCTGTGCTGTGAATGTGAGGTTCCTGGTAACAGAAGGCAGCTTTGATGTGGGAATCTAAACCTCAAATGTCTGTTCTTTGTTTATAAGCTTAAATAAATGAATTTGTGCTGCGGTTGCTGTGTGTAAGATGGGTATCGTGGAGCCTTGCAGCTCACCAGGGCTTTCGGTGGGGTTTGGATGTCAGCATCAAATGGGGTATGTAAGCAGATAACACGGGGAGAAAATGCAAGCCCCAGCTGTTTTTGGGTTTTGAAAGAAAAGAATGCCTGCAGCTTAGGAACAAGTCAAAGTTGGTTGCGTTTTCTGTGAGCCTGGATTCCCGGAGGAGGGGAGGGGGAGAAGTTGGAGTGAATTTTACATAAAGTTTATCTGGAAAAATTCCAGTCTGCAGGAGAAAATGGAACTCTGCAAAGGTACCAACGCCGGTGACTCGAACCCCGGGTGTTCAAAGCTGCTGAGGGGAGCTGGACAGCAGAGCCCACATTAATTTTAATAAGGATCAGCCATTCGGGTGCTGTAAGTGATAGCAGGGGCTATCAAGCTCGAAAGCTGTACAAGCCCCAGCCAAGCGGCACCGCGCTTCTGCAGCGCTCTGACAGCTCGCAATCCGCCGCACGCATCCGCTCCCGCAGCATCACTGCAGCTGTACAGGTGTCAGGGGAGCATTGCTCAGCCTGCACGTTCCGAGTTGTTTTTCTGCCTATCAGAAAGCGGGAATTATCTACAAAGTGTGTTCGGGTGGCGAAGTGAAGGCTATAAACATGCAAATTCCACTTCAGTAAGTTTTTATGCTGATTGCTAGACCTCTTTTTCGAGCGGCATATAGCTTGATGCTTAGGAATTCCTTAATGAGCAAGCTTCAGCGCAGTGTTTGTAGCAGTGCTGAGAGGTGCTCTGTTATCAGTGGGTGAAACTCAGGTTTAGAGCTTCAGTTCGTTTCTGAATTCAGCCTTTTAACTCAGGCTTGTGCAAGCAATTAAAACATCGATGAGAGCAATACTTCTGTAAGAACCCCACGTTGCCACAGTCATCTCAAAGTGAGATTTCCTACTGGAATACTGTGAGAACTGTGGTTTTCTTGGCTTTATTTTTGCACTGACCTCAGACTGTCACAGGGCTGCAGTTGGGGACTCAGCAGAGCTCAGCCACATCCCTCCGTGCCTGGGTGCAGCACACAGCTGAGTGTGACTGCTGTTAGACTTTCCCGTGTAGATGAAAATCCAAAATGGGGAGATAGCAGAGATCACTGAAGGTTTTCAAACCCCGCAGTGCTCAGCACCCAAGAGCCACTTGAACGTTTGATGAAGGCTCTGGTTAGTTGTTAAATGCAGTTCAGCCCTCCTCGGGATTAACTCTCCACTTTTCTCATATGAAAATACGGATATGATTTAGTGAAAGTAAAAGCAATGAGAATACATTTGAGCAGTGAGAATAGCCACAGTGACACAGCCTTGGTGTCCATGGGGACAGCCCTGGGCTGCAGATCAGAGCCAGCCCTGCCCATTGCAGCTGTGACAAGAGCCCTGGGCATTTAGTCCTCCTCATTCAATGGAGGCACCCGTGTGAGTTCACGTCTCAGCTGGAGACTGCAACAGTGACATGTTCAGTCAGCTGGGGATCCCCTGGTTCTCCAAGGCTTGCTGAAGCTCACGAGGGTGTTACAGCCAAGCAATGGCTGCTGAGCACTACGTGGCTTCTCAGGAGCCACTGAGCATCTGAGCATCTCCCGGGCTCAAGTTGGAGTGAAAAGAAAGCATTGAGAGCTGGAGGAGCTCAGCCCAAGGAGAGCCTGGTCCTGGTCAGGGTGAGCTGCACAAGGTCATACTGGAACTGCAGGCAAAGAAACAGCTGAGTTGTGTTTCTCAAGTCCTAAATGAATCTGAACAAACAGAGCATCTTTTCACTTGCTGACACTTGGGACAGGTTCTGTGGCACCAACTGCTCCTGCAGTTTGTCTGATGCTGCACTTACTGGAAAGCCGCTTTTCTTGCCAAAATTGCCTCTGCTTGGATGTCAGTGCTCATTTGCCAAGTAGTGTTGCCTTTAGATGTTGTTCATATACTTATCAAAGTCATTCTCCCCCGAGCTTTCAATCAGATAGCCCTGTGCTGAGCAAACAGGAGGAGACACTCCTTAAGTCCTCAATTACATTTCTTTTCTCCTCTTCAATTCCAGCACAGACAAGAGGTGATAATACTGAATCTTTCAAATATTTGATATACAAAGAGAAGAGCTTGTTAAAACGAGACCAATTAATGCATTTTTAATCCACATTTAAACACATGCAAAGATCCTGAATGCTAATGCTGTCATTTGAATTCCAGGCGGGGAGGGCTGGCACACGAGGCTGCATATCTTCCAGTCTCTGCTTTCCTGCCTTGCTTGAATCAGACAAGGTCGACCAGGCATTGCTGCTTATAAGAAAAAGGTGCGTTGAGGCTCCCTCCAATTTTTTTAATCACCTGACAGTGTTCTTGCAGCTACAGATTGTGGTGTTGTATTTTTTTTCCCCTTCTTCCTCTTGTTAGTCCAAGTTCAAGGTCGTTCTGAATCCTCGTGGTGTGCTGGATGCTGGGGGAAGGCAACCACACAGCTCAGTTTGGTGTCTGATCGTTCCCTGAATGGTACAACACGTTTGTTTCCCACTGCTCCTCACACAGGTTGATCAAATTATAGAATCACAGAATCAGAGAATGGCCAGGGTTGGAAGGGACTTCAGGGATGATGAAGTTCCAACCCCCTGCCACATGCAGGGCCACCAACCTCCGCATTCAATACCAGCCCAGGCTGCCCAGGGCCCCATCCAACCTGGCCTTGAACACCTCCAGGGATGGATGGGGCATCACAGCCTCTCTGGGCAGCTGTTCCAGCACCTCACCACTCTCATAGCAAAGAACTTCCCCCTGATATCCAACCTCAATCTTCCCTCCTTCAACTTCAAACCGTTTCTCCTTGTCCTGCTGCTATCTACCCTTTCAAAGAGTTGACTCCCCTAAAACTTAATTTTAAGTCTTATTCCCAGCACTGCTGCCAATGCAGAACATTCAGCTGGGCAGAGGTTATTTATCATATCATGTATCGTATCATATCACATCATAGAATGGCCTGGGTTGAAAAAGACCACAATGATCGTCTAGTTTCAACCCCCCTGCTATGTGCAGAGTCACCAACCACCAGACCAGGCTGCCTATTTATGTGTGCCTCTGTTGGACCTGGTGGCCCTCATAGCCCAACTTTTGCATCATTGGCCCAAAGAGCTCACAGAAAACGTGGAAAAAAAGAGAGAACAAAGTTAATGCAGTCACAGGAATGACTGCACTGCTGTGTAGGAAGTTGCCACCTGGCAGCTGAACTGCACCAAATCCCATACGGATGGCGGTGCCAACTCAGATGTTAATTGAAGGCACCCAATATCTGCTTTAAAGGAGTGCAGCGTGGTGCATGCATGTGGCCTGAGTGACTGAGAAGCAGCTGAGAACTCATTGTTCCCATTCTCAGTCACTTCTCCCCAGGGGAATGGACCCAAAGCTATCAAAGAGATTGCAAAAAAACACGTAGCAGAAGCAGGAACAGCCACCACGTTGCCTTCCATGTGAGCAGGTCCACAGCCTGCCCAGCCTCCTGCTGCAGGATGGGATGTTAACAGGAGCACTGAGTGTGCTTGGAAGTCATTCGCCAAAAAGAATTTCCATCATAACATGTTGATTCATCAAAGCCAGAGTATTGCAGAGTGAAGGACCAATTTCTGAAGGTTTTACTCTTGGGGGAAAGAAAAATGGAGAAATGTTTTTAAAATTATCAGTAGGTCACCGTGACTCCTAGAAATGGAACTATTACATTTTGCTTCATATTTGCTTTTCACTTTGAAATGTAAGTTCAGCTCCAGGACGAAAGGAAAGATTGAAATGGAAATTAAACCTTTGGAAATTACCAAACTGAAACGGTTCTATGAAACCAGACAGGGCTTCTTTTTTAATTACTTTGTTAGTCCTGTTTTTTTTTTTGAGCCTAGCTTTAGATTTTCAGCTTTTCTAGGAGACAATGTAGGGAAAACAAACAAAAAACCCACACTTCTAAAATCTTGCAAACTTTAGAGTGCTGCATTGCTGATCAGCAGAGTCTGGAATCACATCCAAGTGGGTGTAACCACGAGACCAGGCCACCCCTCTCATCAGCTGTGCCCTGCTTCCTTCAGATGAGTGATTAACTGTATTTGAAGCTTTGGCCTTGAGCTTGCAGTAGGAGATGGTGTCTCTCAGGTTTTTACCCTTCTTTTTAATTAAGAAGCTGTATTAAATATTCAGAAATTCTGCTTTGTGACTTTCCTGGGCAGCACAAGGGCATCCTGGAGAGGCAAATCTCTTTCTCATTAACACCTCTCCAGACCACTGCTCTCCTTTCCTGCTTCTCAGGTCTGGCTCTGGTCCTCCAGGAGCACTCAGTGTTTCTTGAGAGGAGCTGGGAGTCATCCCTGAGCTGCTGGGAAAGCAGCATTGGCTCTTCGTGGTGCCACAGGGAGAGGCTGTGTTGCATCAGTTAAAAGATAGAACCTTTGGGCACAGGAGCAATGGGCACAGCCCCAAAGCTGATGGAGGGATGATGCTTTTCCAGGCACCTTCAAATGCTGCTGACTCTTTTTGTGCCTACTTAGGGCAATTTTAAACAGGGGAGAGCTGCTGAAAAACAAGAGGAACTCCACTCTGATGGAAATCACAGATTCAAGACAGTGCACCAAAACCACCAGTCTGCTGGGACAGCCACCACAGCCCTCCCTGTGCACCAGCTGTCACTGGGATCCCAGCAGTACCTGCAGCATCCAGCTGCTTTTTGCCTTTTGTTCTCTCTTGTGACTTGTCAGTTCTCCAATACTGAAAAAGCAGTTTGGAATCGAGTAGAGTCCCTGACCTTCTGTGCTTAATTACTAATGAGAAGCACAGGGACCATCAGTACAGGTGCTAAGAGGCAGGTCTGTATCAGCTGTAAGCTTGTTTTTCTGTACAAGTGTTGAATTCTGGAGGCAGTAGGTGCTAAAAGTTGCTCTCGTGTGGCAATTCTTTATTTTTTTCATTAAAAAGAACAAAGAAATTGTCTGACAGGGCTGGAGGAATGTCTGGGCTCTGCAGGACAGGTATTGGGCTGCTTCTGGGGTTTATGTTCCTTGCTAAGAAGGATGGGACATTGGGAATGTTGTGTCAGGAGTGTTATGTGGTTTTGCTTTGGAGAATAAATGTTCTTGGCTGCTTGACCTTGTTTGCTTGGAGGGATGTGGGTGTTTGGTGTTTAGGAAGAGTGGTCTGAGAAGGGTTTGCTGCAGCTTGGTTGAAAGCAGTAGATACATAAGAAGGTTAATGGTGCATCAAGAGAACTTCATTTTAGGTTCTTTAGCCTCTCAAATTTAAATGATTGATGTGACAGCAGTGGGTTTGAGGCAGGAGCGCATTCGGTGCGAAAGACTGATGGCTGAAATGCTTCTGCAAAAAAGAAGAGAAAGCTGCTCCTGAGATTGTTTCCAGAGCAAGAGCTCAGGGAAGATGTTGTGGAGAGGGTCTGAAGGTGCTGTACTATCTGCCAGCCCAGTGATGGGCCTCCAACAAAGCTGCCCCATGTGTTTGGGTCACTGATGCCACTTACTTCCAGGCTTTTAGTAGCTTTCCATTCCCATATATGAGCTGGCTTGAGCTCTGACTCTGCAAAAAGCAAGGCTTAGGTTTCAGCATTCCAGCTTTGTTGCAGTACCCGATGGGTCACCTCTCTGAAAAAGCAGTGGGAGCCCTGTGCTTTTGCTCAGTGCTAAGAAGGGCTCTATGCATGCAATTGAAACAAGGCACAGCAACTGGAGGTGTTCAGCTGCATATATATATAGAAGATATAAGGCATCTGAGCGTCCTCAGAAGCAGCAGGTGGGAAGCAGTGCAATGGGTGTCTCCAAGTGTCAGCAGCTGCTTTGTGGCTTTGTCTCAGTGCTTGCACAGTGCTGGGGCCAACAAGGCCTTGGTCTCTGCTGGGGCTCCTGGTGCTGCAGAATAAGCTGTCCTTCTACTGGGAGCTGCTCAGTGCACCTCGCTCACTGTATACAGGTTTGGCCACTTGTGATCTCCCATTAGCTGCAGGTCAAGAACAGCTATGTGGGGGTGTTTTTTTGTTTGTTTGTTTGTTTTTTGCTCCTACAGATAAGAAAAAAATCCTCCTGGCTCTTCTGCAGGCGAGCAGAGGGTCCTGGACCCCTGGCTCAATCATCACCCTCAGCAATAGGGGACAGCAGCTCCTGGCTCCATCATCGCAGCACGCAGGGCTGCCTGTGCCATCCTCCTCCCCTGTCACTTCGGGTTCTTCTCCTGCTGACACTTATCCTGGAATTGGAGCTGGGAGCTGCACTCTTAGCCCTGACGTGCATATGATGTGACAGCACTGTCCCCAACCACCCGGGTGGCCCCGTCCCCATGTCCCCACGTCCTCATTAGCCATGGATTTTGGGGGGGAGGGGGAGCGGGTGTACGCAGAGGCAGCGATAGCATCTGCTTTGTAGCAGGAGGCAGGCAGCGGGGTTATTGTTTGTTAATAGATTGCTTTTGAGGAGCTGCTCATATGGGACCCGTCGAGTTTCAGAGGTAATTAAAACTCTGCCTATGCAAAAGGCAGGATCTGATTATTTCCTTTCCAAAGCAGGCAGATTAAACCAGGAAAGTTTTTCACCACTTCTAAGAGAGCAGAGTTGCTTTGAATGAAGTTCATAATATGGCATATAATAAATAAAACTCTTCAGCTTTTTCTGCTATATTCAAAAATAACTTTTTTTTTCCTTTTTGCCATCTTATTCCTTGGATTTAAGCAGCAGGACACATGTGCACCCATGGAGTACTGATGCTGCAAAGCTCATTTCTTGGCTAACAGCTTTCATACCTGCTCACTCTTCTCTTAGAAGGCTTTTTTGTACCAGGACCTCATTCTACCTGAAACAGAAAAGCATCAGTGCGTGGGTAAAAGAAGAGTTATGAAATAGTTGCAAAGTCTCTCTATCACCTCTTATTTTAAAAAATAAACAATGTTAAAGGTAATCAGGAAGGCTTATAACCAGGTCTCTGTAGCCTCAGTGAGGTTGTGGCATCCCCCTGGGATTCCAGCTCTGCATCAGTCCTGGCCTTAGGCTCTACATGTTCCACATCTTTCAAGGAACTGACCTTTATGGAGGTCTGAGGAAGAAGAGATGGGGGGGGAGAGGCTGATAAATCTACCAAGGAGAAGGGAAGAGAAGCTGACTTTATTATCTGGGCTGAGTTGAAGCTGTTCTCGCAGCTCCTCCATCTGAAGCCTGGCTGAAAACCAGGGGATTTCGCATGGCTGGAGGGGGAAGAGATGGTGGTGAATGAAAGTCTGTTGGGTTCTGAGGGGCTGAACAGGCTGAAAGACAGAGGGACGTGTCTGGTGATGGAGGAAAACAAAGCTTTGTGAGCAATGCTGGTAGAAGAAGACCAAAGCATGGACTGACCATTGCAGACCTCTGCCACTCCTTCACCTGGAGCTGTGTGCTCGCTCCAAGTTGCATAATGCAGACTTGAAATCCTGAATTAGGTATTCCCAGTGAGAATCCTGCAAGGGAAATTATGCTGCATTGCACTTATCTGCTTATCAGCCCCCGTCTGCTGGGGCTGGCTGTCTGCAATGGGAGAGGGGACTTGGTACAGAATCATAGAATGGCCTGGGTTGAAAAGGACCACAATGCTCATCCAGTTCCAACCCCCTGCTGTGTGCAGGTCACCAACCAGCAGCCCAGACTGCCCAGAGCCACATCCAGCCTGGCCTCGAATGCCTGGAGGGCTGGGGCATCCACAGTCTCCTTGGGCAACCTGTGCCAGTGCCTCACCACCCTCGTTTCATCCCAGGGTGAGCTGTAGCTGATTGCAGCTGTCCTCTCTGGCTGTACAACCCATCTGGCATGTGTAATCCACTCACACGTTTTAGGAGTTCGTGGCTCTTTCTGTGTGTGCTCAAACCGTGCACACGTATACATGCACACACATTTTATTGCTGATAGGAAATGAAACCCCAGATTAAAAGACATTAATGAAGATAAAAAGTAACAGAATCTAATTCCAATTGTCTGTGGCAGAAACCCAATTTTCAAATGATAATTACAATAATTAAAAATTCCCTTATCAACGGAGACAAAAACGCTGCACATTGGCAGCAGGGATGATGAACAAGGCGAGCCGAGGCTCCTCAGTGCTGAAATCAATTTTCAGAAGTTCAAACGAGGCCCAGAACAACTGCAGCTCAGTTGTGCTTTTTTCTCCCTGGTAAAGGAGGAGAATTTCCCCATGCATGTCCATGTATCCCATTTGTTGTTGTTGTTGTGTTTTTTTGTCTCCTTTATCCGCTGGCTTGCATCAGCTGGAAGAATGAAAGTTCATGTGAACAGAGCTGCTTTCCTATAGAGGTGCAGCACTGGGTGAGTTCAAAACTGTCTCAGGCCTTTCCAGTTTTGGCTTCGCTTCCAATTCCAGGTTATTTTATTTAAAATTAACAAATATACATGCTCTGCTTTGGGGGAATTTGCCTGGGAAGGCTGTCAAAGCTCTTTGTGCTGAGCCTGCTCCCTTCTGCCGTCCCCACTGCAGCAGTTAATGCAAAGTGTTAAGAACCCAAGTACATATCTGATGAAAGAACTCTTTTGCCCAGAAACATCTCAGGCTTCTGTGCATGCACTTTGGAAAGGTAACAGACTGCAAAATTTGGAAGTTTGCTTTATTTTTCTTCATGTCTGAGTTATACAGGATGGTTCACCTTTATGTTTTTTAGACCGTATTGTGGTGTGCACAGATCAGTAGGCATTCAATTGATCAAGCTCAGTGATGCTCTTGGAGAGAGAGATGGCACTGCAGAGATCCCATTCGTCAGCTCTAGCAGTTGGGAACGGATGGGAGAACAGCTCATCACAGAGCTCTGTGTCCTGCACCATGCCCAGCTCATATCTGCTGAGATGCTCTCACTTCACAGGTTAGGCATCGTGCTTCCATCAACGCTGGGCCCAACATGATGTATTTATGAGCAGCTGATAATTCTCAGTGCATGGCGAATGCACTGCTGCTCTTTAAGCAGTTGTCATTGTACCTAATTAGTACAGAGAGTCCCGGGGCACAAAGTTTGGAAGTCTGTCCAAATTGTTGTGTGAGCATTTGACTTCGGGATTTGGGGAGGCTGTGACTCTACTTCAAGCTCTTTTGCTTGTGGGTGCAGGCCCTTATATTTTTCTTGTGATCCAGTGAGTTCATCCTTTCCCTTAAGCACGCTTTTGCTCTATCAGCACTGTATTCCATGTGCTGGTACATCATACGGTTACTTAACATCCCTTCTCCAGTCCTTATCCACCTCTGGGAAATCCTTTGGAGAGGTTCTCATTCAGTATTGAATGGAGCGGGCTGTTGGTGTAACTGCTCTGAAACTGCATCGGTTCCATTGTGGCTGGATTCTGTAAGACAGGGCTGCCTGCTCCTGGGATAAGCTGCTTTTTATATAACAGTAAATGAGAACCTCATTTATCAGTGCATGCACAGGAATGCGAAGACAAAGAAAACGGTGATACTCTCATTGTTTCCAATCCTGGCTTTCAGAAAAGCTGTGAGACTGAGGGAGAGTAGAAGGGGAAAAGCACTGGTAGATGGAAGTCAGATCCATCACCACTCAGAGCAGCAGCATAGGGATGTCTGTCAGTGGCTTTTCTCTATGGATTTTTCTTCCCCATCGCGTAACAAACCTACAGACAGGAGGGCACAATTCAGCCAGGAGTGTTCTGTCCACTTGGAACTGACCTGGAGCAAATATTTCTGTAGTGTGCTCATCAGCAATGAGCAGAGGGTACAGCAATGAGGAGCAGCCAGCAGGAAGGCAGAGGGCTTGGGGCTGCTGAGGTTCTCTTAGATGCATTGCTGTTGTAGCAATGTATTCAGGCTTCCCCAGATCTGATCTCGGTGGTTTACAGAATCGAGCTGGTGGATAACAGCAGATGTTGTACCAGGCAGGAGGGAGCTGTGCATTTGGAAACGAGAAAGGTTTCAAGTAACGAGGAGGAGCTTCCATGTCAGATAATGATTTGAGTGGTTCTGTCCCCAGTAGCAGTGCATGTGTGCCCCTGTGCCCAAAACAGTTTGTATTTCCCTTCCAGTAAGGAAGAACTGGTGGACCTGCAGTTCTGCCCCGTACAGCAGCAGACTCCTTTTTGGGTGTTGCAGCCAAATCTGTCCTAAACTCATGATCTCTCAAGTGACTCCATAGCCTTAATGCCAGCATTGAAACCTCCCTGCAGCCCCCAGCAGCTGATGAATGTCACGTCAGCACATCCTGCAGCCCTAAGCACCCACTCCCCTGCACCACCAGGATTCCTGCTGTGGTGGGAGCAGCATTGTCAGAGGGGGCATTGCTGAGAGTGACCTCAATTTCTCAGCTCCAATATTCAATTATTTCTGCTAGGAAAAGATCCGTTATTTAATAATGGCTGAGGCAGTCCAAATTATTCATCAGCAGAGGAAGTGAGATGCTGAGATGCACGGAAGGGGCACATTTGGTGTTGGGGGCTGATGTGCTCAGCGCCCAGCTGAAGGGAGAGCTTCAGCATTTCGGCGGCGCCTCTCTGAGGTGCAGCCCTTGTTTCTGCAGTTATCTTGGCTCTGAGCTGGTGCATCTGCTGTCAGGAGGAGCCTGGGTGATAACTGAACCTGACCCTATTGAAGAGCGATGCTGTGCTTTTCTTGATTTTATTTTTTTTATTTTTTTTATTTTTTAATAGGGTTGGGATCCATGCCAGG
Source organism: Tetrao urogallus (assembly GCF_951394365.1). Classification (NCBI taxonomy): domain Eukaryota; kingdom Metazoa; phylum Chordata; class Aves; order Galliformes; family Phasianidae; genus Tetrao; species Tetrao urogallus. Next base: position 3,008,743 of record NC_136836.1, on the reverse strand, counting down.
TTGGGCTGTGGGGCTGCAGGCACACACAACCCATATCCAGGCTGTCAGTGCCTCGACTGGGGCTTTGCCTTGTTCACTTAGGGGTTCTGTTGTAAGCATATTCTGCTGAGGTGCCTGTGCTGCTTTGCACCTACGCTCTTCTCCCCAGTTGTTAACAGTGTGCATCCTGATGCTGAAAGAGCAAGAAATGGGCTTTGCAGCTGGTGCTCCCTTAGGTGGTATTTGCCTGGCAGAACAGTGGTGTGCAGTGAGATGCTGCTGAATGGGTACGAATTGGGGCAGATGTAAGCATCCCCCATCCACATATTGCAGATAATATTTATCCACTCGAGTCAGAAGGTGAACCCATAAAATGCTGAGAGCTGTTTTGTGAAAGCACCATACCTGCATGTTTGAAAAGGAAAAGCATCCATGCTCGCATATTTAATTGCCAAATTATCATATAAATGTCGTGCTAATTAGGTTGCCAGAACTCACTGATATTTTAAATGTTTCCATGTTTTAACTCTGTGCAAGTCAACCTTTGCAAGCCTAATTACAAGGGGAAAATCACCAGTGGCATTTCTTTCCTCCATGTTTGGAACTGAGGGGAATTTCCTGAGACTTTCGCAAGAATTGTCTGCTGATGTCTGTAGTGACAGGAGCTCTTCCTGCTGCTCCTCACTGGGATAAGCTGGATTAATATTAGCAAAAAAAAGAAACAAAACACAACCCAAACCAACCCACAATAGCAATGCTTGAACGTGTTTGCATATTTTGGTTTATTTTGCAAAGTTATTTCTGCAAAACATCCCAAAAATAAACAGAAATGCCCTTGCAGAGCTGAAAACCTTGGGAGGCTTCATGCAAAAGAGCTTTCCACTTCGACATTCCCTTCAATTTTATTGCAAAAACAGCTGTCTAAAAAGGATCAAAATGAAATATTTTTGAGGCAGCACAGAGCTTTTTTTTTTGACATTTCCAGTGTGTTGGGAACTGCTTGCTTTCAAGTCAGTGTGATACTGATATTAACACTTAGAAATGCATGCTTGCTGCTGTCCCTCCATTCCCCTCTGCACACCCCACCCACAGGTCTGTGGTTCCTGTGTTAAATCTCAGCAGATGTGATGGAAGCAGTGGTGCTTCCTGAGCCCCTCTCTCCCATAAGGGTTGGGAACGTTGTGGTGCTCTGTTGGAAGAGTAAATGGCCCCCAGTGGCTGTAGAAGGAATGAGAAATCCTATGGAGAGCCAGCCAAGCCTTGCTCCATACAGGTGTGCTGGGAGGGATGGCCTTCAGCTGCTTCCATGCTGTTTGGAGGATGGAGGACATACTGCAGGGCTCAGTGCAGAGGGATCAGCTGTGGGATGTTCTGCACCGCAGCCCCCCTTGTGCTGTGTTTTGGAGCTGAGCTGTCTGCACAGCAGCAGGTATTTGTCATCGCTGCAGCATCACATCTGCGTGTCTAAACAAGTTCCCATCTCTGCTTGCACAGGGATTAAGAATAGGAGTCCCAAAATTCAGTAGTGTAGCAGAGAAAGGCTCACAGTGCTGTGTGTGGGCACAGGAGAAACATCTCCACGTGGTGCCTTGGGACTTGGAAGGCTCCTGCAGGGCTTGACCTCTGCTTTCATCTCTGTTTTCCCCATAAGCCCATTCCCCATTGAGAGCAGAGTCCTGTGCCATTTTGTGCTCACCTTCCCGAGGGCCTTTTGTGGTACCTTTGGACCTGCAGCTCCAGGTTCCTGGCACTTTGTTGTGGCAGAGCTCCTGCTGCAGCCCTTCTCTGTGTGCCTTCAGGTGCAGGGTGGTTGCAGGGAGCTGCCTGTCCCAACCCGTTATCTTGCTGGTTTCTGCCAAGCACAGGAAACAAACACGTATCCGCTAATCCAGACATTTAAGACTACACAGCCAAGGTTAATAATCCAGTGACATCTGAATTGCATGTACTGTAAATAATCAACATATTTCTGAAGAGCTGCTGAAGGATTTAAAGCAGGCTAATTACAGAAATATGAAAGGGGAATGGCCCTGTCGATTCAGCACGTTGCTGAACAGAAAGGAAATGCCATGAAAGACCAGGGGCAATGCTCTGATGTGCAAAACTGTTTGCATATATGTGTATGCAATACAAAGCTTAGGAAACAAAATATTTATTTCTGCTTTGATGTCTTTTTCCTTCCAAGTGACGAGCGTATCTCCCATCGTTTTTTACTCTTAAAAAATGAAACTAGTCTAGGATGCTGACTACTCCAGATAGCAGTCATGGATGTGCCACGAAGGTTTTGACTGCTGGAGGGTTATTCCACATCTCTCAGGTCTTCTGGATACTTTTACTGAGGCTCTGTGTTTATTTGCTTTCCCTTCCACCTCTTGTTGAAGCCATTGTGATCTTCTCTTGCCTCATTATTTTACATTGACACAAGTTGCCCAGGGAAACTGTGGCTGCCCCATCTTTGGAAGTGCTCAAGACAAATTCAGCTATATCAAGGGAAACCTAAGATCTTTGCACTTTTCAGCAACGATATTGCAGAGGCGAGGAGGCCAGGTGAGATTTGTTACGGCCCAAAAGGTGTGTGCAAAACCTCACGCTTCCATTTGCAGTTTCTGTTTTTGACCTCTGTCATTCTGAGACATTTGTATGATAGAGAAAAGCAAGAAACAGAGCTAGGGGAGAAAAACAACCCTTGCAAATATATACACCTCCTACTGGGGCCTTTTTTATTCCTTTGCAGCTCCACTGGTTCCAGTGAGGACATCTGAGTTGCGTGGATCTGGGTGAGAGAACAGAGTGTGTCCTTATGGCCCAGCATGAGTCTCATAGAGTAACAAAGAAAATGGTTGAACATACAGCAGAAGTTTATTTCATGCCAAAAATGAACCCAGACAGAGCATAAAACCAGTATTTTTCCTCGTGCCTATTTCTATTCACAATATTACTGTAAAAGCCTCTTAATTACCAGAGGGGAACTCGTGCTTTTTGGTGGAACAGCACACAGCTGCGTTTGTGCATTTGCAGGGAGGTTTTGCTTTTGTCCTTTTGCTTCTGTACGCAGTGATCACTGTGTGGGGTTGTGTGGGGCAGGGCTATCATTGAACCCCTTGAGTCAAAAGGGATCAGTAAAGGCCAGATAATCCAACTCCCAATGTCTAGGAGAAGATAACCACAAAAAATCAGTGGTGTCCAGCTAGGCAGAGTATGTACCTCATTGTGTCAGATCAGGATGGGAGCCTGCTCCAGCCAGGAGGCAAGGGTAGCTCAGATATGAATTGCAAAGAGAAAGGAACTTTGATTTTCCTGTCAGCTGGCGTGCTCTGCACTCCTGGCTCCCTGCTGATAAGCTTGTCTTAATGGTGGTGGGATACAAAACTATATTGACCGCATCTCCAGGCTGCCTGTCTCAAAGGGAAAGCTGTGCCTTCCCCAAGTTTTATGACTTGAAGCTGTCAAGGAAAAGGGGGGCGAGGGGGGAAAGTTGTGATGGATTCATTCTTCAGCCTTATCCGGGGCTACACTGCACCTTCTGCAAATATCAGCTCCTTGAAAGGCTTTGGAGACAGAGGAGAGGAGCGAGCCCCAGATAAATCACAGTGTTTGCATGGCTTTGTGCAGATGACAACAGCACGTGGACAGCCTTTATTTTCCTGCCCTTACTTGAAAGTGCAACCAGACAATCTCCTCCCCTTCCTTCTGGCCTGTTCCCACTCTCAGTCTTTCATTGTTACCATTAAAAATTATTGATAAGGAAACTTAATCGTGGGTCAGAGTTCTCAACATTTAGATGATTCCTTCTGTGCATTTCCTCCTCCCTTCTGCCCCTGTATCACCGTCTGCCTTCCCCAAAGCAGAGCTCGGGGTCCAGCACAGCTCCAGGTTCCTTCCCCATACCCAGTGATGCTATGGCTCAGGAACATATTTGGGCAGAACATGGGATTAGGGCTGCCCAAACGTGGGGCTGGACAGCACGAGGCAGCTTTCACAAGTCACAAATCAAAGCAGCTCAGGGCTTGGAAAATAGCTTGCATGAGTTTGAGTTCATCCTACCTGTGGTTTTGTGTCTTAAAAATGTTGCAGCAGTCACAGGACTGCAGGACAAAGCAATAAGAGGAAGAAAAGCTGGGATGGCAGGAGGCTGGCAGTGCTGCAGTGAGCTGGGACAGCAGTACCACGAGTGGTGGTGATGAAGAAGGCTGACCTTCCAAGCACTGCCCAGGGGAGGAGAGCACCTTGCAGAGCCCTGATAGGAATGGAACCCTGGAGCTGACATCTTGCTGCTGCTGAAGCCTGCAAAGCTGCACTGCTTTGCAGAGCTCTCAGCTGGTTTGTACTCTTGGGGTAGATATAAGCCCACAAGCTGTAACTTTTCCAGGGCTAGAAAATCCTAAACGAAATCCTAAACGAAATGGTTTGGTTTAAAGGTTTTGTTTTGCCTTCGTGTAATGGATGGTGCTGTGTTGGCAGAGGGTCACACGGGCTCCTCTGCTGCAGCCTGCAGGTCGAAGCTTTTGTGTGGCTGTGTTACTGGCAGAGGGCTGGCTGCAGGTGTGGGAGATCAGGGCTTGGAATCTGAACCTACAGGGAAAAGCAGGAAAGTGAAAAAGGCTCAATTTTGCAAAATGCCGAGTGCCTCCTCTGTTCTTTGCAGAGCTCCCAGGGCACCAAGCTCTTACTGCCATTATGGCTTATGTTACAGGACAAAAGCCCTGATGACATCTTGCTCTGGTTTGTTCAGATGCAATCCTTGTCTAAAAGGTGAGATAATCCAATGGAAATGGAGAAAAACCCTGAAGCAGAAGGATGGTTTTTCCCTTCATGAAAGCAGCTGGCATACAGCACAGTGAGCTTTGGGGTGTTTGGCTTCAGGAAGCCTTGGGGACCCACTTGGCATTGCCCAGGGTGGCCGGGCTCAGGTTCACATCTATTGGTGGCTGCTGCACGTCCTTTAAAAATTCCTGAGGCTCTAAAGCAGTTTCAGATTCTTCAGGCAGGATTTGTGAGTGGGAAGTGCTTTTAATTTGGATAGATTAACACAAGCTGTGTGTTTTCTCATTAGATGTGTCCAGTAAGTCTCTGTCTTTCCTCTTGCTTTTTTGCTTTATTCTTTTAAGTGGCAGAAAAAAAAGTGGAACATAACCCCAGCACATCCACTTCAACACATGCAAACCATCTCTGCCATCTAGTTCAGAATAAAACTTAAGCTCAACTTAGAGAGGTTTCAAAATCAGACCTTTTTCTCCTCTCGCACTCATTTTCTTGGCAGGTTTTATCCATTGGTGCAGAGGATGCCTCCAGCTCTGTCACAAATACCATCCATCCAGCTGCAGGAGCTGGGCAGCAGCCATTCCTCCCTAGCAGCACTTTGGGATGCAAAGCAATGCTATGGCTCCTGCAGAGCTGAGCACATGAGCCCTTGGAGAGAGCTCGCAGGCCAGCCTGGTAGGGGGTGTAACACCACCAGAATGCATTCAAGCCAATGGGGCTCTGTGGTTTTACACCAGCACAGCATACAGCCCTTGGCACTTGGTACCAGATGGTATTTTATAAGCACTGGAATTATTTAGGAGCGTGGCTATTACCCCGTTACTAATGAATTACAAATAACTCCTCTAGAAAAGACCCTTCGCTGACTAAGAAACATGTCCCTGAGATAAAATAACTTTTGAGGTTTAAAGGGTCAGCAATTTTTTTAAGATATGTTTTATTCCTAGGAAGTTTAAGGGGCCCAGGAATCTCCCACTTGCCTCATTAGCAAATATTACCCAATTTTTCTTTCTTAGTGTAGCAGGGGGGAAGAAAAGCATATAAAATAAACACCTGGCAGGAGTGCATAATCTGCATAAATTCAAGTGGTTACACTCTTGACAGGAAACCAAACCAAATGCAGGCCTTTGAAGCAGGCAATGAGTCCTCAGCCATGAGATGTTTTCGTGTGCAGAGTGCGTGGTTGGGATTGTAAAGAGCATTCCCTATGGATGGATGAGCTCCCCGAGGTGGAAGTCTGGACAGCAAGGAAGGGCCGTGGTGTTCTCCTCCCTTGGATCCTTTGGGTCTGGCCAATTGGGTCTCTGGCCATTCCCAGCTGATGTCATTGGTTTGCAGGCTGTGGTTGGCTGTGCTAGCCAAACGGCACGGAAGGAGCCATGCAAGAGGATCAGGACGCACTTGTGTTTTCTCCTATTAGGTTTCCACCATTTCCTTCTCCCTCCAGCACAGGAACCCTGTAGTTTCCCAGGAAGAAAATGCTTTGTCAAACTATTTGTGCAAATTTACATAAAACAACCTCGTCAGAATGCAGTGCAATGTAGCATCTGCCTATCTTCAAGCTTTCTATTGCCTGGGAGATGGGTGCTGTGGGTTAGGAGGTAACTCAGATCGTTGCATCTGATTCCACTGTCTGGACTGAGCAGCATTTGGTGTCTTCCTGTACTGATGCCATGCTGATATGTTGAGAACTTTTTGAGCTCTTTGAGTGCCCTTTCCTAGCAGGATTCATCTTTTTGGTTCTGTACATTTCCTTTTCCAGCTGAAGGAATTGGGAGTGGGACAGATGGAGGAGGTTTGGGCATTGCTCTCAGAGATAGGGTTTGGATTTGGGGTGGTTCTGTGTGGAGCCTGGAGCTGGATTTGGTGATCCTCATGGGTCCCTTCCAACTGGGGATATTTTATGATCTACAGGAGGTGGAAAGAAGGAAAAAAAAAAAACTGATTTACTGGACAAGATAAGGCCTGTGAGCTTCTGGAGGAGAGGAGTTTGGTGCAGGTGCCCACCCAGTCCTTGTGCTCATTGCGTATGATTCTATGATTGCACACTGAGAGCATGTCAGGATGAGGAGCCTTTGGCACATTGGGAGCACTCAGCTTTCTCCATGTTGTCTCCCACATTCAGTTGGGACAATTAAACCTGCTTTAAAATGCTTCGATAGTGCAAGTGGAGGGGCAAAATATGTAAGAATTGTCTCCAAAAGCAGATAATGCATTTTTAATCTCAATTAATTTTAGGTGCCAAACAACACGTTTGCAACACTTCTGGTCTCATCAGGATAATGGAAAATCCATGTTCAGAAGCATCAAGTATTGATAAGGGTTAACAAGGTCATATCCGTTCTGGATGTAGTTTTGCTTCTTTCCCTTACATGTTTCCTTTTGTTTCTTTCATTCCCTCTTCTCACCTTCTAACCCCAACATGACAACTCAGCTCCCCATCCTGCTGCTGACTTTACCATGGGAGCTACTGGTTGGTTTTCTCCCCCAAGGAAAGGTGCAATTCAAGGTGTTGAAGTGCAAGACAGCGTGTTAATAACCTAAAACATAGCAAACCCAACAGCCTGTGGTGTTTCAGCCCAAATCAGGAGACTGAATGTAAGATTATGCATTGAGGTGGAGGTGTATAAACCGTGGAAACCCAGCAGCAAATAGATTGCTTTTTTTATCTTTTGTGTCCAATAAAGAAAGCTCGAAACCAGAAAGAAAAGAAGAATGCTGAGATTGTCACAATTTGCAGAATCAGCCTTGAATTATAGAAACCCTCTTGGAATAATTGCAGTGATTGTTTTGCAGCAGAATGAGGAATGATCACTGAGAACCAACCCCAGAGGATCTTGTCAGCCGCTGGGCTTCGAAAACCAGCAAAGAGGGAGCAGCCCTGGAAGATCCTAACCCTGAGTTTCTGTATTTCCCTGCAGATGCTCTGCAGGATGGGACCCTTTGGGTCTGTCAGCACCTCCAGGCCAACCCCCAGCCATGCTGAGTGTGTAATGACACCGCTATGTCTTTAATTTGGCAGCTTTAAGGCTAATGCTTTCACTCCACTTGGAATAATTTCCCATCTGCAAATACCAGGGGCACAACAGGGCAAGAGGACAACCAAAAGGCAATTTCTGCCAAGAGCCCCCTCTCCTTCACTGGGTGATGTGCTTCAGCAGCAGCAGACCCCATGTTCATCCACAGCAGCTGGCAAAGGGCTGAGCAAATTGGACCCAGGGCGCAAAGCATTGGGCTGCTGGTGTCATAGGTGAGGAAGAGGAGGAGCTCTCCAGCTTTGGGCTCATCCCAGTTGGGACAGAGTGACACAGGGCTGTGTGTCCAAAACAACATCACCACACAAAGCAGCACAAGTGATTAATCCAGCAGTCAGCAGCATCTGCCTGGCACACCAATCACAACCCAAGCTCCACCAGCCCCATTTTGTTCCAGGTTTCCTCTTCCAGGTAGCAAAACCGTAAGTGTGGCTTCAAGGAAGGGAAGGGAATCTTGTTTCTTTTCCCTACACCCAAAAGTCCATCTTGGAACAAAGACTGGGAGAAATTCATATACAGAAATACCATCTTGCAGTTAATCATAAAAAATTGCATGATGTAGCAATGATTATTTAGCAGGAATGAACACCCACTCTGTTCTGTCTTCTTTTTGTCATAATTTGGACAATTTTTAAGCGTTAATAGGTAAAACCTAGTTTTCAATAGCTCCAACTTCCCCTTTTTTATTTTTCTTATTAAAAAAGAAAAGGAGAAGAGCTGTTCTGTTCTCAATTATTGCACGTCCCAGTAGGTTTCGAGCATTAACGCTTGTTTTCACATCACTTGCTCCGTCCATATTTGAAAAGCAAAGCAAGTAGATGGAAAGAGATTTGAATGCTCCTGACCTGGACATCAGAAGCAAAATCTGAACGTTTAACAGTGCCACTGAGTGGTTCTGTATCCAGATCAACACCAGCAGACCCACAGTAGACATTTGGGACTTCTGTGTGTTTGGTGAGGGAGCAAAGAGGCACAAGTGTGGAAGCAATGTGGATTGTTATTATTTATTTCTTTATTGCTGTGGCCCTCAGTGGTTCCTCTCTGCTGAGCTGCTCTATATCACACTACAAGCTGGGTTTCCTGGGTTTTATTCATCGCTTGTAAACAGTCCAAGAATAAAAGCCATTATTCTGGCCAGAAAGCACTCTGGCTGAAAGGCTGCATTTTTTATTATTTGTGTCCGTGCAGTCCACAAATAATAAATAAAGCTTTGGGTAATTTAGCTTTAATTATGCTCCCTGGTTTCATTGCTTCTCCATGTCCCAGGTGTGCCAGATCTATCCTCCTCTTTAGCTTCTCCATCTTCTGCACATGAAACATGCAGCTCATTACTCACCCTCTGTGCTGTACAGCAGCTCTGCTCCTCCTCTGCTGTCAGGTTCTGGGCATGCTGCCTTGCCCCAGGCTGGAGCAGAGCATGGGGGGCTCTGGGGGCACCCAGTGAGGCTGTTGGGAGAATTATGTTGGCTTCCCTCACTGCAGAAGGTTCCAGACTTCCGACATCATAACTGTTCACAGCAAAGAGTTGGTCTCCACTTATCTTCCCTTCCGAAAATAAGAGAAAATGCAAAATGTTTGAAATAACCCTTTTGGACCTTTTTGAAGTGAAAATATTCTCTCTGAGGGTCAACATTAATTTCCATTTGGATGTTTAGCTAGAAAAGAGGAGGAAAACAGAAAGGCTGACATCAAAAGAACCTCTTTAAGGCAGGGATATGCTCTGCACTGACCCAGCTGGGAAGGGGGGGTGCTATGGTTTAATCTCTTGCTTTCTCTGTTGGTGGGGCCTCTCCTCTGCAGATCCAGCTGGTCCAGCTGGCAGAGCTCTGTTAGCAAAGATGGTGCCAGCATCCCCTTCTGTAGGAGACTCCCTGCAGCAGTTGGGGGTTTGTTCCCTCCCACAAGGCCGTGGTTGTGAATGTCTGTGGGATTTGAACCCATTGGGATGCATTGGCTGAAGTCCTGGGTATCAGTCTCAGGTTTTCCAAGAGAAATGCTTTGCAGTTTTCCTCCTTGCAGGCAGCCATCGGGCTCACCCTGTGCATTGTGAAGGTTTAGAGGTCCACTCAGCAGATTGCTCCCTGTCCCCAGCTCTGTTTCCCTTGGCTGTGCACTGCCTGACCCTGCAGGAGGGCAGCAGTCAGGAGCACCTGCAGATCAACATCCACTCTTTGATGTAAGATGGGGGCTGAGCCATGAGCTGCACTGACAGTGAGTGCCACGGCCTGAAACCAGCACAGCAAATCAGGGCATGGAACCTGAGCCCAAAGCTGGTGTCCTTGCAGCAGCCCAAACCCCCAGCTCCCTTCACAAATCTCTCAGTGTTATGGGTAAGGGCTGCTGTTGCCCCATTTCCATCCTGCTGGGCCATTTCTATGTCCTTTCAGTGAGAAAGGGCCAGGACACACCGTCACTCGTTCAGCCAAGGTCCAGACTTCACACGAAGGAAACATCTTTCCCACCTCCAGGAAAGCAGGTTGTGCTGTTCAGGTTAAAAAAAAGCACAAGGACAGCGTGTTTTTCAGTGATGCTGATCCCAAACGCAGCCCATCCCTGCCATTTTAATGAGCAAGGACCATAATAATGACCAGGGTTAGGCTGCAGATAGGATGCTCCCAAGCAGCGTCAGCTCTGTTATCTGTAATTTCGAGGTAATGCTTTCCCAGCACCTTGATCTAGGCAAAACGAGCCTTGAATAAACATAATAGTAAACTCCATTGTTCAGTGGTGCGATGCCATGCCTTTAGCAGTCAGTTCCCAGAAGGAGGCATCTCATCCCCAGCACGCTGGATATAAACCTTAAATTTACATTTCTAGTTAAATAGCAGCTTCCAAGACTAAAGCTTCAGTCTCTGGTGACGATGAATAGAAACATCTCCCCCATTAAAAATTTCATCTTTTTCTTTTTTTTTCTGATGAGCAGCTCTGCTGTGCAGGCATTTTTATAGGTTCCCACAGAGGTGGTTGAGCTGCAGTGTTAAATCTTCACCACGTCAGGCAGGACAGCAGCTGGAAATGATGCTGGAACACCACATCCATTCCTCTGCCATCAGAGAAAGCCTCTCCTGCCAGCTCCCAAGTGAAAGATTAACATCACTGCTTGTGATGTGTCACCCATGAAAGTGCTGGGGTGCAGAGCAAGGTGCTGCTAGCTCCCTGCTGCAGTCCCCACCTGCTGCACAGACGTCCTGCCTCACTTTTCAGGGCCCATCTTTCTCCTTTATTTACTTAAATGACAAATGTGCCCGAGCAGAGCCTGTCTCCCACTTGACATCAGCCCCAGTGTGACACCAGTAACACCGTACAACGTCTCCTGGCCTCCCTTTGCTCTCTGTCTGTGGGCAGCATAATAATAACAATTGAGGGGAAAAAAAAAAGAAAGAAAAAAAGATGTTCTTAAAATAACATTGCTTACTGCTTATGCAGAGGAAGCGTAGCACTGCGGAATGCAAAGCTCTCATCCCCCTGTACTCACCTGGCTGTGTGGAGGGCATATGGCAGCCCAGCCACCCACTGCTCAGTGACTGCAGCAACCCAGGAGCACCTTGGGACAGGGAGGTGAATTAAAGATGAAGTGGCAGCTGGAACAGCGAAGTTCCCAGCTTAATATCATTTTCGGAGGAGTTGTGTGTGCTTGATAATATGTGCCATGCACATGGTTATTTGCTCGAATTAGATAACAGTCGATAACACAGTGATCCTAATCTCCTCCCATTGCTTGAGACCTGGCATCACGCATCAGCAACAGAGTCCCTGCTTATCTGCTCCCCGATGGCTTCCTCAGGAGCTCTCACCGGTGGCTCTCTTTATTTAGATATTGCCAAGATTGCTGCAGATGGAAATGAGTGTCTGCTGGCAGCCCGTGTAGCCTGCAAGGTGTGAGGCTGCAGATACTGCCCCGAGCTCTTTTCTGCTGCAAAATGCAAATGGGATGAATGGGAATGGAAGGGAGCTGTGCATGGAGGGCAGTGGTGGCTGGGGGGTCCTGGGGGACGTTGCTTCCATCCACTGGCCGACCCTGCCAGGGTGTCTGTCCTGCATTCTCCAGGTGAGAACTGCTTGTCCTGTGCCCACTTCCAAGCACTGGGAAACCACTGGTTGTGTATTCGTTCATTCCTTTATTTGTTTCTCCATTTATTTGTTTTTCCAGTTGTCACCTGGGATTCTGGCAGAAGAATCTGGCAGGGAGAACCACACATTTACTGGTCCAGGTGTGCCCCAGTGTCCCACCCCATCACAGGGAGCCTTCTGCAGGGGTGTAAACAGAATGTGGACCAGTGGGCACAGTTTGCTTTTCTCCAGCTATACACTGCCTGAGCTCTGGCAGTGGAGATCTGTAGCATTTGCTTCTGGTCATGCAACAGGACATTAAAAACAAAGGTAAGTCCTTTACCAGCATCTCCCGATTGGAAAATGGCATTCAGCTACATTATTTTGCAAAGAAAAAAAGGTCACTTTAGCACCTCCTTTGGCAGATCAGAGGGTGCCAGGCTCGGGACCTTGTGCCCACTGCCAGCCCCTCCCCCAGCCCAAAGCATCTCCCTCTCTCCAGACAAAGGAGGGATGCTCCCTCTGTCTCTCTCAGGCACACAGTGTAACAGAATTCTGGTGTTTATGTATCGTTTTTCCCTGCTGGCATTTAATGGGCGTTTTAGTAGCACAAATAGAAAATGCTGCATATTCATCTTCTGTGTCACAGGCATTGAGATGGAGAGTAGTGAAAGGAGAAGCGCCTCGGGCTCATTGTACCAATCTTGTCCTCCATAGCAATCTCCAAGATGAAGAATAACTTAATTACCGCATCTCATTTTGTCTGCTTTATTTGCTTCCCTCTTATGCCTGTGCCCACTCTGACACACAATTAAAACACCGGTGGGCAGCCAGCACCCACCCCACATTGTGCTCCCATGGCTGGATGGCAGGAGAAGGACGATGAAGTATGGCCTGCACCTTGAAAGATGAAGGGCTGCAATCCATTCCAGTGGCTGTGGGCTTTGCAGAGCAATAGTCCGGACACAAAGCAATTGGCCAACAGTGTGCTGGCTGCTGCTGGAGGTAAAGGTGTTGTGTGTCCATCCATCTTGGTCAGCTTGCTTTGGGAAGGGTGTGGGTGCTGAGTTCAATTTGGATAGAAAAAAAGCAGCTTGAAGTCAGAAAATGCAATTTTTCTCCCCAGCTCCACCACAACACAGGGGAATTGGGATTACTCAGTATGGGCTTTCCTCTCTTGGCAGTCCCATACTGAGCCCCTTCATGATGCACAAGGTACAAAATCTGCCAAATCAATGTCCACAGGATAAGGCTGAGTCTGGATACAGCATTGCTTGGGGTCCAGCAAACTGAGAAATGCCTACAAAGCTCAGCCCTGCTATTCCCATTATGCACAGGGCAGATGGGGACACAAATCCGATGTCCTCTGAAGAAGGGCACAGAGTCCTTCTGCTAAGTCACCCTAATGCTGAGCAGAGGTGCTGAACTCTGTGTCCCCAAATTGCCCCTTGGTGGCCCCACAGGGTCCCCACTGAGCAGCAGATGAGGGCAGCTGGCAGCTGGGGCGATGCTTGGGGCACCGTGGGCGAAAAGCTGTGTTCCCTGATCAGTCTGCAGACAGGGACGTGACCCGGGAGGTTTGGCAGCTGAAGCACATTTGTTTTCACAGAGTGGAGAGTACCAGAAACAATTAGTGCATTTCAAATAGCTCTGCAAAGCCCCGCTGCAAGTTTGCAAGACCCGAAACCCATGGCGGACTGCAGTCCATCAGTGTGTCCATGGAGGGACACGTGGAGATGCCTCCATCAGCCCCGAGTGCAAAGCTGGGTATCAAATCCAAATGTGCCTCTTCTCTTCCATGACATGTCATTTCCTTTCTGTCCTTAAGAATGGTCTAATTGCTGGATTAGTTCTCCTAGGAAAGTGCAGGGCAGCCAGCTCTGCTGCCAGGTATTGGTTGAAGGAGGCAGCAAAGCGAGCAGAGCTCATTTGTGTTCCATGTCAGCACCATTCCCTCTGAGCACCCTGCTCCTTTTAGGTAAATGTTTCACTGCGCTGTGAACACGCAGGTAATGAAACCTTGTCTTTGCAGTTTGGTGATAAAAAAAAAGAAACAGAGCTGTGCTAAATGTGCCCACAGTGAAGAGCCACCATCCCAAGCAGTAAGCACTCAATAGGACCAGAAAAGGAGGTCTGGGTCTGCAGTAGTTTGATTGGGAGGGCTTGAGAGAATGGTGGGCTGACGTGGTAGAGTGATGCAGAGCTACACAAAGCAAACAGGTAGAGAGATGTGAATTGAGAGATGGAAAATGTAAGGAAGAGAAAAGAAATGGGAAGGGAAGGGAAGGGAAGGGAAGGGAAGGGAAGGGAAGGGAAGGGAAGGGAAGGGAAGGGAAGGGAAGGGAAGGGAAGGGAAAAGGGAAGGGAAAGGAAGGGAAAGGAAGGGAAGAGAAGGAAGCATTGTCATTCTCTCTGACAAGTGCGCATTTGTGGGATGGGGAGGAGGAGCAGCCCACAGCATCCTGCAGATCCACATATCCATGTTTAATTCTGTTGAGACCTCACTGGATGGGACTGGAAGATTACTTATCCCATTCTGAGTTGCAGTTCATGTTGCAGTTTTACATGCATGCTTGCACAGCAGGAAGGCTCTAATGATTAATTAATGCATCCACCATGTTTGCAAACTGCCATGGCAAAAGCTCTCACTATAGAAATGGCACAGTGGCATCGCATGCAGCAGAATTTTTTGCCATGCAGACTCGTTTCAAACAAACAAAACCCACAAAGCATTCTTCTGCCATGCCTTAAGAAGGCAGAAATAGTGCACTGTCTGTACACCACGTGTGACAAATGGCATATGGATAATTTAAAATTGCTCTTTGGAAGCATCTGGAAAGATATTTAAAAGCATTGTAAGAAGAGTAGTAAATGTCATGTTGGATTTTATGCAGGAAAAGACACACAGCCTGCCATCGGCAGAAGCTGCTGTCTTGAACTAAAAGTGAATGCACTGTCCTGCAAACACCAAACTGCCTCCACAGGTGCTGCCACAGCTCAGGATTGAGGTCCAAGATCTGCTTCAGTTATTCCCTTCTTTGCCAGAAGCAAACAAACAAACAGGAAAAAAAAACAGCTCACAAATGAATCTCATGCCCTCACCCAAGTTAGGGGGTTAGCAGTTCTTTTGGAAGAAGGTGCCTTTGGGAAGTGCTTGGAAGTCAGCAACTGCTGAGGTCCAGTGTGAGAGGCTGGTGGGTGCAATCCAAACTCTCCTCTGCACCTCATCAAGCACATGTTATTAGAAGGCAGCTGCAGGAAGGCATTTAATCTTGGTCTGAAGCCTTTCAGGAAATGACTAATGTCCCCATCCCACGTGGCGTGGGGACTCTCTGTCCCTTAATAGAATCATATAGAAAGGTTTGGGTCGGTAGAGACCCTTAGGATCATCCAGTTCCAACCCTCCTGCTATAGGCAGGGACACTTCCCTTGGGACCAGGCTGCTCAAAGTCCACCCAGCAGCCATGCAGGACGGGACTGGCAGGCCCTGAATGGGACAGTGCCCTCAGCTGTGAGCCAGGGACTCATTCCTGCTGCCCTTCCTCTCCTGCTGCTGCTGGATCGTGTATTGAGGGGGTTGTAATCCACATAAAACAACAAGCAAATGTAAAATATTATGATATGATGAATATGATTTTATACTGTAGTTACCTCTGGGCATTCACTTTCTTATTTCATTGTGGTTGTTACAGTTCTTTTATTCCTTACATAAAGCAAAAACATTTAATGTAAAAATAAATGGAATCGTGACGATTTGGGTGAGTTGTAGCTCTCAAGGCTTTCCTTCGCATGTGCTCACACACAGGAGGCTGCAGAGGGAACCCCTCACCTGGAGCCTGAGGTTGGGAGAAGAGGGGATGGGGTTTCCTGGGGCACCCAGAGGGTCCGAGATGGATTTGTGCTGGTGACACAGCCAACCAAGGCAAAGCAACCAACTGGGGTTTGTGTTCATGTCCTGCACCCTGCCAGCTGTCCCCAGACACCAGGGGACAGTGATGCTCTGCTGGGCACACGCAGTGCTGTGTTTGGGGAGCCTGGCCCTGGGGCACAGGGATGCACCCAGGGAGGAATGTGCGGATTTGACCCTTTAGAGTCTTGCCCATCCCAGGCAAGAATAAGCCTCATGCAAAGCCAGCTACCAACTATTTTTAGAAAGCCTTTGACAACGTCCCCTCCTCAAACCTGAGGATATTTATTCATTACATTCTACATCAGCTCACTTACCCCGAGGTTGGTGCACATGTCACAGGCTCATAATGTCACAGCCAGGCACCAGCAGTGATGCTCACTCTGCCAGCACACGTCACAGCAGCATTGAGTGGCCTGGGTTGCAGACAGGTCACAGGGTATGGATATTAGCAGTGCCTGAGGTGACAATTAAGCACTAAGTGCGTGCTGGGCAGGGCGACACAAATTTGGGAAATATTCGGGTCAGCACAAAGCATTGCTAGCAGTAAATCCATGTGGTCCTGGGACAGCTGCACGGGTGGAAAACAACTTGCCCTGTGCTTAAAGGGAGCATCAGTGTGATAAAAGACGGTCATACGGAGCGTACTGAGCTGCTGACATGCGGGGTGGCTGCTGCTTTGTTGCTACCAAGGCGAATGGCCCTGTTCTATCTCTGCTTTGCAGAGATGCACACAGGCAGGGTAGCAACAAGAGGTGGAAAATCAGCTTGCCAAGCACCAGCATTCAGCTCTGCCAGCCCTCAGCTTGCTCTCGCTCTCCTCGCATGGGCCAGGACTCAAATAAAGCAGGGGAGATGTGCACAAGAGCACGTGTGACCTCCTCCAAATTAAAATTACTCTGTTTTTAAAAGCTTTGAGGCCCAGGGCCAAATTCAGAGCCGGTGCTCTATGGGGCATAAAGCTAAGATGCCCCTGACTCTCCCTCTTCTCACTTAGAGGCTATTTTAGGCTGGGAGGTATTTTAACTTGCACCTTTTCATTGGTGCATAAATTACACTTATTTAGGTTATTTTATGCATCAGCAGACAGGGTGCACGTGGTGCTCAGGGAGCCTTAGCAAAGCTGAGAGGTTCTAAATTATGGCACCTTAAGCAGCACTGTGAAATTTGCCCCGTGGCATCCCAGGTCACTGAAAGCTCAAGATGTGGAAGGGATGGGGTTATCAGCTCTCTCCCGCTTGTCCTGGCCAGGCTTCTGATGTTTTGTCCTTGGGCTCCATAGGGATGATGTGGTGGAGGACACCAAAGTGCTGTCTTCTTGTCACAGAGCTGGCAGCGATGTCACCAAGGCCGTGCAACTCAAATGCCTTTACTGAAGGGGACAGATGGAGAAGTGCCAGGTGTGTGAGCCAAGCAGGGATGTGTGTCTGCTAGAAGAGAAAGTTCCTTGATAGTGTGGTCCATGGATGCAAGCACACGGATGCTGAGGCTCAGGTTGGCTAGTAAGAAAAAATTTCTTCTCTGAAAGAGGCCAGGCAATGGAACAGGTTGCCCAGGGAGGTGTTGGTGCTCACTGACACAATTCCACAGGTGCCACATCTCTGTGTTTCTTGCCCCCCCCCCCGTCCCCCCAGGGATGGCTCCTGCGCCTCCTGTGCTGATGTTCCCTGCTCTCTGGGCAGATGGCACAGGAACACGTAGAGATGGTTCAGGTTAGATCTCAAAGCATATTTGGGAAAAATGGAAAGGACAAAAAAAAAAGCCTTATCAGGTTTAGATTAAAGTTGCAGTGAAAACAAAAGCAATATGGTTTTTAATGCAGGACACGTGTTTGCAAAGAAGCACTTGGAGCTGATTCCAAGATAAAAACCACCTCCAGAACCAAATTCTTTGTGTTTTCACTTCTCTTTCACTACAGCTGGTTCAAGTGTAGTTAGCCAAGCCAGATTAATTCTCCCCCTTAGTGTGCATCTTACCTTTGGGTGCAAATAAAGGCCGGTTCCAATGGTCTGACCTGCTCCTTCCCAAGGCTCAGTCCCTGTTACTCACCCTGCAGATTTGACCCTGGGCTCTGGCTTTGAGCCTGCCCCTGCTCTGGCCCGATTCCAAGGCACACCAGCAGGCTTTGGGCTGAGCCACATTACTGCCAAGAGTGCTGCACCAATTCTTTTCTAACCGTGCCCAAGTTTTAGTGTTAAATATTTAAACATGAAAGTTCCTTTTGAGACGTTCAAAGCGGAATTATTAACAGCCCCGTGTAGAACTGACAGGTTAACAGGGCGACAATTAAAAAGAAAGGTTAAATACATTTTCTTTTCAGACCAACTGCTGTTGCTTAAGACTAATAAATCCACCAGGAGATGGATTTTAGTGAGTGTGAGGGGCTGCGTGTCAGCTTTTATGGGTTTGAGTTTTGCAGAAATCACTACACCTCTCTTCCCAGACAGCTACAGGTGCTTCAAGCCAATGGGGCTTCTTCCAAAGAGTTGTGTGAGTCAAAGCAGAAAGAAAAAAAGTATGTGTATTGGCAGAGCAAAAAAGCAAAACGTGGTGGCTGTGGGATCTGAAAGCATCCAGGCTCACAGGTTTTTCATTCCTCTGCTGTTGTGCAGGCTTTGAAAGCAGAAATTTGGTGTTTTCTAAGGGATGGATCTGATGCTGAGTTCTTATGTCTCCCTTGGGAAAGGGCTGTCCTCGCCCAGCCCAGCTGCAAAACATCACCTTCCTCACCATCACCTTCCTCACCTTCACCTTCCTTACTTTCATCAACTTCCTTACTATCATAGGCAAGGAATCCTTCCTTGCCTCTGATGGGCATCGATTTAGCCCTAAGTTTGCAACCAGGAAAGGTCACGTGGTTTACAGATATTGAGGAATATTTACTCTCTCTGTGCTTTTAGTAAGTTAAAAAAGTAGTAACTGGTGTTTTAAATGAGTTACCGACAGCAGTAGCGGATGTTACAGATTATTATAAGCACATCAGTGGAAGGTATTATGAGATGGCTATAAGCCATGGCTATAATCAGCCTGGGTTTGATTTATTGGACTCTGTAGCAACCCATAGAAATTGATTAGCCATTTATTTAAATGGTTATGAATCACAGATTATCTCTTTGCACAAATTTAGAAAACTTGCTGTGGTTATGAGGGACACGGAGAGCTGTGAGCTCCTCCACCTCATCCCACGCCATGGCACAGAGCAGCTGCTGGGAGATGGGCTGTGAAACCACCTCCAAGCTGCACCCAGAGCCACAAAGGCCCTTTTTTATTGTTCTTACATATTTTCTGTAAAGGTCAGTTGGACGGTGTTATAATGGACTTGGGGATATTCTGCTCTCTGCCTCAGCTCTCTGCTGTCTGTCAGCCACACGCTCCGGTGTCAGCTTCTCTACAGTAATATATCTTAATGCACGGGTCTGTGCTGATCCTCCTCCCTTCCCCACATCCCCCGTGAATATATAACCACCAAATGTGATAGGAAGAAATTACTATTGTAATAAAACTGGTTCATTACATCCTTCCAGTCAGAGGCGTTTAATGAGCACCAGGGCTGCCTAACGCTGTTATGTTCCCTTTGAGCCAGATGCAAACGTAATATGTTTCATCGTGTCGTTTAATTTACTCTTTGGAGCCATGGAAGAAGCAGGCAGGTCCTCCATGCACTGGGCACCAGGGATCTGGCTGGGCTACCAGGAACTGCCCTGGTGCTCTGCAGCTTGGGCATGGTGTCACGCTATGATGGCACTTGTATGGAGCTGCCATACATCCAGGTGGCTCAGGGCAGTAGGCCATATAGACAGCTGCTAGGATGCTCTGATACAACGGGGATCAGCACCTCTTGAGAGGGGGTTTCTCCATCTTAAAAGAGGTTTTCAAGCTGAGGAGTTGGAAAGGACAACGTAGGTGAACTTAAATCACCAGTGGGAGTTGCATCCAACCTACAGTCATCATTGTAGCCAACTGAGAACATTGTTTGTTGGGTTTTGAATGAGATTTTTCCCGATTTCAGGAGATTTTGCATGGAGTTCTCAAGCAGGACTTGGTAGATGGAGCAGACAGCAATTTTAATTTGCTTGGAGAAATCCTCTCCCAAAAGCTGGCGTTAGGGACGGGAACTCTTCATTGCATTCACATCAGGATGGATTCGACTGTGCTGGCAGATGAAAATACTGGGCAAGGTCCAAAACTCACATTTGTTCTGGATTTTCAAAATGGATTTTTCGCATTATATTTCACAACGGCATTTGTCATTTCGAATTTGACCTTCTTGAAGAAAACAAACAACATTTCAGAAAGGATTAATGACCTCAATGGGAGCAGAACATTTCACCTGGAGGGGAAAATAAACTGCATGATCGCTGTGACGTCAAAATCTGGGACTTCCTCTCCATTCTTTTTGATGTATCTCTTCTACTTTCATTCAAAGCAGCTGAACCTTTCAGGACCCTGAGCCTGCCCCCACCACCCAACAACCCAACAGGCTGAAATATATTCTGGATTTCACCTTGGAAAGCAATGGCACTGATGTCCAACTGATCACCTGGGAGCTCTGGTAGAAGCCAGCCATCATCCCTGGCTTCTGCTCCCTTCTCCTGCTGACTTCTCTCTTGCCGTGGGACAATCTCAGCACAAGCTCCAGCGAACTCAGGATGCTGTAGTGTTTCCAAAATCCTTTGCACCTACAGAAGCTTTTTTTTTCTCCAGAAGCCAATGGAAGCTGTCAGCATGGAGCCCATCTCTGCACATGGCAGCCTCAAAGCCAGGCTGTTAGCTCACAGCCCCATAGAGGATGAGCTCAGCCATCTGCCCTGTTCCCTGCAGCACATTTCAGTGGAGCAGGGCTTTCTTCACAAGGATATCATACCTCAGTATTTCCTGCTGTTTTCACCCAGCTCATTTATGGCAAGCAGACCCTTGAGATACGGTTCTTTTGTCCAGGAAAGCTTTAATGATCTCAGAGTTGTTGTGTTGGCATCAGTTTAATTCCAGCTGCTCTAAGCTGGCAAGCTAATGGGAAGAGATGCATTTATGGGCTCTGAGGCTTTTTTTCTAGGGTGTGCAGTGCTGTCCTAACACAGACTTACAGAGCTTGCAGGGCTGTTAATTAACAGCAGAGCTGGGAAGCTATCACCGATTGTCTTGCAGGTATGGGAGAGGTGAGCCCTGGGAAAAGGAACCCTGTGGAGGGGCTCCTTTCTTTGGAGCTGCTGTTGTTTCTGGGCTGCAGCCTGCAGCATCTCTCTGTGACATCCCTCTGGCAGGACACAGGCAGTGTGTTTGATGGCAGCTTTTTCCCTTTCGGGGCACTGGTGGCTTTGCTGAGCAGATTGGCTTTGCCTTGTTGAGAACTCAGCATCATTTCCCATAGCCCAGCTGCTCTGGAAGGCGGGCAGCCATACAGTCCATATCTCAAGCTGGGGCTCATGCTTTAATTGGGGCTGGATGTGAGGGGGGTGGCTGGAAGGAATGGCGTGCAGCTGCAGGGGCCCTTGCCCAGCACAAAGCTGGCAGCGTGCTCCATGACACAAAGGAGGATGAACAAAATCTCCCTTGGCCAATGAAGCAATTTGTCCCTGTGAGTCCCACTTGCCAAATTGTGGTAGCTGCCAGGCTTTTCTGCAGTCTTGTCCACTCAGGGAGTCTCTGGTAAATGAATCTAAATTAACCAAAGGCTGGAATTTCTAAAGAATGTACAAAACGGCCTTAAACCCTGATGTGAATTATGCTGGACAGAATGGAGACTACACTGTGTGAGTGCTCCATGCACCTTTGAAGAACATGTTCTGTATCATGGCATGGGAAGCAGGGGTTTGAGCAAGATGAGCCCCTTCCCAGCTGCAGGCAGCAGCCTGACTCCCACGGTCCCCCAGTAAAGCAGTGCAGAGGATTTACAGAGTTCTGCCATGAGAACTCTTCCCCAGTCCTAATCTGTGTCACTGTGAGTACTGCAGAGAACCAAATCTGACAGCTGTTGTGGTTCACCCCAGCTGCAGTCTCTGTGTGAGATACTCGGGGCTTTTAAGCCCTATTTATGCCCCAGAGTGGAAGCAGCATTAACTCCCTGAGTGCAGAAATGACAGAAATGCACTTACATGGGGAAGAGGAGCACACTGTGTTACCAGCGACGACTTTATACCTGCTAATGTAATCCACGCTTGCCTTTGTGCTGGTACAACTAATAAGCAGTTAATATGCAGTCCCATCAGAACACGAAATAACAAAGCCTGCTTTCTTTAAGATCTGCATTTCATGCTTGGTTGCGAGCTCCAATCACATCTTTTCCTGCAGCTCAAAATGGGTTTTTCTAAATCCTCTGCCCCAGTGTGGAGTCTCTGATGGCTGATAAGGCAGGAGCCCAGGCTGCAGCCTGTCATTCAGCCCAGAAATGCTGATGGGGAACATTTACAGTCTCTCCTCCACCTGGCCACTGTTTTCACAGTACGTATAAAAACTTAATTGTATCCAAGACTGCTTTCCTCCCCCATCAAACCTGCTTGAAAGCACCTCAAAAATTGTTAAGGTCAGAATAAACATGCAGAAATGCACACACATTCATTGCGTGATTGTATGAGCTTAATTTCTGCAGGCAAGTAGGCTAAAAATACCCTGCGTGCCCAGAAGAGGTAATTATACTGGTATAAAACCATGGGGTCATGCTGGTTTTCCTGAGCTCTCTTTGTGGTTTGAAGCGATGTCCCAACACATCCTGCACGCCTCCGCCTCCCGCAGCCAGCAAACATCTTCCAAAAATGAGGAGATGCTGAATTATTCACTTCCATTTGCACAGAGCTCAATCCGTGCCAGGGATGGGGACGGACACGCCGAGCCCTGACGTGTCCTCTCCCATTGTCTCCTCAACCCCCGGAACAAAACGTTTCTGTCAGGTTGGGTTTGGAATGCAAAGTACTCTAATGATGAGGGACAGTTCCAGATCATCGGTTGCACATCCGCATCCTGGGGAGCTGGCACTGCTCCCTATGCCACCCCGGAGCTCTGAGTGATGCAGTCGTGGGATTGGCTGCTTCCATCATCCCCCAACCCCTCTGCTCTGCTCTCACCCCAGCAGGTGAGGGGTCTCCATCCCCATGAGGACAGGTTGCACCAAAGCACTGTTGAATTGAACCTGGGTTTCTTTGCAGGGAGGAAGAGTCACGCAAGCACGCACAGCTACTGAAAAAGTGTGTAGGATGACCATGGAGGAACACTCATGGACATGGCTTGAAAAGTCTTCCCAAAGCATGGTCACTACCAAAAAGTGGTATGGAGGAGAGAAAGCAGTTCTAATTAGTCCTAAAATTTCTTCTAACCAAGATGCTTCACTTATAGATTTGGGGTGCTCAAGGTTTTCTCTCCCTTTTGCCATGTAATCAGGGGCCAGGAGTTGCTGCTGAGCCAGGTGATACCCTCAGCTCACACAGCTCAGAAAGCAAACTGTCCTCTGCCTGCACCTCCTGGGGTTACCAATGAGCCACTTAAACTTCTTTCTTCTACACAAGCATTTCCACCCCTCACTCATGGGATGACTGCATGAGGAGCTTCCCTGGTTGCCTGGAAGCTGTTTTTAGCAGGGCATATTCGCTACTCAAAGTAAATGATTAAAAAGAAAATAAATTAAAAACCTGTAGCTCAGCTCCTGATGAGTTTAAAATTGGACAGGTTGATTATAAGCTGTCACTGTACACGCTCATGAAATTCTAACATCAGGGCACCGAGGGTCCTGCACCAAGCTGTCAGACCTTCCACCTGAACTCCAAACTTTGATCAGCTGCTGCTGCTGAGGTTGTGGTGATCCCCAGCTGAAGGCAGGCTCACTGCCAGCAGAACGTGTCGGGACTGGGGATGCCATTCAGAGTTTGGCTGTGGCTGCACTCTGTTTTACTGAGCTCTGCAAGTTCTGTGCATTGGGGAACCATCCAGTGGCTTCTTTGAAGGTCTGAAAACCCCACATGCAGGAAACACTTTCAGGAGCACCACTGGGAAGTAGTTAAGGAAGAGAAAGCTCCAACTTTGATTTTTTTTTAGGGAACTTACTCATCCACATGTAGTGGAAATGCTGAGTCACAGTTTGAAGCAGTGATGGAGCACCTGGTGGGAAGGCAGGGCCAGCCCAGGGGAGCTCAGGTGTGATCAATGCAGCTGAGTGACCAGAATGGGTAGAGACAGGCTGCACCCCTTCCCAGCCCTCATTTAAGGACTGGCAGTGGAGGGAGGTGCATCTTGCTGGAGGTTCCTGCATACCTGAGGCTTTCTGAAGGTAGCAGCTTTTTTCTTTTCCTTCTGTGCCCACAGCTGTTGTATTTGAGCAAATCCTCACTTGCTGTAGCCTAGAATCTTGCTGCTGTGCTGTCAAAGCTGTGCTTTCCATCGTGTCACACCATGTTATTCCTGAATCTTTTCCACTAAGCACGAAGGCCAGAAGGAGGCTGTTTTCATCTTAAGCTCTGTGAGGGAGCTTTTGCAAGCTGTCTTTTCACATACTCCATTCTCATAAATGGGGCTTTGTTTCTGAAAAGCTTCAGAAAGCAGAGAGTTGAGTCCAGCTCCAGGAACCTGAAGACCAGGGAAGCCCTGTGCAGTTCAGATCCTTTTCGGTTAAGTAGATTTTACTATCCCAAAGTAAACTTGATTCCATTTATTCTATTGCTATTGCATCTGTCAGTAGTGATTTCCTCAAGCCATGAGGCTTCCATCCAGCACCAACCCCTCAGTTTATGATTACATGCAAACCCACAGTGGATACAGGACAGTTCCCTCTGTGCCCTTCTCAGCTTCCTTTATGTTCTACTTTAAATGTTTGGGAGCAATAATTTATATGCAGAGTGCAAGAACTAATTAGTGTGTCTCTTGCTTTCTAAGAGGGAGCAAAAACCATAGCAAATGACATTCCAGCAAAAATGGGGTCAGCTCGGATTAAGCTCTCTTCCCATTTATCTTTGGTCTTTAGCATTAAATTTACCATACATATTAGAAACAAATTTTAATTTTCCACAGCATTGGGCAATATGTTTTCCTTAAAGCCTAGAAGAAGATTCATTAACATCCTCTCTCTCTCGTTCAGTGTGACTGTCTCCTCATTTGCACATAAATGTGGAAGTTTGCTGCCTGGGAAAGCTTGCCTAAGTGACATCCCAGTTCTGTACCAATGCACAACGTACACTTCTGCACAAATGAACCTTCTGCCACCACCATCACATAGCTTTACTTTGCTTTTGCTTCAGAATAGGGCTCAAAGTTCTTGTAGAAAGGGGCCTCTGAGAGCATGACAGCATGAGGAGTAACCTCTAGCAACACAAGAGTATGTGTAGGTTGTACTTCTTATCAAAGACTTCCCACCTCAAAGTCAGGCCTCTAGATTAAGCCGTGGCCTAATAGACAATAGTATGAGGACATACTTTCGAAGAGCAGCTCGTTCCACCTGGGCAGAGAGGGATGGACTGTCTGCAAGGAGCCTGCAGCTGCCTGCTCAGTCCCAGCTGCCCAAGTGTCATAGAATCACAGAATGGTTGGGTTGGATGGGATCTTAGAGCCCCATCCAGCCTGGCCTAGAGTACCACCAGGAATGAGACAACCTGCTGTCACATCATTTAAGTCTCTCAGACCCAAAGGAATACCTCTAATTCTTATTTCAGTGAACGTCAAAGGTGTTCAGGTATTTTTAAGGTAGATGTCAGGGGTTGCGTGTGAACCCATCACACCCAATGCCATCTGGTTTTGCTTGGGCACTCACAGCTGCTGAGCTGATCCACCCTATAGAAGTGCTGCTTGACAGCCCCGTGGTGAACTTCTGAAGTTTGCTGGATGAATTTCACACCCATCCAACCACATATAAATGCATTTTTAACCAATAAATATCATTCTCAGTATTGCTGTACCTCAGAGTGAGGATCCAGGCTGTAGTGAAGCATTCCCAGTGTGTACAAGGAAGCTGGAGTCCTTGCCTGTCCGCAGCCTATGGGGATGAATGCTGTGCAGTTAGATGCTCCAGTGTGTGCAATCAGATGTACCAGCATCCAGGCAAAGCTGAGGGAACCTCCTGTATCATCTCACTCATAACCCAGCACCCAGTTTTCCCCAGTGGATTGTAGTAATGCTCCGCCAGCTATGGAGATGATTTCATTATCATTAGGGTAATGCAGTTATCCTAATTGCATTTGTACATGTGCAATGAGAAGTGGTCTCACTGCCGGATGCCCAAATCTCTGGTTCCTTCCTTGTAGAAGTGAAACTTGAACACACGGATGTGGTGATAGGGCTATAGATGGTGCTGTAGATTTGGGAAGTGAGAAGCCTGGGAGGAGATAGCAGATGCACGAGATAAGCAGCCACGTGCAGTGCTGATGTATGGAGACAGAGCACAGTTTTCCTTTGCTAGCTTACTCTTAAATATTGATCTGGAAGCTTTCTTTTATCCGTATCAGTGAGCTGCTTTACTCTCCCATCCCTGACTGCCTGTGTTCTTTTCTCATTGGAAAATCAAAGGGCTTGTACCTACAAATGCCCATTTTCCACTTGGCCAGTGAGCTGGCAAACACGCACACTGCTGCCAACCAGCTGTGCCATCTGCAGGCGTTGGGGGATGCACTCTCCTCACATGACACAGCAGCTGGAATGCTGATAAACCCAGGTTTTGCACTTTCTTCCCCGCTGTCCTTTGATCTTTCTTCGGCTGGTGGTTCAACCCAAGGAATGCTGTTTCATTCCCTTTACGTGCCGTTTTTCCAGGCCTGTTTGAACTAGAGGAATCAGATATTTCTTACAACTTCAAAGTCAAGCTTAATGACTGTAAAGAGCAGCACAGCTGTGGCACTCCAGGTACAACACTCCAGGTCTCAAGGATTGGCAGGGAATAATAAAAGCATGCATGGCAGAGACATGTTGCAAGTCACCTGTGCCTGCTGCTCTTGAAATTGACTTCTCTTCATTGTACTCAGAATGACTCTCTGAATTGAAATGCCTTCATATCTGAAGGGGAGGAGAAAGAGGGGGGATGGGAGGGAGGGGGGGAAGAAAAAAAAGTTCCCTGAAGATAAAATGTGTAATAGTCTATTTTATTTTCCACTTTCCACATCAATAATGAAAAGTTCTCCTCCGGGGACAGCTAGCAACATGTTCAGTGCTACCTCTTACACATCAGTGGCACAAAGCATCCCTCACCAGTGAGGACACACTGCAGAGCTTGGGATGCACCAGGCGGATGGAAGCAGGGAGGCTGCAGCCTGGGGGCAGCCCTGCTCCACTCTGACAAAGGTTTTGGTGCCGAGGTTGTGCCTCAAGGCTCCAATTTCAGAAGCAAATGGTATTTGTTGAGATACAAAAACAATCCAATAACTATGGGGAAAAGAAAATGGCATAAAGATCTGGGCAGAAGCTGTCAAACAAGAGAATGTTTCTTTTTAAGCAAAATACATACATATATATAAAAAATAAGGCTTCTTGCTGCACGCTGATACTGGAGTTGACCTGGAACTCAAATATCTCAAAGAAATGGGCTGTTTGCTTGATTTCTTCCTCTGATTACTCCTTTTATCTCTTTGTTTGCTGCTTTTATACAAGCTTGCCCCCAGCTCTCAGCTGCAGTGGCACTGTAACCTTCTAACCAGTGTCCCCTTCCAGCTGGGCCACCTCCACCTCTGCTATTGCTCACGTTTCTCCAAAGCAGCTGAACCTCAGTTTGCCCCCTAACCCCCTTACCAGTAGGGAGCCTGGTACCTCTGAGAGCAGATCGAAGTCACGGAGTCATAGAATGGCTTGGTTTGGAAGGACCTTTATGATCACTTAGCTCCAACTCCCCTGCTACAGGCAGGGGTACCTCTGTCTGACCATGCTGCTCAAAGCCCCATCCAGCCTAGGCTCCTCCTGCATAGGCAAAGAGCAATCCATAAGATCACTGTGGGCACGGTGGGGATGGCTTGGTGTTTGGACTTGATGATCTCAGGGGTCTTTTCCAGTCTCAATGATCCTGTGATTCTAGGGTTAATTCAAACTGGAAAGGGTGATGCTTACTCCTTGACTTCACCAGAGGCATTGGGTCCAACCTTGGGATTCAGCCCTCGCCATCCATCAGTCTTCCCTGTGGTCTCATTTTTGTCACCCCCTCCCACTGCTTTTCAGCCCAGTGGGTCTTAGGAGCACAGTGACACTGCATTTGCAGCCTTGTGCTGTGTGCTAAATGCCAGCAAATTCACCGGCAAACGCAGGCAATCATTCTGGGCAGCTTAATCTTTGGCTGCTTAAATTAAGATCTTTTACAAGGGCTTTATTTTCAAGGAAGGAGTGATCAGCTTGTCCTGAAAATGAGATTCTTTTTAAGTGTTTCATCTGCATTACCCGCTTTTGACAAGTTTGACATGATGGAAGTCCTGTTTGAGCGCGTACTTAGAGGGCTTGGTGCAAATTCTGGGCCGGGTTCTCAGGGAATGGATTTCTGAGTTATTCCACAGCCAAATAATGATGGTCACCCACCTCTTCTGCTTTCACAAGCAAGTAAAACCTAAATCTGTTTTACGTTCTCATCCCTGTGTTTTCCTTTGCAATTAAGTGCTGCTTTTTTTTTATGGCCGCCTCTATTGCCTCGGTGTAAATTTCATCCCTCTGAAGCAGAAGTGATGGTTTTGCACGTATCCCTTGGAGCCACCAGCCAAGAAACTGTCACGCGAGGTGAGCCCGTGGCACTTGCTTGGGACTTGTTAACCATGAAAGCAATTGCATCCTATTTTATCAAGGTGAGAGGGAAAGTTGATGCCTTTGTGTTCAACAGGGAAGTAACAAAAATAATAATAGCTATTTGAAGTGCTGCAGTGAATAACAATAACGGATGCCCCATAAGCAGCCTATCAGGAAACGTCAGCCAGCTGGAAAATGCAAGTAACAATCATTTTACATATTCCAATTTTGTTCTTCCATCTCCCTCTGTTTAATAAGGGAGAGAAAGTGTTCTGTGCAGGGAGTGGAAGGGAGCTATCAGCAGCAGTGCCTTTCCCAGCACACCGCGATCGGGCCGCTGATGGATGGAGCTCCTCCCGTGTCCCAGCAGGCGTGACAATAACTGTCACCAACTGCAAGTAAAACTGAAGCAATTAATACTGAGGGCGCAGCCATCCTTCACTCACTCTCATGCAGTTGGCTCCCCTGTAAACAGTAAGAATTTTAATTTCTTGCTTGGCTTGGGCCAGGTTTGGTTGTACGTAAGGTAATCCTAGTGCAGAGCTGGAGGACCTCCTTGGGCCAAGGCTTTACCACAGGGATACCCAGTCCTCAAGGGGAAGCTGGAGGCTTCTCCTAAGCTATTCCTGCAACAAGCTGAAAATGTTGGTATTATTTATGATGTCTAAGTGGGACGTGGAACTTCATTTATTGTCATGCAAAAAAATACGCATCAACAGACTTGACGCAAATCCCCAGCACTCCAAAAGCTGCTCCAGGACCACTGCACTTCAGCAAGCCTAATCCAAGGGGGAACACGCTGTGAGGAAAGGGGACTGCAGCTCAGGGATGAAGCTGTGATAGATGGAGTCAACCTGGAGCAAGCAGAACAGCGAGAGCCATGCTGCCTGCACGAGGCTGGATCCCTCTCCCCACCAATTGTGTTGAGAACTAGAAGTCTATCACCTCAGCCTAATGGAGCATCATCAGCTCACCTCAATGAGGCACTTAATCGAAAGAGCATTTATACCACTTGGATTGCCAGCCGCACTTTATGACAGCTCTTTGCACAAGAGATGTCATTGTGCATTTACTTCTTTGTTAGACTAGATTGGAGTTATCAGCGGTTGAGTAAACCCTGCCATTCGCAGGAACACCCTGCATACGTTTGCAGGACAGAAAGGAACAGAAGAGGAAAAAGGACAGGGCTGATAGAGGCAGGCGTGACTTGAACAGCAAGGAGGAAAACAACAAAGCGCGACAAGATTTTGAGCCACATCGTCAGCTGATGTCGATGCTCAGGGTGTGAAAAATCAGTAATTGACAGCAGTTAGCATGCAGGACAGACCACAGTTCTTAACACAGTGAGATTTTCTGTGCAGCTCTCTGATTTCAGTCCTTGTTCCTGCCGGTCGCTCAGGTAACAAGCTGTGGCTGACAGCTTTGCAGTGACCCCCTGGGTTTCTGGGGCTGCAGTGGCAGTGTCCCATCTTCCTGCAGCACTGTAGCAATACAGGATCGTGCTAACACACAGCATCCTCCCCACACAGCACAGGCTGCCACCCGAATTCAACTGTAAATACCTTATTTGCAAATACTGAGAAGGGGGAGGAAACAATCTCATGCAATCTGAGAGCCAGCTGCAGAATGGAAGAACACATGAGTTCGTTAGGAAATGGTTTTAAAAAGCAGGAATAATTGGCTTTCCTGCCTGAAGGCAGGCTGAGAGGCACATCCTGGGCTGGAGGAAAATGTGGATTGAGACGTCGTGAAGAGGGAGAAATTCAATTCAGAAGAAGCGGTGCAGAATCCTGTAGAGTTTAGGAGAAGGCAGTGACTGTACCTGAAGTTTATGCTGTCTATAAAGTTTATACAGGATGTATAAAGTTTATAAAGTTACTGGAGAGCATCACGGTAAACTCAGAGTGAAATTCAGTGTGCTGAGAAGACATTGCATTTGTATACGAGGCTGAGTTAAGCATTGCTGAAGTCCTTGGCAAACCCAAGCTACACAGCAGAGCTGGGCTCAAGGCGTTCTCACCATGGCAGCTTCTTACTTCATGTTGTGGTTGGATCAAATGGATTTCCACCCAAACACAGCCCAAAAAGAGCAGGATCCTTTCCACCAGCACCACAGGGAGAGGCACCGTCAAGAGCAACTTGTCACTGATGTGGGATGGGGTGAATCAGACCATAGAGGAGCTTCTCTGATTATCATGCCACAGGATGGCAATCTTAGGCAAGGCACGTGAAATTTAGAAAGCAAAAAATGAGTGTTTGTTTCGGGTCTTGGCATCACAGAGCCCAGCTCAGACAGTGCACCAAGTCCCATCTTGGGATCAAACCGTCACTTTGCTCTTTGTGCTCTTATCCCCCTTTGCAGAGCCACAGGGCCTCCTGTCCAACCAAAGCAACCTGTTCTGTTTTCTGCTCACAGCAGGGGTTGGAACTGGGTGATCTTTAAGGTCCCTTTCAACCCATCATTCCATGATTCCATGACTTTTCCTCCAGGCAGCTCTTGAGCCAACTGCTGAACCTTCAGAGCCCATGACCTGCTGTGGAGCAGACCAGGAAAAGTCTAAAAGCAGGCAGAAAGCATGAATCCCATGTCCTGTCGTGGTGGGGAAAGAAGGGCTGATGAGCAAAGCGTGCCTGGTGGCCCAGGGAGGAGCTGCTGGGAAGGCAGTTCTCATGCAAACCCACAAGGGGTTTATTTGCCTCTGTTGAAATCCAGTGTGTAATTAACTGATCTCTGATAACATTTGCCTTGTCAGGATAGTATTCAGATCTTATCTCATCTGACAGAAGCGTTTATGGTGTTAATACAGGGAAAGAAAGGGGGAAGCTGTAATTGTGGAAACCCTATTTAATTTGAGGATTCTGTTATCTTGTCACACGGGCTGAGATTTTACTAATAGATTCTGACTCCAGGAAAATTATATGCTCAAATAGATGGGATTTTAACAGACAAGATCCCATTGATATTTATGTGAAAACACAGTAAGCTGCACTCAACCTTTAGAAGCGTGGCTTTGCACAGGAAAATAGTTAAGCTGGAGATGGCCACAGAATCCTACCATGAGCCCCATCCTCAGAGAGCAGCCCAGGACCATGGAGGGTCACAAAGCAGTTGGAGAGAGGCCCAGGGAGTTTTGGTGGGTCAGATTCAGTGAATATGGGACTGACAGCCATAGACAGGAGAGCCCAAATGTTGGTCACATATGCTGTCATGCAAAGGTCCCAAGATGTCACCTATGGCTTTGTCAACCTGCCCAAGGTCTCACCACTGTTCTGGTTTATCCATGATTCTTTTCACTGCTGTGCCTTCTCGTAGAAACCCTCTTTCCTCTGGTGTGCAAAGGAAATTGTGTCACCCCCAGAAAAAGGATGAAACCGCAAAAATGTGCCCTGCCAGATGGGAACCAGGGAAAAGAAAGCTTTTGGGATGCTGTGTGCAACCATATTGCTGTGAATCACAGCCCAAGCTCTGCTGTGCAGAGCAGGAGGTGGTTGCATGGAGTTGACCCCACCTCTGGCATCATTACCTTCTTGTTTGCAATGCATCAGATCCCCTGTGCAGCTCCAACTTGATTGGATAAGCCAACCAAAACAAATGCCTACTGAGAGCCTACAGTACCTTTATGATGTTAGCTAATGGGTGATCAATTATTTGTATTTATGACAAAATTATAAACTCCAGACTACAGAAACTCAGTGTCTTTAACACCACCATTGCTTATCCTGCAGCTTGCTAACAACAATTCCTAGGTACCCCCTCCATTTCTGTCCAGCCTGACATAAATCTTGCAGAAACAGATTATTTGTGCATGATGTGTGTGCATGTGCATGTGCAGGGCGTTGAAGGACCTTTCCTACACTTGAAAAATATTTACCTGGAAACCAAACTAGTGATAAAGCTGCCTGGGCTTGCTATCAGCCCAGAGCATGAAGCAGATGTCTGCTCCATAGCACTGAAATGTTCAGGTCCAATAGCATAACTCAGCCATGCAAGATTTGCCCAACGTTTTTATCTTCCTTGCTGTTTTTCCCCTTCCTCTTTGTAAGATAAGTGGAACACTAGGGAAAAAAAAAAAAAAAAAAAAAAAAAAAAAAGGAAGTGCAAATAGCCTTGTTAATAGATATTGGCTGGGTTTTATCATCGTTATTTATTATTTATAGCTGATTAACTCTTATCGGTGATGCCAGCTGTCAGCTAGGCAGACAGGGCACCCATGAGCACTGAATACTGCTCAGCACCTGTACAAAGAGCAATTCTGCCCCTGGCATGGAGGGGTGTGCTCAGACTGGTCATACTGCTGTGTCCTATGGCCTTTCTCCAAGGCCATTGGACACAACAGTGGCTCATAAGGTCAGCCCAGTGCCTGAGGACAGATCGTGAAAGGGAAGAAGGAGAAGGGAACACAGGGACGTTTTTTGAACCTCTACACCAGTACAGATTGATCTGTTTTTCCATTGTCATCATAAACAACCAGCGAAGCCCAGAGTCTGAGCGAGCATCGTGTCACACGTGAACATCATCACATCACACGTGAGCATCGCGTCGCTTGTGATGGATGATGTGACCAAGTGTACATGAGGAATGGAGGGGCTGCAGGCCTGGAGCAGAGTGGGAGCATCCGAGCTTGCAGAGCAGACCCTGCTTGGGGTTGGGACCCCCTCGTGGTCATCCCCCAGGAGTCTGACAGCCCTGGAGACAGCCGTCAGTAACAAGTTGTTGGGGTGTGCTGGGCCTCAAGCACCATCCCCAGACCACCCTGCACATGCCATCATCCTGTTCACAGGAATGTCGGACTGAGATGGACCTCAGCTCAATCTGCAGGGATTATTTTCCTAAATCCCTGCGTGTCAGTGGGTACCTAATTCCCATAGCCAGCTCTGAAAATCCCTAAGTCCACAACTCAGCATATTTAAGCATGTTCTTATTCTTCACCAAAGCCAACTGACTCAAAAAATTAGGTTGGGGTTTAAACATTCACTTAATGTCATGCTGAAGCAGTCCTATTTCCTATGCTCCCACTTCTCTGAATCCCTAATTAGAAGACAAATAAACCTCTGCTTCACCTAGTTGCTGTGCAGCTTAACACCTTTGTGTTT